>NC_133133.1:82002797-82623909 GCF_048418815.1 Hemitrygon akajei
GCTTTATATGGCACTGGTGAGGCCTCACCTTAAGTATTGTGAACAGTTTTGGTGTTGCAAGGACGTGGCGGTGGAACAAACCCGTGCTGAACACAGGCATGGAGGCCGAGGAGGGATACGCTGCCATCGTAGTGAGTGTGGGAAGGGTTCCAAGGGGGGTTTTACTCGGAGTCTTGGTCTTGGTAGATAATTCAGGAACAAGGCTTTACTTAGAACTGATTGTCCTAAACACCATGGAGTGAGGTTACTCATACACGAGTTGACCAACGAACTGGCACCTTCTAGTAGTGGTCACAGGACTCTTATACTACTCTGGTTGATGGAATGCAGGTGTCCATAATTATTGGAGCCTGGAAATAGATTGGGAACTAAACAAGGTGTTTAAGGCCCAATTCCTGAGTAAGACAGCCAGGTGCCAGAAGGGACCATGACATTTGGGCTCCTCATCTTAAAAAAAGATGTGCTGGCATTGGAGAAGTTTCAGAGGAGGTTCACAAGGATGATTCGGAAATGAAAGGGTTATCTTATGAGGAATGTTTGATAGCTCTGAGTCTGTATTCACTGGAATTTAGAAGGATGAGGGGAGATTTCATTGAAACCTTTTGAAATTTGAAAGGCCTTGTAACTCTCGCTTTGACTAGTGGTTCAAGATAGGGGCTGATAGCCCCCGACCCGGCCAAACTCAAGAAATCTCGTTTGGGTGGATGCTGCGCGATGAGTCCCCTGTTACAGATCAGTACCCCAAAATAACAAACAGTATACAATATGTAATTAAACAATTGAGCTTTGTAATTCTTACTTTGACTATATATCAGTAAAGAAAACAAAAAAAAAGAAGAAAGGGCCCAATCTCTTGAAACAGTCTATTGTGCAATGTTGGAGCTCATTGATAAGCCGGATGTCCATCATCGACCTCCTCCGATCGTCGCTGCCCTTCGGACCCTCGCTCCAAGTCCAGCCTGTCAGCTGGCCTACGAACTCTCTCCATTTGCGTCTTCTGTCCTCATTTCTCCCCAGCAAAAGACTTCAAAAATCATTTTTCCAAACTCACAAGAAAGAACAACATTTCTCTCATTGGTAAAAACACAAAATGCTGGCAGAACTCAGCAGGCCAGACAGCGTCTATGGGAGGAGGTAGTGATGACGTTTCGGGCCGAAACATTGTCACTACCTCCTCCCATAGATGCTGTCTGGCCTGCTGAGTTCTGCCAGCATTTTGTGTTTTTATTTATTTCCAGCATCTGCAGATTCACTCGTGTGCCTTTCCCTCATTGGATAGCCCTAGCATTCCAAACCCTGTTATCTCTAGTCATAACCCAAACATTGCTACCATAGAGAAACCGTTACATTAGCAGTGAAACCTTACAGCATGTTACCATCTGAACAAAGTAGATACAGTCTGAACAAACTAGATATGGAAAGAATATTTCCCATGGTGCAGGAGTCTAGGTGAAGGGGGCACAGCCTCAGGATAGAGGAGATGCAGGGAAACTTCTTTAGCCAGAGGTTGGTGAACTTGTGGAATTTATTACCACAGGCAGCTGTGGAGGCTAGGTCATTGGGTGTATTTAAGGCATTACTTGATAGGTTCTTGATTGGACCTTTTGGCCAGTTGCTTTAAAACAAAAACTATCATTTCCATATTCGCCAAAAGACACATTCCCGGTGTTTGTACTCTCCTTTACAGAATTAATTCCTTCACTTGAACTCGACTCATTGTCTTCAGTGAAGATTCCACTCAACAGCTTTTGTCTCGTAGAATGCAATATAAATTATTGATTCAGGAACTCAGCGAGTTTAACAGCATCAGTGGGTGGAAGGAATTTTCAATGTTACTGGAATTGCCGTGTTCCTTAGCAGATTGTCTATTATTCCCGATTCCAACATCTACAGTCTTTTGTGTCTTCCCTCAAATCAAAACTTTTGAAGTTTCTGTAGTATCTACGCACATCTCTCAGTGCTCTTTATTGCAAGATTTTGTTTTTCAAGTGATGTAGTCAGCAGGATATTCAAGTTTCAAAGGATTTGAGGTACATTTATTATCAAAGTATGTATGCAGTGTACAACCCTGAGATTCGTCTTCTCCACAGAGGGCTAAGAAACAAAGAAAACCATGGACCCCGTTCAACCCCCTCCCCTGCCACACACATGCAAAAAAAAGCACATCGCGTAAACAGCAACAAGAAAGAATGAGCGAAAGCACAGAATATGAAATAATTTAAAAAGAATATAGAATCGAAAGACTCCATATTCAGTGCAGCTCAGTCATCATTATCTTCATGTCGCTCCAATTCAAAGTCGCATCAGACAGATAACACCATGTAAAGTGTGCTGGAGGTAGCATCATGCTATGGGGATGCTTGCAGGGACTGGAAATCTGGTCAGGATTGATGGGAAGATGAATGCTGCTAAATACAGAGAGATCCTGGATAAAAAGCTAATAGCCTCTGCCACAATGCTTAAACTATGGAGGAAGTTCGTCTCTCAGCAGGACAACGACCCAATGTACACCGTCAGAGCAACCACGGAGTGGCTTCAAATGAAGAAAATCGATCCCCTTGCGGGGCCATTTAGAGTCCTTAATCCGATCGAATATCTCTGGCAAGAGTTGTCCACCGACACTCCCCTATTACCCTGATGCAGCTTGAGCAACTTGCAAAGAGGAATGGGCAAATCTTGCTCCATCACATTGTGCAAAGCTACTGGAGACTTATCAAAAAGATTACTGATTGTTAATTACTGTGAGATGTGGGTTCAACTATGTAATGCACAAAGGGTAATGGATACATTTGAACTGCTGACATTTCAATTTCAAATGATCCGTTTTTCATTCTTTAAAAAATCTCATTTTTTATTTGGAGGGGTTAAGAGACATGTGCTTCAGAAATTAAAAAAGTTCAGTTAAATTTAACAAAATCCCTGGTTGTAAAATCCATTTATATCAACAAAGCGCTGGGGCTGAGTACTTTTACAGGGCACCATATCTGGAAATCTACTTTGGACGATCACATCAAATACACTGTAAAAGTAACCGCTCGACCCCGTTGATGGATCGCAGGGATGTCACCCGGTTTCATGTCCAAAATCCCGGAGACTGAGCTCGACCAGCGACAGTTTCTGCATCTGGAATATACATGACACGGTGCTCATGGTGTTGTTTCTTTAGCATCCGTTTGATATGTGTTATCATGCCACTATACAGTTTTTAACATTAGTTACTTTTAGCACACAATATCAGGACACTACATTTTGGTAAAATATATTCAAACCGTACTATTACACGTTACCTGTCGGTGAATTAACGGGAACCCTGCGTACTCTCGAGTCCGAGTGATGCACTGTGTGGAGATGGATGGATAATGAGATTCCGAGAGGCTGAGTGCTGATGACACATTAGTGCACAATACCTACCCTCGCACCACCTTCTGCCAATCGACATACTCTTTCATATCATTGCCAAACGATTCTGAAGAACTATAATTGTTTCAACTCATCTAGTTTGGAGAGATCCTGTTGGCGTTGCCACCAAGCATCAACAAATCACCTCGATGTGTGTCACTTTCTCCGGGGACAGAGCCCGGATAGTGAAAAGCGTAATTTTCTCAGAAAATGCATGTAGATGTTAAATATTCATAATATTATATTCAAACTTGAGACTATATTGTCACAGAGCGATATGTCCACGCATGGTCCATTGATGCAAACATCCAACACCTACCTTGTTTAGATTCTGCCGTTTTTAAGCCATGTTTGAAAACAAGCGGTCCAGATAGATCTTATTCACAAAGAGTTCTTGAGAAAATCGATATTGGGTCAAGTGGAAATCACGAGTACTCCTCTGTTTAACACAAGCATTGTCTAATATAACCAAATAATTTTCCATTGGAAGGAAGAATGGCAAAACGACTGTCGCAACAAAAAACAATCTGTTTCCAAATACCAGTGCTGGACTTTGCTCGCAGATACTCTGATGTGTTTTCATATTTAATTTTATAAATGGGATAAAAACAGACAAACGATAATTGGGTTGCTCGTGCAATGAATAATTTGGAAATCGAAGCAGATAACAGAGCTATTTTGTCCCAGTGGAATATTATTTCCTGAAATTTTTTTTCACTCGCATTGTTACAAAAATTCACCCAAGAAAAGAACGTGATTATAAAGGAATGTGATTTTCGCAAATGGACAGGACTATAATAGCATCAATAGACTATACAGGAGGTGATTATTTTAGAATATCAGTCTCTTACCTACGGGGATCTCACATCAATATGAGTCTGTATATAACAGGAAAATATGTGCCAGCAGTCGTTTCCTTATTATGTGAAACAGAAAAAAATCTTAGTATTTTATCAATGCGCAACATCCTGGAATCATTCCAAGTATTTCATCACATACAACACACCAATTTCATCTATTTTAAAGCAGTCAGCCACCATAAAAACGAGCGGATAACTATCCATGTCCAGTCAGTTCAGAGTTTAAAATAGCTTATAAAAAGATATGGCAATTCTGTGGGAATATTCAATCTGAAATTCAAAAATAATGCAAACCTTTTGTCTGAACAAAATATTCGCTGCACTGAGTACTCTCAATCTCTCATACCTGCTTCATACAAATCAACACCAGACTCGGATCCAGCAGCAGTGAAATTTGTTGGAGAGAAAGCTGGGTAATTATTTTTTAAATATTATCCTCTTCATTCATAAGTTCATGACCCAGGTCAGAACTGCAATCGAAGTGACGGTGAAATTTAGGTACTGCATTGAGACTGGCTGAATGTGGTGGATTATTGCAGTGAGAGCACGGGCGTCACTCCGGCCGTCAAGTGCAGACCGCCAGGAGTTCGAAGTGACTAGATTTTAGAGGAGCTGGATGAACGTCCATCGTCTGGTTACAGAGAAATGCAGTGAATTTTGGTGAAATTAACTATTCTTTTCTAGTGACATTCGTTTAGAACTAGTAGTGTGGATATTGTGTTGCTTTGTTGAATTCATTTGGAATAACTGACCCACAGTCCTGCCAAAGAGTTTCAGCCCGAAATGTCCATTGTACTTTAACGCCTGGTCTGGTGAGTTCCTCCAGCCATTTGTGTGTGTTCCACGGCAACTTTTTCTAACAAGGACAGCAGCCCAGACATGAATAGGGATACCCAGCATAATACTGAGAGCTACCGGAACAGAGACGGTCTTACCGTCCTCTTCCTCCCTGATAACATAAGACCCAGCTTAAGATGAATTGGATATTATATTATCAAAAAACTGAAATTGTGTAATAATCACAAATTATGCACAAAGGACTGTGCTGAACACTTCCTCAATTGCCGTGGACATTGCATCAGAGAAGCCTCTCTTTCTCTATCTCTTGTACACGAAGAACGTTTTGGACAATCACAGAAGAAATATTTGTCATATGAAGGTTAACTTATTTGCTAATCGCAAATGATTCCGGAAGTCACTTCTACCGTATTGGTTAATGATTGGTGTGTAGTCGCTGTCCGATTGGAATGCTTCCCGACACTGCGGTGCCGTTTTCTGGTCCAGGGTCACGTGCTCCTATACCTGCGATTAGCTTCCTGTCATCAGGTGTATAAAGTCTTCATGTGTGCGGGTCTCTCTTTTTACCCTGAGCTTGATCCACGCTATGAGCCAAGGACAGCGCTGGAGAAAACATTTTGAAGGTGTCTTACAGTTAATAAGGGGAGCGTCTCGTGTTTCAGGTGCACATCTGACTCAGGAAAGACCTGGAGCCACTGCAATTTGCCTGTCACCACAATAAGTCTGCAACAGATGCGATCCCATTGGCTCTCCACGCGGCCTTGGATCACTTGGACAATGCAATGCAAATACTTTGTTGACGATAGCTCAGCATTTAACACCATCATTCCTACAGTCATGATCGGAAAGCTACAGAACGTAGGCCTCTGTACCTCCCTCTGAAAATGGATCCTGTACTTCCTAACCGGAAGACCAGTCTGTGCGGATTGGAAATGACATCTCCACCTCGCTGGCAGTCAATGCTGGCGTACTACAGAAGTGTGTGTTTAGCCCTCGACTCTACTGTCTCTACCATCACGAATGTGTAGCTTGGCAGAACTCGAATGGCATCCAGAAATTTGCAGCTGATACAATTGTTGGCAGAGTTTCAGATGGTGACGATAGGGTGTACAGGAGCGAGATATACCAGATGGTTGAGTGGTGTCACAGCAACAACCTTTCACTCGGTGTCAGCAAAACAAAAGAGCTGATTGTGGACTTCAGGAAGGGTGAGATGAGGGAACACAAACCAATCCTTACAGAGGGTTCAGAAGTGGATCGAGTAAGCAATTTCAAGTTCCTGGGTGTCAATATCTCTGAGGACCTAACCTGGATGCAACATGTTGATGCAGCTATAAAGAATCCAAGACAGCGGCTATATTGCATTCGGAGTTTGAGGAGATTTGGTTTGTCAATGAACACACTCAAAAACTTCTACAAATGTACAGTGGAGACCATTTTGACTGGCAGCATTATCGTCTGGTGTGGGGGTGGTGCGAGAAGAGAGCTACTGCCGAAGATCGATGTAAGCTACAAAATCTTGTAAAATTAGTCAGCTCCATCATGGGTACTATCCTCCGTAGTGTTGAAGACATCTCCAAGGAGCGGTGCCTGAAGAAGGTGGTGTTCATCATGAAGCACCCCCACCACCCAGGACCTGCCCTCTTCTCATTGTTACCGTCGGGAAGGAGGCACTGTAGCCTGAAGGCACATACTCAACGATTCAGGAACAGCTTCTTGCCCCCATCCCGCCATCCGATTCCTAAATGGACATTGAACCCGTGAACCCAACAGCACTCTTTAAAAAAAAATTTATGTTATTTTTTGCACGACTTGTTTTAACTTAACTACTCATATATATTCTCTGTATTTATTTATCATGTATTTCATTTTACTGCTGAATAAAGTTAACTAATATCACTACATATACTGATGATATTAAAGCTGATTCTGATATACAGTAATTGTTAATTGCTTGTTTCATCTTGGTGTGTAAATTGGACAGACTTAACAAGTGTACTGAGTGTTTAATGTTGCTGTTTTTATCATCTGGGTGACTTGGATGAGCATTTGTTTGATTTCCACGCCAGTAAAGTGTTTCACTGCTGGTTTGTGAAGAAACAGTTGCTGTACGTACCCGCAGTCAGTGTCTGCTGTTTTACCCACTGAACCCATGAATCTGCTTCTGTACAACAATAGTGAAGGAAATTAATGAGTTTTTCTGGATTTTCTTTTAAATGGGAGGAGTCCGCTTGATTGTTATATGCTATTCACATTACTACATTGGGACTGACTGAGTGGAAATACAACTCAATCACCTGTAGACAGTCTGATCATCGACTATGTCCTAGGAATGATCACATATGGATTATGAGTTACAGTATGCAATATTTATACCCTCCTTGAACAGTTTTGGTCATTCCCAACCAGTCGCAGTTGTCCGGATTCTAACAAAGATTCTAACAAATTCTAACAAATTCATTAATTATTTTGTGTCAAAAGATGAAAACAAGAGCGTGTTTTATGGATGTTTCAATCAAAAGGAAAGGAGAGATCTACTGAGAGTTGTGAGGTTCAGAACCGGAATCTGAGAAACAAAAGGGAATGATGGCCGCAAATCACCCTGTCTAATTTTGTTTTGTGGGGGACATTTCAGCTTAGAGTTATGATTTACCTCTTAAATTACCTTACTGAAAATCTGTTTTCCACACGATGGTATTTTATTATATCACACTCATTCCGACGTCGTTCAGAGGATTAAGTTTGCTGCACGGTCTTTGACCTGACCTACACGGGACATCAGACCGACAGGCCATCCAGTGTCAACTGAATCACTGACCTTAAGATGCGACAATGTTCTCCCGGCCCAGTCAACTAATCAAAGATCTTTTTGGAAAGTGGGAACAGAATTGGGATCTCAACATTATTTTCCACTCCTAAAAATCTCCTTATATATTTGGGGAAGCAAACAAGCAAACTCTCTGCAGATTTACACCTCCTTTCCTCGGTCATCTGAAGCATTAGCCTCCATTCTGGTGAACAATCCTTGGAAGAAATGCTGAAAGCTGTGATAGCACCTAATGTGCTCGTGGTGGTGGAATTCCCGGCAGAGGCTTGGCAACAACATCAAATTAGACAGTCAAATCCTGAAGTACGTACGTGAAAAATGCTCCTGCCTCACCTAGTGGATGAAGCACCACCGGAGATTAATACCCTTGATGTCAAACTCATCTGACTACCCGTCTGTCCTTGTTTGTATTAGCAGGGTTGACCACCACACAGTCCTCTGGAGAGATAAATCTGCATTCAAGCCAAGGACATTCTTATTAATTCACATTACACTAATGACCTCTCAACTCCAACCCTACATCCCCATCGTGAAAGGGGGAAATGGGTAAGGCCGCCAATCCTCTGCATAGTGGATACAATAGATTACAGAAACATTGATGGACTCCAACCAGACTATCAGATTTGAGAGAAGAGGCTCATCGTCGAGTGAGCACATGACGCAGCACAGGGAATGTCATCAGGATCCCACACAGCCAAAAACACTTTTGTCACCAAAGTCCAGATGTACTTTGGGTACCTGGAATGAGAGACCATGTACCAGGCAGGAAAATCCACCATCATAGGCAATGTGCTGAATAGGTACAAACTGTCACTTCTTCCTGGACAGTGTGAGACAAGATGGATGTCATCTGGAGAGACTCGACTGACAGATGGGATAAGAATCATCTACCCAGGCCATCAGAGCAATGGTTCGAAAGAAACATTGGAATCAGCGATGGACTACCTAAAGTAAGTTGCTAGCTGAGGTAAACTGTGGTGATTGCTGGACAGAAATAAAACAGAATGTAATGGGCATTGCTATGCAACAGCACAAGCACAGGATTAGCAGAAATAATTGTAGTCCAACTGATTACAATTTTATCTTACTTTGACAGTCCATCATAAACCTTTGATCTCTTAAATGTCTGGGAATAGCCCGTATATCCAGGTCACTGATGATCTTGTAAAGTTGATTTCCTTTTATCATACCTCAGTTTTATCACTGGGGGCACCATATTCCTCCAGTCACTGTCACTGCTCCACCCGTGATTATTAGTTACTTTCACCTGTGCCTTGTTTCTCTGTTTAAGTTCTCTCTGCTCTGTTTCTCTCCACTCAATCTTGAGTTTACCTTTTCTGGTGCAGTGATTCTCAAGTCCTAGTCAGTGGTCTCTACAAATCTACAAGGGGAGATTCTTTGTTCAACTCCATCTTTGTGTCTGGTCTCCTTACACTTGGGTCTACGTGGTCTGAGATTTTCCAGGTAGTCCACTGATTGAAGCTGCAAAACTTTGCTGTAACAATTGCGGATCAAACCCAGCCTGGCAACCATTCATTGAAACACCTTTCCAGAGGAAAGCTTCAACAATAATGTTGAACAGAATGGAGCTACTACTAAATGTTTATAAGACCCATATGGGTCTTAATGGAATGCATGTCAACAGATACCTTATCTTCATTACAGGTTGATGCGTGTTAATAATTAAGATACCATATTAACAATTTCATTGCGGAAGGAGAAGCGCAGTAACACTCATGTGGCTGCAGGAATGAATTACTCTTCCTGCCTTTAAAATCCGGCACTCCTTCCTCTGAACATTAAGAGAAGCTCACTGAGAACATGACCTAGGAACTGTACTAAATACATTTAGTAATAATTAAATATCTATACACATTTTCTCTAAACCTCTCGTCAGTCATTCCTCACTTTCTACCTTTCAGAATTCTCAGTCCATAGTGACCTAAATACAAGACTGAATGTGCGCTTTGATAACGAATTATGGAAGATTTTAACAATGAAAAAGACTATCCAGTTCCCTGTACACTGCACATCTGTCTCCCTCTGAGTTTCTTCGACACTTTTCGGTGGTGATATGGACCCACATGAAACAGGTCAAGGTACGAACTCTGTTCCTTCCAATGACACCGCATTCCCCAACTCCTGAACCGTGCCTGGGTGTGCTTAGAGAGGGAGTTTGCGGTTTTATAGGACAAGAGTGGGATTTCCGAGAAAGACTGCCCACCCCATCCGCTAATTGAGTGCTTTGTGGATAATAGTGTTTGTATTTTAATTTGAAATCATTTTTAGTTTTGTTCACTGCTGATCAACATGTGAAATTTATGAGTGAATAATCCTTTGAAGCTTTATTTGAAAAAAAAACAGAGGGGAATAAACAGTCGACATTTCAGGCTGAAATCCTTCAGCGGAACTGCAAAGTTGGAAGCAGAATCCAGAATAAAAAGAAGGAATCTAATTGGAGAAGGTTCCTCTCCTGCGTGAATAACAGCTGCTACGAATGAAAAGATTGCTCACCGACAGATCCTGGACTGTGACAGATGGGAACTTCTCTGTTACATTGGAGCGGAAATTCGCTTCACATCCCACACCGCTCTCCATTGTAAACAGAATCCCACCTGATCGTGCAGAGAGCAGATTTTAAAAGAGGGATAAAAACAACTAGGAATATATGCTTGTGATTTGGGATCTGTCAGCAGCCTCGGATCAGTACTGAAAATTTAAATGAGTTTGTTTCATTCTGGGTGCTGGTTAGTTGTTGCATCTGTTTACCTCCCATCCCTTGAGGGATTGCCAGTTTAAAGTCATTGACACCCAGTTCAGGCAGGCACAGTTCACTTCCCATCACATCTTCTTTGACACTGAGCACTCTGAGATCCACAGTCTAATATATACAGTATGTTAGAAAGTACCATGATAATGATTCTAATGATTATTGTTCTTTTAAACAAAATATCTCCATACAATTAACAGGGTAATATATTACATATTTCATTTGTTGTTTTTAAAACCCTCATGGGACCTATTTCAAGGTATCCAAGGGCAAGTACCCTTTTGTCCCACTGAGTTTATAGCAGCGTACAGAAAATACCCTTCCCAAACAATTTGCCCCGTAAACCACGCATGCCATGTTCCCATCAATCCCATCACTTGCCTGCACTTATGGCAACTGACAGTGGCTGAGTAACCTGAAACAGAGCATTTGGGAGAAACCCATCCCAACGCAGAAAAAAAAGGTAGGAAAAGGTTAAAGCAGGAACAACAGCTGACAGAATAGAACCCAGATTACCGAAGCTCTGAGCTGAGAACTTTAACCCTCAGTTACTTGAGGTGATAACTTTCTTTCTTTTCAAATCTTTTTATTGTTGTTATTATTATTATTCAAATATAGTACAAGTACATTGAAGTAACAACACTTACAATGCCTCAAAAAGGAAGAAATTATCTTAAGCAAGAGGATTAAAAGCAAGAGGATAGTGAGGGATAAAATTGGTCCTTTAGAGAATCAGGGTGGTCAGCTATGTGTGGAGCCGAGGGAGATGGGAGAGATTTTGAACGATTTCTTCTCTTCGGTATTCACTAAAGAGAAGGATATTGAATTGGGTAAGTTGTGGGAAACAAGTAAGGAAGTTATGGAACCTATGACAATTAAAGAGGTGGAAGTACTGGCGCTTTTAAGAAATTTAAAAGTGGATAAATCTCCAGGTCCTGACAGGATATTCCCCAGGACCTTGAGGGAAGTTTGTGTAGAGATAGCAGGAGCTCTGACGGAGATCTTTCAGATGTCATTAGAAATGGGGATTGTGCTGGAGGATTGGCGTATTGCTCATGTGGTTCCATTGTTTAAAAAGGGTTCTAGAAGTAAGCCTGGCAATTATAGACCTGTCAGTTTGACATCAGTGGTGGGTAAATTAATGGAAAGTATTCTTAGAGATAGTATTTATAATTATCTGGATAGACAGGATCTGATTAGGAGTAGCCAGCATGGATTTGTGCGTGGAAGGTCATGTTTGACAAACCTTATTGAATTTTTTGAAGAAGTTATGAGGAATGTTGACGAGGGTAAGGCAGTGGATGTAGTCTATATGGACTTCAGCAAGGCCTTTGACAAAGTTTCACATGGAAGGTTAGTAAAGAAGGTTCAGTCGTTAGGTATTAATGCTGGGGTAATAAAATGGATTCAACAGTGGCTAGATGGGAGATGCCAGAGAGTAGTGGTGGATAATTGTTTATCGGGATGGAGGCTGGTGACTAGCGGGGTGCCTCAGGGATCTGTTTTGGGCCCAATGTTGTTTGTAATATACATAAATGATCTGGATGATGGGGTGGTAAATAGGATTAGTAAGTATGCCGATGATACTAAGGTAGGAGGTGTTGTGAATAATGAGGTGGGTTTTCATAGCTTGCAGGGAGACCAGTTTTCCTGCTCTCTTGGCCAGTCTTTGAAGAGAAGCATCATCCAGACCCAGGCACTTTGTGAAGCAGACAATGGCCCCAGTCAATATACCGATATCACAAGCGAGAGAGACACTGGGAACTGGGACGGCTCCCAATCCACCAGAGAGTGTTGCAAGCATCCAGATACAATTTCTCAGAATCTTAGATTTCTTCTGAACTATCTCCACACTTAGATTTGGAAGGTTCAGGACAAAGATCCTTTACTTTACATTATTTAGATCACCTTCGAGTCCTTCATTTAACCATAAGAAATCAAAATATTTCGGCCTTTTACCAGATATCAGTAACACAGATGAATCTGGAAACCCTGCCTTTGCCAACTTCCTGACACAGTCATTCTGAATCTTTTTTAGCCCTTCTTCTTCATTAACTTTCTTTTGTTCAAGATCGATGTCAATCTTGGAGTGGACAAAATAGAACTTTTGCCCCAGCCATTTAATCCCTTTGGCAAGCTTTACATCATTTTCTTTGAATCGACAAGCAGAGATTATGATAAAGAAATCAAATCTTTCAAATTTCATTTCTGTGAGATATTTAGCTGCTGGAAATCATGTAGTTCCCATCCCTGGCAGGTCCCAATAATGAACATTGGGCAGAGTGGGATGTGAGTACCCGGCTGGCTCCTTTGTTGTTTCTGTGGCCTCAACTTCAGCTGCTCCCGGATCATCGCTCCGAAGTCCTCTCATGGCATTGATGAAGGTGGATTTTCCTGCACCTGATCCTCCCGTCACTGCGATGTTAAGCTCTGTTTTGTCCAGATCAGTTATTTTCTTCTCTATCAGTGGTTTAACTTTTTCCACCTTACCTGTTTCAAAAGCAGACAAAAGTTTGCACAGTTCTTCCTGTGTGAAGAATGAGAGGGTCTCAGTCTCTGCCATCTGTTCACTGAAAGAAAATATGTTCCATTAAAGTTCTCAACTGAGGGTCTTCCAGTAAGATGGCAATAGTTTAGTTGCTTAAAACTGTCGCTGTGTTTCATTTCTTATCTCTGCACTCCTTATCTCCTTTTTTTTCTACTCCAGACTGTTAAATTTTTTGTTCTCCGACCTGCCTGTGAATACGCCTGTCCTACAATGGCTTCAAAGCCCCCTCAATCTGGGGAAAAAAGAAGTCTCTGTGACTGCAACTGTCTCTGGTTCCTCTGCCGAGAGTATCACCATTTTGGAACAGCACGACAAGAGGTTATATCTGAACTGAAGTCTGAATATAAGTCTTCTTTCAGTTCGTTGGAGTCAAAATTGGATCAAATTAACTCCAAAGTGAAGGATGAGTACGTCTCTCTCATCTTGAGTCAGCTTCCGAAGACTTAAAATGTTGTGTTCAGCAGCTGGAAGCTGTTTGTTCCAATTTGAGTGAGTATAACACCAAGTTAACATCCAAAATAACTGATCTCGAAAGTCAGAGCAGATGTCATAATCTACGAATTCTGGGTCTGCCAGAGGCCATTGAAAGCGGATCTGCTGTTGAATTTTTTTCTTCTTTACTATGTGAGATTTTTGGGAAAGATACTCTTCTGACCCCACCCGAGTTAGACAGAGCTCACCGTACATTTCTGGCCAAGCCCAAGTTGGGCTCTTGGCCATGTCCAGTTATACTCTGATTTCAACGATATCAGGTGAAAAACCTTTTGATCATGGAAGCACATTGGAGAGGTAAATTGCATTACAAGGGTCATTCCATTCGTACTGTTGAGGATTATGCTCCTCAAGTCCTGAGGCAGTGCGCCGAGTACAAAGAAGTTATGAAAGAGTTTTACAATTGTGGATTCAGGCCCTCTCTGCCTTATCCAGCCCATCTCCAAATAACTCTTAGTCCTGGGGACAAAAAATGGTTTAACTCTGTTACAGAAGCTCAGAAATTTATCGGAAGTCTCCCTGCCATTACAACTCCTTCATACTCATTCTGATTATTTAAAATGGCCAATAAGTACTTTTTTTCTCTCTGTTTTTTTTTACGCTGTTTTCTTTTTAAATTAAATGTTTAAATTACTGATATTTTTTCATAGTTTCTTGCAGGTAGGCTACTCTGGATTATTACTTTGAGTTAAGTCTAATACTTGTTGATGGAACTGTTTCTTTTTTCTTTATGTATAATTTTAATATGTAGTGCATATAAGCTCTCTGGTTTTTTGAATTGTTAATTAAATGGAACTTATGATGATGTTAAGAAACTGGGAGTTGTTTTTTTAGGGTAGTTTTTTTTCAGAAGAGCTTGCTGCTGTTCTTTGGTAGCTTTCTTGTTCTGGTATTTGAGGGGGATGGAGAGCTGTCTAGTGCCAACACCATTTATAGAACCTTTAGTTATTCTTTGTTACTCAGGATGATTTTTCCCCAGAGCTGTTATTTGAATGTTTGATCTTGTTTATGCCTACTACCCTTTATGTTGTTTTAAATGACAATGGTTAGCCCATTGAATCTTATGAAGTGGAATGTTAAGGGATTAAACTATCCTGTTAAAAGAAGGAAGGTGTTTTCACATCTTAAGCAACTCAAAGCTGACATTGCTTTTTTGCCAGAAACACATATTCGTAGTTTTGATAACTCTCGCCTCATGTCAAGTTGGGGAGGACAGCACTTCCATTCTTCCATCCCGGCTAAAGCCGGGGTGGGGGGGTCTCAATCCTTATTAATCAAAATGTTCCCTTTGAGCTTCACAACAAAATATCTGATACAAATGGTTATTTTATTATTGCCTCTGGGAAATTGTATAACACTAGGGTAGTTTTGGCTAACCTCTATGCTCCCAATTCAGAAAATGTGGACTTCGTTGGTCATTTTTTCTCTTTATTGTGTGACTTGAGTTTATATTCTCTTATATTGCGTGGTGATTTTAATTGTTTGTTAGATCCAGTATTGGAGCGATCATCCTCTGTTCCTAGATGACCTAGTAAATCTGCTTTATCTATTCACTCTTTTCTTTCTAATTATGTTATCTCTGATGTGTGGCATTTTTTCCATCCTACTGAGAGAGATTATTCCTTTTTTCACATGTCCATCATTCTTTTACTAGAATTGATTATTTTTTAATGGATGACCAGCTGATTCCATCTGTTTGCTCTTGTGATTATCAGAGTTTATTGATTTTGGATCATGCTCCAATTACCCTGTCTATACATTTTCCTGGTTTCCTTCAAATGAATAAACATTGGCGTTTTAACCTGACCTTGTTGTCGGATAGTGATTTTGTAAAATTGATGAAGGACTAGATAACTTTTTTTAAGCACTAACATGTCAACTGAAATCTCATCCCAGGTTGTCTGGGATGCCATGAAAGAATATTTGAAGGGTCAATCTGAAAAGAAAGACCTATTTAGAGCAATTAGACTTGATTAGTCAAATTAAAGCAATAGGCCAACTATAAAAAGACCAAAAATCCTGAACTGTATAAGAATTGAGTAGAACTTCAAACTAAGTTTAACCTTATTTCCACTCAACCAGTTGAACGTCAACTTCTTGAAAGTAAGAGTCAATCTTACATTCATGGTGATAAATCTGGCAAGTTTTTAGTCAACCAACTAAGAAGCGCTAAAGCTAAACAGCAAATTACAAAAATTCGAATGGGAAATGGGAACATTATTTTGAATCATTCTGAAATTAATGATACATTTAAGAATCTTTAAATGATAGTATCTCTGCTGAGCATTTTTAAACAGTTTAAATATTACTTCGCTTTCTTCCGATCTTAAAGCAAAACTCCACGAGCCATTATCACTAGAGGAAATATCCTCTGCCATTTCTGCACTGTAGTCAGGTAAATATCCTGGACCTGATAGGTTTTCTGCAGAATTTTATAAATCATTTTCTTCACTGCTTTTGTCTCATTTATTCTTAGTTCTATCTGATTCGTTTAAACATAGTAAATTGCCAGCTTCATTTAACAAGGCATGTATCACTCTTTTAGCCAAAAAAGGTAAGGATCCAACAGAGTGTTCTTTGTGTAGGCTGACTTCTCTGTTAAATGTCGATGTTAAAATTTTGGCTGAAGTTTGGGCTTGTAGATTGGAGAACATTTAACCTTTTATTATTTCTGAAGATCAAACTGGTTTTATTAAAAATTGCTTTCTGTTTTTAATATCTTATACTCACCCTCAATTGGGACTCCAGAATATGTCATTTCCCTTGATGCAGAGAAAGCATTTGATCATGTGGAATGGAATTATCTTTTTGTGGTTTCAGAAAAATTTGATTTTGGATGAAGTTTCATTACATGGATTAAATTGTTATATTCATGTCCCACTGCTTCTGTTTTGACCAACTCTCAGCAATCCCAGTCTTTTAGCCTTAAATGTGGCACCCAACAAGGATGCCCTTTAAGTCCTTTACTTTTTGATTTGGCCATAGAGCCTCTGGCAATTGCATTTCGTAGCTGTGTTGAATTGATGGGGAATTGGAAGGGAGGTGATTAGCATAAAGTTTCCCTTTATCCAATGATCTTTTACTTTTTATATCAAATCCGACTACTTCCTTACCCCCAATGTTTTTACTTCTTAATAAAGTTAGTCAGTTTTTCTTAATTTACACAAGAGTGAACTCTTTCCAATCAACAGAGAAGCACAAGCTTCAGTATTTCATGACCTCCCTTTTAAAGTAGTTAATAATCAATTCACTTACCTTGGTATTACAGTAACAAGGAACTTCAAAAATCTTTTTTGAGAAAATTTTGCTAATCTTTTACATTGTACAAAACAGAGTTTGAAACAATAGTCACCCTTGTCCATGTCTCTGGTAGGTCGAATCAATGTTATTAAAATATATATCCTTCCTAAATTTTTATTTTTATTTCAATCTTTACCAATTTTTATTTCTAAAGCTTTTATTGATGTGTTAGTTTCTATTATTTTGTCCTATCTATGGAAGGGCAAATGTTCCAGACATAATAAAGTTCACTTTCAAAAATCTAAAAGGGAAGGTGATATGGCCTTACCTAATTTTTGTTTATATTATTGGGCAGCCAATATTCATTGTCTTACTTTTTGGTCCTTCTTTTGTAATCAGTCTGACCACTCAAAATGGGTGGCAATGGATTTGAACTCTATTTAGGATCTCTCCATTTCTGCACTTCTTGGATCCATACTTCCTTGTCACTTACCTAGACTAATTGTTAATCCTCTCATTAGACATACTCTGAGAATAAGGCTCAGTTCAGAAAATATAATGGCCTTCATGGTTTCTTTCTCTCTAGTCCTATTTTACACAATCATCTTTTCCTACCTTCTGTGCAAGATTCAACATCTCATGATTGGTATAGAAAGGGTATTAGGCACTTTGAAGATCTTTTCATAGATAATTGCTTTGCAACTTTCAACAACTGCCTGCAAAGTTTAACCTACCTAATACTCATTTCTTTAGATATCTTTAAATTAGACATTTCATTAACTCTTTAATATCAAACTTTCCCGAGATGCCCGAGAAAAATGTTGTGGATATGCTTCTTTGTATTAATCCATTGAGTAAAGGTTTAATATCTACTATTCATGATAAGTTAGTGATCTTGGCGTGTGCCCCCTTCGATAAAATTAGAACTGCCTGGGAGCATGATTTAAATATTTCTTTATCTGATGCCGTTTGGGATTCAATTCTTAAGTCAGTTAACTCAAGCTCTTTATGTGCTCGCCACTGCCTTTTGTAGGTTAAGGTTGTACATAGGGCTCATAGGTCTAAAACTAGATTATTGTGGTTTTACACTGACGTTAGTCCTGTTTGTGATAAGTGTAAAGGGGGCAAGAGACTTCTCTTATTCATATGTACTGGGTTTGTCCTAGTCTAGAGAAATTCTGGAGAGAAGTTTTTTTAACTGAATCCCATATTCTTAATTGCCACTTAGAACCTAACCCTCTGATTGCTCCTTTGGTCACCTTGGGTGAAGTAGACATGCATTTGAGTCCAACTAAACATTGAACATTATCTTTTGCCTCTCTTTTGGCTAGACGGTTTGTTCTTCTTAGGTGGAGAGATGTTGCCCTACCCACTCACGCTCAATGGCTTTGTGATATTCTGTCCTGCTTAGACCTTGAAAAGATTCATTATTCACTTCTCAATTTGGACATAAAGTTTCATAAGGTGTGGGGAACTTTTCTTGAATTCTTTCATAACTCCTTTTTAGATTAAATTTCTCCTTTCTTGGTACTACAATCCCTTATTTTCAGCTTTTATTTCTGTAAGTTTTACATTTTTATGTGAATTACATTATAGTTTTAGTAGTAGGCATTATATTTTCTTTTTTATATATATTTACAGCTCTGTGGGGGTCGAATGCTCTGATTAATTTTTCTTTTATACATTGAAATGGTTGGCCTGGGGTTTTGTAGTGGGAGGGTAGGGAAAAGACTAGGTTTTACTTTGGGTGCTTTTCCCTATTGTTATGAACTATATATCTGACGCATTTGTTTTGCACTGTATGAATCTCTATTTACTTGATTTTTTTTGTTGTTGTATTGTAGAAATGCATAAAAAATTAATAAAAAAGAAAAAAGTTCTTAATTGAAACAACTTCCATTTATATTTCATAGAATGGCATTCACAGAATGTCCTCATGCCAGTCCTTACTTTCAATGGTCCAAGTGCTCTTTCCTGTTACACTTAACTACCCAACAGCTATCTATATTCATTATTATAATGTGCATAAGCACAAGTAGAGTCATTGGAAAGTACAGCACAGAAACAGGCATCGACCTGCACTGGGACCATAGCGTTCCATACTCCTAGTATTGATGTACCTATCCAAACTTCTCTTAAACGTTAAAATCGAGCTCACAAGCACCACTTATCCTGCAGCTCATTCGAAAGTTGCTTCCACCATATTGGTTAATGGTTGGTATATAGCCACTGTCCAATTGGTTCGCTCCTGTACACTGCGGTACTGCTTTCTGGTCCTAGGTCACCTGCTACGATACTGTGACTGGCTTCATGTCCTCAGGTGTATAAAGGTCTTCACGTGAGTGGGTCTCTCTTTTTACCCCAAGCTCGATCCAGTCTATGAGCCAAGGACAGCATTGGAGAAATTATTTGGATTGTGTGTTTAGCCCACTACTCTACTCTCTCAACACCCATGAATATGTAGCTTAGCACAACTCAAATAGAATCTATAAATTTGCAGATGATACAATTTTTGACAGAATTTCAGTTGGTGATGAAAGGGAATACAGGAGCAAGATATACCAGTTGCTTGAGTGGTGTTGCAGCAAAAACCTTGCACTCAACATCAGCAAGACCAAAGAGTGGACTTCAGGAAGAGTGAGATGAGAGAACACAAACCAATCCTTATAGAAGGATCAGAAGTGGACCGAAGGAGCAATTTCAAGTTCATGGGTGTCACCATCTCTGAGGACCTAACCTGAACATAACATGGTGATGCAGCTATAAAGGAGGCAAGACAGTGACTATATTTCATAAGGAGCTTGAGAAGATTTAGTGTGTCAACCACCACACTCAAGAACTTCTATGAATGTACAGTGGAGACCATTTGGACTGGCTGCATTATTGTCTGCTGTGGGAGGAGATGGGGATGGTGGGAGAAGAGAGCTACTGTGGAAGATCAAAATTACAAAATCTTGTAAAATTAATCAGCTCCATCATGGGTACTATCCTCCGTAGTGTTGAAGACACCTTCAAGGAGCGGTGCCTTAAGAAGGTGGTGTTCATCATGAAGCACCCCCACCACCCAGGACCTGCCCTCTTCTCATAGTTACCGTCGGGAAGGACGCACAGTAGCCTGAAGGCACACACTCAGCGATTCAGGAACAGCTTCCTCCCCCAACCCTGCCATCCGATTCCTAACTAATCGTCAACAAGAGACAATCACATCAGAAGCATTTCAGGGTGTTTCTGTTTAAAAATAACCCACTATAAAAAGTGCAGCACTTGAACAAAAACAAAGAATCAATGATGGTCGAATCAGATTTCGGAGACATTTTCGGAAACAAATCAAGTTTCAAGATTCATTTATTATCTAAGATTATACAACCTTGAGATCTGCTTGCTTACAGGTAGCCACAAATCAAGAAACCCAAAAGAACCCAAGTAAAGAAAAAAAACATACATAAATGAATAAGACCAATACTCAAGAAAGGGAAAAAAAACAAACAATTGAAGCGAACAACAGAATTCTGAACCAAAATTGAGTCCTCAGATCGGAACCCCGGAGTAGGCCCAAATCCTAGCTTTTCAGTTCAGACATCGCACCTCCCCCGGAAGTTCCAGGAGTCTCCTGCATATTGATAGCAACTCCTTGATGCCTGTAAATTATATACAATATCCCGGAAATTGATTTTTTTGAGAGTGAGCCAGCAAGAGAGAGCGAGTGACAGACGTAGTGAGAGAGTGACAGAGAACAAAGGTCTCTCTTTGTGCTAATTAGACCTCTAGTTTTCTCCTTGGGAATGGTCAATGGGAGGTGTAGATAATCCCCCACCCCGGAGAGGTAAATATTGGGGTTGGGCCAATGGGTGTGGGTGATAACCTTTTCTTTAGTCTCTGTTACAAATCAGCAACAATGAATGTATAAGTGAGGCAGGTTTTTATGACAAATAAAACATTTATTAAACACAGTAAAAACCCACAAGTAAACAAATGACTAACGTAACCGGATGTCAGCTGCGATACGACAGCTTGAACAGTTCTTAAAGCGGTAATGCGAAAACAGTTCTTAAAGTAGTAATGCAAAGGTCCAAAGTTTTACACAGTCAGTTAAAAGGAGAGACTTCTTGAAAGGTGTTAAATTCTCTTTCGTCACATTACTGCTGATCTCTCTCTGGAGCATCTGCTCTCTGGAAGAGGCTTTTCATTCCAGAACAAAGGAGATGTTCTTTTTCAAAGAAAGGGGCTTCCATTCCTGAACCATTAAAAATGCCCTCAACCGCATCTCTTCCATTTCACGCACGCTTGCTCTTATCACATCCTCCCGAAACCCTACCAGAAATAGGATTCCTCTTGTCCTCACCTATCACCCCACCAGCCTCCAAATCCAGTACATAATTCTCTGTAACTTTCACCATCTCCAACAGGATCCCACCAACAAGTACATCTATCCCTCCATACCCCTCCCGACTTACTGCATTCCGTAGGGATAGCTCCCTATGTGACTCCCTTGTCCATTTGCCCATCCCCACTGATCCCCTCCTGGCACTTATCCTTGCAAGCAGAACAAGTGCTACACGTGTTCCTACACCACCTCCTTCACTACCATTCAGGGCCCAAACAGTCCTTCCATCTTCCAGGTGAGACAACACTTTACTTGCGAGTCTGTTGAGGTCATAGGCTGTGCCTGGTGCTCTCGGTGTAGTTTACTATATATTGGTGAGACCTAACGTAGATTGGGAGACTGCTCCATCCACTAGAGGAAACAGGATCTCCAGTGGCCATCTATTTTAATTACGCTTTCCATTTCCATTCCCATTCTGATATGTCAATCCATGGCCTCCTCTATTGTTGCAATAAGGTCACACTCAGGATGGAGGAACAACACCTTATAAAAGGCAAACTCCTTGAAGAGTGTAAAAAGTGGGTGTGTGGACCAACTGCAGGGAGCACAAGATGCCAGCAATGGTAAATATTGGGCATGGGCTAATGGGTGTGCTGATAACTCATGGAGCTATGGCAATGGATGTAAGAATAGCCTCCAGAGTGGGTAAATATCAGGCATTAGTCAACAGTGGAAGGCAAATACTGAAGTTGGGCTGGTAGGATGAGAGATAAACCCTTTGGTAGGTAAATAAAAGGAGTGAGTCAAAGGTGGGTGTTATAAACCCCCAATGATGTATATACTGGGTGTGGGACAACATGAGGTGGATTAAATCCCCAGCGTGAGTAGATATCAGGACTGTGCCATTGGGAGTGGTGTCCAAGTGATGCTGCAGCTGTGGTTGGTGTCGATGGCCATTGGCACGTTCGTCCAGGTCTAAGCTTGGGGACAACATGGTGAGGTACAGAAGGCTGACAGTGAGGAGGTAAATGCCTTTTCATTCGTCCTCCCCCCAGGATCCAGACTCAGACTCAGATGACCCCAGCTTCTTGCTGACGCCATCAGGATCACAGAAGCAGCATGCCGCCCATCAGCTGACCCCCGCTGCTGTGGACAGAAAGGTAAGATGTCTTTGTGGGGCTGGCTACACAGAGCAGTGGTCTGCCTGATTGCCCCTTCACATCTCTCCCCTTTTCCACATCCTACCTCCTTCACCCCTCTCCTGGCCCCACCCCAACCCTCCCGTTACACTCGCCACACTCCCCACCCCTCCCCACACCCCTTCCCGTCCCCTTGCCACACCCCTTCCCGTCCCCTTGCCACACCCCTCCCCTTCTCCTCACCAGACCACCTCCCTTCCCCTCGCCTCACCCCAAAACCTCCCCTTCCCGTCGTCACACCACTCCCCTTCCCCTCGCCTCACCCCACACCCCTCCCCCCACCTCACCCCACCCCACAACCCTCCCCTCCTCGGGACATGAAACTCTTCACCTCAGCACCGTTGATGTAGACAGGAGTGTGTGTGCGCCACTGCTTCCCTTCCTGAAGACAGTAATGAGCTCTTTTGTTTTCATTGATGGAAAGGTTGTTTTGTCATGAAGCCATGTCACTAGCTTCTATCTCCTTCCTGTACTCCTACTCATCAGTATTTCAAATGTGACCCACTAAGGTGGTATCATCTGCAAATTTGTGGATGAAATGGGCAGTTGACTTTTTGGGTCTAGACACTTTGCTTTGTAGGGTGGGGCACTAGGTAAGAGTCGGGATGCCAGTATTCGAAGGTTTCAATATAGAATCTCACAGTGCAGAAACAGACACTTTGACCCAACTACTCTGCTGGCCAAGATTCCTATCAAAGTGAGTACCATTTGCCCGCGTTTGGTCCATCTCTCTCCAAGCCTTTCCTGTCCATGTACCTGTCAAAGTGTGGTCATTGTACCCCACCCCACTTCTGGTGAAGAAGTTACCTCTCAGATCCCTTTGAAATCTTTCCCTTCTCACCCTAAATCTGTCCCCTTGAGTTTTGGACTACCCTGCCCTAGGAAAAGACTGTGAGCCTCTACTTTATCGATATCCCTCATTATTTTAAGGACTTCTTTAAGGTCATCCCTCATTCTCCAATGTTCCAACCTTTCCCAATCACTCAGGTCCTCTTGATCAGGTAACATCCTTGAGGACTCTTGAGGATGGACACAGTGAACCTCTATCTACACTGTGGGTCAGATACTCCTTGGGACATTGTCCAGCATGCACCCTGGGGTCAGATACCGATTGAAGCCCCCTTTACATCAGGGGGTCCCAACCTGGAGTCCATGGATCCTCAGGTAATGGTAAGGGTCTATGGCATAAACTAGGCTGAGAACCCCTGCTCTACATTGTCCCAGCACGCTATTTGGGTCAGACACACAGTGAAGTTCCCAGCACACAGTCCCATCACGTACTCCCAGGGTCAGACACAGATAAGGTTCCTCTATACTGTCCTCTCACACACTCCCAGGGTCAGATACAGAATGTGTATCTGACCCAACACTGTCCACGTTGTCCCAACACATGCTCTGGGGATCAGACGCAGTGTGATGCTCCTTCCAGACTATCCCATCATACACATTTGTGCTGTCTCAGTCCTTTGCTGGTGCACAGGGGTGTGAAAGGACCAATTTGTCAAGTGTTTTTGGTCTCCATCTGTTTTCCAGAACGTGCTGAAGGACTACAGGTCACGGTACTGTAAGATTATAAAGAGAGCAGGACGTATTTTCAGCCAGGTCAGTACCTGCTCCTCCCACAAAGCATCCCATCCACTAAAGTCCTTGTCTGCTGGAAATGAGATCCGGGTGGGGAAGTGAAAGGGGGTGGGATTAGGGCTGTTGGAGGCACAGGGCGGGGTTAGGGAGAGAATGTGGAGATGTGAGAGAGTAGATGCAGTAAGGGAGAGACTGAGTTTGAGCAGCAGAGTGTGAGGGAGGGGGAGGGATAGGATCTAGGAGGGGAAAGTGTGATGAAGGGTGTCAGAATGAAGCTCCAATAATACCCTACCGTCTTTCATTCCCGTGGTCAGATACAGTATGTCCCCATTCTCTCTATCTCTGTCTCCAGCCCTCCTTCTCTGGCCCTGTGAAGGACCAGGGTAAGCATAAAACTAGGAGAGCAGATAAAGGTGAAAAAAATAAGGGTTTTATTTACCCAAAATGTTTACAAACTCAACAGAACTGTTCTAGAGTCCAAACTTGAATCAGCTTAACAAAAGTTGGTTACAACAACATAGTAAATACTCCTCAAACCAAGAGACACCACTCATTTCTTGACTATGGGTTTATATTTGATGTTGGCCAGTCCATAGTAAATTGCAGGGGAGAGAAAACATTCCTCTCCTTACAAAGATATGGCATAAATGAAGCAGCTCCAGAGAACCCTCTGGCTGTAGCAGAATGTCACAATCCAATTATCCAGCCCCATCTACTCAGGCTGGTGTAATGCAACACCTCAGTCATTTGCCAGATTAACAGGAGGATGGTCGGCTACAGGACAATTTAATATGCCGAGTTGATGGTGCGGCTGGTAGTTGCAGCCGCCACAGGCCCCATCCTGTGCCCGTCCTCTTTCTCCCTATTCCCCATCTACCCCAACCCTCCTCTCCACCACCTCCCCCATCTGAACTCTCTCCCATCCCCCCCCCATCTGAACGCTCTGTCACAGGCCATTCCCACCCCCCCCCCCGCTTCTCTCCCACACTCCCATTTTGTAATGGTGCTGTTTTGAGTCCCAGGGCCACCCCTCTGATGTGTGTTTGCTTATCTGACTGAATTTCTGTGATGCTGCTGTCCCTGGTCACCTCACCACCTGCTCTCGATGTTGTTATTGTGGTTTTTCTTTGCATCACTGTGATCCTGGGCAGTTTATATTCACCCTCTGAATCTCTCTCCCTCTCTCCCACCCATCCCCATCCACTCCACTCCCACCTCTTTCCCATTTCATACCCTTTCCCACCCTCTACACATTCCTTCTCCTCCTGCCCTTCTCCCCTCTCACCCCCCCCCCCCCCCGGCAGGAGTTTGGGATGGAGTTGGTGGAGATTGACCCCAAGAACCACGCCTACATCCTCATCAACAAGCTGGAGCCTGCGCAGGACGACAGCATGAACTGGTGAGTGACTCCCTGTCTCTCCCCAGCTGCCCGTGCTTGAACTCTTGCCTCTATCCCCCTCCAGCAGCGCTCCTTCCCACACCGTTTCCTGGCTGCACCAAGCCCCCACCACGTGCACAGGTTCTCAACACCTCACTGAACACTCCACCCTGAGCCACTGCCTCTCAACGCTGTGGAGAGCTCACCCTGACGTCCCCCTCCCTCAGTCGGATAGGAGCTTCCATACCCAGCGTCCCACCCTCCCATCCCTTCCACTACATCCGCAGCCAGGCTCCTGGCTCCCTGTAAACTTGCGCTTCCTGAAGAAGCCTGCCTGTTTCCGGGTAGCTGCTGCCCCAGTCCACTCAGCGATGGCATTGGGTGGTCTTACCCACAGGGTCTTTGACTGAGGGGTCTCTGTTTACACTTGGAATGGTACGTACAAAGTAGAGCAGGACCCCGTCAGAACAGGACATTCAGCCCACGTTTCCTGTGCCAAACGCAAAGCCAAATTCATCTGACTCCCTTGTGGCTGCATATGATCCACATCCCATCATTCCCTGCTACTTCTGTGTTTGTCTATCAGCCTCTTTAATACCTCTGTCCTGTCTGCCTCCACCACGACCACTGTCAGCACATTCGAGACACCCACCACCCCGTGTATAAATAAACGAGCCCTGCACTTCTCCGTTGAGCTTTCCAATTTAGATGCATGCCCTCTGGGTTTAGACATTTTAAACAAAGATAGCAGCTGTCCACATCCATGCCTCTCTTCACTTTAGCCTTCACTGCTCCAGAGAAAACAACCCAGGTTTGTCTTACCTGTCCTTATAGTTCACCCCCTCTAATTCGGCAGCATCCTGCACCCTGCCCAAAACCAACACCCTTCCTATAATGGGGCCACAAGCACTGACTGGAGGAGCGAGGGTTCAGGGAGATGCGGATTAGGTGTTGAACTTTGGATCAAATGTAAGGGAGACATTCACAGCGTGTGCAGGACCCTGAGGGTCTCTGATGTATGGGGGATCTTGGGGTTCAGGTCTATCATTCCCTGAAAGTGACAACACAAGTAGATAAAGTGGTGAAAGGGCTGCTTGCCTTTGTTGCTCAGGGCATTTAGTTTAAGAGTCAGGAAATCATGTTGCAGCTGTATAAACTACATGATGTGACCGCACTTGGAGTATCATGCACATTTCTGGTTGCCCTTTACAGGACGGGTGTGGAGGTTTTGGAGAGGGTGCAGGAGAGGTTCACCAGGGTGCTGCCTGGATTAGAGAGTGGGCTGCAAGGACAAACTTGGGTTGCTTTTTCTGGAGTGTCAGAGGCTGAGGGAAGAACTGATAGAAATTTATAAAAATATGAGATGCATAGATAGACTAGATAGCCAGTCAACAGCCAGAAGTTTTTTAATCCCAGGGTAGAAATTTCTAATATCAGAAGGCATGCGAGGGGCTAAGTTTAAAGAAGATGTGCAGGGCAAGTTATTTTGTTACACATAGTGCTGGGTGTCCAGGAATGATGGAAGCAGATAAGACAGAGGCATTTATGAAGCTGTAAGACAGGCATATGAATGTGCAGGGGATGGAGGGATATGGACTGTGTGCAGGCAGAAAGGATTTGGTTTACTTTGCCATCATGGGTGGAGCAGAGATTCTGTGCTGAAAGGCCTGTTCTTCTGTTGTACTACTCTACGTCCCAGAGGACCAGTGTAAATGTGCGGCTGATATTTGGGCCGGATGGATGGGCTCCCTCTGTCATTGACCAGGTGAAGAAACTGCACCCTGTCCCCGAGTACAAAGAACCTGGGTCAAATATGTGCTAGCATGGAGGAGGTGGGCCGAAGGGACTTTTCACTGTGCTGACCAGCTCCTTGACTCCAGTTGGGCAGGCCAGCAGGAACAAGATGGGCTTGAGCCTAACCCATTTCTGCCCCCTCTTCCTCTTCTCTCTCCCACCCCCCCATTTGTGATTGGCTGCCACAGCCCAGCTAGTGAACCGATGGGAATCTCTCTCTCTTTCTGTCTTTCAGGGGCGATGCCACGGCTAAGATGGGACTGCTACTGGTCATCCTCTCCATCATCTTCATGAAGGGCAACGCAGTGAAGGACTGTGAGGGAACTCGGCAAGCTGGATTGGGGGGGAGGGGGTTTGTCTGCTGTCTCTGTGATCAGTTCAGGGGGTGAGCAGAGTAGGGTTTCAAACATCTCCCCAAGTGCTCACAACAGAGGCACCTGCGTTTCAGGGCTGGGGGATCTCCACGCTACAGGAGGGCCGATGAGGGAACTCTGTTCTGTGGGAGTGGTGTTGAGGGATCTCTGCTTTGAGAGTGCGGTGGTGAGGGAACTCTGCATTGTGGCAGGGCGAGGCAGTGAGGCAGCTTCAGACTATGGGAAGGGCATTGAGGGGGGTACATGTGTTGTGTAGGTGGAGGTGAGGGAGGTCCACAGTAGGGGGTGTAGTGAGGGAACTCTATGTCACAGGAGAGGTGGTGAGGAGGGAGTGCCCTGTCACTTTCTCAGAGACAAGGAGGCACAGGAAGTTAAGTCCAGACTGAGCCTGTAAATCGCAAGCTGCTCAAACGGTTACAATTTATATGTTAACACATCGGCATCTTTGTATTGCAGAGTTTCATACTTGTCTTGCAATTTCTCTCCCTCTCACTTCCCTCCGCTTTCCCTCCATTTCACCCTCCCCTCAACCCCCTTTCACCCGCTCTCTCCTCCCTTACCACTCCCAGCTCTCCTATGGCACACTCTGAAAAAATTACGGATCGATCCCAGGTAACGGGTGACTGATGTCTTTCCAAATGTTTATTCCGATGGTCCCGGTCTCCAGAGCAAAGTGGAGTTTATTGTCAGATGTGCGAGTACCTGGATGCACAGGTGCTTACTTGCAGCAGCATCGCAGGCACAGTGCATCAAGTGCACAACATTCACGAGAAAAACATCAATTCAACACAAATTTGACTCTATCTTAGAAGAACGCAAATAGAACAGTCCTTTTGTAGTGTGAAGTGGTCATAGTGAGGTAGTGATTAGGGTTGTGTCAGCTGGTTCAAGAAGCAAATGGGTGAAGGGAAGTGGCTGTCCTGAACCTGATGGTGAGTGACTTCAGGCTTCTGTACCTCCTGCCCGATGGGAGCTGTGAGAAGATGGCATGCTCTGGATCTTTGGAGGTTGCTTTCTTAAGGCAGTGCCTCCCTTATGTACCACTGATGGTGGGGAGGGGGATGTGCCCATGATTTATTGGGCTGTGTCTCTACTCTCTGCAGCTTCCTGCGCTTTCGAATTGCTGCAGGGGACCGCATTGCAACCAGTCCCATGCTGTTCTGTATTGTTGGTAAACAAAGACAGCGGAGGTTCAAGAGGGGAGATCCCTAAGCCTCTGGGAACAACAAGAGATGGGTGTGCTTGGTATAAATGCTTGCTATGCCTGTGAAACCCACATCTCCTGAATTAATACAAATGTAAAAAACATCAGAAGCAGGATGTAGTAAATTTGAAGTATAGTATAGGAGAAGGATCTTTAGGTCTAAGGTTATTACTCCCAGACAATGGACAGGGCAGTGAAGAAGGCATACAGTCAGAGTGTTTGAGTACAAGAGATTTGTATGGCAATACACTGGTCATTTATACTTTTTTGCTCTCCTGCTCAGCGAGAGACACCAGGACTTTGGTGACGTGAAGAAGCTGATCACAGAGGAGTTTGTGAAACAGAAGTGAGTAATGGCATGTCATCTCTGTGTCTGACCCCAGGAGTGTGTGTTGGGGCAGTGCAGAGGGAGTTTCCTCTCAGAGGGACCTGTGGGGCTCTTTGCCATGATTTCAGCCTGCCTGCTCCCTCACCCCTCCCCAGATACCTGGACTATAGCCGCATTCCCCACACGGACCCTGCTGAGAACGAGTTCCAATGGGGGCCCCGTGCTGCCCGGGAAACCTCCAAGATGGAGGTGCTGGAATTTGTGGCAAAGGTAAGGGTTGCAGTGGTGGTGCGGAGTGTGAGAGGAGTGGTTTGGGAGGAGGGTGTGAAGCAGAAGTGAAGGAAGGGGAGTAAGTACTGGGGTGATTGAGGGAAAGGGAGGGAGGGTGATGAGATGATGGAGGTTGTTGGTTGAGGGTAGGTGTGCAGGGAGGAGCTGAGGGAAGAGGTGAAACAGGAATGAAAGAAGAGGGAGGTGAGGGAATGAAAGGGGAAACAAGAAGGGGTGGAGGCCAAATGAAATGGGGAGACAGAGGGCGAGGAGGGATGGGGGAGTTGGAAGCGATGAGTAGAGATCATTAATGAAGGTGGGATGGGGTGTGATAAGATCAGTGAGGGAGGGGATGAGTGGAGGAGTGAGGGGATGATGATGGAGGAGGGAGAGCTGGAGAGGAGAGAAACGAAAATAGTGGGATGGGTGAAGAAAGAAGAGGTCAAGTATGAGATGTGTATGGGGAGGGATGGGATGAGGTAGATGGGTATGGAGGAATGAGGAAGGAGAATGGAAGTGAGGGAGGTGTATTTGGAGCTGACAAAGGGGAGTTGAGTGGAGGAGTGAGGAGAGGGAGGTTTGGAGAATTGCGAAGCGAAGGGGAGATGTGTGGGACAGAGTGATGATGGGACGAAGGAAATGGAAAATGAGTGGGTTTTGGAAAGGGAACTAATGGGAGGGACTAACGGGCAGCAGTAAGTGAAGGGAGATAGGAGACAGAATGAACAGAAAGCTCTGTGGGTGGGAGGGTCCTGTTTGAACAGCTCTTGCTAAAGGGACTAAGACAGACCTTGATGGGTTGAAGGTTGCCCGAGTACTCCTAACTTTCACCCTGACCCTTCTCTTCCTGTCTGTCTACAGATGCACAGTGAGCAGGATCCAAAGACATGTGCCACCCAGTTCAAGGAGGCCCAGCTGGAGGCTGCCTCATCCCAGCCATCCTAATGGGCAGGTACAGATGGAAGGGGCAACTGTGGCCCACTAGGCAACATTCAAATCCCAACACTACCCCTTGTTCAGACCTTGTTCAGATCTGTCACGATCATGACAGAAATAACATTGAGAGATCTTCTCATCTTTGGTGTTCAGACTGAGCAGTCCCTGTAACCAGGATTAATGGGTCTGGTACTGAAAATAAAAATTTTCTCTATTTAACTGAGTTCAGATTTGTTGATTTTATATTTTCCAGAGTCTTCTTCTTTGACATGAGAGTCTAATATTGAAAATAAATTGTACTCTCAGTTTACAGTGAGTGGAAGGACCCTGGGGTGCACTGTAGAACAGAGGGATCTTGAGGAGCAGGTATGTGGTTCCCTGAAAGTGGAATCATGAGTAGACAGGATTTCTAAGGAAGTGGTTTGGCATGTTGACCTTTATCAAGGACACTAAGTATAGGAGATAGTTTGTAATGTTGCAGTTATAAAAGATGTTGGTGAGGCTTCATTTGAAATATGTTTAGTTTTGTCAACCTGCTATAGGAAAGATGCCAATAGGTTGGAAAGACTGTGGAGGAGATTTACTAGCAGGTTGGGACTTTTTTCATTGATGCATAGAAGGATGAGGGGTGACATGGAGGTGTGTACAAACATTCAAGGTTAGGGAATCAAAAGCTAATGGGCACAAGTTTATGGTGAAAGTGGTGAGATACAATAGGAACCTGAGGAGCAACTTTTGCACCCAGAGCATTGTCCATACATGGAATGGGCTGCCAGAGGAAATGGTTGAGGCAGGTACATTAGGAACATTTCTTGCTGTTAATATACCAGAGGATCTGTTCTGGGACCAGCATGCAAGTGTAATTACAAAGAAGAGATGACAGTGAATCTACCGTCCTAGAAAGTTGTGTAGATTTGACATGTGAAACCAAAAACAAAGAAAATTACATATATATATATATATATATATATGTACAAGGTGGAGAGCATCCTAATGGTTGCATCACAACCTGGCATGGAAATACCAATACAGTACTCAAGAACAGCAAAGCCTATAGAAAGTGATGGATACAGACCATCAGAGGCAAAACCTTCCCCACCATTGGGTGCATTCACAAGAAGTGCTGCCACAAGAAAGCAGCATCCATCATCAAAGACCCCCAGCATCCAGGCCATGCTCTCTTCTCTCTGCAACCTTAGGTCCCACACCATGAGGTTCAGGGACAGTTAACCTATAACAATCAGGGTATGTGTAGCTGTAGTTTTTTTTGTATATTCTATTGTAAGAAAATGAATACCAAGGTAGTATATGGATAGGAAAGGTTCTGAGGGCCAAACCACCAAATGGAACTAGTTTGGATGGGTGTCTTAGTGGCCAAGGACTGATAGGGCCAAAAGGGCTCTCTCCCTGCCATTTAACTCACTAAAAGCCAATGTACTGGGGCAGAAAATGACTAGGATGGAAAATGGTGCACTGAAAGTATATACAGATGTCAGGAAATGTCTTTGCCTTTCTCCAGAGCTCCTGAGAGATGGCACCAGGAGTTTTGTCAACAGGTCTGGTTTCCTTCTATTAAAAATAAATAAATAATTATCGGACAGGGGAGTACAGGGAAGATTACCCAGGTTGGTTCCAGGGACAAAAGCCAAAAAGAACTGGTTCTGTGAATTTAAAATAAGTTAGGAAAATCTGGAAGCAGGCAGCATCTGCAGAGGAAGGAACAGCTTGCATTTCAGTCTGAGGATAATGTAATCTGATTCGTGAACCTAATTCTCTCTATTGATGATGCCAGCATTTTCTGGTTCCACAGACCAGCTTCTGTGTGATGAGGGATGAAATGGGACTGTGTTGGCTGGAGTCTAGGAAGTCCAAGAGGAGATCTTGATTTTTAAAGGTTGGAGGGAAGTGTTTCCATTGACCTGAGAGCTTCAGACCTCACAGCCACATAATAAGGGGTTGGACATTTCTAGCTGGCTGCTGATGATTAGTGGGTCACAGGTCTGTGTTGGGACCGATTCTTTTTACATTATATGCCAATGATTTGGATGATAGAATTGCTGACTTTATTCCAAAATTTGCAGACGAGATGAAGATGGGTGGAGGGGCAGGTAGTTTTGAGGAAGTAGGCTACGGAAGAACTTGGACAGATTAGCAGAATGGGAAAGAACTGGCAGATGGAACACAGTGTTGGGAAGTGTATGGTTATGAACTTTGGTAGAAGAAATGAAGGGGGTTAACTATTTTCTAAATTGAGAGAAAATACAAAAAATGAGGTGCAAAATGACTTGGGAGGCCTTGTGCACTATTCTCTACAGGTTAATTTGCAGGTTGAGTCTGTGGTGAGGAATGCAAAATGCAATCTCAGGATTGCTACCAGTGCCATGTGCAGGTGGGTTTAGAAATAGTAAGTTAGTGCAGATCAACACGTGGCTGAAGACATGGTGCAAGACGGAGGGCTTCAGATTTATAGATAATTGGGCAGTTTTCCAGGGAAGGTGGGACCTGTTCCGGTGGGACGGTTTACATCTGAACTGGAGGGGGACAAATATTCTTGCAGGTAGGTTTGCTAGAGAGGCTCCTGTGGATTTGAACTAGATACGAGGGGGGAGGGGAACCAGAGCGTAGGAACAGATGTATGGGAGAAGGAAGAAAAAGAAGACAGTAAAGTTCTTTGTACTGTTAGAGATAAACAGAGAGGAAGAGGTGGGGAATTTCTTAAATGCATTTATTTTAATGCTAGGAGCATTAAAGAAAGGTGGATGAGCTTAGAGCATGGATTGATATCTGGAAATATGATGTTGTAGCTATTAGTGAAACATGGTTGCAGGAGGGGTGTGATTGGCAACTAAGTATTCCTGCATTTTGTTGCTTCAGGTGTGATGGAATCAGAGGGACAAGAGGGGGAGGTGTTGCATTGCTTGTCAGAGAAAATATTACAGTGGTGCTCTGGCAGGATAGATTACAGGGCTCATCTAGGGAGACTCTTTGGGTGGAATTGAGGAATGGGAAAGGTGTAGTAACACATATAGGGATGTATTATAGACCACCTAATGGGGAGCGAGAATTGGAGGAACAAATTTGCAAGGAGATAGCAGATATTTGTAGTAAGCACAGGGTTGTGATTGTGGGAGATTTTAATTTTCCACATATAGACTGGGAAGCCCATACTGTAAAAGGGATGGATGGTTTGGAATTTGTAAAATGTGTGCAGGAAAGTTTTTTGCAGCAATACATGGAGGTACCAACTAGAGAAGGGGCAGTGTTGGATCTTCTGTTAGGGAATGACATAGGTCAGGTGACAGAGGTATGTGTTGGGGAGTACTTTGGGTCCAGTGATCACAATGCCATTAATTTCAATATAATTATGGAGAAGGATAGAACTGGACCCAGGGTTGAGATTTTTGATTGGAGAAAGGCTAACTTTGCGGAGATGTGAAAGGATTTAGAAGGAGTGGATTGGAACAATTTGTTTTATGGGAAGAATGTAATAAAGAAATGGAGGTCATTTAAAGGTGAAATTTTGAGAGTACAGAATCTTTATGTTCCTGTTAGGTTGAAAGGAAAGGTTAAAAGTTTGAGAGAGCCATGGTTTTCAAGGGATATTGGAAACTTGATTAGGAAAAAGAGAGAGATCTACAATAAATATCGACAGCCTGGAGTAAATAAGGTGCTCAAGGAATACAAAGAATGTAAGAATAATCTTAACAAACTTGTAGCAGGTGCAGGCGACTTCATGGAATGTGTTGAACTACTTCTTCTGGGTTTTTCAAAGAAGGGCATGAAGAACTTGCTCGAGATTTTAGCTTCCTCCGCCTCCACTTCCCTTCTTCATGAAGAAATGTTTCATGATCTTCTTACACGATGCTCTGAAATAATGCCATCCTAGTGCTTCTCACCCATGATAATCAAAGACAGATCATACATCTGAAGAAAATTCTTTTTTCACTATCCGAGGATGGCATGTCTGACTTTAATAGAAACTGCTCAGTGGCGCCCCCCTTCAAGTGGCACCCAGGGCACATGCCATACCTTAGATTTGCTACTGCTTTATAGTGTGAATGTGGAGAGGATATTTCCTATGATGGGAGAATCTAAGACCAGAGGACACCGCCTCAGAATATAGGGACATCCTTTAAGCATGCAGATGAGGAATTTATTTAGCCAGAGAGTGGTGAATCTATGGAATTCTTTCCCACAAGCAGCTTTGAAGACAAAGTCTTTATGTATATTTAAGACAGAGGTTGATAAGTTCTTGACTGATCAAGTCATGAAGGAATACAGGGAGAAGGCAAGAGATTGGAGCTGAGAGGAAAATTGGATCAGCCATGATGAAATGGTAGAGTGGAATCTTCTACATCTTATGGTCTTATGGACTTTCAGGACAGAACTGGGGAGAAATTTTCTTCAGCCAGAGGATGGGAAATCTTTAGAAATTGACTGGAGCACTCAGGGGTGTGCAGAGGATGTTGGGTTCTGAGTCCAGAGCTCCCTGAATGTGGCCATACAAGTTGATAGGGAGGTGAGGAAGGTAGATTGGGTGACAAGGTCCTGCAAAGTAAATTCAGGGAGTTAATTGCTAAGTTAAAGGACCAAACTTACAGGTTTGTGATCTCAGGATGGCTAACCATTCCACCTGCTAATGAGGTCAGAAATAGAAAAGTCATACAGTTTACTAGGTGGCAAAAGAAGGAGGTCTTCATATAATTAGGATCATTAGGCTCTATTCCAGGGAAAGAGGGGACTGTACAGAAGGGACAGTTTGCACCTGAATTGTCTGAATACAAAGCTTGAAGGTTTGCTGGAGCTGCACAGAGGAAGGTTAAAAGTATGTTGCAGGGGTATGGGAACCAGAGTGCCAGAACAGATAGCAGAGTGTTTGTGGAGAAAGATCTTTGTAAGCCAACATACATAGTTAGGAATTCAATAGCAGTAAAGGTGTGGTCTACAAATTACAATGGGAAATAGAACATGCATGTCAAAGTCATGGGGATTTTAATATAGACATAGATTAGGAAAATTAGGCTGGTGCTGGATCCCAAGAGGGGGAATTTGTAGAATACCTATGAGATGGCTTTTTAGAGCAGCTTGCGGTTGAGCCCATTAGGGGATCAGTTACTCTGCATTAGTGTTGTGCAATGAACTGGAACTTGTTAGAGAGCTTAAGGTAAGGCAACCCTTAGGGGATGGTGATCAATAATATAGAATTCACCATACAATTTGATAAGGATAAGCTAGAGTCAGATTAGTCATTATTACAGTGGAGTAAAGGAATTTACAGAGGCACGAGAGGAGCTAGCCAAAATTGATTGGAAGGGAACACTAGCAGAGATGATGGCAGAGTAGTAAAGGGTGGAATTTCTGGTAGTAATTTGGAAGGCGCAGGATTGATGCATCCCATAGAAGAAGTATTTTAAAGGAAAGATTATGCAACTGTGGCTGATAAGAGAAGTCAAAGCCAACATAAAAGCCAAAGAGTAGGCATATAATAGAGCAAAAATTAATGGGAAGTTAGAGGATTGGGAAGTTTTTAAAAACCAACAGAAGGCAACTAAAAATAATCATAATGAAGGAAAAGGTAGGCTACAAAGTTTAGCTAGTCAATACTATTAAAGAGGATACAAAAAGTTTCTTCAGATATATAAGGTGTAAAAGAAAGGCGCAAATATACAAACGTTTATTGGATGGCTGGAAAATGATGTTGAAGAGGTAGTACATGAGGCCAAGGAAATGGCCAAAAACTTAATAAGGATTTTGCATCAGTCCTCACTATGGAATATACTGACAGTATTCCAGAAGCTCAAGAGTGTCAGGGGGCAGAAATGTGTGAGGTTGCCATTACTAGGGAGAAGGACCTTGGGAAACTTCAAGACCAGAAAGTAGATAAGTCACCTGTACTAAATGGTCTACACTCCAGGGTTCCAAAAGAGGAAGCTGAAGAGATTGTGGAGACATTGATAATGATCCTTCAAAAAATGGATTCTGCCATGGTTTGAGAGGACTGGAATACTGTAACTATCTCTCCACTCTTCAAGAAGGGAGAGAGGCAGAAGAAAGGAAATTATAGGCTGGTTAGTCTGACCTCAGTGGTTAGGAAGATATTGGAGTCGAGTGTTAAGGATATGGTTTCAGGGTACTTGGAGGCACATGATAAAATAGGCTGTAGTGAGAATAGTTTCCTTAAGGGAAAAACTTGCCTGACAAATCTGTTGGAATTCTTTCAAGAAACAACAAGCAGGATAGAAAAAGGCAAATTGATGGACATTGTGTACTTGGATTTTCATAAGACCTTTGACAAGATGCCACATGAGTTAGTTTAACAAGATCAGACCCAATGGTATTTCTGTAAAGATAATGGTATGGATAGAGCATTGGCTAACTGGCAAGACACAAAGAACGGGAATAAATATAGCCTCTTCTAATTGCCTCTCAATTACATATTGTGTCCACAGGGATCTATGTTGGACCACTTCTTTCTGGATTATTATTCCAATGATTTGGATGACAGAATTTACGACTTGGTTGCAAAGTTTGCCGATGATGTGAAGATAGGTGGGGGGCAGGTAGTTTTGAGGAAGTAGAGAGGCTACAGAAGAACTTGGGCAGATTAGGAGAATGGGCAAAGAAGTGTCAGGAAGTGTATGGTAGGAAAAAAAATCAGAGTCTATTTTATAAATGGAGAGAAAATTCAAAAATCTGAGCTGCAAAAGGAATGGTTAATCATTGTGCCAGATTCCCTAAGAGTTAATTTGCAGGTTGAGTGGTGGTGAGGAAGGCAAATGTGATGTTAGCATTCATTTCGAGAGCACTAGATTATAAAAGCAAAGATGTAATGTTGAGGATTTGGAAAGCACTAGTGAGACCTCACTTGGAGTATTGTGAGTAGTTTTGGGCCCCTCATCTAAGTAAGGATGTTCTCACATTGAAGACGGTTCAAAAGAGTTTCACTAAAATGATTCCAGGATTGAAAGGCTTATCATATGAAGAGCGTTTGATGGCTCTGGACCTGTAGTCACTCGAATTCAGAAAAATGAGGTGGGACCTCATTAGAACTTATTGAATGTTGAAAGGCCTTGACAGAGTGTATATGGAGATGATGACTCATATGGAGTCTAAGACCAGAGGACACAACCTCAGAATAGAGGACATCCAATTAGATTGGAGATGAGGGATTTCTTTAGCCAGAGAGTGGCGAGTTTATGGAATTTGTTGCCACAGGCAGCTGTGGAGGCCATTTCATTGGGTATATTTAAGGCAGAGTTTCATAGATAATTGTTTAATTAGGGCATGGAGGGATATGGGGAAAAGGCAAGAGATTGGGGCTGAGAAGGAAATGGATCAGTCATGATGAAATGGCAGATCAGTCTCAATGGGTTAAATGGACTAATTCTGCTCCTCTATCTTATGGTCTTATAGTTATGTTAATGGATAGGTCTGATCCTTAAATTCAGATTATACATTGGAGAAATGCCAATTTTGATGCTATCAAAAAGCACCTGGCAATTGTGGATGGGACAGGTTGTTTTCTGGCAAAGGTGTACTTGGTAAATGGGAGACCTTCAAGCATGAAATTTTGAGAGTACAGAGTTTATTTCCTGTAAGAATAAAATGCAAGGAAAGCAGATTTATGGAACCTTGTTTTTCAAGAGATGTTGAGGCTTTGAGTAAGCAAAACGAGATGCATAGCCAGTATAGACGGGCAGGAGAAAATTAGGTCCTTGGGGAATATAAGAAGTGCAAGAGATCACTTAAGAAGGAAATCGGGAGAGCTAAAAGAAGACATGCAGTTGCTCTGGCAGAGATGAAGAAGAATCCTAAGGGTGTCTACAGATATAGTAAGAGCAAGGGACAAAATTGGTCCATTGGAAAATCAGAGTGGTAATCTATGCATAGAGCCAAAAGAGTTGGGGTGATCGTAAATGGAGTTTTTGAATCTGTATTTATTGGGAGAGAGTCTCTTGATGTAAAGGAGTGTTTCAGCGAGATTATGGACCCTATGCAGATTACAGAGGAGGAGGGTGTTTGATGTATTTTGGCAAATGAGGGTGGATAAATCTCCAGGGCCTGACAAAGTGTTCCCTCAGACCCAGTGGGAAGCCAGTGCAAAAATTGCAGAGGCCCTAGCACAGATATATAAAAATTCTTAGCCAAGTGTGAGGTGCAACAGTAAAATAGGATAGCTAATATTGTTCCATTGTTTAAGGAAGGCTTCAAGAGTAAACAGGAAATTATAGGCCTATGAACCCGACGTCAATAGTGGGAAAGTTATTGGATGGTATTCTTTGGGACAGGATATACAAGTATATGGATAGAAAAGGGCTGATTAGGGATACTCAACACGACTTTGTGCGTGGTAAGTCATGTCTGACTAATCTTGTAATTTCTTAAGAAAAGTTGATGAAGGCAAGTCAGTGGATTTATCTACATGGACTTTAGCATGCCCTTTGACATGTTCCTGCATGGGAGCTTGGTCAAAAAGGTTCAGTTGATAGACATTCAAGACAGGGTAGTAATTAGATTAGACATTGGCTTTGCAGAAGAAGCCAGAAAGTGATTGTAGATATTTGCCTGTCTGGAGGCCTGTGACTAGTGGTGTGCTGCGGGGATTGGTACTGGGTCCGTTGTTTGTCATCTATATCAACAATCTGGATGATAATATGGTAAAATGGATCAACAAATTTACAGATGACACCAAGATTATGGATGCAGTGGATAGTGAGAAAGACTATCAAAGCTTGCAGTGGAATCTAAAACATCTGCAAAAATGGCAGATGAAATTTAATGCAGATAAGCGTGATGTGTTGCACTTTGGGAGGGCAAACTAGGAGGGTTTTACATGGTGAGTGGTAGGGCACTGGGGATTTAGGTAAAACAGAAAGCTCTGGGAATACAGATCCATAATTCCCTCAAAGTACATTACAGGTACATAGGGCCATAAAGAAAGTTTTTAGCACTTCATTGACTACTGGACTTGGGATGTTCTGGTGAAGTTGTATAAGATGTTGGTGAGGCCTAATTTGGAGTATTGTGGGCAATTTTGGTCACCTACCTAACCCCCCGCCACCCAGAGCATTACATACCTACAGGAAAGATGTAAATAAGATTGAAAGTGTACAGAGAAAATTTACAAGAATGTTGCCAGAACTTGAGGACCTGAGTTATAGGGAAAGGTTGAACAGGTTAGGATATTATTTCCTAGAACATAGAAGTTTGAAGGGAGATTTAAATTATCCGGGGTATAGATAGGGTAAACACAAGCAGGCTTTTTACACTGAAATTGGGTGAGATAACAGAGGTCAGGGTTTAAGGGTGAAATGTGAAATATTTAAAGGGAAGATGAGTGGGAACTTCACCCAGAGGGTGGTAAGAATGTAGAACAAGCTGTCAGAGGAAGTGGTGAAATTGAGTTTGAGTTAAGAGAAATTTGGGTAGGTGCATGGATTGGAGAGGTATGAAAGGCTATGGTCTGAATGTAGCTCAATGGTATTAGACAGGTTAGTGGTTCAACACAGTGTTGTGCCATAGTGTTCGATGACTCTGACATTAATTTTTGGGTGTCGGGGGTATCTGAATTCAGAAGTTTTTTGGCTATCTCTGTGAAATGCTATCTGCAAAATATTATCACATGTGTGAAGTCACCAAGGTAATTAAAAAAAAGTGTACATGTAAGGGATCAATCAGTCTAGTTAGGAATGGTCAAGAAACATCAAGAAGTATAACAGAAAATGGGGTGAAATAGAATCCGTTTCCTTTTCCTTCGATTTTTGTGATGGATGACTCATTCATCTGCAATTTGTTGATGTACGTGTTTTTAGCTTAAAGGAATTATGCCTATATTTAGGAAATCCTTTGTATTTTAGAAATTGTTTGAAATTTGGAAATCTTTAATAAGATAGAAAACCTCTCTGAGTTTTAAAATGTGTCTTAAGAATTTTATCTAAATGGAAATGTGTATCACTAAATATAAATGTATGGGGTGTTTAAACGACTTTGTTTGCTGGAATTATCTCCTCCTTGATAGGTAAGGGAGATCATGCTCAAATAGTGAATACTGGCACCTGAACCACCACGGAGGATAAACGGGGAAGTGATCTAGCCTTTGAAGAGTAGGTGGCTACAGCCTAATCTCTCTTTAATGAGGGTACCCATAGCTATCTGTGTTGGATAGGGCTTACAATCTTCATTTGAGTTTAGAACTTTATGGTCAGCAAAAGCTAATACAATCACAGCTGACACCCGACATGGTTAGGTTATACCAGAAATAGTATTTTGAAATTACAATTAGCAATAATCCAACTTCCAGCATGCTCAACAGGTTCTGTGCCACACCACCTGGTATAAAATGTTTAATATCCTGGTTTCTAGCAGGCAAATGCTGGCTGGTATTATGAAAGTGTTCCCATCTGTCCTCCATCATCTCTGCAACTTAAAGCTGACTTTTTCCTCGTCGTCATGGCTATCCCTCGAGGTCGAGGATGATGGTCTTCATTCCAACACAGAATGAAGATGCCTGTGTGTGTATTTGTTTAACGTGTACTTGATGTTGCACTCCAAAAAGCACACGATAATTCACAAATCAACCAACTGATTCCAATGCATGGAAGCCATGACAATTGGAGCTGATGGATTTGTTGCAGTCTTCACAGCCGTTGAGTTCGAAGTAACTTCATCCGCCTGTTCCACCGTTGAGGTCTTGGTTGGATTGTTCTTTGTGAGGACCTCACTCTCAACCTTAACACCATGGGTGACCCTACCAGGAGCATAGCTCCAGACGGCATCGTTCTAGGGATCTCAGGATGACAAAATCTTCTCCAGCACGACAAAGTGACAATCCACAGAGAAGTTTCTCTTCCTATCAAAGTGCTGACAAACAGTTTTTGGCCTGAAACTCTAACTTTGTTTCCTCTTCTCGGGTGATACATGACCAGCTGAGTAGAACACAGAACAGGACAGCACAGGAACAGTACAGGGAAGCTACCACCCCAGGCAGTACATTCCAAGAACCTACCAGACTCTGTAACAAATGTGCCCTGCACATCTCCTTCAAATCCACCCCCCCCCCCACCACCACCATCTCAAATGCATGCTCTTAAATATTTGACATTTTTATCCCAGGAAAATTTACCCTATCCATGTTCCTCATCATTTTATAAATTTTCATTAGGTCTTCCCTCAGCCTCCTCCGCTCCAGAGAAAACGATTCAAGTTTTTCTCACCTCTCCTTAGAGCTAATACTCTCTATTCCAGGCAGCATCCCGAGGAATCTCCTCTATACCTTCTCCAAAGTCTCCATAGCCTTTCTATAATGGGACAACCTGAATAGCACACAATGTATTTTCAGTAACTTCTTGCATTATTGAAGATCCATTTTAACACTCCAAATACAGGAGAAGATGAAACACAGTGTTAAAAGTAAATCACTTCCAGCTCCCCATCTATGGTAAGTAAAACACCACAGAAACAGATTTTGCCAACCTTACCCTCATAATTTTGTTAACAGGGTAGAGCTAGTTAAGTCCCCAGGTGTGAAATCACCAACGTGTCTTGGTTCAGCCATATTGGTGCTGTAGCCAACAAACTGCACTTGCACCTCTTCTTTCTTCAAAGGCTAAGGAGAGTTGGTGTGTTCCCGATGACTGTGTCTAATTTTCACAGATGCATCACAGAAAGCATGTTATCTGAATGAATCATGGCTTGGTAAGGCAATTATTCTGCACCACATCACACGACACTGCAGAGTGCTTTGGCCATAGCCCACTCCTTCACACAAACCAGCTTTCCTCCACTATCTCTGTGTACACTTTCCATTGTGCCAGGATCCCACTTTGGTCATTCTTCTCACTCCTGTCAGTCAGAAAATTATAAAGGCTTATGAGTCCTTATCACCAAATTCAAGGACAGCTTCTATCCCACTGATATCAGACTTTTAAATAGACCTCTCATAACGCTAAAAAATCATCTTGATTTCTCAATCTACCTCATCATAGCCCTTGCAGTTTATTTGTTGCCCTGTACAGCACTTCCTCTGTAACTACAATTCTCATTTTTTTCTTTCTTTTTACTCCCTTGATGTACTTGTATATGAATGATCTATCTGGATGGCAAACAAAACTGAAGTGTTTTAGTGTATCTCAGTAAACTGAACAATGACAATCAACACTAATAAAAGTCTTATCAGTTCGCCTAATTGTTAAAAGAGCTATTGCTTTAGCTTTGTTTTCTATGTAAATTATGTAGCATAGTGATACATTAATAATTATTTACAGCAAAATTATTTACAGAAAGACGTCCCTGAAGGTTCAAGAGTCAGAAAGCTTTCAGTTCTTTGTCAGCTGTTTCTGCAGTTGGTTTTGGATGCTTGACTTCCAGGTTTTAAAATGCATTGAGGTACAAAGAAAGAAAGAAAGATGGCCAGAGGATTTGTTCTGTGTGTTGCACCCTTCATCAATCAATGGTGGTTGGGGTAAGGAGTTAGGTGAGAACAGACTCCTACATAAGGTGGCAGCTTTTCTTTGATACTTTCCCTCGCCTAGCAAGGAGAATTGGCAGAAACATCCTCAACCTCTACATCTGAGAGGGACATATCTGTGTCAAACCACAGCTCTCACTCTTCAGGAAATGGCTTTGGATTTCCATTAGGGAATGCAGCAGTTACTGGAAATGCCCACATCTTGGTTAACACTCTGCAGTGGTGATGACAGTATCAGCGAGCTCCTCTCAGGTGCTTGCGAAGATATAGGCAACCACACAAAGAGAAAGGACTGGCTCCACCTCACACCCTTGCACTTCTACTGGAACAGAGAAGTCCTTGGGTTCCATTGGCAGCTTCAATTCATCTCTCTGGAGATCAGCCACAGAGCAATATCCCTCCAGAGTTACTGGCTCTCCTCCAGCAAGCACACAGGCTGCAGCCCACTCAGTGAGAATGATGCAATCCCTAACAGCATCCACCTTGTTGTTGGGTGCTGCCCCCAACAATTGGGTGCCTTTCCTCCTACAGTACTGGGTCTTCGAGGCATTAAAGTTTGGAATTCATCTGGAAGGTGGTTTCTGTGGAAGAAGGTGTCACCTACTGGGAGTGTCATAACCCACTGTTTTGGAGATCACTGCAATCCAACTGGGTGGTGTGGCTTAAACAGATGAAGACTCTCTCACAGAGTTCTACATTCTCAGTTGGACTCACAGATACTGCACAGGTCCCGTCCTCCAGATGACAGATGTTTTCTTCCACCTAGTTGTTGGGAAGGTCCATCTCCCAACTTGAGAGCCACATCCCACGGATACCACTGTCTCAACCTCACGCTAGTGCTGGCTTTATTGTACCTCACCCTCAGGAGATCTGGGCTTTGCAAGAAGATAACTCAATAGTTTAAACGAAATGTAACAAATTGCATGATTAAATTTCTTTTGCCATGTTAAATATACAATGCACATTGATATTGATACATTCATCTCTCTACAGCAAATGGCCAAGGGGACAGATTCAGTGCAGATTGAAGGTTAAACAAAATGCTCACAAATATGTGCTGGGTGGCCTCACAGTAGAGACAACAGGGGCCAACAAGAAACAAAATGGGTAGGTTCAGAGGCCAAGTGTATGCAGTTGAATGGGAACTGGGATGAGCCATGATGAAATGGTGGAGCAGACTTGATGGGCTGAATGGCCTAATTCTGCTCCTATATCTTATTGTCTTATCATATACTAGCCTGAGATTCATTTTCTTGCAAGCATCTGGACCAGTTAGAAAAATGGGCTGAAAAATGGCAGTTGGAGTTTAATACAGATTAATGTGAGGCATTACACTTTGGAAGGAAAAACCAAGGTAGAACATACAAGGTGGGGCACTGAGGAGTGCAGTAGAACAGCGGGATCTAGGAATACAGATACAAAATTCCCTAGAAGTGGCGTCACAGGTAGATAGGTTAGTAAAGAGAGCTTTTGGTACATTGGCCTTTATAAATCAAAGTATTGAGTATAAGAGTTGGAATGTTTGGTAAGGTTGTATAAGAAATTGGTGAGGCCGAATTTGGAGTATTGTGTGCAATTTTGGTCACCAAATTACAGGAAGGATATTAATAAGGTTGAAAGAGTGCAGAGAAGTTTTTCGAGGATGTTGTTGGTACTTGAGAAACTGAGTTACAGAGAAAGGTTGAATAGGTTAGGACATTATTCCCTGGAGTGTAGAAGAACAAGGGGAGACTTGATGGAGGTATATAAAATTATGATGGGTATAGATACTTAGATACTTTACTTTATTGTCACCAAACAATTGATACTAGAGCGTTCAATCATCACAGTGATATTTGTTTCTGCGCTTCACGCTCCCTGAAGTACAAATCAAAGTAAATATAATAAAAATTTAAATTATAAATCATAATTAGAAAATAGAAAAGGGAAAGTAAGGTAATGCAAGTCAGGTCCAGATATTTGGAAGGTACGGCCCAGATCCGGCTCAGGATCTGTTCTGCAGGCTTATCACAGTTTGAAAGAAGCTGTTCCCAAATCTGGCCGTACGAATCTTCATGCTCCTGTACTTTCTCCCAGAGGGAAGTGGTAGATACAGTGAATGCAAGCAGGCTATTTCCACTGAGGCTAGGGGAGAAAATAAACCAGAGCACATGGGTTAAGGGTGAAGGGGGGAAAGTTTAAAGGGAAAATCAGTGGGGGGGCTTCTTCACACAGGAAGTGGTGGGAGTTTGGAATGAGCTACCAGATGAAGTGGTCAATGTGGGCTCACTTTTAACATTCAAGAAAATCTTGGACAGGTACATGGATGAGAGGTGTATGGAAGGATATGGGCCAGGTGCAGGTTAGTGGGTCTTGGCAGAAAAATGGTTTGGCACAGCCAAGAAGGGCCAAAAGTCCAGTTTCTGTGCTGTAATGTTCTATGTTCTATGCTTCTAAAATGTATCTGTAGATCAGGTCACCACAAAGGCAGTATGTACAAAATGGCAACAGTCGATACCTTGATGACACCAGGCAATGTCACAATGTCTTCATACCCAGTGCTGTGACCTCATCAAGACTGAAGAGGGAGGGGGCAGCTTTCCCCAAAACAGAAACTCAAGGCAGTTTTCAAAAACCTCAGCGGGGGGGGGGGGGGGAGGGAAGGGGGAGAGACAGGAGGGAGATAAAGGAGTAGAAGAGAGAAGGGGGATATAGGCAACTGAGGCATCACTCTCAATCTTAGGTTTGAAAGGATATTTCCAAGCAGCCAAACATTTTTTTCAATGTTCACCAGTGTAATATAGGAATACAATTGTAAGTTGAAAGAACAAGACAGGAGGTCAGACAATCGGATGCCATCATCATCATCATAACGTGCAGTGTTGTATGACATAGTTAATTATACTCTTTCTATGACCATGATTGTTCCTGGCAAATTTTCTACACTAGTGGTTGCTACTGCCTTCTTCTGGGCTGTGTCATTACAAGACAAGTGACTCCAGCCAATATTAATACTCTTCATAGATTGTCTCCCTACAGTCAATGGTCACATAACCAAGACTTGTGATGTGCATCAACGGCTCATACCGCCATCTACCATCTGTCCCCATGGTTTCACATGACCCTGATTGAGAGCTAAGTTGGTGCTGCATGTTGCCCAAGTGTGACCTGCAGGCTAGCAGAGGGGAAGAGCCTTCTTTGGTAGAGGCATATCTCCACTCTGCCAGATACTGATCAGATACCAAAGGTTATAAAAATACAGTTTGACCCAGCACCCACTTTTTCTGACAGGGAACACTAAATCTAATATTCTGTTCCCAGCCCAAAGCTCAGCTCCTGACTCTGACCTTTTCTCTAACCTTACCTCCTTCACAGTTCAAAGTAAATTTTATTATCTAATATGGTTTCACTTCGGAAAATCGGACCATCAGGCCGTACTCCGCCTCCCGGCTTAAAAACAGAAACTGCAGCGGAAGGTCACAGTATCAAAAGTGGTGTCGCGTTGGACAGAGGAAACGGATGAGGTCCTCCGTGACTGCTTTGAATCGGTGGACTGGTTAGTATTCAAGGACTCGGCAGCTAACCTTGATGAGTATGCCTCAGCTGTCACGGACTTTATCTGGAAATGCACAGAGGACTGTGTGTCTCGCAAGATGATCCGGGTATTCCCTAACCGGAAACCTTGGATAAATTATGAGGTCCAGTCCCTTTTGAAGGCTAGAGCTATGGTTTTAAGGTCCAGAGATACCAGTCGCTACATGGAATCCAGGCATGAACTCCAGAGAGCCATTAACGGTGCCAAGACGCAATATTGAGCCAAGTTGGAAGCCCAGGCTACCCAGAGAGATGCCAGTAGACTATGGCAGGGTCTAAATCAGATCACTGGGCAGAAAGAAAAGGCTGGGAATATCAATATCTGTAGTGATTCTCTTCCTGATGAACTTAACGTATTCCATGTGTTACGTACCCGTGACACATGACAGTGGTGTACTTGTCACGTGACGGGTGTTGAAGCTATACTGGACTTGAGGTAATGGTCTTGTGATGGTGGAGTGACGTCATTTTCCTGCCAGTAGAGGTCATGTGACAGGTTTTTGTTACAGGGTATAAAAGGAGGACCCCTCCTTGTGAGGAGGGGCAGTTCGTGGCTGGATTTGCCATGTTGACTTCATGCCACTGCGTGATTTAATGTTATGACGCAGTTTAGTTGAAAGATGGAGTTTTATTTAATGCCTAAAGTTTAAAAGGTCATTGCCAGCAGTTTCTTTATAATACTGCTAGTTAAAAATCAGTGGAGAGTGAAGATTGGAGTTCGGGAGCTGAAAGATCGAGGAACGTTGATTTCGACGGTGAAACAGGTTCGACCTTGTTTGATCCTCATTCGGAAGGAATTCGTTGACTGTTCCCATGTTAATCCCTGTGAATAGCAGAAAGGATTGGGAACAGTTTTGTAAAGGAAAGGTCAGTGCCTTTAAGCCGTTTCATTTTCCATCTTCGTAAATTCTTTGTGGGAAAAGTAGTTTGACTGGGAATCGCAGCAAGACAACGTGAAAGAGAATTTAAATCGTCTTAAAAAGTTTCTCCCTTAAATGGACTGTAAGCATTTTGAACTTTTGCAATACTACTTTGAAGAACTGTTTTTGCAACATCGCTTTAAGAACTGTTTAAGCTTCATTGCTTTAAGAACTGTTTAAGCTGCCGCACAGCAGCTGATTTCCGGTTACGTGAGTGGTTTGTTTACTTTTGGGGGTTTGTTTTTCAGTGTTTAATAAACATGTTATTTGTTATAAAAACCCCTGCCTCACTCATATATTTATTGTTGCTGAATCCGTAACATAAATATGGGGGCTCGTCTGGGATGAATCATTTGAGTTTAAATGCTTGTTAAATTTTGAATCGGTGTTTTGGAAAAGGGGAATACTCGATTCTTTTGTTTGATTGGCTTGTGAGTGGTATTCAGCAACAATGAATATTGATGAGTTTCTGGCTTCGTCAGACGCGGAGTTGTTAGCGAAGGTGAAAAAAACTGAGGTGTCTGAGATAGCTAGTAGATTGCAACTTAAAGGTATTTTGAAGTCTACATCAAAGGCTCTAATACAGAGAAAAATCGCGTCACACTATGTGGATTCGGGTGATTTTGATGAATCGATTTTAGAGTCGTTTCCAATAAGTAATATAGAGATGCAGTTGCAAATCGAACAAATGAAGTTGGAACAAAGTAAAGCAGAATTGGAGCGTTGTAGGTTAGAAGCTGATAAGAAAAAAAGGGAATTTGAATATGCGATGATGGAATTAAGGTCTGGGAATCAGTCTTCTGGTTCTAGAAAACCGTTTGTTGCTAGTCAAGAAATTAAATTGGTCCCTCCATTTAGTGAAACAGAAGTGGAAAGATATTTCCAACATTTTGAAACGATTGCTCAGATTTCAGAGTGGCCGAAAGATAAATGGTCAGTGTTGTTACAGAGTGTGATTAAAGGCAAAGCACAACAAGTTTATACACCTTTAACTGCTGCACAAGCACTTGATTATGATATTGTGAAAAAGCATATTTTGAAAGGATACAAATTGGTCCCAGAAGCATATAGCGAAAGATTCAGAAGTTTGAAGAAGTCTGTGGAAAAAAACTTATGTGGAATTTGCCTATGATAAAGCTGTGTATTTTGAGAGATGGGTTTCTTCTAAAAATGTAAATGGGGACTATGATACATTGAAAGAGCTGATTTTAATGGAGGAATTTAAAAGAAGCATCCCTGTTGAAGTAAGGACCTACTTAAATGAGAGGGATACTAATACATTGCAGGACTCTGCTAGATTAGCTGATGAGTATGTTTTAATCCATAAGAATAAATTTCATCAGGGCAGAATTTTTAAGAGGAAAAATAACACGGAGACTCAAGGTAAATCAGAAATTAAATCAGAAGTTAATGAGAAAGGTAAGGAGGAAGGAAAATCTGTGAAGGAAAGACTGTTTGGTCTTATTTGTAACTATTGTAAGAAACCTGGCCATGTAATAGCTAACTGTTTCAGATTGAAAAAGAAAGAGAAGGATGTAGTTCCAGATGCTTGTGTGCAACATACTGAAGCACCTGTAAAATTACAGGGTTCGATAAACACAAATGAGGCTTTGTTAGAGTCTGACCAAGTTAAAAAGGGATATGATCATTTTATAACTGAAGGGTTTGTATCCTTGAAAGAAGGATCTACTCTGGTGCCAATAAAAATCCTTAGGGATACTGGAGCTTCTCAATCACTGATGTTAGACAGTGTATTGAAGTTTAATGAAGAGTCTGATTCTGGTGAGGTAAATTATATAAGAGGTGTTGGGAGTGATTTTATGCCTGTACATTTGCATAAAGTAAATTTAAAGTCAGGGTTGGTTACAGGATTTGTTAAAGTAGGATTACAGCCTAGCTTACCTGTGAAAGATATTTCTTTATTGTTAGGTAATGACTTGGCAGGTGGACAAGTTTTTCCTGAAGTGCATTTGACAATGGAGTCAGAGGAACCAGAGATGAATTCTAACACAGATTTTTCCTGTGTTGTGACTAGAGCTATGGCTAAAAAGATTGATGCGCAGAATGATGTTGTTACTCATGACTGTTCAACTCAGGATTCAAGTTTTGAGGATGTGTCAGAGACTTTCTTACCTTCGTTGTTTGAACAAGATTCTTGGAATAAGTCTGACTATGAAGATTTATCTCTGTCTTGGAAGGAGATGATAGCAGAGCAGAATAGAGACCCTGAGATTATAAAATTAAGAGAACAAGCTCTACTAGATAGTGAAATTGAGGTGTCAGTAGGATATTACTTGGAAAAAGGAGTGCTGATGAGGAAGTGGAGATCACCTACAATTCCTGCAAGTGAGGAATGGAATATTGTTTGCCAGGTAGTTGTCCCTAAAGTTTATCGAAATGAGATTTTGACTTTAGCTCATAGTGTGCCTTTAGGTGGACATCAAGGGGTAAGGAAAACTGTGGACAAGATTTTAAAACATTTGTACTGGCCTGGTCTAAGAAAAGATGTGGCGATGTTTTGTAAAACGTGCCATACTTGTCAAATTGTGGGTAAACCAAATCAAGTTACACGAGTGGCTCCATTACAACTTATTCCAGCATTTGGTGAACCATTTTCTAAAGTTATTATAGATTGTGTTGGTCCATTACCAAAGACAAAAACTGGTTATCAGTACTTGTTGACTATTATGTGTACTTCGTCTAGGTTTCCAGAGGCAGTACCACTTAGGAATATAACAGCTAAAACTGTGACAGAGGCCCTTATAAAATCCTTTATTTATTTTGGATTACCTAAGGAAATACAAACTGATCAAGGCAGTAATTTTATGTCTGGATTGTTTTAACAGATAGTTTATAAATTGGGAGCTAAGCAAATCACTTCATCTGCATACCATTCAGAATCTCAAGGTGCCTTGGAGAGGTTTCATTCTACCCTCAAGAATATGATTAGGACATATTGTGTGGAAAATGAAAGTGATTGGGATGAGGGTATAAGCTTACTTTTATTTGCAGTAAGGGAATCGGTACAAGAATCTTTAGGTTTCAGTCCATTTGAACTTGTATTTGGGCATAGAGTTAGAGGACCTTTAGCTTTATTAAAAGAACAGTGGATTAGTAAGGAAATACACACTAATTTGTTGGACTATGTTTTGAAATTTAAGGACAGGTTACATAAAGCTTGTAGCTTAGCCAAGGAAAATTTAAAATTGGCTCAGGAGAAAATGAAAACTTGGTATGATAAAGAAGCTAGGATGAGGATGTTTAAGCCTGGAGATAAGGTGCTAGTTCTTTTCCCAGTGCAAACGAATCCTTTACAAGCTAGATTTCATGGTCATTATGAAATTGTGTCTAAAATCAATGATGTGGATTACGTGATAAAAACTCCAGATCATAAAGGTCCACACAACTTTGCCATATAAATATGATAAAACCATATTTTGAGAAACAATCTGATACTGTGACTGCTGTGGTTAGTGAGAATGAGTTTGATTTAACTAGGAACATGATAGATGATTCATCTGAATTTCATTCTAAATCCAACATTGTTTCTGTCAGGTTACCAAATTCAACCATTCTTGAAAATATTGATGAGAAATTAGCACATTTACAGCCAGAGCAGAGACAACAGATGAAGAAATTAATTTTTAAATATAAGGATTTGTTTCCAGATGTTCCGAGAGGACTACTATAGCTTCACATGATGCAGATGTTGGAGATGCCAAACCTATTAAACAACACCCATATAGGATGAACATAGAAAAATATGAACTTGCTGAGAAAGAAATTAAATATATGTTAGAGAATAATATTATTAAACCTTCTAACTCGAATTGGAGTTCACCCTGTTTTATGGTGCCAAAATCAGATGGTAGTATTATGTTTTGTACGGACTATAGGAAGGTGAATGCTGTAACGAAAACAGATGCATATCCAATTCCTAGAGTAGATGATTGTGTAGATAAAGTTGGAAAAGCAAAGTTCCTTACAAAGATTGATTGATGGAAAGGGTATTGGTGTGTTCCATTAATGGTCAGAGGTAGAGATTTCTGCATATTTAACTCCATCTGGGCTATATGAATATAATGTTCTTCCATTTGGGATGAAGAATGCCCCAGGTACTTTCCAGAGGATGATTAACTCTGTGATTCAGGGATTGAAAGATACTGATGCTTATATTGATGATTTAGTGACAGGAAATGATACTTGGGAAGCACACATTATTGCGGTGGAGAAATTGTTTGAAGGGCTTTCAAAAGCTAACTTAACTATTAATTTAGCTAAGAGTGAATTTGGACATGCCACTGTGACTTACCTTGGTTATGTTGTGGGTCAAGGTAAGGTAGCTCCTGTTCAGGCAAAAGTTCAGGCAATTTTAGAGATTCCCACTCCAATGGGGAAAAAAACTCTCAGAAGATTCTTGGGAATGGTAGGATATTATCGAAAATTTTGTAAGAATTTTGCTAATGTTGTCCTTCCATTAACTGACCTTTTGCAGAAGAATGTGAAGTTTGTGTGGACAGTGCCTTGTGAAGAAGCATTTGAAAAATTGAAAACAATGATATGTCAACAACCTGTGCTCAAGGCACCTGACTTTGAAAAACCATTTTCATTAGCTGTAGATGCTAGTGATGAGGCTGCAGGAGCAGTATTAATGCAAGGGAATGAGGGTGATGAGGTTGATCATCCAGTAGCATATTTTTCTATGAAATTTAATAAGCATCAAAGAAACTATTCGACAATAGAGAAGGAATTGTTATCTCTTGTTTTAGCTTTAGAATATTTTCAGTTATATGTTGGTACAACTCAAAAACCACTTAATGTTTACACTGATCATAATCCGTTAGTGTTTCTGAGTAAGATGAAAAACAAAAACAGAAGATTATTAAATTGGAGTTTGATGTTACAAGAGTACAATATTGTGATAACTCATATTAAAGGTAAAGATAATGTGGTTGCTGATTGTCTATCTCGATGTTGAATGTACAATGTAATTTTTTTTATGGAGTGGTTTTTTTACAATTGTAACACTCCTACTGTATTGTAAGTTGTAAGATGTTATATGATGATACTATGTATATTGTGTATGTTATAAAATTTATACATTTGTTTTTTTTTCCTTGTAAATAATTGTTAAATTTTTGTTCTTGACAGACCAAATTTTTTTTTTTTGGAGGGAGGTGTTACGTACCCGTGACACATGACAGTGGTGTACTTGTCACGTGACAGGTGTTGAAGCTATACTGGACTTGAGGTAATGGTCTTGTGATGGTGGAGTGACGTCATTTTCCCGCCAGTAGAGGTCATGATTTAATGTTATGATGCAGTTTAGTTGAAAGATGGAGTTTTATTTAATGCCTAAAGTTTAAAAGGTAATTGCCAGCAGTTTCTTTATAATACTGCTAGTTAAAAAACAGTGGAGAGTGAAGATCGGAGTTCGGGAGCTGAAAGATCGAGGAAAGTTGATTTCGACGGTGAAACAGGTTCAACCTTGTTTGATCCTCATTCGGAAGGAATTTGTTGACTGTCCCCGTGTTAATCCCTGTGAATAGCAGAAAGGATTGGAAACAGTTTTGTAAAGGAAAGGTCAGTGCCTTTAAGCCGTTTCATTTTCCATCTTCGTAAATTCTTCGTGGGAAAAGTAGTTCGACTGGGAATCGTAGCAAGACGACGTGAAAGAGAATTTAAATCGTCTTATAAAGTCTCTCCCTTAAATGGACTGTAAGCATTTTGAACTTTTGCAATACTACTTTGAAGAACTGTTTTTGCAACATCGCTTTAAGAACGGTTTAAGCTTCATTGCTTTAAGAACTGTTTAAGCTGCCGCACAGCAGCTGATTTCCGGTTACGTGAGTGGTTTGTTTACTTTTGGGGGTTTGTTTTTCAGTGTTTAATAAACATGTTATTTGTTATAAAAACCCCTGCCTCACTCATATATTTATTGTTGCTGAATCAGTAACACATGCAAGATTCGAACAGAAGAGGAGCATCCCTCCCCCTCTGGATGAACGGGACCTTTTGGCATCAAGATTCATCGTCACCGAGGAACACATTAGAAGAGCCTTCCTGAAGATAAATCCAAGGAAGGCAAAGGGCCCAGATGGCGTCTTGGGACGGGTTCTCCGGGCCTGTGCAAGCGAGCTAGATGTTTGCTGACATCTTCAACTGCTCCCTGTTTCAGTCTAAGATCCCCTCATGTTTTAAGAAGGCAACAATAATCCCAGAGCCGAAGAAAAGCAAGGTGGCAGGCCTGAATGACTACCGACCTGTGGCTCTAACATCAATTGCTATGAAGTGCTTTGAGCGGTTGGTTATGGCACACATCAACCAAAACCTACCGGTCAACCTCGACGCTTTGCAATTCACCTACTGGAGCAACAGGTCAATGGCAGATGCCATCTCTCTGGCACTACGTTCCTCCTTAGAATACCTTGAGAATAAAGATGCATATGTAAGACTCCTTTTCATCGACTACAGCTCAGCCTTTAATTCCATCATTCCAAATAAACTGATTCCTAAGCTCCGGAACGTGGGTCTTAGCACTCAGATCTGCAGCTGGATCTTCAACTTCCTCACAGACAGAACCCAGGCTGTAAAAATAGAGGATAAGCTCTCCTCTACAATCACTCTGAGCACCGGTGCCCCACAAGGCTGTGTACTCAGCCCCCTGCTGTACTCACTGTACACCCATGATTGTGTAGCCAAGTTTCCATTTAACTCAATATATAAGTTTGCTGATGCCACCACCATTGTAGGCCGTATCTTGGGTAATGATGAGTCTGAGTACAGAGAGGAAATTAAGAACCTGGTAGCATAGTGTGAAGACAATAACCTATCCCTCAATGTCAGCAAGATGAAGGAATTGGTTGTTGATTTCAGAAGGAGTAGCGGACCGCACAACCCCATCTACATCGGTGCTGTGCAGGTGGAACTGGTCAAAAGCTTTAAGTTCCTCGGGGTGAATATCACAAATGACCTGACTTGGTCGAACCAAGCAGAGTCCATTGCCAAAAAGGCCCACCAGCACCTTTACTTCCTGAGAAAGCTGAAGAAATCTGGCCTGTCCCCTAAAACCCTCACTAATTTTTATAGGTGCACCATAGAAAGCATTCTTCTAGGATGCATCACAACCTGGTATGGAAGTTGTCCTGGCCAAGAACAGAAGAAGCTGCAGAAGATCGTGAACATAGCTCAGCACATCACACAAACAAATCTTCCATCCTTGGACTCACTTTACACCTCACGCTGTTGGAGCAGTGCTGCTAGGATAATCAAGGACAAGACCCACCCAGCCAAAACGCTTTTTGTCTCTCTTTCCTCTGGGAGAAGGTTCAGGAGCATGAAGATTCGTATGGCCAGATTTGGGAACAGCTTCTTTCCAACTGTGATAAGAGTGCTGAACAGATCCTTACCCGGATCTGGGCCATACTTTCCAAATATCTGGATCTGACTTGCACTACCTTACTTTCCCTTTTCTATTTTCTGATTATGATTTATAATTTAAATTTTTATTATATTTACTTTGATTTGTACTTCAGGGAGCGCGAAGCACAGAAACAAATATCACTGTGATGATTGTACGGTCTAGTATCAATTGTTTGGTGAAAATAAACTAAAGTAAGTACATATATGTAACCATATACAACCCTTTTTTGAGGGGCATACTTAACAAATCTATAGAATAATATCTACAACAGAATCAATGAAAGATTGCCGAACTTTGGTGTTCAACCAATGTGCAGAACACAACAAACTGCAAATACAAATGAAACAATAATAGTAAATAAATATTCAATAAATAATGAGAACATGAGATGAAGAGTCCTTGAAAGTGAGTCTATTGGTTGTGGGAACATTTCAGTGATAGATCTAACCCAAAGACCCAACCTTAACCGCAATCATTGTGAAGCCAAGGGTTCACGACAGGAAGAGGAAGGTCAAGCTTTATTTCACACAGGAGCTTACTGATACAGTCGTGAGCCCTTTCCTCACTAGTGCGGAGGTCCCAGATGAAGTGTTTATCCCACTCCTCTACTCTTTCTACCCTCATGACTGTATAACTAGGTACAGCTTTATAAATTCACTGACACCACCACTGTTGTTGGCAAATCTCTGCTGGCATACAGGAGTGAAACAGATCAGTTGGTTGGGTGGTGTCACAACAAATATTGCACTCAAAGTCAACAAAGGAATTAACTGTGGATTTATAAGGGGAAGTCTGGAGAAGCATACACCAATCCTCATGGAGGGGCCAGCAGAGGAAAATGTGAGCAGCTTCAAGTTCCTGGGCATTGGCATCTCATAGAATCTATCCTGAGCTAAATTTACTGATGCAATCATGAAGAAGGCACACTAGTGGCTATATTCCTTCATCATTTTGAAGAGACTTAGCATGTCACCAAAGAGCCTTAAAAATTTCTACAGATGAATCTCGGACAGCATTCTGACAAGTTGCATCACCCTGGTATGAAGGCTCCAATGCACAGGATCAAAAGAGGATGCAAAGGGTTATAGACTTGAGCTGTTCTATCATGGACATAAACCATTCCTTACTCTTCCTGTGTCTGCCATGGCTTCTCAAGCACCAGGGATGAACCCACTGATGCCATCATGAGTCCTTCCTTCATCTCTGCTGAGGTCCCAGGTAAAGTTGAACGGTGTGAGGCCAGAGCCACTATCAGTCCCGTAAACTTTTAAAAATACTAAAAAGCATACATAACAAGAGCTGCAGGAACATGGGCCCAAGATAGAGTGCAGAATAAGTTACAACCAGTAGAATTTAGTATATACGATACAGTGTAATCAATGGTACAGAAACTGGTAACAGCCTAAGAGTTAGACCCAAGGGCACCTTAGCTTTTTTATAGGGTCAAGGCCAGAACAAATCTCAAATAATCTCTTCTTGGGTTTCCAGCCAGCTATGAATATCGATTATAATTGACTTTTTGATGAGAAACTCCGCTATTTTCATCAGGGATCATGACCGGACATGTCTAGTCTGATAGTATTTATACTCCGTAGTCTGTCTCTCCTGACTGGTTAGTCCTCGTCTAATCAGGTTTCCACTCTCCAATCTTGTCTATAATCAAATTTCATTTCTTACTTAGAGTAAGACCTTCACCTTTGTTAAAATTCTTTTCCTCTAGCTTTATTTCAATAGCTTTCTTTATCAGGTGATCCCAAAACATGCCATTGAATTCAATCCTATGGCCATTTTGAATGCAATGTTCTGCTACAGCCAATTTCTCCTGGTAACCCAAACGATACACCACTTGTGCTTCTCGATGCTGGTTTCCAACGTGCATCCTGTCTGGCTGATATACACTGCTCTGCATTCACAGGTAATCCTGGAAACACCAGCCGACTGAAGTCCTAGATCATCTTTGACCTGCATAAGGTATGATTTGAGCTTCTTTATGGGTTTGTGGATGGTATTAATATGGTATTTCTTCAGAATCCTGTCAATCCTTCCAGGAATGGTGGAAATATAGGGAAGACAGACTCATTGTTAGGTTTCTTGGTTTTTCTGTTGGTCCTTTTAAGGGCCTGATTGATTTCCTTCACATTGTGGCCATTTTGTAGGAACATCATGAGTAATCATCTTATTTCCTTGGGGAAATTCGCGGGTCTGAAATAGTTTGCATTATTAAACAAAGTAGAAAGAACTGTTCTAAGTTGGGAGGCATGATGATCGGTGTTATTGTTGAGGTATAAGGCCATGAGTCGGTTTCCGATAAACACTATGTCCGAGGCTGCCATCCATCTTCTGTCGTATTAGAATGTCCAGGAACAGGAGGCAAATATTCTTCTCCATCATCATTGTAAGTTGAATGTTTGGATGTATACTGTTCAGATGGTTGTGGAACTGTTGGAGTGCCTGGAGTCCATGAGGCCACATTACGGCATGTCATCGACATATCTGAAGAAGCATTTGGGGCGTAAGGGCGATGAACTCAGAGCCCTTCCCTCAAAGTCCTCTATGTAGAAATTAGCAATCGCCAGTGACAAATGTGATCCCATGGCCATTCAGTCTGTTTGTTCATGGTAGTTCCCATTATAGAAAAAGTACAAAAATAGAGAGCAGAGAGTAAATGGTGTGAGACATTAGAAACATATTCACTGAATTCTCCAAACCTATTCTTAAAAAACTGTAATCAAGGCTACATAGAGGTATAGATTCACACCTTCCCTGCTAATTTAGTTCTGGCTGGGGAACCAAACACAAAGTAGGCCCATTTTTTCCAGTCAAAATCACACACACATTCCAGATAACATCCAAAAACCTCCCCCCTCATCCCATGAACACCCCACACCCTGATTTGATCCTAGGTTTTTTTAAAATATAAATTTTGTTTTAGATGTTTAGACAAAACTTCTACATTAGCGTGTCAGTAGAAAAAAAGCAAATTCTAAATTTCCATATATTAATTTTCCTTGCAGTTAAATGTGTACAATGTCCTGTGTATGTTACTAAAAAGGGCTTCTTTGGTTTGTTACGAGTAGGAATGCTTCTTTGTCTGTTAAAAGTTTCTCTTGCCGTTGTTTCACTTTAGAATGGCTGATATGGTAATTGTATTCACTTGTTAATCAATGGGGAATGTTATTGTGTTTTGTGAGGCTGGGACCTTGGGGGAGGGGTTGCGCGGGCTTGGGGAGTCCGGAGGGAGACGCCGAGGAAGGAGGACGTGCGCTCGGGAGACCACCGGAGAGTCCGAAGTGGGAGTTTCGGGAGGACGACCACCTAGGAGTCGAATGGTTCGCTGGATGAGCTCCACCGATGTGCACTAAACTGACTGAACTTTGATAAGTTGGCGCCTTTTGTTTTTTTCTTGTATATATATATATATATATATTGTACTGCCTAATACTCTTTTAATTTTAGTAAACTCTTTAAAGTGTATGTCATACCGGTATTTGTTGTGAGATTGATACTGCCGGCGGGGGGGGCGCGAGGCATAAACTCGATTCTCACAGCACCTGCGTGAACGGGAGGCGGGGTTGGTGTGTGGCTGGATTTCTTTTTCCCCTAGACATATACCAGCCTGTTGGGTAAGTGTTACAAATGTTACAGAGAAATGTTGTATTTTGCTGAAGAAAATAACATTAAATGATAGCAACACACACAAAATGCTGGAGGAACTTAACAGGCCAGGCAGCATCTATGGAAAAGAGTACTGCTGGTGTTTTGGACCGAAACCCTTCATCAGGACTTGAAAAAATGATGAGGAGTTAGAGTAAAAAAGTTGAGGGAGGGGAGGAAGAACCACAATGTGATAGGTGATAGACCACTTTTCAATTAGAAACTCGATTACTTTGTAGATTTATAGCCCAGTGCATGAATAAACAAAGGTAACAAACAGGTGAATGATCAATGACATAATGAGTTGAATGAACTAAACTGATTAACAGAAATGGGTGTAAAAGTTGTCTGTAGAAAAGCACTACATGGATGAGTGTCTGCGCCCAACAGTGATGGTGAAGGTTCTCTGCAGATTTGGGGCTGCATTTCTTGGAATTAATGGAATCTTCAATGCTGAGAAGCATAAGCAGTTTCTTGTCCATCATGCAATGCCATTAAGGAGGCATCTGATCTCTCCCAACTTCATTCTATAACAGGACAATGGCCCGCAAAACACAAGGTCATAAATAACTATCTTCAGGAAAAAGAAAGGAGTTCTACAACAGGTGGTATGGCCTCCTCAGAGCCCTGATCTCAACATCGTCAAAGCTGTCTGGGATTTCCTGGCGAGGAAGAAGCAAGTGAGACAGCCAAAGTCTGCAGTAAGTTCTCCAAGATGCTTGGAACAACTTACCAATTAATTTTCTTATAAAACTACATGGCAGCATACCTAAGGGAACTGATGCAGTTTTAAAAGCAACTATCGATTTCAGTTTTTTAAACTATTATGCTCTTTATAGTTTTTTAAAAATACATTTAGCTTTGCATTTCATTATTTTTAAACATCTTCATTATGCAGGTTTTTCTTTACATGCACGTAAGGTTTTTGCACAGTATTGTATCCCAGCTAACATCTACCAACCAGCATGCCACATATTCAGCTACACAGCCACAGAGGGGTCCGATGAAACTCCCTTCCCCAGCATACCATCCACTCAATGAGTACCCCCTGACCCCACAAACACTCCCATATATCCCAACACAGTCCAGTCCACACCCAGACCCCTCATGCCCCAGACATTCCTCCGCACTCTCATCCTGCTACCGGGCAGTGTCATACCCCACATAGGACAGTTACCACATGCACCCTAACACCCAAAAATACCTCATTGCTCCACATTCACTTCTGTACACCTCCCCACCCCACCATCCACACACCACTGAAATCCCAACAGCTCTCCAGGTGGGCGATCCTCAGGTCTCCGAAGCTGCCAGCGCCTCGCCGGTCCCACCTCGAATCTCCACAGTTGGGCCCGCGCCTCGTCGCGCGGCCGTTGGCGTTTGAAATCGCCGCGCGCGATCCGCTCCCGCCTGAGCCGCTGCGCACGCGCAGTGCCGCTGTGGAGTTTCCGTCTCGAAGCCCGGAGGCGGCGACGCTCATGGCCGATTGTGGTGTTGTTCCCTAAGCTGGTGTCAGTCCTCACTGTCACCGGGCAGGGGAACACACATCAATAGGACCGAGTGAGGGCGGATTAAACTGACAGGAGGCACCAGAGACGGCAGCTGCTGGAGTCCGGGGCAACGAACAATCTACCGGAGGAGCTCAACACGTACAAACACGCTGGAGGAACTCAGCAGGTCGGGCAGTATCCGTGGAAACGAGCAGTCAACGTTTCGGGCCGAGACCCTTCGTCAGGACTCAGGACTCGGATGCTGCCCGACCTGTTGAGTTTCTCCAGCGTGTTTGTACGTCTTGAATTGACCACAGCATCTGCAGTGTACTTGGTGTTTACCGGAGGAGCTCAGCGCCTGTGCAAAGTCTCTTCAGGGAATACCGCTTTGGAGACGTTTTCCTGCTCTGTCCGGTAGGACTCCTGTATGACCCTCCCTCACTGCTCCTCCTGTATCATTTCTGTTCAACCCACTGAACTCCCTCCAGCAGACAATTGTCGTTCCAACTGCAGTAACAGGCGACGGGAAGGCTCAGGTCATTCGATCGGACTGAATGAAGGTGCTCACCCAAACTGTATTTGATTTCTACAGCGTAGAGACCACAACGTGAACACTGAATGCAGTGGACTAACTAGTTTTGAAAAACAGTGCAAGTGAATCATGTTGATTGAGCATCCTTATTCGTTTAAATATGTGCTTTAGAGAAGGGAATGTGATGAGTGGGAGTGGACTGGGGTGCCATGAAGTAAGTGCTTCTTTGGTCCTTGCAAACCCCTTCATGTTGTTACGCTGGAAAGAGGGCAACACTTTCCGATGGACTCGAGAGACTTAGTTTTGGAGGGAGGTTGAACAGGTCGGTCCTTTCTTGTTTAGGGCATAGTGAGAAGTACTATACATCATAGCGATGTATAAAATCGCTGGTTAGTTGGTCTGTTATTGTCACATGTTCCAAAGTGCAATAAAAAGTTTATCTTGCAGATCCCTCCTGCAGATTAGATTGGGTCATAGTGGACAGCTTGGAAGGCTATCTAAAGCTTGCAGTAGGCTCTGGACCAGCTGGAAAATGAGCTGAAAATGGGATTTAAGGGTGTAAGGAAGGCAAGCTAGGATTAGACTTGCAGAGTGTACAGTAGGTCACTGAGGAGTGTGGTAGACCAGAGGGCTCTGTGAATATAGGTCCATAATTCTTTGAAAGTCATCTCACAGGTAGATAAACTCATAAAGAGAGCTTTGGGCAACTTGGCTTTAATAAATCAAGTATTAAGCACACAGAGTTGGGATGTTACATTGAATTTATATAAGATATTGGTGAGGCCTAATTTGAAATATCGGTGAAATTCAGGGCACTAAACTACAGCAACAATTTAAATATGTTTAAAAGATTACAGAGAAAATTTACAAGAATGTTGTCAGGATTTGAGGACCTGAGTTATAGGGAAAGTTTGAATAGGTTAGGGCTTATTCCCTGGAGTGTAGGAGAATGAGGGAAGACTTAATAGAAGTATACAAAATTATGAGGGATATAGGTAGGCTTTTCCCTCTGAGGTTGGTTGAGACTAGAACTAGAGAACATGGGTTAAGAATGAAAGATGATGTTTCCGGTGATGTCATTGTCGAGAATGGCAGCTTAAGTCACTATCTCCTCCGGAAAAACGCGTATTAAGCACCATTAACCCATCAAATATAGTATTTTTCAAAAAATATTTGAACTGAAAAGTGGGGCAAGAATGGGGAAAAGGAATGGAAATTAAAAAAAGTGACACCGTGGAGCCTGCGGCCGAGAGGAGTGCAGCGAATGGCTCTCCTACCCGACTGCATGCTAGCGAGGCAGATGCTGGGCCTCGTTTAGGTGAAGCGGTGAATATGATCGAAATTCTGAAAGAGATAAGGGAGTTTCAGAAAGAAATAAAGCAGCAGCTCTGTGATACTAAGTCAGAGCTCACCAGCATCAACCAAAAAATAGCGGTGGCAGAGACTCGAATTGCGAAGGTGGAAGATCGCGTTCAAAACGTGGAACGGATACTAAGTAAGACAATAAAAAAATTAAATCACCAAGAAGGTAAACTGTTTGACCTGGAGGGAAGATCACGGCGGAAAAATATCAGAATCTACAATGTTCCTGAAGGAGCGGTGGGCTCGTCTATGACGGAGTTTGTCGGAAAGTTACTGTGGGATGCGCTGGATCTTCCCTCGGCTATGGAGCTGGAAGTCGATAGAGCCCAACATGCGTTAGTCCCGAAGTCTACCCAAGATAAGCCACGCTCAATAATAATTAAATTCCTTCGGTACAGCACCAAGGCAGAGATCCTACGAAGGGCCTGGGGTAAAAAGAGAGTGTTTTTAGACGATAAATTAATATACTTCGACCAAGATCACCCCCCCCCCCGCGGTCCTGCAGAAATGCAAAGAATACTCTGAGGTAAAGCGAGTACTAAAGCAAAAAAAGATTAGATTTCAAACTCCATACCCTGCTAAACTTCAAGTGTTTTATGATGACGGGATACGGTTGTACCAGACAGTGGAAGAGGCGACTACAGACATGAAGGCCAGAGGGTTGCCCGTCAGCATGACCAAAACGAGGGAAAGCCTGGCTGAGGAATTATCCCGCTCGGCTTGGGAAATAGTGCGAAAATCAAGAAGGCAGGAGAGGGGAGGAGGCCGAGAGAAATATATCAGGAAGAGACTGGGAGTTTCCCAAAGACAGTCCTCACCCCCTTCAGGAGAGCCATAAGGTTTGGCTAACTTTAAAAATGTTGAGAAGCTAAACGGAAGCAAAAGTAGACGGTGATATACCTATCTCGAGAAATACTTATTATAATGTGGATATTATATTACTTAGTTGTTATTCTTTATTCGCTCACTTACTCCTTTTTCCCCACCAAAATGAGAAAAAATATATATAATGTGTGTATATATATATATATATATATATATATATATATATATATATATATATATGTGTGTGTGTGTGTGTGTGTGTGTGTGTGTGTGTGTGTATATATATATATATATATATAGGAGGAGTACACAGGGAAATCTTTTCTGTGTAATGGATTTGTTCACTGACTTTTATGAATACTGCAATGGGGGCCCTCAACTCACAAATAGGAGGGGTTATCCCCCACAGCTAGACATTTCCTCTAGCTCAACGCAGGGTCATCTACTAGAGACCTCAGCCTTGGAATCACGCGTTCATTGCCATTTTTGTTATTATTTGCGTTTCTTGGTTCTTATTAGTTCAGGGAGTAGATCGATTAAGTTTTATTCTAATTTCAATGATACATTGACAGATAAATGCAGATGGCTAAGGACAAGGTAAAATTCATTTCTTTTAATGTTAATGGGCTATTAAATCCAATCAAATGTAAAATAATTTTATTCAAAATGAAAAAAGAACAAGCCCATGTAGAATATTTACAGGAAACTCATTTAAGTGATAATGAGCATAAAAAACTAAAGAGAATGGGCTTCACTAATCTGTTTTTCTCCTCATATAAATCAGGACATAGGAGAGGAGTTGCTATTCTTATCTCAAGTAAGCTAAATTTTGAAAAAGTATTCAAAATGGGAGATAAAGAGGGCAGATATATTCTGGTAAGGGGGAATATAGATGGCAATTCAGTTACTCTATTGAATATATACATACCCCCGGGAAGTGATATTGGTTTCTTTCAGAAAATTACTGATATTATGGTAACAGAAACAGAAGGTCTCCTGATATGTGGGGCAGATTTAAATTTACAATTACAACCAAATTTAGACTCTTCCAATAGAAAAACCTATGGAACAAAATCTTTACATAAGAAAGTTAATACACTTTTTGAGGATGTTGGTTTAGTTGATATATGGAGGGACCTTTTCCCCAACAGAAGAGATTACATTCATTATTCTTCTCCCCATTCTGTATATACAAGAATAGACTATTTCATAACATTTGGAAAAAACAAAGACAAAATAAATACCTGTGGAATTGGGACAACAGATGGAAGTGACCATGCACCTATATATTTATCTGTTGATTTTGACCTACAACCAAAGAATACTATTTGGAAACTAAATTCAAGTCTACTCAATGATCCGTACTTTAAGGATCAAATTAAAAAAGAAATTGGTCTCTACTTAGAACTTAATGATAATGGAGAGGTTTCACCTCCCATTTTATGGGATACTCTGAAGGCAGTCTTAAGAGGGAAAATTATAGCGATATCTTCATATAAGAATAAAATAAGGAATAAAACATTAGAGGAATTACAAAATAGGCTGAAGGAACTAGAGAAAAAAACACAAATTGAATTTGGCACAGGATACATTAGGGGAAATTAAAAGAATTAGGAATGAAATACTAGTTTGGCTATGCAAGAAATCAGGAAAAACTTAATGATTCTGAAACAAAGACATTATGAAAGTGGATAGAAATTTATGAAAATACTGGCATGGAAACTGAAAAAAAAAATAGCAGAAAATACAATCCATAGAATTAGGGACCCAAGAATGAAAATGATAAAAAATAAGCTAAGTGAAATTCAAGAAGCTTTTGAAGTGTTCCAGGGGGAAGCATAACTCAAATTGACACCTTCTTGAATTCTCTAGAGTTACCCACTTTAAGTGAAGAACAAAATAGAATGATGACTGCTGAAATAACTGAAGCTGAATTAAAAGCTGCAATTAGTAGGCTTAAATTAAGCAAGTCACCAGGATCAGATGGGTATACGACAGAGTGGTACAAAGAATTTAAAAATGAGTTAATTCCTGTTTTATTCCCCACACTGAACTGGGCTCTAAAAAAGGCACAAATGCCACCCAGTTGGAAGGAAGCAATAATCTCTGCTATACCGAAAGAAGGCAAGGATAAAATGGAATGCGGGTCATTTAGACCAATATCCGTTCTTAATGTAGATTATAGATTATTTACCTCCATCATGGCCAAACAATTAGAGGAGTTTCTACCCATACTGATACGTAACGATCAGACAGGTTTTATGCAACAACGCCAGACACAAGACAATATACGAAGAACACTTCACATTATGGATCATATACAAAAAAGTAAAATCGAAGCAGTAGTGATAAGCATGGACGCTGAAAAAGCATTTGATTCAGTTAATTGGAATTTTCTTTACAGAGTTTTTGGTTTCCAAGACACAATTATTAAAACTATACAGACACTATATGACAATCCTACTGCTAGGATTAAAATCAATGGATATTTATCAAATAGTCTTACCCTAGAAAGGGGCACGAGACAGGGTTGTGCATGGTCACCGCTACTCTTCGTATTATATCTGGAACCATTAGCTCAATACATCAAACAAAATGAAGATATGAGGGGAATTACTATTAAAGGGAAAGAGCATAAATTGGCTTGTTATGCAGATGACATTTTGATCTATCTAGGGCAACCAACATACTCTTTACCTAAATTGATGCAATCCTTTGAACAATATGATCAATTATCAGGATACAAGATCAACATAGATAAAACCCAATTACTTTCATATTACTATAGCCCACCAAGAGAAATTGAAAGTCAATACCCCTGGGCATGGCACACAGAGTTTTTCAAATATTTGGGCATCATTATGCCAAAAGATTTGGCAAAATTATCAGAATGTAATTATCAGCCTTTATATTAAAAAATTAAGGAAGATGTGGCAAGATGGAACCTGATTCCTTTTTTCAGTCTCAGTTCAAGGACTGAGTCTATTAAAATGAATATATTGCCCAGACTGTTATATCTCTTTCAGACCCTACCAATACAGATTAAGCAAAATCAATTTAATGAATGGAACAAGATGCTATCTAGGTATAAAGGCCTAGAGTTAATCTCAAAACTTTGCAATTAGCAAAGGAAAAGGGGGATGGGGCCTACCTTCTCTTAGAGTTTATTATTTTGCAGCACAGTTGAGAGCTGTGATATGGTGGTGCAACCCATCATATGTCGCTCAATGGAAAAACATTGAGGAGCGGGTACTTCCCATCCCCATATAAGCAATTTGGGCTGATAACAACCTGCAAAGGTACATAAATACTATTGATAACCCATGGGTTAAATTGACTCTTAAAATATGGAAAACTACTATAAAAGAATATAATCTAGAGGGAGATATTGCAATTCTTAAATGGTGTGCATATGACTCGGATTTTACACCAAATAAATTGGATGCTGGATTTAAGGACTGGACAGCTAAAGGAATAACAGTTCTTTGCAACATAATGAAAGAAGGAACACTGTTCATTTTTGAAATGCTTAAAGAGAAACACATTAGAAAAACAAGATTTTTATCAGTATTTACAAATGTGACAATATGTTAACAAGATGCTTAAAAATGTAACCAAGGTAAGTACATGCTTGATAGAGCTCCTTAGAAAAGCATATAATTCAGATAATGGTAGTAGAATAATTTCAAGCATGTATAAGGGGTTGTCAAATCTTAAAACACATTCGACTTCATACATTAAAACAAAATGGGAGAAGGAAGGAGGGATAATTATATCTGAGGAAGAATGGACAACAGTATGGAGGTATCAATGGAAGTGTACCAATTCGCAGAAATGGAGGGAGTTTGGATGGAAAAACTTGATAAGATATTTTATTACACCCTCTCAGAAATCCCATTATGATAGTAACCTCCCTGTTTGCTGGAGAAATTGTGGAAATCAAAATGCAAATCATTATCATATTTTTTGGGACTGTCCTGTTATCAAAAACTGTTGGAGGGGGATACACAATGCCCTACAAGACATCTTTAAATGTGAAATACCCTTGGAGAGTAAGACCATATATTTTGGATATATACCTCAAGAATGGTTGAAAAGAGATAAATATTTAATGAGTATACTGTTGGTGGCTGGTAAAAAGACTCTTACTAGGAAATGGTTATCACAGGAGAGCCCAACTTTAAATGCATGGATGGAAATTACAGTGGACATTTACAAAATTGAGAAGGTAACAGCATCTGTTAATCATAAGCTGGAACAATTTGATTCATACTGGGAAAAATGGTTTAACTACATAATGCCTCATAGGCCTGATTTTATTCTTACAAATCAATGAATCTGTTGTAAAACAAATCACTCCCTACTTGTACATAGTTCTTTCCTTTTGCTTGTTTTTTTCTTTCCACTCTTTTCTATAAGTGTACACCTCAGATAAATACTTTGTGGAGATTTGTGATATATATGATTATATGATATATATGTACAATGTCTGAAATACATCTTATGGAAAGTTTGTTTGATGATGAACTTCAATAAAAAAATAAATTACAAAAAAAGAATTAAAGATGAAATGTTTAAAGGGAGCATAAGGGAGAAGTTATTCACTCAGAGAGTGGTGAGAACGTTGAGCAAGCTGCCAGCAGGAGTGGTGGATGTAGGTTCATTTTCAACACTTAAGAGAAGTTTGGATAAGTACATGGATGGGGGGGGGGGTGGGTATGGAGGGCTACATTCCAGGTGCAGTTTGATGAAACTAGGCAGAATATTAGTTTAGCATAGACTAGTTGTGCCAAAGGGCCGGTTTCTGTGCTGTTGATCTCTGTGACTCTGATTCTATCAAATTATTACATGGAACATCAAGGTAGAGCAAGGCAAAGTGTTACATTCCCCGTGGGTATCTTGTGACTGTCTTATGACCATGATGTAATTGAGTATCTGGTGAGCATGATGTAATGGTCTTGTGATGGTGGGGTGATGTGATTTTCCCGCCGGTGTGAGGTCATGTGATGGCCTGTTCCAACAGGTATGAAACGGGGAAAGCCTGCGGTGATGCAGGAGTTTTTGTGTTGAGACATCGTTTAAGTAGTCAGTTACTCTGTAATGCTGCATATTTGGTTTCTTGACGCAATTTTGTTTTAAAGTGGAGTTTTACTCTCTATCGTAAGTCTCAAAGGTTATTGCCAGCAGTTTTACCAAATGCTGCCAGCTTTGGTTTGATCTACCTTTGTAATTCAGTTGGAGAGTGAAGAATTTATCAAAGTATGGAAACCCGAAGGATTGAGTAAAGATGGTGTCGTCGGCGGTTTAATACAAGATCGACCTTATTGAATCTTCGTTCAGGAAACAGTAACCTGCATCCGAGATAACCCCTGCCTGTAAGAGCTGAAAGGATTGGGTGCAGTGTTATTTGCCAAGGAAAAGGTCAGTTCCTTGAAGCTGTTTTATTTCCTTCATCATGAGTCTTTTGGGCGAGGCATATTTCAGGTAGGATCAGCAGTAATGTCACATCATTAAGAAATTCGTTACTTCAGGAAAATTTCTCCTAATTGACTGTATAAATCATTTGGACTTTTGCATTTACCACTTTAAGAACTATGTTCACATTTATCGTTTTAAGAACTCTTCAAGTTGCCGTATAGTAGTTAACTTCCAGTTAAGTTAGTAGTTTGTTTACTTTTCATTTTTATTGAGCAGAGTTTAATAAATGTTTATTTGTTTATTTAAAAAACGGTCTCAATTCTATATTCATTGTTACCGGAGACGTACTGTAACAAAAGCAACAAAAAATTTAATAAAGTGGAGCAGCTACAGTGAATGTGCAGCACAGGTAGGCAACAAGGTGCAAGATGATATGAGGTAGAAGCTCTCCTTGTGTTTGATAATAGATGGTTTCAGGCATTTCTATCTTCTGCTCAATGGAAGGGGTAGAAGGGTGAATATCTGGGGTGGGTGACATTTCTAAGGGGTATAGATAAGGTGAAAGTCAAGAGTTTTTATCCCAAGATTGGGGAATCAACTGCTAGTAGACAAAGGTATAGGTCAGGGGGAATAGTTTTTTTATGCAATCCGACGGATTTATGGAATGATACTGTCAGGTATACCCCTTTGGATACTGCTGAGAGAGATGTTCTTTCAGGGGCCGACAGCAGGAATCATGTACTGTGACTGGCTCTGAAGCTCAGAGTGAAAGGCTGCAGTGAGACAGGGCGATAGAGGTAGAAGGCTTGATGGTGAGGGGCACAGACAGGAGATTCTGTGGCCTCAGAATAGAAACTAAGATGGTGTCTTGCTTCTAGGATGCCAGGGTCAAGGACATTTCTGAGTGGCTGCAGAAAGTAACTGTGGGAGAGTTCACTGTACATGTTGGTACAGAATAGGGGACAATGTCCTGAAGAACAAATACGTATAGGGAGTGCGGTAAGAACCCCCAATGTGTGTCAGTAATTACAGTGGGTTCCTGGGTTTATGTCAGTATCAACAATGGGTTCCCGGTTGTGTGTCAGTATTTACAGTGGGTTCCCGAGTGTGTATCAGTATTGACAGTCAATCCCCAGGTGTGTGTCAGTATTTACCGTGGGTCCCTGGGTGTGTGTCAGTAGTTACAGTGAATCCTCTGGTGTGTGTCAGTATTGACAGTGTGTCCCCGGGTGTGTGTTAGTATTTACAGTTGGGTTCCCGGGTGTGCGTCAGTATTTACAATGGGTTCCCAGGTATGTGTCAGTATCGACAGTGGGTTCCTGGGTTTATGTCAGTATCAACAATGTGTTCCTGGGTGTGTGTCAGTATTTACAGTGGGTCCCTGGAGAGTGTGTTACTATTAAAAAGGGGTCCCGGGGAATGTATCAACACTTGTGGGCGTCCGTGGAGTATGACAGTATTTACCATGGGTCCGGGGAAGTGTGACATGATTTACCATACATGCTGTGGAGTGTGTCAGTATTTGCTGCGGGTCCCTGGTGAGTGTCAGTTTTTACAGGGAGCACTGTTGAATGTATCATTATTGTCGATGGGTGTGAATTGTGTGTTTGTGCAGGTTTCTGCAGGTGTGCTGATATTTACAGGATGTGCTGGGGAATGTCAGTATTTATGTGGTGTTTGGCAGTATTTACCAAGGCTCTTCGGGGGAGGGGGGCTGTCGGTATTTACCAAGCCCCCTGGGAGTGTATTAGTATTTAAAGGGGCTCCCTGGGTGTGATTCATTATTTACAGAGGGTACACATCGAGTGTGTCCCAGGAAATATGTCAGTATTTACAGAGGGTCATCAGGTAGGGTTTGTGTATTTACAGGGAGTCCCTGGGGAGTCTGTCATTATTTACATAGGGTACCAAGGAGTGTGTCGGTATTTACATGTGCCCATGGAGAGTGTATTGATGTATAAAGGGAGTCCCTGGAATGTTCATCAGTATTTACAGATGGCCTTGGAGAGTGTGTCAGTAAGTACAGGGGGTCCCAGGGTGTTTATCACTATTTAGAGCTGGTCCCCATGAGGTATGTCAATAATTACAGAGGGTGTTACTGGGCATGGTGACAGTTTTTACAGGGGTCCCCAGGTAGTCTGTCAGTATCTACAGGGATTCCTGTGGGGGCTGTCGGTATTTATAGGGGGCCCTGTGCGGGTCTCAGTATTTATAGGGTATCTCCAAGATATGTGTCCCTGTTTACAGTAGGTCCCTTCGAATGTGTCAGTATTTGCTGAAGTTCCCGGGAGGGTGCCAATATTTCCCGGGGTCTCGGAGTGTGTATCACTATTTGCAGGATGTCTTAGGGAGGGTGTCATTATCTATAGGGGGTTTTACAAGATGTGTCACTATTTACAGGGGATCTTGGGAGGTGTATCACTATTGACAGGGGTCTCGAGGAGTGTGTCACTCTTTACAGGGTGTCTCGAAGAATGTGTTACTATTTACAGGGAGTCCAGAGTTGTGCGTCATTATTGACAGGGAGTTTCGGGGAGTGATTCACTATTGTCGGGGTTTCAGGGAGTGTGTCACTATTGACAGTGGCATTAGGAGTGTGTCACTATTGACAGGGGGTCTCAGGGTGTGTGTCCTTTACAGGGGTTCTCCCGGAGTGTGTCACTCTTTTCACGGGGTCTCAGGAATGTGTCACTCTTTTCACGGGGGTTCTGGGCCATGTGCCACTACTTACAGAGCGTCTCCCATCATAAGTCTGTATTTACAGAGGTTCTCAGTGAACGTGTCACCATTTACAGTAGTGGTCGCCAACCGGTCGATCTTTCAGACTTTCCCAGTAGATCCTGAAAAAAATGAAACATAAATACACAAATACTATTGTAAAGTGAGCATTATAAAAATAAGTAACACTAATTAGGATAATGGTAATATAACAATACTCTTGCTACTGAAAGCTGTTTGTAAAGAGAGATTGTTTCCAGGTTGTGGGTTTTTAGTTCCATTCTTTCTGCCCAGTGCACATGTGTGTATCGCTCCCCTGCCATGCACCGCGGTTTCGGCGTAGCTTATGCTGCATCAAAGTGACCAATTAGATTAGATAAGAGTCGCAAACATGACACTCGCTGGTGATATCCTGCAAAGTAGCTCCACAAAAGAAGGCAAAAACGTACAAATTCTATCCAGAATGGGAAGAGGAATTTCTATTTACCTTGGTGAAAGACAAGTGTGTATGTACGTTGTGCCACCAAACTCAAACACTGACTTAAAGAGGGAATCTGGAGCGGCACCACAACACCAACCACCAGAAGTTTAAAGACACCTACCCACAAAGAGCGCAATTCGTGCCAGAAAAGTTGAGCTGAAATCAGGGTCGAAGGCCCAGCAATCGTTTTTCACAAAACATGCTGCTCAAAATAAGGCTACTATTGAAGCATCATTTCGTGTAAGTCACCTTTTGGCTAAACACAAGAAGCCTTTTACATGTGGAGATTTATTCAAGGAAGCAATGGTCATTACTGCAGAGACTGTTTTTAATGACTTTAAAAACTAAAATGACATCACAACTGCAATAGATAATATACCACTTGGCCCTGCAACAGTGACAAGGAGGGTAGAGTCACTTTCAGGGGACGTGGATCAACAAGTGTTAAAGGACTTGTCACTGTGAATATTTTTCATTAGAGTTTGATGAATCCCTGGATGTAATGCAAAAAGTTCAGCTTGTTGTATTTGTCAGAATGGCTTTCCAGGATTTTACAACAAAGGAGGACTTCCTTACTCTTTTGCAATTAAAGGAGAGAACGAGAGGTGAGGATATTTACAATGAGTTTAAAAAATATGTCCGTGAACATGACAATGTTCGGGGAGTTAAATGTCATAAAAGATATTGCTGCATTTATTTCAAACCCATTTCTGTTGATCGATATAGAACAGATAGCAGCCAAATTCCAGCAAGTATTTGGTGTGCCTAGTGATATTGAAATGGAAATAATAGATTTGCAAAATGATATCAAGATTAAAGCAAGATCAAGGGACGGTGACTTTTGGGGTCTTGTCAGCAGGGAGAAGTTTCCTCATCTCAGCACATGTGCACTAAAAGTCAGTGCCTACTTTGGGTTAACTTATCTATGTAAAATGCATTTTCACAGATGAAAATTATTAAATCTAAGTACAGGAGCTGTCTTACTGACAGACACCTTAGAGACGATCTCAGACTGGCTATCTGTAGTTATGAGCCAAATTTCAGGGAACTAGCAGAAAGTATTCAGCCCCAGTCATCACACTGAGTGCAACAGTCAATTTTTATTCATTTATTTTTTATGTTGAAATAAAATTAAATAATGAAACGTAGGATTAAAGGTGTGAAGTATTGTAATATTCTTAAAGAATTTTTTACATCAAAGAATTTTTTACATCAATTATATGTTACACCACAAAAAATAAATAGATTAAATCCAAATTTATCTGATCAATGTTTTCGATGTAATCAAGATATTGGTACTTTTTTACACTCTACTTGGTCTTGTACTAAATTTCAACCTTTTTGGATAAATTTAAGAATTTTATTGGAACAAATTATCAGAACGCAACTTCCACATAATCCAATATTATTTTTATTAGGTGATATTGAAGGGTTAAAACTGAAACCTAAATTGAACAAATATCAGAAGGAATTTATAAAAATTGCATTGGCAGTAGCCAAAAAGGCTATCACAGTTACTTGGAAATCGGATTCATACTTAAGTATGGATCGTTGGAATAAAGAAACTTTTAGCTGCATTCCACTTGAAAAAAATACTTATAATTTAAGAAATAAATATGACATATTTCTGAAAATTTGGCGCCCTTACTTACAAAAGATAGGATTAAATATATAGGTGCTCTGAAGATAAAGTTATTAGTCACTTGGGGAAAGAAACAAATATATATATTAAAGCTATTTTGAATTCCATAGAGCATGTGGGGATCTTCCGATATCCAGGCAGTCTTTCTTTCCTTTCTTTCCTTTCTTTCTTTCTTTCTTTCTTTCTTTCTTTCTTTCTTTCTTTCTTTCTTTCTTTCTTTCTTTCTTTCTTTCTTTCTTTCTTTCCTTCTTTCCTTCTTTCTTTCTTTCCTTCTTTCCTTCCTTCTTTCCTTTTTTTTAGATGGGGATGTTAAGGGGGGAGAGGGTGGGCTGATATATAATAAGTTTTCCACTATTTTATGTAATTGTCTTTAAAAAATGGAATAAAAAGAATTAAAAAAACAAAGAGAGCTATGGCCTGTTTGATATGCTAGTTACAGTGTTTTCTTGTTTGAATTAATTTGAAAGCTTGACAAAAGCATTTCATGTACTTCAAATACAATCAGCTCAAATAAAAGGCCTCAAATTGGAAGTACAATCTGAGCTGTTTTTTCTCTAAACGATTTAGTAGGTAGATCTTGCCTTTCACTAAGGTCGAGGTAGGGGATCTTGGGCTACTAATTTACAGAATGTCTCTGTGGAGTGTGTCCGTATTTACAAAGTGTCTCTACTTCTATGTAGATTATTTCAGAGGATCACTGGGACTATGTCATTATCAAGAGCTGGTCAATGTTTATAAAGGGTCCCCAGAGAATGCATCAGTATTTAAAGGTTGTCCCTTACAGCATGTTGGTATCTTCCAGTAAGATGGCAGTGCGCTTGGACGCAGGGCACTCTGCATCCAACCAAAGGTGTAATTGCTCATCCTTTATGTCTTTTTCATGATTGCAAGACATTGCTGGTTATCAAGAAAATAATTACAAGTCTATGCCACTAGGTGGCTGCTGGAGGTGGAATGTCTCTGGCAAGACCTCAAGATTGCTGTCCATCACCTCTCCCCAATGAACCTGGCATAGCTTGAGCAATTTTGCAAGGAAGAATGAGCAAATCGTGCTCCATCACATTGTGCAAAGACTACTGACTGTAATAGCAGCAAGAGGTGGTTCTGAGCAAAGGGGGATGAATAGTTTTAAACTGCTGACATTTCAGTTTTGAACTTATAGTTTCCCATTCTTTAAAATTTCCTTGTTTTTTTTTGCAGGGGGGGTGATATGGTAAAAAGAGGAGCATGTGATTTACAAATAAAAATTCTCAGTTAAATTGATCAAAGTCCCTGGTTATAGTACTCATTTATGTGAATAAAGGGTTGGGGGCTGAATACTTTTACAAGGCACTGTATCTTGAAATCAACTTCTGCTGATCTCCTCAAATACACTGTAAAACGAATTGCCCAAATTTGTTGATGGATCACAATGATACCATGCTTTTTGATGTCCAAAATCCTGGAGACTGAACCCAACCAGTTCCTGCATCTGGAAAATCCATGACAGTAGAATGCTCTTGATGTTGCATCCATTTGAGTTTTCATGCTATGGTACAGTTTATAACATTAACTACTTTTTACACTCATAATATCAGGATACTACATTTATAATTAGATAAAATTTATTCCCACACATCAATGTCACTAACTGCTGAACATTCAAATGATCAAAAAACCTCAGCAATTTGGACATGCCCTGCCATTTTGGGAAAATATGTTCAAACCGTACTCTTACACGTTACGTGTCGGTGAATTAATGTTTTCACTTGGTCTGCCAATGACTACCGGCTGTGGACTGTGCCAACATGTCAAAAGAAAGTTTGTCACGATGAATGTAGTAACGGAAACCCTGCATTCTCTCGAGTCCAAGTGATGCACTGTGTGGAGATGGACGAATAATTAGATTCTGAGAGGCTGAGTGCTGATGTCACATTAGTGCACAATACCTACCCTCTCACTACCTTACTCTTTTATGTCATTGCCAAATGATTCTGAGGAACTATAATTGTTTTAACTCATCTAGTTTGGAGAGATCCTGTTGGCGTTGCAACCAAGCATCAGCAAATCACCTCGATGTGTGTCACTTTCTCCGGAGACAGAGCCCGGATAGTGAAAAGAGTATTTTTCTCAGAAAATGCATGTAGATGCTGAATATTCATAATGATATTATATTCAAACTTGAGACTATATTGTCACAGAGCAATATGTCCACACATAGTCCATTGATGCAAACGTCCAACACCTACCTTGTTTAGATTCTGCCATTTTTAAGCCATGTTTGAAAACAAACGGTGCGGATCTTATTCATTTATAGTTCTTGGGAAAATTGGTATTGGATCAAGTGGAAATCATGAGTGCTCCTCTGTTTAACACAAGCATTGTTGGGTATAGTCAAATAATTTGCCATTGGAAGGAATAATGGGAAAAATGAAAGTCACTACAAAAATATATCCCCAATGACCAGTGATCTTTGCTCGCTGGTTTTCTGACACGTTTTTGTATTTCATTTTGTAAATGGGATAAAAACGGACAAATGATAATTGGATTGCTGATACAATTTGGAAATTGAAGCAGATAACAGAGCTATTGTGTGCCAGTGGATTTTTTTCCCCTGCAAAAAATTCACTCCTGTTGTTGCAAAAATTCACTCACGGAAAGGATCTGTTTATAAAGGAGGGTAATTTTCGCAAAATAACAGGGCCATAATAGAGTCGATAGTCCATACATGAGATTATTATTTCTGAAAATCTGGCTGGCTCTTACCGGGTCACAGATCAATATAAGTCTGTACATAGCAGGAAAATATTTGCAAGTTGTCAATTCATTATTGTGTCAAACAAAAAAGCTAGTATTTTTCAATCAACACGCAATATCCTGGAATAATTCCAAATATTTCATCGCATAGAACACTCTGATTTCATCGACTTTTAAACCATTATGCCACCATAACGCAGCGAGAGGGTATCCATTCAGTACAGGGATTCAAACAACTAGTAAATAGATATGGCAATTATGCGGGGAATATTCGATATGAAATGCAAAATGAACATGAACCTTTTGTCTGAACAAAATATTCGCTGTATGGGTGACAGTTTCATATGAGATCCCGATCCCCAATAGTGAATTTTTTTTGGGTAGAGAGGCTTGGTAGTTAACGACACACAGAGAATGTTGGAGGACCTCAGCAGACCAGGTAGGATCTATGGAAAAGAGTACAGTCGACGTTTCAAGCCGAGACCCTTTTGCCGGTCTACACCAGTTTTGTGTCGGTTTCTGCAAATTTTCTCTTGTTTATGATTGGTATTTTTTTTAACTTCCTGATTCACGCTTATCAGCTCATGGCTTGGGTCAGAACGGCAGTCAAAGAGACAGTGAATCATAGGTACACATTTAGACTGGCTGAATGTGGAAGATTATTGCTCTAAGTGTACAATTGTCACCCTGGACGTCAAGTGCAGAACGCCGGCAGTTTGAAGTGACTAGATTTTAGAGGAGCCGAATGAACGTCCATCACCTGGCTACAGAGAAATGTAGCAGATGTTAGATTAAGCAAATTTGGGTGAAATTAACTATTCTTTTCTAGTGACAATAATTTAGAAGTAGCAGTGTGGATCTTGTGATGGTTTGGTGAATTCATTTGGAATAACTGCCCCATGGCACCTTTTTCTAACAAGGACAGCAGCCCAGAGATGAAAGGGACCGACACCCAGCATAATCCTGACAGCTACCGGGATAGAGACGGCATTTCCGTCCTGTCTCCATGATCAAATCTAGTTTATGTTATTAAAAACTTGAAATTCATTTGTCAGTGTAATAATCCCAATTTAGGCACAAAAACTGTGCTGAACATTTCCTCAAACTGCTGTGGATATTGCATCAGAGAAGTTGCTCTTTATCTACTTTTATAGAAACATAGAAAATCTACAGCACAATATAGGCCCTTCGGCCCACAATGCTGTGCCGAACATGTACTTACTTTAGAAATTACCTAGGATTACCCACAGACCTCTATTTTTCTAAGCCCTACGTACCTACCCAGGAGTCTCTTATGTACAATGTACTGTGTATGTTAATCAAAATGGCTTCGTTGTTTTAAGAGTAGGAATGCTTCTTTGTTATGATAAGTGCTTTCTCTCGCAGTTGTTTAGCTTTAGGCTTGCTGATAACGGATGGTATTCATTTGTTAACCAATGGGGAAATGTTATTTTGTCTTGCGGTCTAGGAGCGGGGGTTTTCGCGGTCTTTTCGGGGAGTCGGGAGGTGGATGCCGAAGAAGGTGGACGTGTGCTGCACTGCTCGGTCGACCACCAGGGTGGTCCCAGGTGCAAGGACGTGGAGGTCAGCGGAAAGCGACAAGGGGTTGAGTGGTTCGATGATTGAGCTCCAACGATGTGCACTGAACTGACTGAACTCTGACGTAACACGAGTGAATCTGCAGATGCAGGAAATAAATAAAAAACACAAAATGCTTGCTACATCCTCCCATAGATGCTGTCTAGCCTGCTGAGTTCTGCCAGCATTTTGTGTTTTTTTATCACTGAACTCTGATAAGTTTTGGCGCCTTTTATTTTATTTTCTTTTCCTTCATATATACTGTATTGTTAGTAACCTTTTAGTTCTAGTAAAATCTTTGAAGTATATTCTATAAGAGTATCTGGTGTGAGTTTGATATTGTGTGTGTGACGCGGCATTAACTTGTTTTCCACAGCACCTGTGTATATGGGAGGCGGGGTTGCAGAGTGGCTGGAAGTTTTCTCCTAGACCTATACCAGCTTGTTGAGCAAGTGTTACACTTAAAAGACACTATTGTATCCGCCTTTTTGTACACTAAGATTTTTTGGACAATCATAGTGTGGTGAACTACATATACCTGTCTGGACACGCCCTCTGCTGACTGCTCCTGTGGCTTCTCCCCCAGACCCCTATATAAAGGCGATTGGAGGCACTGCTCCTCCCTCAGTCTCCAGGATGTTGTGTGGTGGTCTCTTGCTGCTAATCGTGGTCTCTTGCAGCTAATAAAAGCCTATCGTTTGCCTCTCGTCTCCGAGAGTTATTGATGGTCCATCACATAGCATAAATATTTGTGATATGGAAGGGTAACTTATTTGCTGATCGAAAATTGCTCTGAAAGTCGCTTCGACAGAGCCGCCTTCCCATTGGTTCACTTCCGTGCCTCGAGGCCCCGGTTTCTGGTCCCAACCCACGTGCTGCCATATCTGCGACCGGCTTCCGGTCTTCAGGTGTATAAAGGTGAATACACAGGTGCAAGTCACTTTGTTTTTATTTTGAACTCACTCCAGACCGTGAGCCAAGAGATGCCCTGGAGAAATCATTTGGCAGGCATGTTGCTGTTCCTCTGGCATTTTGTGTGCTTCGCTTTGGATTTCCAGCATCGGCAGATTTTCTCATGTGAGTGATTAGTGTTGTTGTTTCCATGGTTTGGGTGACTTGGATGAGTGTATGTTTGATTTCGAGGCGAGTAAAGTGTTTCACTGCTTGCTCGTGAACAAACAGTTGCTGTATTACCCGCAGTTGTTTCACCCACTGAACCCGTGAATCTGTTTCTGTACAACACTATTGAAAGAAATTAACGGGTTTTCCTTGTTTTTTTTAAAATGGGAGGCGTGCAGGAGTGCGCTCGATTGCTGTATGCTACTCACATTCTTACATAAAAACTTAATGAAGCCCAGAACACTTTCTGTGATAATAAAACTAATAATTTATTGTTAATGCCTATTTACAGATCGTGTTTTTAATCACTAATTTTAATTGCAACACCAATAAATTACATTCAATACAGCCAGCTGCCGATTACACTTTGACTGTTTAACCCAGCCACCCCAAACCCTCATCCCCGCCCCTCTCCACCCCTTGCTCCCGCTCCACCCCTCTCTCCCCCCCACCCTTCTCCCCTCCACCAACCAACTGAATAGTAGTTCATACACAGTAGTGCATTCCTATTTTAACAGAAGATCTTTTAAGTTAGATATCAAATTTGTCCCCATTAAGATTGTGTTTGATTGTGCATCATTTACTTTTGCTGATGATAATTCCAGGTAAGAAATGTCTAAAAAACTCCGAAGCCAGTGAGTACGAAATATCATGAGGAGGTTTCCATCACTGGACTACAATCTTCTTAGCTGCAGTCAGGCCTGCCAGCCAGACTCTGCATGTTTTTATCCAAAAGAGAAAGGTGGGAGTCATCATTTAGAAGATGTACAGCGGGGTCCATTGGTAATTGCACACCCATTAGTTCTGTATAAGTACTGATAACTGATACTGATTGGTGTTACAGATTCAAGCAACAATAAATATATGAGTGAGACAGGGGTTTTTATGACAAATAACACGTTTATTAAACACTGAAAACAAACCCCCCAAAAGTAAACAAATCACTAACGTAACCGGAAATCAGCTGCTGTGCAGCAGTTTAAACAGTTCTTAAAGCGATAAAGCTTAAACAGTTCTTAAAGCGATGTTGCAAAAACTGTTCTTCGAAGTAGTATTGCAAAAGTTCAAAATGCTCACAGTCCATTTAAGGGAGAGACTTTTTAAGACGATTTAAATTCTCTTTCACGTCGTGTTGCTTCGGTTCCCAAATCGAACTTTTCCCACGAAGAATTTACGTAGATGGACAAATGAAACAGCTTAAAGGCACTGACCTTTCCTTTACAGAGCTGTTCCCAATCCTTTCTGCTATTTCACAGGGATTAACACGAGAACAGTCAACAAATTCCTTTCGAATAAGGATCAAACAAGGTTGAACCTGTTTCACCATCGAAATCGATTCTCCTCGATCTTTTAACTCCCAAACTCCGATCTTCACTCACCACTGATTCTCAACTAGCAGTATATAAAGAAACTGCTGGCAATGACCTTTTAAACTTTAGGCATTAAATAAAACTCCATCTTTCAACTAAACTGCGTCATAACATTAAATCACGCAGTGGCATGAAGTCAACAAGGCAAATCCAGCCACGAACTGCCCCTCCTCACAGGGAGGGGTCCTCCTTTTACACCCTGTAAAAAAAAACCTGTCACATGACCTCTACTGGCGGGAAAATGACGTCACTCCACCATCACAAGACCATTACCTCGTCCAGTATAGCTTCAACACCAGTCACGTGACAAGTACACCACTGTCACGTGTCACGGGTACGTAACATTGGTAAGTGGGAGGCCTTCAAAGGAGAAATTTTGAGATTGCAGAGTTTGTATGTTCCTGTCAGGGTTAAAGGCAAAATGAATAAGAATAAGGAACCTTGGTTCTCGAAGGATATTGGAATTCTGATAAAGAAGAACAGAGAGATGTATAACATGTATAGGCAACAGGGAGGAAATAAGATGCTTCAGGAGTATAAAAAGAGTAAGAAAATACTTAAAGAAATCAGGAGGGCTAAAAGAAGACATGAGGTTGCTTTGGCAGTCAGGGTAAAGGATAATCCTAAGAGCTTCTACAGGTATGTTAAGAGCAAAAGGATAGTAAGGGATAAAATTGGTCCTCTTGAAGATCAGAGTGATCGGCTATGTATGGAACCAGAAGAAATGGGAGAGATATTAAATGAGTTTTTTTGCATCTGTATTTACTAAGGAAACTGGAATGGAGTCTATGGAAACAAGGCAAACAAGTAGGGAGGTCATGAAACTTATACAGATTAAAGAGGAGGGGGTGCTTGCTGTCTTGAGGTAAATCAGAGTAGATAAATCCCCAGGACCTGACAGGGTATTCCCACGGACCTTGAAGGAGACTAGAGTTGAAATTGCAGGGGCCCCAGCAGAAATATTTAAAATGTTGATATCCACGGGTCAGGTGCCGGAGGATTGGAGGATAGCTCATGTAGTTCCATTGTTTAAAAAGGCTCAAAAAGTAAGCTGGGAAATTATAGGCCGGTAAGTCTGACGTCGGTAGTAGGTAAATTATTGGAAGGAATACTAAGAGATAGATTCTACAAGTATTTAGATAGACAGGGACTTATTAGAAAAAATCAGCATGGCTTTGTGCATGGTAGGTCATGTTTAACCAATCTATTAGAGTTTTCCGAGGAAGTTACCAGGAAAGTGGATGAAGGGAAGACAGTGGATGTTATGTACATGGACTTCAGTAATGCCTTTGATAAGGTCCCGTATGGGAGGTTAGTTAGGAAGATTCAGTTGCTAGGTATACATGGAGAGGTAGTAAATTGGATTAGACATTGGCTCAATGGAAAAAGCCAGAGAGTGGTAGTGGAGGATTGCTTCTCTGAGTGGAGCCCTGTGACTAGTGGTGTGCCACAGGGATCAATGCTGGGTCCATTGTTATTTGTCATCTATATCAATGATCTGGATGATAATGTGGCAAATTGGATCAGCAAATTTGCTGATGATACAAAGACAGTGAGGAAGGTTTTCAAAGCTTGCAAAGGGATTTGGACCAGTTGGAGGAATGGGCTGAAAAATGGCAGATGGATTTTAATGTGGACAAGTGTGAGGTATTGCACTTTGGAAGGTGAAACCAAGGTAGAACATACAAGGAAAATGGTAGGACACTGAAGAGTGCAGTAGAACAGAGGGATTTGGGAGTACAGATACATAATTTCCTAAAAATTGTGTCACAAGTAGATAGGGTCGTAAAGAGAGCTTTTGGTACATTGGCGTTTAGAAATCAAAGTATTGAGTATAAGAGTTGGAATGGAATGGTGAGGTTGTGTAAGACATTGGTGAGACCAAATTTTGAGTATTGTGTGCAGTTTTGGTCACCTAATTACAGGAAGGATATTAATAAGATTGAAAGAGTGCAGAGAAGGTTTACAAGGATGTTGCCGGGACTTGAGAAACTGAGTTACAGAGAAAGTTTGAATAGGTTAGGACTTTATTCCCTGGAGCGTAGGAGAATGAGGGGTGATTTGATAGAGGTGTATAAAGAGTAAATGCAAGCAGGCTTTTTCCACTGAGGCTAGGGGAGAAAAAAAACTAGGTCATGGGTTAAGAGTGAAGGGGGAAATGTTTAAAGGGAACATTGGGGGGCTTCTTCACGCAGAGTGGTGGGAGTGTGGAATGAGCTGCCAGATGAAGTGGTGAATGCGGGCTCACTTTTGACATTTAAGAAAAACTTGGACAGGTATATGGATGAGAGGGGTTTGGAGGGATATGGCCCAGGTGCAGGTCAGTGGGACTAGGCAGAAAAATGGTTCGGCACAGCCAAGAAGGGCCAAAAGGCCTGTTACTGTGCTGTAATGTTCTATGGTTCTATAACCTTCCCCACAAACCAACCCCTGGACATTCCCATACAACATGTATAAAAGAGCCAACGGTTCTGTGGGGGCAAAATGAGCAATATGGGTCAGGAACCAATACCTTTTGATGTCTAATTCTCAGTGTTAGGTATGCTCTATGACAAAATTTCAAGAGTATATACCAATGATTTGGGTTTTTCAAAGCACCGGCAGCATTGTCCCAAATCGCATCCCAGTCTAGGTCTTGTCCCAATTCAGATATGTCCCTATCCCAGGCTTTCATTCTTGATGTGGGCATATATTTCTGGGAGTTTAATTTATCATAGATATATGACACTACCTGTCTTGGAGCACTCTGTAACCAACTTAAAATGGGATAGTCCTTTAAATCTGACCCCCAAGGAAACACAAAATACACTGCAGATATTCTGGTCAAATCAACACGTACAAACGAGCTGGATGAACTCAGCAGGTCGGGCAGCATCCGTTGAAATGAACAGTCAACTCTTCAGGCCGAGACCCTTCGTCAGGACTGAAGAAGGAGGGGGAAAGGACCCTATAGAGAAGGTGGGGGGAGGGTGGAAGGTGCCGGATGAAAAACCAATCACTATGCACTATGGGTAGTAGAAGAAGACAGAATCATGCCACCCACTTCAACTCTGCTTCACATTCCCATTTGGATATATCCATACATGGCTTCCCGTACTGCCATGATGAGGCCAAACTCAGGCTGGAGAAGCAACACCTCATATACCGTCTGGGTAGTCTCCAGCCCCTTGGTATGAACATCGAATTCTCCAACTTCCGGTAATTCCCTCCCTCTCCCTTTTCCCATCCCACCTTCACTCTGTCTCCTCTTCCAGCTGCCTATCACCTCTCTCGTGATTCTGCTTTCTACTACTACCCATAGTGCTTTCCCCTTACCGTCCTTATTCACCTCTCCTGCCTATGCCCTCCCTGCTTCCCCTCCCCCACCCCTTGATCTTTCCTCTGATTGGTTTTTCACCTGGCTCCTTCCACCCTCCCCCCACCTTCTTTATAGGGCCCTTTCCCCCTCCTTCTTCGGTCCTGACAAAGGGTCTCAGCCCGAAACATTGACTGCTAGTTTCAACGGATGCTGCCCGACCTGCTGAGTTCATCCAGCTCGTTTGTCTCCCAAGAAACCCCATACACTTTACAAGCTGATCTTACTCAAAAGTAGAAGAAAAGAGAGTGTTTATCAATATTATATCGAGATATCAGTTCTTGAAAGCTAAGGATAGTACTTGCCCCATTAATATCTTGAAGTATAATGATACCTTTATCCTCCCAAGTTCTGTTACTGAATGGTCCCCCCCCCCCACAGATAGAAAATGATTATTGTTCCATAATGTAGATGATTTGCACCATACGCTTTTAAATTTTAGGATTTTTTTCTGCTGCTCTAAACACTTGTAGCATATGGATTAAAACTGGACCATAATACAAATCACATTTTATGGTAGACACACCTATAAGGAGAAAGTCCTTCGACCTTATTGGTGCTTTTAGCTCTTGTTCTATATTTTTCCATGACAAAACTTTATCCTCCTCCATCCAATAACTAAGACTTTTTAATGCAAATGCCCAGTTATACAGTTTAAAATTTGGACATGCCAATCCCCATCTGACTTTTTGAATTGTAGAGCTGACCACTTTATATTGGGTCATTTACAGTTCTAAACATAGCATCGTAGTAAGGAGTCCAGTTTTTGTCAATATCCTGCTGGATGTGCAAGTGGGATCATTGAGCTGATAAAATTAATGTGGGATAAGATGTTCATTTTAAGGACCAATGTACGGGTTGGGACTGATGCTGGCAGGTGTCTCCATCTATTAATATCTTCTATTATTTTCAGAATTAAAGAGTAACTTGTTTTAGCCACAGATGGTAGGGAAGTATCAACTTTAATACCCAAGTAGAGGACCTCTTTTGTAACCTTAATCTGCGGAGGGAGAGACACCTTTTATCTGTATTGATGAGCGTCAGTGCTGATTTTACTTACAGACCGTGTTGAGGAATCGTCAACATTAGAAGCATTTTGGAGTGTTCTATTTAAAAATACTGCATTACAAATAATGCAGTACTTGAATAAAAGCAAAGTAGTCAATGGCGGTTGAATCTCTGTGGGGAAAAGAAAATCATACAGTCATGCTGGCACGGCGACGAGGAAGGATTCACTTTCAGTTCATTTCCGCTCGTCCAGCCATATCACACGGTCACCCTGACCTAAGGCTTCCCCATTTAAAACTTGAATTAAAGTGGCAGAGAAAGAGAATGGATCTGCATACTCAGCATGGATGATCACAAGCAACATATTATTCAGTTTACCATTAATTTCCATCAGGAGTTGAATGCAGGTTAAACAGGAAGATTGGAAAGACACAGTGGAAGCAGTGACAAAGTAAGTTGCCAGCTTTGGTAAACAGCAGTGTGTCATGCTTAACATGAAGTACACTGCAGATGCTGTGCTCAAATCAACACGTACAAAAGCTGGATGAACTCAGCAGGTCGGGCAGCATCCATTGAAATGTGCAGTCAAAGCTTCAGGCCGAGACCCTTCGTCAGGACTGAAGAAGGAGAGGGCAGGGGCCCTATAAAGAAGGTGGGGGAGGGTGGAAAACCAATCAGAGGAAAGATCATGGGATGGGGGAGCAGAAGCCGGGAGGAGATAGGCAGGAGAGGTGAAAAAGTAATGTAAGGGGAAAGCACTATGGGTAGGAGAAGAAGGCAGAATCATGAGAGAGGTGATAGGCAGCTAGAAGAGGAGACTGAAAGTGGGATGGTGGAAGGGAGAGGGAGGGAATTACCAGAAGTTGGAGAATTTGATCTTCATACCAGGGGGCTGGAGACTACCCAGATGGTATATGAGGTGTTGCTCCTCCAACCTGAGTTTGGCCTCATCATGGTAGTAGAGGAAGCCATGTATGGACATATCCGAATGGGAATGTGAAGCAGAGTTGAAGTGGGTGGCAACCAGGAGATCCTGTCAGTTGTGGCAATAGACCTCACCAGTTCCCCAACTCCACCACACTCCTCCAGTTGGTGGAACTGGTACTCACACTTAATAATTTCTCTTTTGGCTCTTCTCACTTTCTTCAGACCAAGGGTGTAGCTATGGGCACTCGCATGGACCCCAGCTATGCCTGCCTCTTTGTGGGTTATGTGGAACAGTCTATGCTCCAAATCTATACTGGTACCGCTCCCCAACTTTTCCTCCACTACATTGACGACTACATTGGTGCTGCTTCCTGAACCCATGCTGAGTTGTCAATTTCATTGACTTTACCTCTAAATTTCATCCAGCCCTCAAATTCACTTGGTCTATCTCGGACACTTCTCTCCCCTTTTTCGATCTCTCGGTCTCCATCTCTGGAGATAGACTGTCCACTGACATCTATAAACCCACTGACTCCCATAACTACCTTGATTATACCTCTTCATACCCTGCCAAATGTAAAAATGCTATTTCCTATTCCCAGTTCCTCCGCCTATGCTGAATCTGTTCCCAGGATGAGGCTTTCCGTTCCAGGACATCCCAAATGTCCTCTTTAAGAATCGTGGTTTCACTTCTGCCATCATCAACGATGCCCTTACCCGCATCTCCTCCGTTTCCTGCACTTCGGCCTTCACCCCTCCTCACATCACCACATTAGGGACCGTGTTCCCCTTGTCCTCACCTACCACCCCACCAGCCTTTGGATCCAGCATATTATCCTCCGCAACTTTCACCATCTTCAAAAGGACCCCACCACTAAGGACATCTTTCCCTCTCTACCCTTCTCTGTTTTTTGCAGGGATCATTCCCTCCATGACTGCCTGGTCCACACGTCCCTCCCCACAGATCTCCCACCTGGTACTTATCCCTGTAAGCTCAAATGCTACACCTGTCCCTACACCTCCTCTCTTATCACCATTCAGGGCTGCAAACCATCCTTCCAGGTGAGGCAACACTTCAGTTGTGAGTCTGTTGGGGTAATCTATTGCATCCGGTGCTCCCAGTACGGCTTCCTCTACATCGGCGAGACCCAACGCAGATTGGAGGACCGCTTCGTCGAGCACCTCCGCTCTGTCCGCCACAACAGACAGGATCACCCGGTTGCCACCCAGTTCAACTCTGCTTCACATTCCCATTCGGATATGTCCATACATGGCCTCCTCTACTGCCATGATGAGGCCAAACCCAGGTTAAAGGAGCAACACCTGATATATGGTCTGGGTAGTCTCCAGCTCCTTAGCATGAACAGAGAGTTCTCCAACTTCCGGTAATTCCCTCCCTCTCCCTTCCCCCATCCCACTTTCACCCTGTCTCCTCTTCTAGCTGCCTATCACCTCTGTCATGATTCTGCCTTCTTCTCCTACCAATAGTGCTTTCCCCTTAGACTCCTTCTTCACCTCTCCTGCCTATCCCCTCCCTGCTTCCCCTCCCCCACCCCTTGATCTTTCCTCTGATTGGTTTTTCACCCTCCTCCCACCTTCTTTATGGGGCCCCTGCCCCCTCCTTCTTCAGTCCTGACGAAGGGCCTCGGCCCGAAACGTTGACTGCTCATTTCAACGGATGCTGCCCGACCTGCTGAGTTCATCCAGCTTGTTTGTACGTGTTGATTTGACCACAGCATCTGCAGTGTACTTTGTGTTTACTCCATTCTATTATGCTGTTAAAAGATGAGGATTTCAGTGATAAGCTGGTCAAGGATCTGACTTTGTTTTTTGAATTGAATATAGGGAACACAGTAAAGCTGTCCTTGGTAAGGGAGGCATCCAAGGCGTATATAAGAGGAAAATTAATAGCACAAGCATCTCAAAGGAAGAAAGAAAGTATGGAGCAAATAAAAAATCTGGAGGCAGAAATAACCACATTGGAAAAGGTCTTATCAAGACAATATACCGATGACTTATACAAATATCTGTGCAATTTGAAATTCCAGCTAAATAACATATATAACAAAGAAGCAGAATATGCATTATTTAGATTAAAAACAAGTTTCTACGAAGGTGGTGACAAAGCTGGTAAGCTGCTGGCACGATATTTAAAGCAGCAGAATATGAATATGTTATACCTGTAATTAAGAAAGGGGATACATTAGTGTCATCATCTAAGGAAATAAACAAAGTCTTTCAACAGTTCTATGAACATCTATATGCATCACTGTTTAATCATGACCAGGAGGAGCTGAATCAGTGTTTTGCTAACATAAAATTGCCTACATTATCCCCGCAACAAGCTGAGTCCTTGGATGCCCCAATTACTGAGGATGAGGTCGGACGGGTTATTGCGGCTATGAAAGTGGGGAAATCACCAGGTATGGATGTTTTTATCCATACCTGGATAAAAACCATACCTGGATGTTTTTACCCAGTTGAATATTATAAGAAATTTCTGGACATATTGGCTCCTATTCTAACAAAAATCTATTCAGAAGCATTTAATTTGGAATCTTTACCCAATATATTTAATGAAGCATTAATATCGTTGATCCCCAAAAAAGACAGGGATGCAATAGACCCTTCCAATTGTAGGCCTATAAGCTTAATTAATGTGGGCTGTAAGATACTGACTAAAATACTGGCTTCGCGATTAGAGGAAGTGTTGCCATCTATAATTAACACTGACCAGGTTGGCTTCATTAAAGGCAGATCCCCAACTGACAATTTAAGGAGATTACTGCACTTAATATGTCTGAACTCCCCCAGTTACTGCCATCTCCCTGGATGCTGAAAAGGCCTTTGACAGGGTTGAGTGGAGATTTTCACCCACGGCCTTGTCATTCTTTGGGTTTGGCTCTATCTTTAAATCATGGATTAGAATTTTGTATAAAAACCCTAAGGCTGCAGTTATTACAAATGGTATCATATCCCCATTTTTCAACATTTCACGGGGTATACGCCATGGCTGCCTCCTCTCCCACTGCTATTTATGAATTTTTTGGAACCGTTGGCAGTCATGATTAGAGCAGATCCAAATATTAGAGGGGTGAAGGGAGGTGGAAAGGAGCATAAGTTGATGCTATATGCTGACAATATTTTATTAGTTTAGTGACCCTCCTAATTCCATACCCCCACTAATGAAAACAATTCAATTATATTCTGAAGTCTCTGGTTATAAAATCAACTGCAGTAAATCTGAGTCTATGCCAATGTCAAAATTGTGTTACTCAAATTCAGTATCTCAGTTTAATTTCAGATGGGTGCCAGTTGGAATGAAGTATCGAGGGGTCAAACTCAGTCAGAATTTGGATGAAATAATTACTTTAAATTATTATCCATTATTGAGCAGGATAAGAAATAATCTGGATAAGTGGGGGGGGCACTGCGACTGTCACTCTGGGGTAAAGTCAATGTAGTTAAAATGGTCATAGCACCTCAGTTTAACTATCTTTCTAAGATGCTTCCTTTAAATATTTCAGATTTGATCTACAAGAAATACAACAAAATTATTAGTGACTTTCTATCGGATATGAAGTTGATTTCTGTGTCCATCTGCTATATAAGGAGGAATCATTGGAATGTTTGTAAAAACTTTTGATGCCGTTTCAAATGGCCTTGGATCTTGAAATTTCCTTCTCACTGTAGTGGCTGCCTGATTCGGTGAGCATCTCCCTCACCTGGCTTTCATTTCAGTTTTTCAGCAACGAGAACATTTTCTTTTATTGTACACCAGGTGGGTGAGGGAATCCATGAAATGAATAGCTCAGCTAGAAGCAAACAACTTGTTCATCTCTTGACCACGGAGTTTCTATGGGAGGACAGCCACAGAACAGACATGACAAGTAAGCTTTAAGGATTTGGAACAAGAAGGCAGCAGGAGAGCACCTAAGGAAGACATTTTGAGTTTTGAGGGGAAAAGAGAGGCCAGACTATGCAGGCACATGATGTCAGCCAGTTGAGCACAAACAGTTTAAAAAGAAAGCAGCCATATCCAGCGGGCAGCAGAGAGAGAGGAGGTGGAGTGAAAGGGCTTTGGCTCAACGGGCTTTGTTGGTGGTGACAGGACGAGGTGAGGCAGTTGTTGATTGCAAAAGGAGGTAGTATGTGTGTGAGGCCAGATTTCTGTGGTCGGTATCAGATGTGGGAGGTCCTGGAGTCTCCCAGTGTCCCGGACGACCACATCTGCACCTGGTGCATCGAGATGCAACTCCTAAGCAACCATGTTAGGGAACTGGATCTGCAGCTCAATGACCTTTGTCTGGTCAGGGAGAGTGAGGAGGTGATAGAGAGGAGTTACAGACAGGTGGTCACTCCGGGGCCACGGGGGACAGAGAAATGGGTCACAGTCAGGAGAGGGAAGGGGAAGAGTCAGGTACTAGAGAGTACCCCTGTGGCTATACCCCTTGACAATGTACTCCTGTTTGAGTACTGCTGGGGGGGGAACAGCCTACCTGGGGGAAGCGACAATGGCGGTGCCTCTGGCACAGAGTCTGGCCCTGTGGCTCAGAAGGGTAGGGAAAGGAAGAGGAAGGCAGTAGTGATAGGGGACTCTATAGTCAGGGGCTCAGACAGGTGATTCTGTGGACACAGGAAAGAAACTCGGATGCTAGTTTGCCTCCCAGGTGCCAGGGTCCAGGATGTCTCTGATCGTGTCCAAGATATCCTGTGGTGGGAGGGAGAACAGCCAGAAGTTGTGGTATATATTGGTACCAATGACATAGGTAGGAAAAGAAAGAGGTCCTGAAAGAAGACTACAGGGAGTTAGGAAGGAAGTTGAAAAGCAGGACCTCAAAGGTAGTAATCTCAGGATTACTGCCTGTGCCACGCGACAGTGAGAATAGGAATAGAGTGAGGTGGAGGATAAATGTGTGGCTGAGGGATTGGAGCAGGGGGCAGGGATTCAGATTTCTGGATCATTGGGACCTCTTTTGGGGCGGGTGTGACCTGTACAAAAAGGACGGGTTGCACTTTAATCCTGGGGGACCAATATCCTGGCGGGCAGGTTTGATAGAGCTGTTGGGGAGGGTTTCAACTAGTTTGGCAGGGGGGTGGGAATCAGAATGTGAGTGCAGGGATTAAAGTAGAAGGACAAGGGCATGATGTTAAGAGTTCTGAGCTGATGAGGAAGGACAGGCAGGGGACAGAACATAATTGTAGCCAGTTAAAGGGGTTGAAATGCGTCTGTTTCAATGCTAGGAGTATTAGGAACAAGGAGGATGAACTTAGAGCATGGATTAGTACGTGGAACTATGATGTTGTGGCTGTTACTGAAACTTGGTTGGAGGAAGGGCAGGATTGGATGATGCAGGTCCCGGGGTTCAGGTGTTTTAAAAGGAATAGGATGGGAGGTAGAAAAGGGGGGAGTGGCATTGCTTGTCAGGGATAGTATCACAGCTATAGAAAGGGAGGACGCTGCAGAGGGAGTGTTCACGGAGTCAGTCTGGGTGGAAGTCAGAAATAGGAAGGGATCAATCACTGTGCTGGGAGTAGTCTATAGGCCCCATATAGCCCTTGGGACACTGAGGAGCAGATAAGCCGGCAGATTTTAGAATAGCGCAGGAAGTACCGGGTAGTAGTTATGGGTGATTTCAACTTCCCTCATATTGAATGGCACCTCCTGAGTGCAAGGGGGAACAGATGGGGCTGAATTTGTCAGGTGTGTTCAAGAAGGATTCCTGACACAGTATGTGGACCGGCTGACGAGAGGAGAGGCTATACTAGATCTAGTTCTGGGTAATGAACCTGGTCAGGTGACAGACCTCTTGGTGGTGCGGTGTAGTTATGGAAAGGGATAAAATTAGCCAAAATGGTAAAGTGCTTAACTGGGGAAGGGCTAACTTTGAAGGGATGAGGCAGGAACTAGCGAGAGTAAATTGGAAACAGATGTTCAAAGGTGAAAGCACAGAAGTAATGTGGGATAAGTTTAGGGGCCACTTGAGCTGGGTTCAGGATCGGTCTGTCCCACTGTGGCAAGGAAAATATGGTAGGAAAAGGGAACTGTGGCTGACAAAACATGTGAGGCAACTTGTCAAGAGGAAAAAGGAAGCATATGTTCGATATAAGAAGCAGGAAGTAGGAGGGTCTTATGAGAAATATAGGGTAGCCAGGAAGGAGTTAAAGAAAGGACTTAGGAGAGCTTGAAGGGGGCATGAGAAGGCCTTGGCATGTGGGATTAAGGAGAACCCCAAGGCATTCTATGCATATGTGAAGAATAGGAGGATGACGAGAACGAAGGTGGGACCGCTAAATGATAAAGAGGGCAACGTGCCAGGAAGCGGAGGAGGTTGGGGAGGTCCTAAATTAATACTTTGCTTCAGTATTCACAAGTGAAAAGGATCTTGATCAGGATGAGCTCGAAGTAGAGCGGGCCTGTATGCTGGACAATATGGAAATTAAGGAAGAAGAAGTGCTGGATCTTCTTAAAAATATTAAGATTAATAAATCCCCAGGGCTGGATATGATAAACCCCTGGTTGTTGTGGGAATTGAGAGAAGAGATCGCAGGAGCATTAGCTTTGATCTTTGAATCCTCTTTGGCTGCAGGGGAAGTGCCGGAGGACTGGAGAATGTCAAATGTAGTTCCCTTGTTTAAAAAAAGGTAATAGTCAGAAACCAGGGAACTATAGACCGGTGACTCTTACGTCGGTGGTATTCAAACTACTGGAAAGGATTCTTAAGGATAGGATCTACGAGCATTTGGAGAAGTACAGTCTACTCATGAATAGTCAACATGGCTTTGTGAAGGGAAGATTATGCCTCACGAGCCTGATTGAGTTTTTTGAAGAGGTAACAAAAGAAATTGATGAGAGTAGGGCAGTGGATGTGGTCTACATGGACTTTAGCAAAGCATTTGACAAGGTCCCTCATGAGAGACTCATCCAGAAAGTCATGAGGCATGGGATAAGTGGAACCTTGGCTGTTTGGATAAAAAATTGGCTTAAAGGAAGAAAGCAGAGGGTAGTTGTGGAAGGAAAGTATTCTGCCTGGAGGTCGGTGACTAGTGGAGTGTCGCAGTGTCCTGGGACCCCTGCTATTTGTGACTTTTATAAATGACCTGGATGTAGAGGTGGAAGGATGGGTGAGTAAGTTTGCGGAAGGCACGATGATTGGAGGAGTTGTGGATGGAGCTGTGTAGGTTGTCGAAGGTCACAAGAGGATACAGACAGACTGAAGAGTTGGGCAGAAAAATGGCAGATGGAGTTCAATCCAGACAAGTGTGAGGTGATGCATTTTGGAAGGACAAACCAGAAGACTGAGTACAGGATTAATGGTCAGTTACTTAAGAGTGTGGATGAACAAAGGGACCTTGGGGTTCAAATCCATACATCCCTCAAGGTCGCTGCACAGGTTGATATTGATAGGGTAGTTAAGAAGGCCTATGGGATGCTAGGCTTCATTAACAGGGTGATTGAGTTCAAGAGTAGAGAGGTCATGTTGCAACTCTACAAATCTCTGGTGAGACCGCACTTAGAGTATTGTGTTCAATTCTGGTCTCCTCATTATGGGAAGGATGTGGAAGCTATGGAGAGGGTGCAGAGGAGATTGTTACGTTCCCCAGTAACCGGGTAGTTTTCCAGCAAAGATAGATGGAGCCACCGAAGCCTGATGCTACTATTTTTAAACGTTTTTATTTATAAAGGGGCACAAACGTATGGTTAATACAAAACATTCAGATCATATATGTCGTCACAACTCAATCTAAAGCACAGGTATAGTAATAATCAATCAGAAATAAGCTCTACAGTTGTCTAGGGGTAATGTAGATATATATTGTTTACTGGATATTTAAAAGTCTTTTTGCGGTCACTGCAGTTCCACCAGCCGCCGTCGGTTGTGGTGTCGCGTTGGTGCACTTTTGTTAGAAAGAGAGAGAGAGAGAAAGAGAGAGAGAGATGTCATTAAACAGCTTCACCTGCCCGGGTCCCTACGGAGCACCGCCGTGGAATCAGAAGAGCAGGCTTCCCGGTTGTTAGTTAAAAGCGATTGTCCGTGATTCCATCCACAGACTCCCGATCCGGAGTCTAACGCACGTGGCTTCCTTCAGAATGGCGTCCCGCTCCGACGGGAAGCACTATCGTGTCTTCTTCGTGTGTCTGCCGCCCCGCCTCGGCAGCCCACCTTTTATCTGGACTGGCAGGGTTGTAGATGTCCATCAGGATAGGGGGGCGAGGCAATCCTTCCCCCATCACCCATCTCACATTGCCCTGAGATTTTGTACGTAGGCCAATTCCTTATCCCACAAAGGTGTCTCCCAAGACAATGGCTATGTCCGAGGCTTTTGTCTTGTTGAGCGACCAGTCCACTTTGCCCGAGGGCTTTACACGTGGTTTTCATGAGACAATAGTCAAAGAGTCGCTTTATTCTGCTTCCCGGGGGAACATGGTCTTCAGCACGTCTCCCTCTCTCTCTTGGGTCATTTGACCCCCCCTTGACTAGTGCTCTTGCGAATCTCACAAAGGAGGGGGCTGGGGTCATAACATCTCCCCTCTTAAAAGTTTTTTACCAGCGGTTAAAAACAAATTGGTACAGAGTCTTATAGGATTTTTTTTTTCTAACACAATACACAAGCTCCTCTCTTCACAGAGTACTACCGTTATACATTCAAGTCAGTATCTAAACAGGTAACAATTACAGTGTCCCTTTCTTTAATATCTTAACATCGCGTACCATACTAAAGTCTGGTAGCATCAAACTTCAGCTCAATAACCACCTATTTATTTATTTTCTTCAGCAACAAAACTAAGGAGGTGTGATCTTAGCTTAGGTGCATCTACAAAAGTTTATACAAATACTAATCGTTTCGGTCGTGTTACTTCACCGGCAGGTCTCCAAAGGGGTTGTCTTTATTAGTCACAGGCTTTGGCGCAAACCCGTACAACCGGCGTTGCTGTTTAAAAATGGCATTTTCTATTAACCATCGCCTCTTTTCCGGAGAGTCTCCCCGTGGGGAACTTGAGTAATTTGGTGAGGTACTCTCCCGCCTTTCCTTTCCACGAGTGTTATTCTCTTAACTCCGTGTCCCCAACCTAGTCCATCATGGGAATTTCCACCCAATTCTTTAATGCTACACAGGTAGTTAACCCTTTTGTCAGGACCATGCAGGCTGATGTGTTTCAGTTCGAACCTTTTTCTCCGGCCGCATTTAAATCTTGGCTTCCTTACAGCGCTTTCTTGAATAACAATAGCGTGTGAGGCACCCTTACATTCCAAATTAACCTGTAATCAATGCGCAGGCATCAATCTAGACCTTAACATTTTTTCATTCGATTTGGGAACTACAGATTTACCGTTCTCCTCCACAACAACAGTTATCTCCCCATTCATAAACTCCACATTGACTCTGAACACCCCCTTCAGCACAACCATCTGGGAACTCACACTTCCCAAGGTCAACCCTTTTTTTTCCGAACCAAGTCTATCTGCTCCAAAAGGACGACCGCCTCGTCCAGCTCCAATTCATGGCTCCTTTGTTTCTCTTTCTCTTCTGCTTCTGCTTCTAGCTGCTTTAGCTGGAGCTCATGACCCCGTTTCATCTCTAATTCCTTTGCAGCTCATTCCTTTTCCCTTTCAGCTCATTCCTCAGCCTTTTCCTTTGCAGCTTGTTCCTCAGCCTTTTCCTTCGCAGCTCGTTCCTCAGCCTTTTCCTTTGCAGCTCATTCCTTTTCCCTTTCAGCTCATTCCTCAGCCTTTTCCTTTGCAGCTCTTTCCTCAGCCTTTTCCTTCGCAGCTCGTTCCTCAGCCTTTTCCTTTGCAGCTCATTCCTTTTCCCTTTCAGCTCATTCCTCAGCCTTTTCCTTTGCAGCTCTTTCCTCAGCCTTTTCCTTTGCAGCTTGTTCCTCAGCCTTTTCCTTTGCAGCCCGTTCCTCAGCCTTTTCCTTTGCAGCCCGTTCCTCAGCTCGTTCCTCAGCCTTTTCCTTTGCAGCCCGTTCCTCAGCCTTTTCCTTTGCAGCCCGTTCCTCAGCCTTTTCCTTTGCAGCCCGTTCCTCAGCTCGTTCCTCAGCCTTTTCCTTTGCAGCCCGTTCCTCAGCTCGTTCCTCAGCCTTTTCCTTTGCAGCTCGTTCCTCAGCCTTTTCCTTTGCAGCTCGTTCCTCAGCCTTTTCCTTTGCAGCTCATTCCTCAGCCTTTTCCTTTGCAGCTTGTTCCTCAGCCTTTTCCTTCGCAGCTCGTTCCTCAGCCTTTTCGTTTGCAGCCCGTTCCTCAGCCTTTTCCTTTGCAGCTCGTTCCTCAGCCTTTTCGTTTGCAGCCCGTTCCTCAGCCTTTTCGTTTGCAGCCCGTTCCTCAGCCTTTTCCTTTGCAGCTCGTTCCTCAGCCTTTTCGTTTGCAGCCCGTTCCTCAGCCTTTTCCTTTGCAGCCCGTTCCTCAGCCTTTTCCTTTGCAGCCCGTTCCTCAGCCTTTTCCTTTGCAGCTTGTTCCTCAGCCTTTTCCTTCGCAGCTCGTTCCTCAGCCTTTTCGTTTGCAGCCCGTTCCTCAGCCTTTTCGTTTGCAGCCCGTTCCTCAGCCTTTTCCTTTGCAGCTCGTTCCTCAGCCTTTTCGTTTGCAGCCCGTTCCTCAGCCTTTTCCTTTGCAGCTCGTTCCTCAGCCTTTTCGTTTGCAGCCCGTTCCTCAGCCTTTTCCTTTGCAGCCCGTTCCTCAGCCTTTTCCTTTGCAGCCCGTTCCTCAGCCTTTTCCTTTGCAGCCCGTTCCTCAGACTTTTCCTTTGCAGCTGCTTCTAGCTGCTTTACTTTAAGATCATGGTCCAACCTTGCTTTCTCCAACTCTACCTGATCTGTCCCACTCGCTAATCTCTTTTCGGGGATATTTTCCAAATCCTCAGCTGCAAACACCTCCTTTTCAATGTAATACTGATTTATGACCCCTCGCACTTCCTGCTTTTTCATTGATGACCTCACCTCTGCGAGGCCTAACCCCTTTGCCAGAATTACGAAGTCTGATTTGGTAGCCGTCTCTAGCGCCTCTACAGTCGGATTTCTCATAAATTCACCCACATCCATCTTTGCTGGTTTCCTGTCTGGCTACCTGCGTAACCAGATTTAAGTTTGGACTTACAGCCCGATTCACTGACCCTCCCCTTTGGTTTCAAATCCGGGACGAGCAACCCACTTGTTACGTTCCCCAGTAACCGGGTAGTTTTCCAGCAAAGATAGATGGATGTACCGAAGCCTGATGCTACTATTTTCAAACGTTTTTATTTATAAAGGGGCACAAACGTATGGTTAATACAAAACATTCAGATCATATACGTCGTCACAACTCAATCTAAAGCCCAGGTATAGTAATAATCAATCAGAAATAAGCTCTACAGTTGTCTAGGGGTAATGTAGATATATATTGTTTACTGGATATTTAAAAGTCTTTTTGTGGTCACTGCAGTTCCACCAGCCGCCGTCGGTTGTGGTGTCGCGTTGGTGCACTTTTGTTAGAAAGAGAGAGAGAGAGAGAGAGAGAGAGAGAGATGTCATTAAACAGCTTCACCTGCCCGGGTCCCTACGGAGCACCGCCGTGGAATCCGAAGAGTAGGCTTCCCGGTTGTTAGTTAAAAGCGATTGTCCGTGATTCCATCCACAGACTCCCGATCCGGAGTCTAACGCACGTGGCTTCCTTCAGAATGGCATCCCGCTCCGACGGGAAGCACTATCGTGTCTTCCTTGTGTCTCTCCTTGGTGCGTCAGCCGCCCCGCCTCGGCAGCCCACCTTTTATCTGGACTGGCAGGGTTGTAGATGTCCATCAGGGTAGTGGGGCGAGGCAATCTTCCCCCCATCACCCATTTCACATTGCCCTGAGATTTTGCACGTAGGCCAGTTCCTTATCCCACAAAGGTGTCTCCCAAGACAATGGCTATGTCCGAGGCTTTTGTCTTGTTGAGCGACCAGCCCACTTTGCCCGAGGGCTTTACACGTGGTTTTCATGAGACAATAGTCAAAGAGTCGCTTTATTCTGCTTCCCTGGGGAACGTGGTCTTCAGCACGTCTCCCTCTCTCTCTTGGGTCATTTGACCCCCCCTTGACTAGTGCTCTTGCGAATCTCACAAAGGAGGGGGCTGGGGTCATAACAAGATTTAGCAGGATGTTGCCTGGATTGGAGAACAAGTCATATGAAGCAAGGTTAGCAGAGCTGGGACTTTTCTCTTTGGAGCGTAGAAGAATAAGAGGGGACTTGATAGAGGTCTACAAGATTATGAGAGGCATAGATAGGGTGGATAGTCAGTACCTGTTTCCCAGGGCACCAATAGCAAACACCAGAGGGCATATGTACAAAATTAAGGGAGGGAAGTTTAGGGGATACATCAGGGGTAAGTTTTTTTACACAGAGGGTTGAGAGTGCCTGGAATGACTTGCCAGGGATGGTGGTGGAGACTAAAACATTAGGGGTATTTAAGAGCCTCTTGGACAGGCACATGGATGAAAGAAGAATGGAGGGTTATGGGGTAGTGTGAGTTTAGAACGTGTTTTTTAAGGATTATATGGGTCGGCACAACATGGAGGGCTGAAGGTACTGTACTGTGCTGTAGTGTTCTATGGTTTACTAGGACAAGATCTTTTCAGTCCTCAGTTTTCTGACAAAAAAAAATACAGCTTAATATAGATGATGCAATATAATTAAATTCTCTAATATTGGACTTGCAGTGCAAAAGACTGAATGTAATCTGCACAATTACAAATGGTACATTTTCAATAAATTCACAAGAATGAGTTTCATTTTGGAAATGATTTGGAATAATTTGAGATATTGGTTGTGACACAGCATTGGTATCATCCAGAGCCATTTCCTCCAAGTGATCATAAAGGATGAGTTAAGCTCAGTTGAAGAGAATACTTTTTGAGCTTAATTTAAAGTTACAATAAAGATGGAAAGTTTTGTTATGTTATTTCAATATTATGCAATTTATTCTGTGATCTTGCAATAATTTCTATTATTCCATGTGATTTAACAAACGTATTAATAAACAACTTAGATTGACTCTGACTTGCTGTGCTGTATGAGTAATATACGCCAACCAGAAGTGTTCATACAAAACTCACAGAACCTGCAGCAGGGAGAATTAGACAATTGTTTGACCATTTTAAATGAGATCTAAATATGCAAGCCCGTCATTGAAGCTATATCTTGATATAAGCCTTGTGCCAAAATTTTTAATGATATTTGTTTTAATTATTTTGAGGTTCTCTTGAAGATGAGTGAAACTGAACCGGTTGATAAGCACTGAACACAGGCTGCGAAAATCTTCCCTTTAGTTAAGATCAGAGGATAGTACAGTTGGTCGGGGTAATTGGCTGAATAATGTAAGGTGCTTCTGATTATTGCCTCAGAGCCCACCCAGCTGTGCCTTCTATAGACCAACATTTATCAGGTACATCCTTTATGTACACCTCTGAAGGCAGGTATAGTTTAATTTTAACGTTTAATTCATGGAACATCACTCTCTTAAACTTGCACTGGTTTTCCACAAAGCTGCAGATTGGAACTCCTTCACTGCCTCCAGGTATTGCATAAGAAATATTTCTAGGAACGCATGCAGTAGAAGTGAACATTGAGTAGAATTACAGCAGGATTTGGTGCTTGAACAATGTCATCAAATTCTTAAGCATGGTGTGATACAAATTCATGGGGTCGATACATTTACAGACCAGTTAATCAGTTTCAAAGGCAACTTTCACCACCCTCTCTGCATTCTCTGTAAGATCTGTCAGTGCAGCACTCAGCATCTTGTAAGTCATGACAGATGATGAGACTGCTCCAAAAATGGAGCCAATGACAGGGACAAAGTCAAGAGCGAATTCCAGGGCTGAAACGGTAACAACAGCAGCACCCCAAGATAACCTCATAATTACATCTGGGGTTATTTCCCCCAGCAATGGAGCTTTTACTGTCGCCTTCAGCTCTTCCACAGGTTTTCCTGCTCTCTTGGCCAATCTTTGAAGAGAAGCATCATCCAGACCCAGGCATTTCCGGAAATAGACAATGGCTCCAATCAATATACCGATATCACAAGCGAGAGAGAAGCCGGGAACTGGGACCGCTCCCAATCCCCCAGAGAGTGTTGCAAACATCCAGATATGTTTTTTCAGAATCTCATATTTCCTCTGAACTATCTCCGCACTTAGATTTGGAAGGGCCAGAACAAAGATCCTTTTCTTTACATTATTTAGATCACCTTCGAGTCCTTCATTTAACCGAATGAAATCAAAACGATTTGGCTCTAAACTGGATATCAGGAACACAGTGGGATTCGGAAACCCTGCCTCTGCCAACCTCCTGAGACAGTCACTCCGAATCTTTTCCAGCTCCTCTTCTTCATTAATAACCTTCTTCTGTTTCCTCATGGAATAAAGATCAGCATCAATCTTAGAGCGGACAAAATAAAACTGTTTCCCCTGCCGTTTAATCTCTTTGGCAAGTTTTACATCATTTTCGCTGAATCGAGTAGCGGAGATTATGATAAAGAAATCAAATCTTTCAAATTTCATTTCTTTGAGATATTTAGCTGCTGGAAATGGTGTGGTTCCGATCCCTGGCAGGTCCCAATAGCGAACATTGGGCAGAGTGGGATGTGAGTACCCGGCTGGCTCCATTGTTGTTTCTGTCGTCCCAACTTCAGCTGCTCCCGGATCATCGCTCCGAAGTCCTCTCATGGCATTGATGAAGGTGGATTTTCCTGTACCTGATCTTCCCGTCACTGCGATGTTAAGCTCTGTTTTGTCCAGATCAGTTACTTTCTTCTCTATCAGTGGTTTAACTTTTTCCAGCCCACCTGTTTCAAAATCAGACTTCAGTTTGTTCAGTTCTTCCTGTGTGAAGAATGAGGAGGTCTCAGTCTTTGCCACCTGTTCACTGAAAGAAAATATGTTCCATTAAAGTTCTCAACTGAACAACTTACATTTAAATTTCATAGCATGGCATTCACAGAATGTCCTCATGTCAGTCCTTACTTTCAATGGTCTAAGTGCTCTTTGCCATTACAATTTGCTATCCAACAGCTATCTATAATTTGTTATTATAATATGCATAAGGATAAGTAGTTATAGGAAAGTACAGCACAGAAACACCCTTTGGCCCTTCTAGTCCATACCCAAACCAGTTAAACTGCCTACTCCCATCGACCAGCACAGGGAACATAGCCTTCCATACTCGTGTTATTGTTGCACCTATCCAAACTGCTCTTATATGTTAAAATCCTGAGTTCACAAGCACCACCTGTGCTGGCAGGTCATTCCACACTCTCCTGACCCTCTGACTGCTTAATATGCTTTGACTTTAATTAAACACCATTGCTATAACTAATGGAGCACATAGATCTCAACCTGTTTGTCTGCCGAGAAACATCTCCACATACTTCTACCATTTTATTTCGAATCTCCCATGTTGCTTCACCATGTTGTCTCTTCTCAGTTCAACGAAGTTACTTTAGCTTTTGCTTCTCTGAGATGATATTGCTGGTGAAGTTGGTGATGGGAGATATGGAGCACATGAGCCCTCTATTGTAAGGGGCACTAGTAATCGGTTGATGGTGGGCAGAAGAGGAGAGGTTATCACAGGTTCCTATGCAAATTTGTTCTGTCTGCAGTGTGGTGCATCAATGGGAATGGGAGTGGCTCATATTTGACTTGAAATGCTTCAGTCATTGATAAGCCCTACTGTAGTCAATAATCTGGTTTCAGCACATGCAGTTCTGAATGATGTTGCACAGTCAAATGGTTGGAGGCAAAAAAGAGAGGAACAGTTTCCAAGACATGCCCATCCTCAACTATTGTGAGTGCTAAAGATGTGACTGAAATATTCACAAGCATGCTGTTTGATAACCAGGTCAAATGGCGATAGGACCAAGCAACCTCCAGAATATAGTACAGAAGACCTAGATTATTTCTATGTAAGTAGATACACAACAAGATATAATATTGCTCAGATGTTAAATTCAGTATGGGTAATGATCACCAAATCTGTCTAAACCAAAACATTAACAAAGCAGTAGGGCCTTGCCATCATGGGACTCTGAAGAAGCACTTATTCACAGGCACACCTATGCCTAATTTGGATATTTCCAGGACAACTTGATCTTGAAACTTCATTTTCAACTCAGTTCAGTTGTAGACATGAGAACATCTTCCCATACAGAATGAAAACTCTCTTTGATCCCAGGCTAAAGCTACATTGAGAGTAGCAAAAAAGAGCCACACTCTTTCAGTAGGCAATTAAATATACCAAGTATACCAAAATAGTCATTAAGCATACCAAGCATGCATACCAACAGTTAGTGATGTAGTCCATATAAACTGAAGTTTGGAATAGCAAGAGTGAGATTGTGCAGGGAGTGAAACCACTAAAAAGTCCAAATCTCCTTGTGTGTGAGTTTCAGGCAGAATGGCCAAGTTAGAGTACTGAACTGAGATTTTGGCTCAAGAGGATTCAGTGAGAGGAGGTGGAGACCAAGGTCTCGGAAGCCATTTTGGATTGGCCATTGTGTGACTTTGTCAGCAGAGTAGTCTAACATCTGAGACTTTAGCTTTGATAAAGAAAGCAGAATTGTAGCAGATAAGAACAGGTAAGTTATTTTATACATTTTTGTGCCAAGGTCTTATGCACATATGTATACAATCCCATAAACCCGACCCACCCCTGGCATTCCCTCTCAGTCAACTGCCTCACACTCCTCTTGCGGCTCTCCAGCCTCACCATTCCCAACATCCTTTGCTCCCACCAGATAGTTACAAGTTCAAATGTTCATTTATCAGTAAAGTATGTATGCAACATACAACTGAGATTCTTCTTCTCCAGATAGTAATGAAACAAAGAGAACCATGGATTCAGATCAAAGAGAAACAACAAACTCACTGAACCCTGCACAAAAGAAAGAACAGCAACAGCATTATTAATCCACTGTCCAAGCCCCCTCCACTGCACAAAATGCAACAAAAACATTGGCCCCTAAACCCCTTCCCCCACCCACACAAAACACAGCACCGTTGCCTGCTCCACATTGACAAATACAGTTTAGTGGAAAAGTCTTAGCCACCCTAGCTATACATGTGGCTAAGACATTTGCATAGAACTGTAGATAACATACAACTATAAGCATACCAAATTACAACAAATTAAATAAATTAGGTGATGTGTTTTAGCGCATGCTGTGGGAGCTGGTTTCTGGTGACCACGTCTGAGTTATTCAAGAAACTCGGACTCAAATTTGAGGAGCTGGAATCTGAGCTTCAAACACTGTGATGCATCAGGGAGGGTGAGAGTACCTGGACTCGGTGCTCAGGGCCTAGGGGGTGGGACTGTGAGTGAGACATTTGGGGAGGGGGTGTTCCAAGAGTCTGGAGTGCTGGAGGAGTCTCAACCCTTGAACTTACCCAACAGGTCTGAAATTGATGCAATACACACAAAATGCTGGCAGAACTTGGCAGGCCAGGCAACATCTATGGAAAAGAGTAAACAATTGATGTTTTGAGCTGAGACCCTTCAGCTCTCAGCCTGAAACATCGACCATTTACTCTTCTCCAAAGATGCTGCCTGGCCTGCTGAGTTCCTCCAGAATTTTGTATGTATTACTTTGACCTGTCAAAGGCAGGTCTTGCCTTACGAGCTTAATTGAATTTTTGAGGATGTGACTAAACACATTGATGAAGGTAAAGCAGTAGATGTAGTGTATATGGATTTCAGCAAAGCATTTGATAAGGTACCCTATGCAAGGCTTATTAATAAAGTAAGGTGGCATGGGATCCAAGGGGACCTTACTTTGTGGATCCGGAAATGGCTTGCCCACAGAAGGGTGGTTGTAGATGGGTCATATCCTGCATGGCGATCGGTGACTAGTGGTGAGCCTCAGGGATGTTCTGGAACCACTTCTCTTTGTGATTTTTATAAGTGACCTGGATGAGGAACTGGAGGGATGGGTTAGTAAATTTACTGATGAATCAAAGGTTGGGGGCACTGTGGATAGTGTGGAGGGCTGTCAGAGGATACAGTGGGACATCAATAGGATGCAAGACTGGGCTGAGAAGTGGCAGATGGAGTTCAACCCAGATATGTGTAAGGTGGTTCATTTTGGTAGGTCAAATATGATGGCAGAATATAGTATTAATGGTAAAACTCTTGGCAGTGTGGAGTATCAGGGATCTAGGGGTCGAAGTCCATGGGACACTCAAAGCTGCTGTGCACATTGACTGTCTGGTTAAGAAGGCTGTGTGGTGTATTGACCTTCATCAATCATGAGATTTAGTTCAAGAACTGAGAGGTAATGTTACAGCTATATAGGACCTGGTGAGACCCCACTTGGAGTACAATGCTCAGTTCTGGTCACCTCACTACACGAAGGTTGTAGAAACTATAGAAAGAGTGCAGAGGAGATTTACAAGGATGTTGCCTGGATTGGGGAGTATGCCTTATGAGAACAGGTTGAGTGAACTTGGCCTTTTCTCCTTGGAGCGATTGAGGATGAGAGGTGACCTGATAGAGGTGTATAAGATGATTAGAGGCATTGATCATGTGGATAGTCAGAGGCTTTTTCTCAGTGCTGAAATAGCTAACATGAAAGGGCATAGTTTTAAGGTGCTTGGAAGTAGGTACAGAGGAGATAGCAGGGTAAGTTTTTTATGCAGAGAGTGGTGAGTGTGTGGAATGGTCTGCCAGTGATGGTGGTGGAGGTGGAAACCATAGGGTCTTTTAACAGACTGTTGGATATGTACATGAAGCTTAGAAAAAGAGGGCTATGGGTAACCCGAGGAATTTCCTAAAGTAAGTACATGTTCGGCACTGCATTGTGGGCTGAAGGGCCTGTATTGTGCTGTAGGTTTTCTCCGTTTCTATCTTTTCGATTTCCATCATCTGCTGATTTTCTCTTGTTTGAGATTGATGCTCCCTGTGAGCATGAGACAGAGGGCTGTAGGGAAGATGTGCAACTGAATCGTGGCACAAGGTTCATGGAGCTGTTCAAGAAGGGGGAGAGAAGAGAAATGTAGTTGTAATTGGTGATTGTATAGATAATGGAACAGGCATAATTCTCTGTCACAAGGATTGAGAGTCCCAAAGGTTGTGTTATCTGTCTTGTGCCTGGGTCTGGGACGTCCCATCTAAATTGCAGGGAAATTATGCATAGAAAAGGGAATGGTTCAATTTTTGTGGTTCACGTGGGTACCAGTGATCTTAGAAGAACAAGGGAAGAGTTTCTGCTGGGGAAATTTAAGAAGCTAGGGGCTAAATTAAAATGCAGAAACAAACAGATAATGGTCTCTGGCTTTACCTGAGCAACATGCAATTTGCATAGGGTTAACGAGATCAGAAAGATAAAGTTTGGTGTGGAAGAAGTGGGTTTCAATTTGTGGAACATTGGCACCAGGGTTGGAGAAAGGGAGCTGTTCTGATGGGGCAGGCTCCACCTGAGGTATGCTGGGAGCAGGATCCAGGATCACTTAACCAGGGCTGTGGTTAGGGCTTTAAGCTAAATAGTAGAGGGTGGGTTCAACAGGCTGGAAAAGTATGGATAAAATAAAAGGAAAGGAGAGTCCAGGAGAGGTTGCTGAAGTCTCCAGAATAATGCAGAAGACAAAGTTTAGAAAGGGATAAGAAATTATCTTCAGAAACATGGAGACAAAATTGAAAAGGGTGGTGAATACTGAACTGAATCTGTTATATTTGAATGCATAATGTATATATAATAATGTAGATGATCTCATAGTACAGTTACAGATTGCCAGGTATGATGAGCATCACTGAGTCATGGTTGAAGGAAGATCACAGTTGGGAGCTTAACAGCCAATAATACACATCATATCAAAAGAAAAAGCAGCTGGGCAGAGATGTTGGGATGGCTTTATTGGTTAAAAAATAAATAAAGAAAGTCACAAAAAGAAGGCATATGATTGGAAGATGCAGTCTACAAAGGGTGAAAAAAAGTCCCTGATGGGAGCTTTATATAGGCCTCCAAATGGTAGCAAGGATGTGAGGTACAAATTACAATGGGAGACAGAAAAGGCATGTAAAGAGGGTAATGTGTTGGCCATGGGGGATTACAATATTTAAGTTTATTGGAAAATTAGTTTGGTAATGGATTCTAAGAGAAGGAATTTGTAGAATGTATAAGACAAGTTTTTCAAACAGCTTTTGGTTGAGATTCTGGATTCGATGTTGTGTAATCAATCAGTTTTGATTAAGGGCCCCATAGGTAAAAGAACCCTTAGGTGTCAGTCATCATACCAGTATAGAATACATCCTGCAGTTTGAGAGGGAGAAGATAAAATTGGACGTATCTGTATTACAGTGCAATAAAGTTCACTGGCAGGGATGATAAAAGTGTAATGGCTGGACATTTTGACAACAATTAGACCATAAGATATTGGAGCAGAATTAAGCCATTTGGCCCATCAAGTCTGTTCTGCCATTTCATCATGGCTGATCCATTTCTCTCTCAACACCATTTTCCTGCTTTCTCCCTGTAACTTTCATGCCTTGACTGATCAAGAACGAATCAATCGCCACCTTAAATGTACCCAACAACCTCACCTCCACAGCTGCCTGTGGCAATGAAATCCACAGATTCACTGCCCTCTGGTTAAAGAAATTCATCCTCATTTACATTCTAAACGAATACCCCTCTATTCTGACGGTGTGCCCAGTGGTCCTAGACTCACCCATCAAAGGAAATATCCTCTCCACATGTAAAGTATTTAGGCCTTCCAACAGTCAATAATTTTCAGTGATATCCCCCTTTGTTCTACGAAATTCCAGCAAGTGAAGGCCCACAGTAATCAATCGCTCCTCAGACAATAATCCTTTCCTTCCTGGAATCTTTCTCATGTAGCTCCTCTGAACCTTCTCCAATTTCAACACATACTTTCTTAAACAACGGGCCCAAAATTGCTAACAATACTCCAAGAGGCTTCACCAGTGCCTTATAAACCCTCAGCATTACATCCTTGCTTTCATGTTCCAGTCCGATCAAAATGAATGCTAACATTGTATTTTCCTTTCTCAACACCAACTCAACCTTCAAATGAACCTTTTGGGAATCCTGCACGAGGACTCCAGAGTCCCTCTGCACTTCAAATTTTTGAATTTTCTCCCTTTTTAGAAAATAGTCTACAAACGTTTGTATACTTTCATACATTTCCCAAAAGTATATTCCATTTGCCACTTCTTTGTCCATTCTCCTAATCTAAGTCCTTCTGTAGCATCCCTGCGGCCACAAGACTACCTGCCTCTCCACCCATTCTCATGTTGTCTGCAAGCTTGGCCACAAAGCCATGAATTCCATCAAACAAGTCATTGATATACAATGTAAAAAGCAGTCCCAACACAGACCCCTGCAGAACACAACTAGTCACTGGCAGTCAGTTCTGAAGACACAGGATCAGTTCATTCTGAAGAAGAAACATTGTAAAGGTCAGATGAATCAACCATAGGAACAAGGAAGTCAAGAATGCTATAAAGCAAAATAAAGCACATACAATATAGCAAATAATACCGAGAAGTTAGAGGATTGGGAAGTTTCTCTTTTTCAATATTTTTATTAGTTTCTACATAGATGAATAAAGAGTACAAGAAAGTATATATAAAGGTCAAAAAAACAACTACCAATTACATTATAGCTATTCATAATAACAATCTCATTACCCCATATTCATGTAGGTTAGTCAAAGTTATATTGAAATATACTAATTTATTACAAAAAAAGAGTCTAACCCCTACCAAGATCGAAGCTGATTATTAAGGAGAAAAAAAAGGTAAAATACCTTCTCACATAATAAAAATTAATAATAGCCAACATCTAAATTTAAACAATGAATTGAAGGTTTTGAAAGTTTTGAAAATAATTCAGAAAGGGTCCCAGGAAGTTTTTTAAAAAAAGCAGAAAGCAACCAGGATAAAAAAGAAGTCACAAGAGAAACGATAAATATGAAAGTAATCTATCAAATAATATAAGAGGAAACCAAAAGCCATTTTCTTTTTAGATGTATACAATGCCTGAAAAAGTATTCCTCCACCACCCCAGAAGTTTTATTGTTTTACAACATTGAATCACAGTCGATTAATTTGGCTTTTTTAATGCTCTTCAAAAGAAAATATATTTTTATATTTTATGTTTATAATTATAAATATAAAACACAAAATAATTGATTGCTTAAATAATCACACTCCTTTAACACACCAAATCATCACTGATTTTGAGGTCACATAATTAGTTAAATAGAGATCATCTGTGAGCAGTCAAGAGGTAAAAATACACCTGTATCTGGAAGGTCCGACAGCTGGCAAAAACTACAGCATGAAGACAAAAGAACACTCCAAGCAACTCTGCAAAAGACAAACTGAAATGCACAAGTCAGGAGGTGGATACAAGAAAATTTCCACGTCACTGAATATCACTTGGGAGTCCAGTTGTCAAACATCAAGAAATGGAAAGAATATGGTACAGCTGTAAATCTGCCTAGAGCAGGCCATCCTCAAAACTTGACTGACGTTGCAAGAGGGAGACCAGTGAGGGAGAATGCCCAGAGACCTGCGACAACTGTGGAGGAATTAGAAGCTTCAGTGGCTGAGATGGAAGACTGTGCATTCAACAACTGTTGCCCGGGTGCTTCACCAGTTGCAGCTTTATGTGGCAAAGAGAAAGCCACTGTTGAAAAAAACTCACATGAGATCTCAGCTAGAGTTTGCCAGAGGGCATGTGGGATGATAAAACCAAAGTTGAGCTTTTTGGCCGTCAGACTAGATTATATGAGAAGCCAAACACCACACATCGTCAAAAATATACCATCCCTACCGTGGAGCGTGGTGGTGGCTGTATCCTGCTGTGGGGAACTTCACTGCAGCAGGCCCTGGAGGGCGTGAAGGTAGAGGGTAAAATGAAAGCAGCAAAAAATGGGGAAATCCTGGAGGAAAACCTGATGTAGTCTGCTAGAAACTGTGACTTGGGAGTTTTGTTATCCAGCAAGACAATGACCTCAAGCATCAAGCCAAAGCTACACAGGAATTGCTTAAAAACAACAAGGTTAATTTCCTGGAGTGGCCAAGTCAGAGTCCAGACCTCAATCCAATTAAGGATTTGTGGCTGGACTTGAAAAGGGCTGTTCATTCCCGATTCCCATGCAATCTGACTCGAGAGGAATTGCCAAATTACCAGGGCTGTAAAAGTAGTAGCTAAAGAGATTGTGGAGCAGTAGTAATGATCCTTCAATAATGATTTCAGAATAGAGGGAGGCAAGAGACGGGAAATTATAGGGAAGTTTGCTCGACTTCAATAGTTGGGCAAGATGTGAGGGTCTATTATTAAGGATGAGGAATCAAGGTAGCTGAAGGTACATGATAAGTTATGAAGAACTCAGTATGGTTTCTTGAAGGGAAATCTTGCCTGACAAATCTGTTGAAATTTTGGAGAAAATAGCAGGCAGGATAGACAAAAGGGAAACAGTAAATGTTGTTTACTTGAATTTTCAGGCGGCCTTTGATAAGGTGATGCACAGAAGAGTAGAAACAAGATAAGATTCCAAAAGGATTGCAGCATGAATAGATGATTGGCTGACTGGCAGAAAGCAAAGAGTGGGAATAATGTTAACACACATAAAATGCTGGAGGAAGTCAGGTCAGGCAGTACATATCTATGGATAGCAATAAAGAGCTGATCTTTCAGGCAGAGACGCTTCATTAGACCCGATGAAGGGTTTCGGCCTGAAACAACAGCTCTTTATTCCTTTGCTGGTTGGCTGCCAGTGACTAGTGGTGTTCCATTGATGTCAGTGTTGGCAGGAGGACTTGGACAGATCAGAAAATAGGAAAAGAAGTGACAGAACTAATGCAGTGTAGTGAAGTGTATGACCAGGCGTTTTGGTAGAAGGAATATATATATATAATTTTAAATATATAGATATATAGAAGGAATAAATATATAGATTATTTTCTAAATGTAGGACAATTTCATAAATCAGAGGTACACAGGGACTTGGGTGTCCTTGTGTAAGATTCCCGAAAGGTTAACTTGCAGGTTGAGATGGTGGCAAGGAAGGAAAATGCAATGTTAGCACTCGTTTTGAGAGGACTAGAATATTACAGGAAGGATGTGATATTGAGGCTTCATACAACATTGGTCAGACCATACTTCATGTATCGTGAGCAGTTAGGGGCCCCATATCTATGAAAAGATATGCTACTACTGCAGAGGGACAGGAGAATATTCACAAAAATGTCACAGGGATTGAAAGAGTTAACATATGAGAAGTGGTTGATAGCTCTGGGCCTGTAGTCATGGGAGTATAGAACAATAGTGTTGGGGTGGGGGCAATCTCATTGAAACTTACAAAATATTGAAAGGCCTAGTTACAGTGGAGATGAAGAGGATGTTTCCAACACTGGGAATGTCTAGTTCCAGAGGTCACAGCCTCTGAATAGAAGGGTGTCCCTTTAGAATGGAGATGAATTTCTTTTGCCAAAGGGTACTGAATCTGTGGAATTCATTGCTACAGATGTCTGTAGAGGCATGTCATTGGTTATATTTAAAAAGGAGGTTGAGGGGTTCCTCATTAGTAAGGGCATCAAAGATAATGGGGAGAAAGCAGGAGAATGGGGTTAAGAAAAATAATACCGCTATGATGAAATGGCAGAACAGACTCGATGGGGCAAATTACCTAATTCTGCTCCTATGTCTTGTGGTCTAAACAATGATGGTTGTGTTTGTTTCTTTTGCATCTTCACTTGTTCTTCTCCTTTCCTATGAAATAGGAAGTTATCCATCCCACTGAATGGACTGGCCCTCAGAGCAATGCCTTCATTTCATCAAGGTAGACCTGGTGACATTTAAGAAACAATATCTTTCTTCATAAACATGGCGCATAATGGAGATGAAGATACATGAGGAAATGTTGTCTCATAGTAAAACCCTGGTTCATTCTCTTTGTGGACATTTTGTTGGAGAATAGCATAAACAGGCAGCATCATTAAATCTTGCAAGTGGCATTCACTTCATCCTTTGTGTGGTACTGGTGGAAAGTGTGACTGTTTTGGGTAGCAGGTGGTGCACCAGTCCAACTTCTTGTGTGCTGCTGGAGCTTAATTCATGAAAGGGAAGTGAGGGGTAATCCTGCATGCATCTGACTTCTGCCTCACAGGTAGTGGAAGGTCTTCGGGGTGTGAAGAGGAAAGCCACTCACTGGTGGATACCATACCTCCTCTTGCAGCCACCATTTTCATTTCCCTGGTCTTGTCAAATATTTGATCAGCAAGGAATTTAGCCATGTTACTGTCATAGAGTTAAGGCTAAGTTGATAGATACTCTTTCTTTAGAGATTTTTCAGCTGAACGACTGTTAACACTGTTTTGATTATCCCATATAATCAGGGTTTTACTATGAGACAACATTTCCTCATGTACCTTCATCTCCATCATGCACCATGCTTCTGAGGAAAGGTATCATTGTTCCTTTAATGTCACCAGATCTACCTTGATGAAATCACGAGCCAACCACAAGATGTGATCACATTGATCCTGAATGCAGCTTTTCAAGAAGGCAGGTCCCAGCTACATGCTCAAGGCTGTTAGGAACTTCTAATAACCTCTGTTCTCGATGTCAATATCCACATCTCAAAAACAAGTAAAAGGGATTTAGTCCATCAAAGAGCCAGCACTATCCTGTTCTAAAGAGAAAGCTGAGCACTGTACGGCTTCTTCTCTGGCAGGTTTTGTTCATGCAGGAGAGCTGGGAAGATACAATGTGCTTAATTTCCGACCTACCTGGAGCTTGACCCTCCCATTCTGATCTCTGTCTCTCGTTGGCTGGCCTGTATAACGATCCAGTGACTACAGGGCTTTAAATGGATGCTTGTGGAACCTCTTTGTCTTTTCTTGTTTGTTTTTTCCACTTCTGGAGGAGAAGACAGAATGAGTTGTGCTTTTTTTATATACCATACATATCCTAGACTGAAAAGCCAATCATCTTTAACATTTGGTTTCATGCAAGTAACTAGAAAATACGCAATCGTATTGTCTCACCTTGCCTTAGTCAACCTGAAGAAAGAGATTGTGAGGGTAGTTGTGCATCCTTCTCAATGTTCTAATGAAGAACAACCTATCATCAGGACATAGAGATCTGAAGCTGAATGGGAATGGTCAAAATTGTCTGTTGAATTCTCAAACATCATCATAAATCAGTCACCATCTTGAAGTGAAGTGACAGAAACCCTTGTGCTGTAAAATGCCACCTTACTGTCTCAATGGAAAGCCCGTGGCAATCGTTTTGAGAAAAATAGCATTTTTCACTCACACTCCCAACAATTCACAGAAAGATGTTATTTCTGTAGACAGCAGATGTCAGTGAAATTGCAATTAAATTAAAATAAAAGCTGACTTGTCAAGTACCTTTTTTGTCTTCACGGATGGAAATAAAATACTAAAGATATAGTTAAATACTAAACTAAGTCAAGAGGATGAAATTTTTCAGAGTTGTATCAATAAAGCATTGAAAAGTGAGAATACAGTGAGACAGTGTAACACCGTGGAGTGAATTCTAACTGGGGGCATCACCGTCCGGTATGGAGGTGGGTGGGTGACCACTGCACAGGATCGAAACAAGCTGCAGAAAGTTATAAACTCAGACTACTCCATCATTGGCACTCGCCTTCCCAAAATCCATGACATCTTCAAAGAGCGATGTCTCAAAAATGCAGCATCCATCATTAGGGACCCCCCACCCCCAGTCAACAAGGACATGCCCTCTTCTCATTGCTACCATCGGGAAGGAAGTACAGGATCCTGAAGGCACTCAATGACTCAACATCCTCTGTGCTGTTGTGATTCCAATGCTTATCCAGATAAGATCTAGCCTTAATAGACCTAGCGAGGCTGGGAAATTGTATTTTAGCTCCCAATTATACTTTGCAGGACTACTGACACCCACCATCACTTCTTTTTCTCTCCTACTGATCATAATGCTTTTCATGACAAACCCATGCCTTCTGTTATAAGACCAGAAGATACAGGAATAGAATTAGGCCATTTGGCCCATCGAGTCTGCTCCGCCATTTCATCATGGCTGATCCAATTTTACTCTCAGCACCAATCTCCTGCTTTCTCCCCGTATCCCTTCATGCTTGACCAATTAAGAATCTATCACCCTCTGCCTTAAATATAGATAAAGACTTTGCCTCCATGGTTGTTTCTGGCAAAGAATTCTACAGATTCACCACTCTCTGGCTAAAGAAATTCCTCCTCATCTCCATTCTAAAAGGACACACCTATATTCTGATGCTTTGTCCATTGGTGTTAGACTCTTCCAATATAGAAAACATCATCTTCACATTCACTCTATTAAGGCCTTTCACCATTGAATAGGTTTCAAATACGTCACCCCTTATTCTTCCAAATTCTAGTGAATACAGGCTCAGAGCCATCAAACAATCTTCATATGACAAGCCATTCAATCTTGCAATAACTTTTGTGAATCTCCTTTGAACTATCTCCAGTTTCAGCACATCCATTCTATGATAAGAGGCCCAAAACTGCTCACAATACTCCAAGTGAGACCTCACCAGTGCTTAACAAAGTTTCAACATTACATCTTTGCTTTTATATTCTAGTCCTCTTGAAATCAATGCCAACATTGCATTTGACTTCCCTACCTCCAACTCAACCTGCAAATTAACCTTTAGGGATCAGTCCTGAGGAAGGGTCTCGGCCTGAAACATCGACAGTGCTTCTCCTTATAGATGCTGCCTGGCCTGCTGTGTTCCACCAGCATTTTGTGTGTGTTGTTTGAATTTCCAGCATAAGAACATAACATAAGAACATAAGAGATAGGAGCAGGAGTAGGCCAATCAGCCCCTCAAGCCTGCTCCGCCATTCAACAAGATCATGGCTGATCCAATCTTAACTCTAGAACATTCAACATCTGCAGATTTCCTCGTGTTTAAAATTTAGGGAATCCTGGAAAAGGACTCCAAAGTCACTTTCTGCCTCTGTTTTTGGTATTTTCTCTCCATTTAGAAAATAGTCAACCCTTCCATTATTTTTTCTACCAAAGTGCATGATCATACAATTCCCGACACTCTATTCCACCTGCCACTTCTTTTCCCATTCTCCTAATCTGTTCAAATCCTTCTATAGCCTTTCTAATTCCTCATAATTATCTGCCCCCACATCTTCATATTGTTCGCAATCTTTGTAATAAGCCATCAATTCTTTCATCTAAATCATTGATATAAAAAGTAAAAAAATTGCTTCCAATGCAGACCCCTGTGAAGCACATTAGTCACCAGCAGCCAGCCAGAAAAGGTCCCTTTATCTTCTCTTTGCCTGCTACCAATCAGTCACTGCTGTATCCATGCTAGAATCTTTCCTGTAATACCATGGCCTCGTAGCTTGTTAAGCAGCCTTATGCATGGCACCTTCTTAAAGGCCTTCTGACAAGTACACAACATTAACCAATTCTCCTTTGTTTATCCTGTTTGTTATTTCTTCAAAGAATTCCAACAGGTTTGTCAGGCAAGATTTTCCCTTAAGGAAACCATGCTGACTTGGGCCTATTTATCATCTGCCTCCATTTACCCTGAAACCAGATCCTTAACAATCAGCTCCAACATTTTCTCAACCACCGAGGTCAAAGTAACTGGCCTATAGTTTCCCTCCTTCTGCCTCCCTCCCTTCTTGAAGAGTGGAGTAGCATCTGCAATTTTCCAGTCTTCCAGAACCATTCCAGAATCTAGTGATTCTTGAAAGATCAGTAGTAATCTCTCCACAATCTCTTCAGCTACCTCTTTCAGAACTCAGATGTGTACACCATTCAATCCAGATGATTTATACAATTCCAGACCTATCAGTTTCCCAAGAACCTTCTTTCTAGCAATGGTAACTTCCCACACTTCATGACCCCTGAAACTTGGAACATCCACCATATTGCTAGTGTCATCCACAGTGAAGACTGATGTGAAATATTTTTTATCAGAAACAGGTTTATTATCAGATGGTTTATTACCAGCTATAAATTTGCTGATGATACAAACATTGTGGTGGAATCTCAGGTGGTGGTGAAAGGGCGTACAGGAGTGAGGTATGCCAACTAGTGGAATGGTGCCATAGTAACAACCTGGCACTCAACGTCAGTAAGACAAAAGAACTGATTGTGGATTTCTGGAAGGGTAAGACGAAGGAACATGTACCAATCCTCATAGAGGGATCAGAAGTGGAGAGAGTGAGCAGTTTCAGGTTCCTGGATGTCAAGATCTCTGAGGATCTAATCTGGTCCCAATATATTGATGTAGTTCTAAAGAAGGCAAGGCAGCAGCTGTACTTCATTAGGAGTTTGAAGAGATTTGGCATGTCACCAAATACACACATAAACTTCTATAGATGAACCGTGGAGAACATTCTGACAGGCTGCATCACTGGGATGGGGTTGGGGCCTACCGAGAGAAGCTGCAGAGGGTTATAAATCTAGTCAGCTCCATTTTGGGTACTAGCCTAGGTAGCATCCATTATTAAGGACCTTCAGCACCCAGGGCATGGCCTTTTCTCACTGTTACCATCAGGTAGGAGGTACAGAAGCCTAAAGGCCACACTCAGTGATTCAGGAACAGCTTCTTCCCCTCTGCCATCCAAATCCTAAATGGACATTGAACCCTTGGAGACTACCTCACTTTTTAAAAATATACAGTATTTCTATTTCTTGCACAGTTTTAAAAATCAATTCAGTATATTTTAATGTAATTGATTATTTATTATTTTATTTATTTTTTTCTCTTCTATATTTTGTATTGCATTGAACTGCTGCAATACATTACAAATGTATTAAATTAACAAATTTCACGTCACATGCCGGTGGTATTAAACCTGATTCTGATATTTATGTTTTCCATCTTTATCTTAATGATTTCTATTGGCTTTCTGTTGGTTTTTAAAAGTCCCTTCCTCTTAATCGCCACTAATTTTTGCTCCGTTATATGCGCTCTCTTTGGATTTTATGTTGACTTTGACTGTTGTTATCCACGATTGTGTCACTTTGGCTTTCGAATATTCTTCCTCTTTGGGATGTGTATATCCTGTGCCTTCGGAATTGGTTCCAGAAACTCTAGCCATGTGGAACTTTGTCGAACAACTTATCACTTTCCAGTTTAGCTCTGTCTCCGAAATTTCTCCTTAACACCCTTTGTTTCCCTCTTTTAAATAATATAAAATAACAACATCGCACTTGAAATGTCAGACGGCTCGAACAACTTTCGTGGCCACACCCAGTATGAACTGTGCGCTAACTCTCCACGCGCTCCCTGTCCAGGTGGAGACATGAGAGAGGAGCCCGCAAACGGCTGGGACTCCACACCTCCCTTCAAAGTCCGCGGGTCAGAGATTGTGTTACTTTATCTGCAGCTTGCGTTAACGTCTTGTGACAAAGTCTCATGCAGTACCGAGAATTGTCAAATAGGCTGGGAAAGTGAACTAAACGCAAGCTGGAACTTTTTTCCCTCACTTGTTTTCTAGCGGATTTGCAATAAACTCTTGTATTGCAACACACTGTGGTTGACTGAATCGAGGTTTGTGTCACCCAGCTTTCCCGTTTCCAGGAAACACCCTATCCTCTTTATGTACCAGATTACTTTTTATTTGGTGTGTTTTACACTACTTGTTTTAACATAACTAGTTAATATACACAAATATACTTACTGCTATTCAATTTTTTTTACATTTATCATGTATTGTATTGTACTGCTGCCGCAACGCTAGCAAATTTCATGAGATATGCCGGTGATTTTAAACCTGATTCTGATTATCAATTTAGGGCAGCTTGCTGCTGTCGTTATGTGCTCAACTTCAATTTCACTGGAAAACCCGCAGATCCCCAATGTAAAAATGTCTACACGCTAGTAAAAGAAGTAGAAAATAGGACAAAAGTAACACCGGATCAGGAGTTTTCTCAAACTTTTCGTGCAATATATAGGTTTTGTGATCGTTGGCCCAGTTTACAAACACGTAAACTGCCCAGAATTGTCTCAAACAGGATTAAAATTCTGTAATGGTAATAAGTAGACTCAGTTTGCCATTCAATTTCTTGTCTTTACCTGCACTGGATCTTTGATTAAAGAGGCTTCGTCAGTGAAGGTCCGCTTTGATCGGCAGTCCGCTGCGATTTGTATATTCTGTGCTTCCGCGGTCATTCACACTGTGTACCTCTCTCGGATGGGACAGGTTGATGTGTGTTATCCAATGAGAAATAAAGATATACATGAGATCACTTGTTGCCAGGTGACTTTATTCTTTTCATTCTGTTGGCTCAGTGTTTGAAGAGTGCAGATGGTGCCCTCAGATACCGTGTACTTACAGAACGATCCCTGTTTGCAATTAAATCCCTGCAATGTACTCCTTTACAGCTGCCAGTCATTCCAATATACAGCGACCAATATACATTCCTCAATTCTTCAGCCAGCCAGCTACATTGAGGATAATTTACGGTAACCAACTAGGATGTGATAGGACATATCAGCCACTGGGGAAACTCTCAAGGTCACGGAGAGAATATTCAAACTGCCCTCTGTGTCAGGAGGGTTACAGGGTTTTGCAGATAAATCAATACAGCACCATTATATCGATGCAGGACTTCATCGGGTCCTAGTGGCAGGTAAAACCAGTTTTGAAATGTATTATAAATGACCTTCCTTCCACTAAAAGTCAGAACTAAATCAGAAATTGGATGTTTGTTCATGACTGCACAATATTCAATCCCATTCGCAACAAAACAAACCAATCTTTGCCTGCAGGCAGCGAGATGACGCGGAGTGGCACAATGGCAGAGCGGGAGGTGTAGCTGTCCTGTCCTCCTGACCTTCGATGATGTCTGTGCGTGGAATGTGCATGTTTTCTCGTAACTGTGTTGGTATTATTAGTGTATTCCAGTTTCCTCTCCTATATCAAAGACATGCGATTTGGTGGGCGAATGGGTCACTCGAAATTTACCCCAGTTTAGTTTGATAGACAACATGAGGAGTTGAATAGCCCTAATGCGAGAGACTTCTATAAATATAAAATAATGTGAGAGACAAACTTCTATGGATGCACAGTAGGGAGTATCCTAACTGGTTGGATTACATTTTATCCAAATTCCACCAACACGTTACCATTGCCACGGGAGGGGAAGGGGGCAGATTTGATCATGCTGATATAAACCGACACTTTACAAAGCCATCCTATTCCCTCATCCTGGCCTCTCTGAGCCCATCTCCATAATGTTAATCTCAGAAACCAGTCAAAAGGACCATTACCATGTGGCCTAATGTGGCAATCTCCATGCCTCAGGACTGTTTTGAACAGATGAACTGACAAATGTTCAAAGAAGCTGTCAGAAACTGAGAAGACACAGACCTTGAGGAATATGCCTCATCTATCACCGGCTACATCAGTAAGTGTATAGACAATGTTGGTGACTCAAGGTCATCTCACTGTCCAACCAAAAGCCCTGAGGAGAGCTTCCTAATAAAAGCCAGGGACACTGCCTTCAATTCTAGTGATAGAACGGTTCCCAGAGTAGCCAGAAGATACCCCATCTTAGGCATGAAGAGGGACAAGACCACCACACCTCATAGTGATCCTCATAGTATGTGTTTGGGCATGAAGGGCATTAAAACTAGCAGAGCCAGAGATTTCTTTCTTCCTGGTGCTACAGTGGGGCTGAATTATTCAGTGATGGTGCTGAGGGATGTACTGTATGGTAACATGTATTCGCAAGGCCAGACGCGTGGCGTTCAATAGTCAATTTCAAGCATCACACACAATAGGCAGCATCTATAGGAAGGGGTACAGTCATAGCCTGCTGCATTCCACCAGCATTGTGTTGCTTGAATTTCCGGCATCTGCAGATTTCCTCATGTTTCAGTTTCAAGCATTATGTGTCTACTATAAATGCCTCTGTTGATTCACAAGCAACAGCCATTGATGGATCTAATGTAGAAGTGAACTGTGACAGTGTCAACAGCATCGGAGACAACACGGGCTACACAGAGCATAAACAAACCAACAGAGCATCCGACCCACTCAAGGAAAAGCAGTGTCGACTCTACTACTGTACTAGACATGTCTCCCTCACTGACACTCTTAGCAACTTTTATGCACACTTTGAGGCATGCAACACAACACCGGCCACAAAATCTACCCCTCTCCCAGGTGAACAGGTATTGCAAAAGCAGCAAACTTCAGAAAGTCTGCAGAGTCAACTCCGTTAAGGCCATCGAGCTGATAGTATCTCAGGTCGAGTTCTCAGGGAGAGTGTATGCCAGCTCATTGATATCTTCACAGTCATCTTCAGCACATCACCACTCATCCAGGCTACTGTCCTCATATGTCTCAAATCTCCCACCATCACCCCATATCAAAGAACTCTACATCTTCAGAACTAAACAACTACTGTCCAGTGGCACTCACACTAATCATCATGAAATGCTTTGAATGACTGGTAATCAAAAACTGCATTCCTGCCACAGTCAGCAACATGTTTACTGAAAGAACTCTCTAAAACAGATGGCATAGCATCGGTCATGAACCTGGCCCTGACACACCTAGACAGCAACAACACTTATGTCAGAATGTAGTTTCTGGATTTCAGTTCAGCATTCAACACTATTGTCCCTGAACAAACTGTTACTCCTACTCCTCTGTCTAAATACACCACTGTGCAACTGGCTGTTGGACTTCCAAACCAACAGACCTCAGATAGTCAGGATGCACAACTGCACCTTCCTCCCCATCATCCTCAAAATGGGATCCTCCCCAGAGCTGTGTGATGAGCCTATTAACTGTATACTCTGCTCACACGTGACTACATGGCAAAATACATTATCGTAATCACATTGTCAAGTTCGCAGATGACATAACAGTGCTGGGGCTCGTTATCAACAACAATGAGATGACCTACAGAGAGTAGGTGGACGAGCTCAAGGCCTGGTGTCAGGTGACTAACCTCTTCCTCAATGACACCAAGACAAAGGAGATGATTATTGATTTCAGGAGAATTCACACTAGCTACAATCCTCTTTACATCAAACATAGAAACATAGAAAATAGGTGCAGGAGTAGGCCATTCGGCCCTTTGAGCCAGCACCGCCATTCAGTATGATCATGGCTGATCATCCAACTCAGAACCCTGTACCTGCCTTCTCTGCATACCGCCTGATCCCTTCAGCCACAGGGGCCATATCTAACTCCCTCTTAAATATAGCCAATGAACTGGCCTCAACTGTTTCTTGTGGCAGAACAGTGAAAACTGTTAGCAGGTTCAAACGCCTAGGATTGCACATCTCACACAAATCTTCATGATCCTAGTACACATCCTACAGCATCAGAAAATTTCACCAACCTCTCTACTTTTGAAAGAGGCTGAAGTGAGCTGGACTATGCACACTCATACTCAAATACTTCTATAGGTGTGGACTAGAGAATATTCTAACAAGCTGCATCACTGCATGGAAGGGTCTGCATAGGGTAGTCAAAACTGCCCAATGCATCACCAGCACCAACTTACCCATCATGAAGGACATACAGTAGATACAGAAAGTTGCCAGAAAAGGGCCAGTAATGTCCTGAAGGATCCCACACACCCAGCTTGTGGATTGTTTGTCCCACTCCCATCAGGGAGGAGGCTACTAGGACCATCAGAAACAAAAACAGTTACTTTTCCCAAGCAGTAAGACTTATCAACATCTCCACCACTAACACACCGCTCCATACTCCTAACCACCAGCAGCTTATTATTTCCTGTCACTAACCTCATGTACAAATGTTCCTGTGACCAACATCAACTTACGGCCATACAATCAATCCATGTACATAAACTACCTTCCATATTTATGTTTATCATGCTTTTTTATAATATTGTTGTGTTCTTTATCCTATTGTATGTTTTAATACTGCATTGGATCTGAAAAAAATAATTATTGTTCTCATTTACTGGAAATTACATTTAAAAATCTTTGATCACAGCCTAGTATAGAAACACCAATGCTGAGGAACGGAAAATTCCACAGAAAGTGTTGGATAGCATCCAGTCCATCACAGGCAAAGTCCTCACAACCACTGACCACATTTACAAAGAGCTCTGCCACAGAATGCAGCATCCATCATCAAATACCCTTCCATCGAGGCCACACACTCCTCTCACTACTACCATCATCTCATGGTTCAGTCCATGAACACCGTGTTCAGGCTAACGTTCCGGCCCGTGGATGCTGGACTCCGGGTCTTCCGGCTGTCCCTTGTTTCATTTGGGCTTAGTCATAGGCACCAGATGCTCATCTTGGGGCTGGAATATAAGTGGCCCTGGGTTCATGTGTTGGTTGCTGGTTTGTCTTGTCAGTATCCTGTCCTTGCCTCTGTTGGGTAAGTCAGGCTGTCTTCACTGTTACCGAGGCTGGACTGTTCCCTTCCCTTCCCCTTCCTTCTGAGGCACTGCCTGCAACCTTGTCAAGTTCAACCACTGGAGTGAGACTGGAGCCTTGCTGCGTCAAGATATGGAACTGTCTATTGTTGAGTTGGAACTGTATCTGTGTCCATGCCTTTGCTAGGTAGGTCCGTCTGTTTGCCGCTACCTAGTGTTGGGGACTGTCTCATTGTGCTCAGCATTCTGTGTCTGAGTCCTGGCCCTGTGTCCTGTTCCCAAGGAGAGGTCCTAGCTCTGTGTTCCATGTTCCTGTCTCTCAAGTCTAAGGCTCTGTGTTCCCGTGTTCTAGCCCAAGGCTCTGTGTTCCTGTCCTCCCCAAGACCAAGTCAAGGCTTCTAGCTTTGTGTTCCGAGGTTCCTGTCTCCCAAGACAACGTCATGTCTTCACCTAATTCCGGAGTCCGAGCCTGAGTCAATACCCAGGTATTGGGTCCTTATCCAGTCTCTGGCTCGGAGTCCGAACCCAAGCCTCGTCAAGTCCTCGCCTCAAAGAACCCAAGCCTCGTCAAGCCCTCACCTCGAGGAACCCAAGCCTCGTCAAGCCCTCACCTCGAGGAACCCAAGCCTCGTCAAGCCCTCACCTCGAGGAATCCAAGCCTCGTCAAGCCCTCGCCTCGAGGAACCCAAGCTTCGTCAAGCCCTCGCCTCGAGGAACCCAAGCCATGTCCAGTCCTGTAGCCACGTCATGTGCTCGCCTAGTTCTGGGGTCCGAGCCCAAGTCAAGACCCAGGTTCTGGGTCCTTGTCCAGTCTCTGGCTCGGAGTGCAAGTCCAGGTTCCCAGTTCCCAGTTCCTTGTCCTAGGCTAAGTCCGTTTTCTTGTCCCAGCTCCTAGTCAGCATCCAGTCACATCCCTAACTCTAGTCTCTAGTCCTGTCCTGTTCCTAGTACTTCAGTGCCTGTGTCTTGCATTTGGGTCCGCCACCAGCGCCTACCTTATGACACATCAGGCAGGTGGCACAGAAGGGTGAGGTCCCACACCACCAGGTACAGCAACAGTAATTACCATACAACCGTCAGGTGTGGATACTTCACTCACCACAGTTCTGAACCAATTCTATGACCCACAGACTCAATTTCAAGGACTATTTACAATTCACATTCTCAGTATTATATTTTATTTTTTCTTTGTCACATTGGTCTTTGTTTATATTTAGTTTTTCATAAATTCTATTGCATTTGTTTATTTTTCTCTAAATGAGAGAGAGTTTCAGACAGACAGAGAGACAGACAGACAGACAGACAGAAAGCCTGCCTTTGGATCTTCCTCCCTTCCAGGACAAACTCAGGCTTAGTTCCTCAGCAGCCACAGAATCAACTTTCACACCAGTGAATACCCTTGTTATCAGCTGGAGAAATGTCCTGGACAAATGCAGCAGCATGTACATGATCCCATTGATGGGAATAGCTAAACAGGTTTGTAAATTTGCACCACCTCCCACTGGTCTGCCTTTCTTAATAATACCCACCAACAAAGGGACTGCATAGTCTGAAGGACTTGGACATGATTAAGTTAATACTCATGTGTCTGAGCCCCATGGTATATGGTATATTCTGCTTTGGCAAATCCCTAGAATAGGGAGAGAGAGCTCAAAGAAATTTAAGTCAGTGATCCTGACTGCATTTATTACAGGGGAAATCACTGTGGACAGCCTAAATAAATGCAGGCAATGGAAAAGTTGATATCTGTTAACATTTGCCACAGGACTTGGAAAACACTTTACCTGAGTGTTTGGACAAGGTCACCTAAATCAGGTTAACTGGTCAGATGCAACTGAGAGTGAGGCAAGATTGTGCAAGAACTTTGAATCCACTGACAATGAGAACTGATTGTAGATTTTAGGAAGGGGAAGAGAGATGAACAAGCACTAGTCTCATTGAAGAATGAATAGCTTCACATACCTGGGTGTCAATGTCTTGGAGGATATATGCTGGGCCCAAAACATAGAGGCAAAACTAAAGAAGGTTTGCCACAATCTTATCAAAGGATATTCAACACCTTATCAAAGACTAATAACTTTGACAGATGTACAGTAGAAAGCATTCTGACTGGTTATATCATGGCCTCATATGGAAACCCAAATGTACAAGAATGCAAGATGCTACAGAGTGTAGTGGTCTGCCAGTTTTATCATGGGTACAGCTCTTCTTCAAGACCAGCTACAAGAAGTGATGTCTCAGGAAGGTATAGCTTGTGTTACGTATCCGTGACACATGACAGTGGTACCCTTGTCACGTGACTGGGGTTGAAGCTATACTGGACTTGAGGTAATGGTCTTGTGATGATGGAGTGACGTCATTTTCCCGCCAGTAGAGGTCATGTGACAGGTTTTTTTTTTACAGGTATAAAAGGAAGACCCCACCCTGTGGGGAGGGGCAGTTCGTGGCTGGATTTGCCAAGCTGACTTCATGCCACTGCGTGATTTAATGTGATGACGCAGTTTAGTTGAAAAATGAAGTTTTATCTAATGCCTAAAGTTTAAAAGGTCATTGCCAGCAGTTTCTTTACTGTGGAGAGTGAAGATAAAAGTTCGGAAGTTAAAGATCGAGGAGAATCAAATTTCGTTGGTGGAATGGTTTCGACCTTGTGTGATCCTCATTCGGAAGGATTTCGTTGACTGTTCTCATGTTAATCTCTGCTGGGATAGCAGGAGATTGAGGACAGTGTGGAAAAAAAGGTCAGTGCCTTTAAGCCGTTACGTTTCATAGAAGTTCTTCGTGGGAAGAGTTCGACGCCGGGGATTGAAGGAGAACGACGTGGAAGAGAATTTAAATCGCCTTAAAAAGTCTTTCCTTTTAAATGGACTGAGCATTTTGAACTTTTGGCAATATCGCTTTAAACAACTGTTTGAGCTGCATCGCTTTAAGAACTGTTTTTGCTGCATTGCTTTAAGAACTGTGAAGCTGCCGCACAGCAGCTGTTTTCCGGTTACGTTAGTGTTTGTTTACGTTTGGGGGTTTGTTTTCAGTGTTTAATAAATGTGTTATTTGTTATAAAACCCCTTGCCTAACTTACATATATTTATTGTTGCCTGAATACGTAACACTTGCCATCAAAGATCTTCATCTATTGGGCCATGTACTCTTCTTGATTCTGCCATCAGACCATAAACAGACAGACAGACAGACTTTATTGATACCGAGGGAAATTGGGTTTCATTACAGCCGTACCACCAAGAATAGTGAAGAAATATAGCAATATAAAACCATAAATAATTAAATAATAATAAGTTAATCATGCCGTGGAAAAAAAAGTCCAGGACCAGCCCATTGGCTCAGGGTGTCTGACACTCCAAGGGAGGAGTTGTAAAGTTTGATGGCCACAGGCAGGAATGACTTCCTATGACGCTCAGTGTTACATCTTGGTGGAATGAGACTCTGGCTGAATGTACTCCTGTGCCTAACCAGTACATTATGGAGTGGATGGGAGTATAAAACCATAAGATATAGGAGCAGAATTAGACCATTTGGCCCATTGAGGTTGAATTGCCATTTCATCAAGGCTGATGCTTTTATCCTGTCCACCTCCATGTCCTGCCTGTTCCCTATATCCCTTCATACCATGACCAATCAAGAACTATCAACCTCTGCCTTAAATATACATAAAGATTTGGTCTCCACAGCTGCCTGAAGCAATGAATTCCACATATACACCTCTCTCCGGCTACAGAAATTCCTCCTCATCTCCATTCTAAAAGGAAGCCCTTCTATTCTGAGGCTGTGTCCTCTCATTGTAGACCATAGCAAACATCTACTCCACATCCACTCTAATCAAGGCCTTTCAATATTAGATACAATTCAAGTAGGTTACCCCTCATTCTTCTGAATTCAGGCCCAGAGCCATCAAACACTCATTACATGACAAGCCATTTGATCCTGGTATAATTTTCATCAACCTCCTTTGAACTCAACCCAGTGTCAGCACATCCATTCTGAGATAAGGGGCCCAAAACTGCTCAGATTACTGCTTGTGAGGCATCACCAGTGCTTTATAAAGCCTCAAAGTTACACCTGTGCTTTTATATTCTGGGCATCTTGAAATAAATGTTAATATCACAGTTGCCTTCCTGACTACTGACTTACCCTGCAAATTAACCTTTAAGGAATCCTGCCAAGGACTCCCAAGTCCATTCCACCACAGAATTTTGAATATTCTCTTCATTTAGAAAATACACTATCTTTTTATTTCTTCTACCAAAGTGCATGACCATAGACTTCCGAACAATGATTCGCAACTGCCACATATTTGTCCTTTCTCCTAATCTGTCAAAGTCCTTTTGTAGCGTCTCTACTTCTTCAGAACTACCTGCCCTCCACTTATCTTCATATTATCTGCAAACCTGGCAACAAAGTAATCAATTCTGTCATCCAAGTAATCGATATATGATGTAAAAAGAAGCAGACCCAACAGAGACCCCAGTGAAGCACAACTAGTCGCCGGCAGCCAACCAGAAAAGGCTCCTTTTGTTCCCACTCTGCCTCCTGCCACTGCTTTATCTTCGCTAGTATGTTTCCTGTAATACCATGGGCTCTTAACTTGTTAAGCAGTCTCATGTGTGGCACCTTATCAAAGGCCTTTTGAAAATCCAAGTACACAACATCCATCAATCCTCCTTTGTCTATCCTGCTTGTTATTTCTTCCAAGAATTCCAACAGATTTTTCAGGCAAGTTTTCCCTTGAAACCATGCTGACTATAGCCTATTTTATCTTGTCCCTCTAAGTAATAGAAACAGAGATCCTCAAGTCAAGTCAAGTCAAGTCACTTTTTTTTGTCATTTCGACCATAACTGCTGGTACAGTACATAGTAAAAACTAGACAACATTTTTCAGGACCATGGTGTTACAAAAACTAGTGTTACACAGTACAAAAACTAGACTGATCTACATAAAAAACAACACAGAAAAAAAAACTACACTAGACTACAGACCTACCCAGGACTGCATAAAGTGCACAAAAACAGTGCAGACATTACAATAAATAATAAACAAGACAATAGGGCAGTAAGGTTGTCAGTCCAGGCTTCGGGTATTGAGGAGTCTGATAGCTTGGGGGAAGAAACTGTTACATAGTCTGGTTGTGAGAGCCTGAATGCTTCAGTGCCTTTTCCCAGATGGCAGGAAGGAGAAGAGTTTGTATGAAGGGTGCGTGGGGTCCTTCATAATGCTGGTTGCTTTACGGATGCAGCGTGTAATGTAATTGTCCGTAATGGTGGGAAGAGAGACCCCGATTATCTTCTCAGCTGACCTCACTATCCACTGCAGGGTCTTGCGATCTGAGATGGTACAACTTCTGAACCAGGCAGTGATGCAGCTGCTCAGGATGCTCTTAATACAACCCCTGTAGAATGTGATGAGGATGGGGGGGTGGGAGATGGACTTTCCTCAGCCTTCGCAGAATGTAGAGACGCTGCTGGGCTTTCTTTGCTATGGAGCTGGTGTTGAGGGACCAGGTGAGACTCTCCACCAGGTGAACACCAAGAAATTCAGTGCTCCTAACAATCTCTACCGAGGAGCCATCAATGTTCAGCGGGGAGTGGTCTCTCCGTGCCCTCCTGAAGTCAATAACCATCTCTTTTGTTTTGTTCACATTACGAGACAGGTTGTTGGCTCTTCACCAGTCTGTTAGCCGCTGCACCTCCTCTCTGTAAGCTGACTCGTCGTTCTTGCTGATGAGACCCACCACGGTCGTGTCATTGCCGAACTTGATGATATGGTTCGAGCTGTGTGTTTCAGCACAGTCATGGGTCAGCAGAGTGAACAGCAGTGGACTGAGAACGCAACTCTGGGGAGCCCCCGTGCTCAGTGTGATGGTGTTGGAGATGCTGCTCCCATTCTGGACTGACTGAGATCTCCAAGTCAGGAAGTCTAGGATCCAGTTGCAGAGGGAGGTGTTCAGGCCCAGTAGGCTCAGCTTTCCAATCAGTTTCTGAGGGATGATTGTGTTGAATGCTGAACTGAAGTCTATGAACAGCATTCGAACGTATGTGTCTTTTTTGTCCCGGTGGGTTAGGGCCAGGTGGAGGGTGATGGCAATGGCGTTTTCTGTTGAGCGGTTGGGACGGTACGCAAACTGCAGGGGGGCCAGTGAGGGGGGGCAGCAGGGTTTTGATATGCCTCATAACGAGCCTCTCGAAACACTTCATGATGATGGACGTGAGTGCAATGGGACGGTAGTCATTTAGGCAGGATACTGAAGACTTCTTCGGCACAGGGACGATGGTGGTGGTCTTGAAGCACGTTGGAATGGTGGCACTGCTCAGGGAGATGTTGAAGATGTTAGTGAGAACATCTGCTAGCTGGTCGGCACATCCTCTGAGCACTCTACCAGGGATGTTGTCTGGTCCAGCAGCCTTCCGTGGGTTGACCCTGCACAGGGATCTTCTCACGTCGGCCACGGTGAGACACAGCACCTGGTCATTCGCAGGGCGGGCGGACTTCCTCGCCGCCACGTCATTTCCCACCTCAAAATGAGCGTAGTTATTCAGCGCATCGGGGAGGGAGACATCACCCACACAGTCAGGTGATGTTGTCCTGTAATTGGTGATATCCTGGATGCCCTTCCACATGCGCCGCGTGTCGCCGCTGTCCTGGAAGTGACTGTGGATTAGCTGGGCGTGTGCACACTTTGCCCCTCTGATGGCCCGGGACAGTTTGACCCTTGCTGTTGTTAAAGCTGCCTTGTCGCCTGTTCTGAAGGCGGAGTCGCGGGACCTCAGCAGTGCACGCACCTCTGCGGTCATCCACGGCTTCTGGTTGGCACGTGTAGTGATGGTCTTGGACAGAGTAACATCATCAATGCACTTGCTGATTTAGCTGGTCACTGATGCTGTGTACTCCTCTAAGTTGGTAGAGTCACCATCGGTTGCAGCCTCCCTGAACATGTGCCAGTCAGTGTGCTCAAAGCAGTCTTGAAGAGCAGAGATGGCTCCTGCTGGCCAGGTTTTCATCTGCTTCTGAACTGGTCTGGAGCGCCTGGCGAGCGGTCTGTATGCTGGGATTAGCATAACAGAGATGTGGTCTGAGTATCCGAGGTGGGGGTGGGTCTCTGCCCGGTACGCGTGGGGAATGTTTGTATAAGCAAGGTCTAACATGTTCTCCCCCCTTGTTGCAAAGTCCACATACTGTTGAAATTTGGGGAGCACTGACTTAAGATTTGCGTGGTTACAATCACTGGCAACAAATAAATAGTCCATCAGGGTGTGCGTTCTGCAGTTCACTAATAGCCCCGTACAGTTCACAGAGCGCCTCCTTAGCATTTGCACTGGGGGGAATGTAGACACCGAATATAAGAACAGAGGTGAATTCCCGTGGCAAATAAAATGGTCTGCATCTAACAGCCACAAACTCCACTAGCGATGAGCAGTGTCTGGAAACCAGCACAGAGTTCTTGCACCATTCCGTGTTCATGTAAATACACACACCACCACCACAAGTCTTACCGGAGAGAGCAGCTCTCTGTCCGCATGAAACAAGGCGAGCCCGTCCAGCTGAACCACGGCATCCGAAATTCCATCAGTGAGCCACGTCTCTGTGAAAACATACGCACAACAGACTCTCTACTCCTGCCGAGTATTTCGTTGGAGTCAGATGTAGTCCAATTTATTGTCCAGGGTGTGGACATTGGAGAACAGAATGGAAGGGAGAGCCGGCCGGCTAGGGTTTGCTTTTAGCCTGGCACGGACCCCTGCCCGTTTAAAATTAAATTAAAGTAACACCAGGTCTAGAAGGCCGCTGCTGCCGTGCCGCACCGCGCCGCCTCACGCCTCACGCCTACAGCACAATACCGGCCCTTCGGTCCACAAAGCTGTGCTGAACATGTCCTTACCTTAGAACTACCTAGGCTTACCCATAGCTCTGTTTTTCATTATCGGTTGTTTTTTAAGAATCTGTTTATTGATACGTAATCATCTACAGCTATAAAATGATACAAAACTTTAGCAGATTAATATGTATACAATTAATAAAGCTGAAGAGAAAAAAAACTGATCTTGAAATATAAAAATGGAAAAAAAATGTATATATAGAAAAACGGAAAAAACCCCATCTAACTAAGTAAAAGGGAAAAAAAAACCCACTAACTATGTATATAAAAAAACCCATTAGGAATCAACTCCCCGGAGCAATACACTTGACCATCATCTAAATATATTTTTAAAAAATCATCATCCGTCATTTCATATTTATAAAAAAATAAAATAGGAAGGAAACTTAATTCAAATTAAATGATAATATTTGGCAAAAGAACCTCAAAAAGAAACCCAAAAGAACATATTCATGATATCTGTATGAATGGAACCATACATAAGATTTCTCTCTATGCAAATGATCGTTTGGTTTTTTATTTCAAATCTTGAGGAATCAATTCCTAATCTTTTGGAAACACTGAAAGATTTTGGCAAATTTTCAGGATATAAACTTAACTTGAATAAAAGTGAATTGTTTCCATTAAATGTTCATATTAGTACATATAATGATATTCCTTTTAGAATTGTTAATACATTCAGATATTTAGGTATTGTAATTACTAAAAAATATAAAGATCTCTATAAAGCAAATACAGTGTCAGGAGCGGACATGGAATGGACCGAAATGCAGGACGCAGGCACTGAAGTACCAGGGGTAGGACAGGATGGGGATGCCATGGCATGCAAGGGGTAATGCAGGCGGTGCTGGATCCCGGAGTGCAGCCAGGCAGAGCAGGATTCCAGAGTTCTGGCGAGGCAGCCAGGCAGAGCAGGATTCCAGAGTACATGGCAGGGCAGGAGGATCCCAGAGTTCAGGCAGGCAGAAGAGCCCACTGGGGCGGGCGCATAACTCCTGGGCAGGGCTGCCTCCCAGGCAGGAACAGGGAGGCCCGTGCAAGACACAGAACCCTGGGCAGGTGTGGGCACACCCATAGGGAGCAATGGGTGGAAAGGGTCGGAGTCCTCAGGGCGGGCCAAGTGGATCCCAGGCAAGGCCACCTCCCAGGCAGAAACATGGAGGCCTGGGCAAGGCGCAGACACCTGGGCAGGTGCGGGGCACAACCCATCAGAGGTGAGGGGCAGGAAAGGGTAGGAGGGAAGGGTAGGACTCATGTACAGAGGGATGGTCTGACAGAACATGGAGTTAAATGTGTTGAAAGAATAAGTAAATTTAGGAAGGACAGCAAAATTCTAGGGGCGTATAGCCCGATTGGAGTTCAGGGAGCTGCGTTAAGAACAATAGGCAGCGATTCAAACAGAGAGAGGAGAAATGGGTTAAAAATTCTATATCTGAATGCACGAAGTGTCAGAAATAAGGCAGATGAGCTTGAAGCCCAGGTGCGAATGGGTAACTATGATGTTGTTGGGATAACAGAGACATGGCTGCAGGGAGATCAGACCTGGGAAATGAATGTACAAGGGTATACGTGCTATCGTAGGGACAGAAATGTGGGCAGAGGGGGTGGGGTTGCCCTGTTGGTGAGGAATGAGATTCAGTCCTTTGCAAGGGGGGACATAGGGTCAGGAGAAGTAGAGTCTGTGTGGATAGAACTGAGGAACAGTAAGGGCAAAAGGACCCAAATGGGTGTTGTCTACAGGCCACCAAACAGTAGCATGGATATTGGGTGCAAGTTGAATAGGGAGTTAACATTGGCATGTGACAAAGGTAATGTCGCAGTAGTTATGGGGGATTTCAACATGCAGGTGAACTGGGAGAATCAGGTTGGTGCTGGACCACAGGATAGGGAGTTTGCAAGAGTGCCTACGGGATGCATTCTTGGAACAGCTTGTATGAGAGCCGACCAGGGATAAGACTATTCTGGATTTAGTGTTATGTAATGAACAGGATTTGATAAGCGATCTCGCAGTAAAGGAGCCATTAGGAGGCAGTGATCACAATATGATAAGCTTTTATCTGCAATTTGAGAAGGATAAGGGCAGCTCGGAGGTGTCAGTGTTGCAGATGAACAGGGGAAACTATGGAGCCATGAGGGAGGAGCTGGTCAAAGTTGACTGGATGGATAGCCTAGCAGAAAAGACAGTGGAACAGCAATGGCAGGTATTCTTGGGAATAATGCACAAGGTGCAAAATCAGTTCATCCCCCAGAGAAGGAAGGATTCAAAGGGGGGAAAGGGGCCACAGTGGTTGACAAAGGAAGTCAGAGATTGCATAGCATTAAAAAAAAGGAAATATGACAGAGCTAAGGTGAGTGGGAGGACAGATGATTGGGAAGTTTTTAAGGAACAACAGAACTTAACTAAAAAGACAATACGGGGAGAAAAAATGAGGTACGAACGCAAGCTAGCCAGGAATATAAAGGAAGATAGCAAAAGCTTTTTTAGGTATGTGAAGAGAAAGAAGATAGTTAAGAACAATGTTGGGCCCTTGAAGAATGAATTGGGTGAAATTGTTATGGGAAACAGAGAAATGGCAGAAGAATTTAATGAGTACTTTAGATCTGTTTTCACTAAGGAAGACACAAGCAATCTCCCAGATGTATGGATGGGCCAAGGACATAGGGTAACAGAGGAAATGAAACAGATTGACATTTGGAAGGAAACGGTGATGAGAAGACTGATGGGACTGAAGGCTGACAAATCCCCAGGTCCAGATGGTCTGCACCCTAGGATACTAAAAGAGGTGGCCCTGGAAATTGCGGATGCATTGGTAATCATTTTCCAATGTTCCTTAGATTCAGGATCAGTTCCTGAGGATTGGAGAATGGCTAATGTTATCCCACTTTTTAAGAAAAGAGGGAGGGAGAAAACAGAGAACTATCGACCTGTCAGCCTGACATCAGTGGTGGGAAAGATGCTAGAGTCCATTATTAAGGATGAAATAGTGGCATATCTAGATAGCAGTGATAGGATTGGGCTGAACCAGCATGGATTTACCAAGGCGATCTCCTTAATTCCAGCGTGTACAAGCCCAGTCTCTCTAACCTCTCTGCGTAAGACAGTCCAGACATCCCAGGAATTAACCTCGTGAATCTACGCTGCACTTCCTCTACAGCCAGGATGTCCTTCCTTAACCCTGGAGACCAAAACTGTACACAATACTCCAGGTGTGGTCTCACCAGGGCTCTGTACAAATGCAAGAGGATTTTCAGAAGGCATTTGATAAGGTCCCACATAGAAGATTGATGGGTAAAATCAAAGCTCAGGGCATCGGGGGGAAGGCATTGACATGGATAGAAAACTGGTTGGCAGATAGAAAGCAAAGGGTAGCGGTGAATGGGTGTTTCTCGGAATGGCAGGTGGTGACTAGTGGGGTGCCACAGGGCTCGGTATTAGGACCACAGCTGTTTACCATTTACGTTAACGATTTGGATGAAGGCATAGAAAATAACATCAGCAAATTTGCTGATGATACTAAGCTGGGTGGCAGTGTGACATGTGATGAGGATGTTAGGAGAATTCAGGGTGACTTGGATAGGCTGGGTGAGTGGGCAGATACTTGGCAGATGGAGTTTAATGTGAATAAGTGTGAGGTTATCCACTTTGGGAGTAAGAACAGGAAGGCAGATTATTATCTGAACTGTGTAGAGTTGGGTAAGGGAGAAATACAAAGAGATCTCGGAGTCCTTGTTCATCAGTCACTGAAGGTGAATGAGCAAGTGCAGCAGGCAGTGAAGAAGGCTAATGGAATGTTGGCCTTTATTACAAAGGGAATTGAGTACAAGAGCAAGGAAATCCTCTTGCATTTGTACAGAGCCCTGGTGAGACCACACCTGGAGTACTGTGTACAGTTTTGGTCTCCAGGGTTAAGGAAGGACATCCTGGCTGTAGAGGAAGTGCAGCGTAGATTCACGAGGTTAATTCCTGGGATGTCTGGACTGTCTTACGCAGAGAGGTTAGAGAGACTGGGCTTGTACACGCTGGAATTAAGGAGACTGAGAGGGGATCTGATTGAAACATATAAGATTATTAAGGGATTGGACAAGATAGAGGCAGGAAATATGTTCCAGATGCTGGGAGAGTCCAGTACCAGAGGGCATGGTTTGAGAATAAGGGGTAGGTCATTTAGGACAGAGTTAAGGAAAAACTTCTTCTTCCAGAGAGTTGTGGGGGTTTGGAATGCACTGCCTCGGAAGGTAGTGGAGGCCAATTCTCTGGATGCTTTCAAGAAGGAGCTAGATAGGTATCTTATGGATAGGGGAATCAAGGGATATGGGGACAAGGCAGGAACCGGGTATTGATAAGGAATTGATCAGCCATGATCTCAAAATGGTGGTGCAGGCTCGAAGGGCTGAATGGTCTACTTCTGCACCTATTGTCTATTGAGTCCTCAGGGCAGGCCGCATCCTGGGCAGGACTGCCTCCCAGGCGGAGACAAGGAGGCTTGGGCACAGTGCAGACACCTGGGCAGGAGCGGGGCAGAACCCATCTGAGGTGAGGGGTAGGAAGGGGACTGAGTCCCCCCGCTGGGCAACGGCAGATGGCCTGGCTTACCCGACGGAGGCAAGGTACAGGAAGGGACAGAACCACCTGAGGGGTAATGGCCACAGCCTGGCTTACCCAACAGAGGCAAGGGACAGGGAGAGACAGAACCACTCGAAGGGTAACGGCGATGGTCTGGCTTATCCAACAGAGGCAAGGGACAGGGAGGGACAGAACCACCCGAGGGGTAACGGCAATGGCCTGGCTTACCCGACAGAGGCAAGGGAACAGAAGGGAGCTGGGTTCAGGGTGAGCAGCAGGACAACCTGCATAAACCGGTAAAAAGGGAGAAGTAAGCAGACAGCATGACAGTGTGGGCAAGGTGAATACGGCAGAACAGTGGGACCAGCACACACGAGAGAAGCAGGAAAACAAGACAAACCTGGACAGAAGCAATACAGAGCAGGTCAGAACCCGGGCAGGGTAAACAGGATACAGAGCAGGCTGGCAACCAGGGGAGGGCAGGTGCACCAGCACCACCCCCCAACTAGGCTCAGTCCCCGAGCCCCTTATAAACACCTGCCCCCTAATAGGCGACAGGTGTACCTCCTTAGGCCAAGATGGTCCAATGGCTCCGGGTGACAGGAGGGCTGGCTGCAAAGCCCGGAGTCCAGAGTCTGCGGACTGGAGCAAGACTCAGAAGGCGGGCTCCGGATCGGAACTTAACATATAGTTCCTCTAATGGACTCCATGAAGCAATTATTTTCTAGATGGAATCCACTTACCTTTTCTTCAATAGGTCATATTCATGCTGTGAAAATGATGATTTTACCTAGATTTTTATATATATTTTCCAAAATATACCTATCTTTTCAACTAAAAATTTTTTCTATCAAATTGACTCTCTTAACTCTTCTTTTATTTGGAACAATAAGAGACCTAGAATTAATAAGTATCATTTACAAACATTTAAAAAAGATGTTGGACTTGCACTTCCTAATTTAAGACTATTATTGGGCTGCAAATATTAGACAATTATGTTTTTGGTTATATTGGCTTGATAAGAGCCAAAAACCATTATGGGTTGATTTGGAATTAAAAGCTGTTAAACAATTTCATTTAACTTCAATTTTAGGAGCTCCATTACCTTTACAGCTCTCAAAAATTCCAAATTTAAATCTCTATCCAGTTATTAAACAATCCCTACGGATTTGGGTTTAGTTCCATAATTCTTTTAATCTTAAACAATTTAAGTTATCTAGCTTTTTATATCAAAATTGTTATTTAAACCTTCAACAACTGACCCCATTTTTCTTTTATGAAAAAATAGCTCTCTATTTTTCTAAGCTCCATGTACCTATCCAGGAGTCTCTTAAAAGACACTATCGTTTCCACCTCCACCACCGTCGCCGGCAGCCCTTTCCACGCACTCACCACTCTCTGCATAAAAAACTTACCCCTGACATCTACTCTGTACCTACTGCCAAGCACCTTAAAACTATACCCTCTAATGTTAGCCATTTCAGCCCTGGGAAAATGCCTCTGACTATCCACATGATCAATGCCTTTCATTATCTTGTACACCTCTATCAGGTCACCTCTTATCCTTTGTCACTCCAAGGAGAAAAGGCCAAGTTTACTCAAATAATTCTCAGAAGGCGTGCTCCCCAATCCAGGCAACATCCTTGTAAATGATAGTACCCTGAAACCACATCCTTCGAACTCCAACATCCAACAAATGATAGTACCCTGAAACCACATCAATCGAACTCCAACATCTTCCCAACCACTGAGGTCAGACTAACAAGTCTATAATTTTCTTTCTTCTGCTTTTCTCTCTTCTTGAAGATTGGAGAGGCATTTGCAATTTTCCAGTCTTCCAGAACCATCACAGAATCTGGTGATTCTTGAAATATCATTACTAATGCCTCCACAACCTCTTCAGCCACCTCTTTCAGAACCCTGGGGTGTACACTATCTGGTTCAGGAGACCTATCTATCTTCAGAGCTTTCAGTATCCCAAGAACCTTCTCCCTAGTAATGGCAAATTCACAAACTTCTGACCCTGACACTCTGAAACTTCCATCATTCAGCTTGTCTCTTCCACAGTGAAGACTGATGCAAAATACTTAGAGTTCTTCGGCCATTTCTATGTCCCTCTCCACTTGTCAGTACCTCCAGTTGAACTCTGTCTTTGCGTGTTTTCCTCCAGCTGTAGTTCTGTGATTTTGTATTGCCATGTGCTCTTGTTTGTTTTCATGCCCCATGTGTTCCTGTCACTGCTCCTACTCTACTCCAGCTCCTGTATTATCGATTACACTGCCTCTCATCTGTTTCCTATTATTCCCATTATTACCTGCTTTGCAGCCACCTCTGTCTCAGTGTGCTCCACCTATTATCTGCCTCGGTTTATTACTCAGTGTATTTCAGTCCTGTGTTTTCACCTGTTTGTTGCCAGATTGAGCCAGTGAGTTTTCCTGAGCCTTTCCAGCACTCTTATCTGAACTCTGTCCTTCTGTATTGCATCTTTTCCTTCTTAATGGCCTTTTTAGTTTCTTTCTGTTGATTTTTTAAAAGCTTTCCAATCCTCTGACTGCCCACTAATTTTTGCACTATTTTATGCCCTTCCTTTGGCTTTTATGTAGGTTTTGGCTTCTCTTGTCAGCCATGGCTCTTGCCTTTATAATACTTATTTCTCTTTGGGATGTATACATCCCATGCCTTCTGAATTGCTTCCAGAAATTCCAGCCATTGTTGCTCTTTTGTCATCAATGCCAGTGTTCTTTTCCAATCAAATCTGCCCAAATTCTCTCTCATGCCTCTGTAATTTCCTTTACTCCACCGTAATACTGATACATCTGACTTTAGCTTTTCCTTCTCAAACTTCAGGGTGAATTCAATCATACATTGATCACTTATCCCTGAGCAATCTTTTACCTCATGCTCTCTAATCCATTCTGATTCATTGTACAGCACCCACCCAATCCAGAATAGCTGATCTCTTATTGGGCTGAATCACGAGCTACTCTAAAAAACTATCTCATCAGCATTCCAGAAAATACCACTCGTGATCCAGCCTTATCTGATTTTCCCAATCTACCTGCATATTGAAATCTCCCATGACTATTATAACATTGTCCTTTTGGCATGCTGTTCCTATCTCCCATTTTAATTGGTAGACCACATCATCATTACAGTGTGGAGGTCTGTATATAACTCTCATCAGGTTCTTTTCACCCTTGCAGTTCCTTAGCTCTACGATTCAACACTTTCTGACCCTATGTCATCTCTTTTGAATGACTTGACTTCACTTTTCATCAACAGAGCCATGCTACAGCTTCTGCCTACCTGCCCGTCCTTTTGATACAGTGTATCCTTGAACATTAAGCACCCTGATATAATCTTCTTTCTACCATGATTCAGTGATGTCCACATCATACATGCCAATCTGTAACTGCTATAAGTTCATTTACCTTGTTTGGAAGGAGATAATTTGAATATTATTAGGAAGGAGCCTGAAGCCCACACCTCAAGTTCAACAACAGCTTGCTCCCCACTGCTATCAAATTCTCTAACCCTTGTCCATCAATATTCCTGATTCCAGGGAAAAGCACAGTAGCCAACTCACATGGCCTTGAATATGAGGGGAGACCAGCAAACACGGAGGAAACACACAGTGCCACAAAGAAAACATGCAAACTCCACAAACAACATGGCACACGTCATAATCAATCCCAGACTCCCCGTTATTTGGTGGCAGGGTGGAGATACATCTCTACCAAAGGAGGTGGAAGGAGTTCCTTCCCTCCACTAAGTGTAACATTTTGTACTCATTTATCAGTTCAGTAAAAGAGAACACTTCAAACTCAGGACTATGCAGCACATCAATCAATACCTTATCTATCCGAAACATTCCCCAGTAATTAATCTGTGAGCTGGTATGAATCATTACTGATGGAGCTCTATCCACTGCACCGCCCTGCTGAACAAGACAGCTTGTTGATGTAGATATCAAATTATTTCCCTCCTTTGCTGGACCAGTGAACGAATTCCCCAACCACCTGTCCATCAGCCTTCTCTTCCTCTAATTCAGAGTGCAATATTACCTGTCCGAATTCCAGACCTACACTCTTCCTACTAGTAATATATGTTGAGTTATATAGCACAGAATCAGACCTTCAGCTCAAAACATCTGCACTGAGAAAGGTACCACCCAAGTTAATCTCATTTTCCTCTATTTGGCCTCTATCCCTCCAAACAGTCCCTTTCCTTGTACTTGTCCAAATTCATAGAAATGTTGCAACTGTAACCACCTCTGCACTTCCTCTGGCAGCTTGTTCCATATGCACCCAAACATTTCTGTGGAATGCTTGCTCCTTCAGATCCCTTTTTGATTGTTTCTCACTCACCTTAACACTATTTCCTCCAGGGTCAGACTCTCCTATCCTGGGAACAGGACTGTGATATCCATCATATCTGGTGTGTTCTTTTACAGCTCCCTGCTGACAACTTTACCATTGAAATGGATATCTAATATCCAGAAATTCCATGAGGTTTCAAACTTGTGAGATACCAAGAACGCAGGCTAATTATTACATGAAATAAACTGTCATTTCTGATCCTTAATACCTCACTGTCCAATGTTCCACAAACTGTATTATCTTTAAACCCCTACTCTCAGATGCAGACACTCTGTTCCCTGCTTAAAACATTCTCTCATTGTCAAAGGTGTACTTTCACTAACTCACCAGTAAATCATAGCACACCACAACAGAATATACTCACGTCAAGAGCATCAACAACTTGTTCAGATCACTGGTTCAGCAGCTCTCATTATTCTGATGAAGTGGTGTATGATAGACCCTCATCATTCTTCCCATTACACTGATTATTCCCAGGTCCTTCATTGGGATCATTTTACTCTCTCTCATTCCCAATGACCTTGCAACCCTTGTCTCCTGGCATCCACATTCTACAACCCAGAACAACCTTAACTTTCACTAGATACTGAATCAGTGCTGGTAATTCCCTAAGACATTGGCTGGCCCCATTTCTGCGGTTTTAAATCACAACAGGTTATAAAATAGGGAACAATATCCTCTCTATTGGAATCTTGACAAATGTCCCTGATGGTTGTCACTGGTACATTTTGTAACTCTAATACCTAAACCCAAACAAAAGTAAAACCTTGGAGTTTGGGGTGTGTGTGCTCAGTTTCATTTTAATTTTAGTGAGGCAGGCAATGTGACGTGGTGATGTAATGACGAGTGTCATTTACGTACTTTTGCATATAACCCATAACAATCATCCCTCAGAAACTGATTGGAAAGCTGAGCCTATTGGGCCTGAACACCTCCCTCTGCAACTGGATCCTAGACTTCCTGACCGCAAGACCTCAGTCAGTCCGGATCGGGAGCAGCATCTCCAAGACCATCACACTGAGCTCGGGGGCCCCCCAGGGCTGTGAACTGCTGTTCACTCTGCTGACTCACGATTGTGTTGCAACACACAGCTTGAACCATATCATCAAGTTCACCGATGACACGACCGTGGTGGGTCTCATCAGCAAGAACGATGAGTCAGCTGACAGAGAGGAGGTGCAGTGGCTAATGGACTGGTGCAGAGCCAACAACCTGTCTCTTAATGTGAACAAAAGAAAAGAGATGGTTGTTGACTTCAAGAGGGCACGGAGCGGCCACTCCTCGCTGAAAATCGACGGCTCCTCAGTAGAGATCGGTAAGAGCACCAAATTTCTTGGTGTTCACCTAACGGAGAATCTCACCTGGTCCCTCAACACCAGCTCAATAGCAAAGAAAGCCTAGCAGCACCTCTACTTTCTGTGAAGGCTGAGGAAAGTCCATCTCCCACCCCCCCATCCTCATCACATTCTACAGGGGTTGTATTGAGAGCATCCTGAGCAACTGCATCACTGCCTGGTTTGGAAATTCCACCATCTCGGATCACAAGACCCTGCAGTGGATAGTGAGGTCAGCTGAGAAGATCATCGGGGTCTCTCTTCCTTCCATTACGGACATTTACTCTACACGCTGCATCTGCAAAGCAAACAGCATTATGAAGGACCCCACGCACCCCTCATACAAACTCTTCTCCCTCCTGCCGTCTGGGAAAAGGCTCTGAAGCATTCGGGCTCTCACAACCAGACTATGTAACAGTTTCTTCCCCCAAGTTATCAGACGCCTCAATACCCAGACCTGGACTGACACCTTACTGCCCTATTGTCTTGTTTATTATTTATTGTAATGCTTCAACTGTGTTGTGCACTTTATGCAGTCCTGGTAGGTCTGTAGTCTAGTGCAGTTTTTTTTCTGTGTTGTTTTTTACGTAGCTCAGTCTAGTTTTTGTACTGTGTCATGTAACACCACGGTCCTGAAAAAACATCTAATTTTTACAATGTACTGTACCAGCAGTTATGGTCAAAATGACAATAAAAAGTGACTTGACTTGACTAATGAATTATGTAAACAAAGAATGCTCAATAAAACAATATTTTTACAGTATTGCTCAAATATTAAATACACAACAGTCACTAGGATGTATTTTGCCTTGTGTCTGGACACCACAGTGAGCAGCTGAAGCTTCAATGAAAACCTCTAATTACATTCAATTACATCAAACCAGTTTCACTTCCAACAACTTCAAGAATGTTGGCTTTGATGGGAGAATGTTCATTTTCTTGTAGAAATTCAAGACAGCCAGATACTGATGACCAACGGATCTTGATGTTTGTGAGAAATACACAAAGTTCCATGAAGACTATATCATTTCCCTGTGACAGTCAAGAATTTTAGAAATTCTACATAAAAATGGGATGGTGGATCACCATATGTAGCTGTGAGTTTTCAACAGTTACAGTGGTGAACCTACAGATGTCAACTACAATATGTCAGACTCAGTCTTGGACTATGGATGACACAACATTGTTTTAGACGTGACAGAGAGAGAGAGATTAAAGATGAAAGGGTGGCATTACAATTCAGGGAAAATGTCACGGCAGGGCTCCAACATGACAGACTGGAGAACTCAACTAGGGAGGTGCTTGAGTTGAAATGAGAAATAAGAATGCATCAATGGGGCTATATTACAAACCACCCTACCATCCTTGGGATTTAGAGGAATAAATTGGTAAGGAGTTTGCAGACCATTGCAACAAACAGAAAGTTGTTAGCAGGAGATTTTACCTTCCCGAATATTGCTAGGGAATCCCATACTGTAAAAGGTCTAGGTGGGATCGAGTTTGTCAAATATGTTCAGGGAACATTCCTTCAGCAGTACAAAGAAGTCCCAATGAGACAGTGTGTGGTACTGTATCTGCTATTAGGGAATGAGACAGGGCAGGTACCATTTGTTTAGGGAAAACTTTGCATCCAGTGATCACGATGCCATTAGTTTCAAAGTAAGTATGCAAAGTGATAGGTCAGGTCCATGGGTTGAGATTCTAAATTGGAGAAAGGTCAGTTTTGGTGGTATCATAAGTGATCTGGCAAGTGTGGATTGGGACAGGCTGTTTTCTGGCAAGGGTGTATTTGGAAAGTCGGAGGCCTTCAAAAGCAAAGTTTTGGGAGCACAGTGCTTGTATTCACCTGTCAGAATAAAGGCTAAATACAACGACTACTGGGAAGCTTGGTTTTCAAGAGATATTGTGATCCTGGTTTAGAGAAAAACGCAGGTGCATAGCAGGTGGAGGCAAATTGGAACAAATGATGTACTTATGCAGTACAAGAAATGTAAGAGAAAACTTAAGAAATAAATCAGGAAGAGAATAAAGAGGCATGAAGTTGCTCTAGCAGACAAGTTGAAGTTGAAACACAAGGGATTCCACAGGTATGTTATGACCAAAAGGATTGCAAGGGACAAATTTGGTCCTGTGATCAGAAAGGTAATCCACGTGTGAAGCCAGAACCGATGGGGAAGATCTTGATTGCATTTTTTGCATCAGTATGTACTTGGGTGACAGATACAGAGTTTACAGAAGTGAGGCAAGGCAGCATCAGCTTCAAGGATCCTGTAGAGATTATGGAGGAGGAGGTGTTTGCTTCCCTGAGACAAATCAGGGTAGATAAATCCCCAGGTCCTGACAAGATGTTTCCTCAAACACTACTGAAGCAAAGCAGAAATTCCCCGAGCCCCAGCAGAAACATTTAAAATGTCCTTGGCAACAGGAGAGGTACAAGAGGATTGGAGAATAGCCAATGTTGTTCCATTGTTTAAAAAAAGGCTCTAAACAGAAACCAGGACATTATATGCCAGTGAGTCTATCGTCAGTAGTGGGGAAGTTATTGGAAGGTATCCTATGAGACAGGATATACTGTGTAGTATTTGGATAGACATGCACTAATTAAGGATAGTCAGAATGGGTTTGTGCACAGTAGGTCATGTCTAACCAATCTTACAGGGTTTTTCACTGAAGTTCCCAGGAAAGAGGATGAAGGCAAGGCAGTGGACGTTGTCTCCAGGGCTTTAGTAAGACATTTGACAAAGTCCTGCATGCGAGGCTGGTCGTGAAAGTTCAGTTGCTCAGGCTTCAGGATGTGAAAGGAAATTGGATTAGACATTGTCTGTGTGGGAGAAGCCAAAGAGTGGTAGTAGAGGATGCCTTTCTAACTGGAGGCCTGTGACAGGGATCAGTGCTGGCTCTTTTGCTGTTTTCCATCTAGATCAGTAATCTGGATGATAATGTGGTTAACTGGATATGCAAATGTGTGGATTGGGGGTTTAGTAAACTATGAGGAAGGCTATAATGGCTTGCATCAGCTGGAAAATGGCAGATAGAATTTAATAAAGACAAGTGTGAAGTTTTGCACTTTGTTAGGACCAACCAGGGTGGATCATACACAGTGAATTGAGGAGTGTGGTAGAACAGAGGGATTTAGGAACACAGAGTCATAAAGAAAGCTTTTGGCACATTGGCCTTCATAAGTCAATGTATTGAGTACAGGAGATGGGATGTTATATTGAAGTTGTATAGGATGTTGGTGAGGCCTAATTTGGAATATTGTGTGCAGTTTTCGTCACCAAACTACGGGAAAGTTGTAAACAAAATTGGATAAGTGCAGAGAAAACTTACAAGGATGTTGGCAGATCTGGAGGACCTGACTTATGAGGAATTATTGCATTGTTTAGGACTAGATTGAGAGTGGATTTGATAGAGGTATACAAAATTATGAGGGGTATAGATCAGGTAAATGGGAACATTTACCCTATCTATTTGGTTGGTTGGGGCTACAACCAGAGGTCATGGCTTAAGGGTGAAAGGTGAAATATTTAAGGGACAATGAGGTGAAAATTTTTTGCTCTAAGGATCATGAGATGTAGGATGACCTGCCAGCACAAGTGGTCCATGCAAGCTTGATTTCCATGTTTAAGAGAAGTTTGTATATGAATAGCAGGGACATGGAGGGCTATGGCTTTGGTGCAGGTCATTAACTCTATAAGATCAGTTGGTAGGCAGTTTAAATGGTTTCAGCATGGACTACGTTGGCCAAAGGACCTGTTTCTGTGCAGTATTTCTCTATGAAAACCACGGACTCTGCCACCGGGTCTACCTGCCTGTGAGTATGCCTGTTCTAGTGGATTAGTGCTTCATTATGGTGGTATTTAACACCCTTCTGTTCCTTCTTGTTTTTATTACTTTATTACTTTATTGTCGCCAAACAATTGATACTAGAGCGTACAATCATTGCAGTGATAATTGATACTGTGCTTCACGCTCCCTGGAGTACAAATCAATAGTAAATATAATAAAAATTTAAATTATAATTTTTTTATCGAGACTTGACAGAAAGCTTAGCAATATTTATGCTCCTTGCTTACCCTCATCCTTGTCCAGGACAGAAGATTACTGTTTCAATTGACACTGCAAGGATAGGTATTAAGTTAGTGCTTAGGTTGTCATTTCCAGCCGCAGTGTTAGCATTAGCTTTTGTTTGAGAGCTTTAGTTAATGGTTCTGTTGGCTGAATATTAATTGTTTATCTTTTCCAGCTAGAAAGGAAACCAAAAACACCCAAACACTAATCCCTCCTACATACACATCTCCATATCACTCCAGCTTCCTTACATCCATGCCCCTATCCAACCATCTCTTAAAAGTCTCCAATGCATTTCATCACCTCTCTGGAAATCAAAGGTTCTCAAATCTTTCCATCCTCTTCCTTCCTTCTAACAGGAACAAACCTGTCTTGTGCTCTGTGCTGTTTATCTTTAAATGCCTTCCACATGTCCGATGTGGAGTTCCCATAGAAAATGCATTCCCAATTAATGGTTCTAGATGCTGCCTAATGTCCTCAGAGTTTGTCCTATGCTACTTTAAAATTCTCTGATAAGGACCATACCTATCCTTATCTATAGCTATCCTGAAAGTTGGAGTTACGGTCATTGTTCCCAAACTGTTTACCCACTGAAAGATGTTGAGTATCTCTTTGCGAAGTCTCACTAAACAATACCGACACTGAATGGATCTTTATTCTTTATTACTTGCAAGGGGAAGGCTCACCTCCAGTCCCACCAGGGATTGTCAGGGCATCTAACACAAGGTTACAAAGTGTTTCTTTTATACTTAAGGACAAGAAGTGTTTACTATTTTCAGTGAGCTCAGTCTTTCTGATACATTAGTTGTTATCTACTATTTTCTGCTACGTCCTTATTTTTGAACAATGTTCAGTTCTGTACATTGGGTGCTTGCACTGATTATTCCTTTAGGAAGTACGTTTATTGTAGTCATGTACATATATTGCAACATATTAGCTCAGCACTCCAGGATTGACTACAACTACATTTTGTCACCTCAAATGGCTACAAAAAATACAAAGTTCAATACATATTTCCACAATCCCTCCTTTCAGTCATCCCACAACAACATACATTCAATATTATCAGGATTTAAAGCAAATTACACCTTTAAGACTAAAATGATTCAGTGCTTAAGGCTTTCTTTTAACATCCATTCCAAACAAGTACCCAAAACTCTAATATGCCCTCCTTTTCAGACCTGCTACTGAGTACAAGAATTACTTAGAATAAGATTATGGCCATTATTATAGCACCAATGGTTATTCCATAGTGAGATGCTGTGCCTCAGAAGAGCAGAGAGGTGAAGAGGATTGCAGTTTTGACAGGATATTCCATAGTCAGTGGAACAGAGATGAGATTCTGTGGGTGCAGTAGAGGCACTTGGATGGTATGTTGCCTCTGAGGTGCCAGGATCAGGGATGTCTCGGTTTGGGTCCATGGCATTCTCAAGGGCGAGGGTTATCAGCCGGAAGTCTTGGTGCATGTTGGCACCAATGACACAAGTAGAAAATGTGAGGAGGCCCAGAAGAGAGATTCTAGGGAGTTTGGCTGAAATCTGAGAAACAGGACCTCCAGGAAATAATCTCAGGACTGCTGCCTGTGCCACGCTCCAGTGAGAATAAGAGCAGAATGATTTGGCAGATGAATGTGTGGCTGAAGAACTGGTTCAGGGAGTACGGGTTCAGATTTATACTGAAGGTAAAACATGTACAAAAGGGACGGGTTACACCTGAACCTGAGGGGGTACAATATCCTTGCGAGCAAGTTGACCATAGTTGCTCGGGGCGGGGTGGTTAAACTAATCTGGCAGGGGAATGGGAAAAGGAGTGATAGTGCTGAGGCTGAGGCAGTTGGTTTACAAACAATGGCAGGAAGTCGTGAAACTCCTGGCAAGGAGAGGCCAATGATAGGTCAAAATTGCAGTCAACAGGATGAGTTGCAATGTAAAAGGTGGACAAGAATGAAAAAGGTAAATACAGGACTGAAGGTGATATATTTGAATGCATGCAGTTTACAGAATAAAGTTCTGGAATTAACACTTTATGCTCATTTTACACTTCAAACACAAGGGAGATGATAAACTGCCCCAAAAGTACATTGTTTCCCTTACCACCAAGTCAAGGAGCACAGAAACAGACACTTTGTCAGCCTTATCCAGGTGAACCATCAACTTCTCAACTTCACTTATCCCAATTACTAGCACTTAGTCTGTGTCAGGGCACTGGAGCAGGGATCCAATCACAGACCCAGTACTGTGCACACAGTGATATTGAGTAACAAATCCTGAGGGGCAAACAAAGTCGGCATCAAAGTTCAGGCAGAGATAAAAACATCCAGAGAAATCCAAAAAACCAGAATCGGGAAACAAGCAGAGTACAGATACAAATGCTGGAAAGGCTCAGGAAAATTCACTGGCACAGTCCAGCAACAAACAGGTGAAAACACAGGACTGAAATACACTGAGCAATAAACAGAGAGGCAGATGATAGGTGGAGCACAATGAGACACATGTAGCAGAAATACAGGTAATAATGAGAAACAGATGAGAGACAGAGTATTCAGTGATACAGAGGCCGGAGTAGAGCAGGAGCGGAGACAGGAGCACATGGCAATACAAAGCCACAGACTGATGGCTAGGGGGAAACACACAAAAAGACAGAGTTCAACTGGAGGTACTGACACTCTGTAGCCTTCTGTGCCTTGGCCATTCAAGAGCATCATTAGCAAGACAGTACTGATCTCCACCACCCACCTAGGGAACAAGATCCAGACTGCAACCATCCTCTGGGTGAAAAGCATTTTCCTCAGATTCTCTCTGACTCTTAAACATCTGCCCACTGGGTTTGAATGTTATGTACTCAGGGAAAAATGTCACACCACCCACCCTATCTATGCCCCTGCTTATTTTTTAAAGAGGGAAGATCTAGTTAAGAGCTTTAAGTTCCTCAGAGTAAAGATGACCACCAATTTGTCCTGGTCAGCCACATAAATACAGCAGATTGGAATGTATGATATTGTGTGGATTACAAGGTAATGGCAGAAAGAAGATTACAAACTGTGAGTTGAGAATCCGTGAATACACATTATATCAAAAGCACAGGCAGGTAGGTAGGGGGCTGGGCTGGCTCTCTTGGTAAAAAATTAAACTGTGGCAAGAGACCGAAGTGACGATGGTTGGACCCAAGAGCTGGAGTATCTGAGTCTGGAATCGAGACCTGATTCTGAAATGAGAACAGAATTCTAAACCAGACATTAGACAATAATCCAAGGAGAACTGATGATTGAGCACCAATCCTCCATTCTGGTGCCTCTTAAATATTGAACCTGGTACCAAAACATGGCTGCCAATTAGTGAGATGATTCTGATTCCGTAAAGGGGCTGTGCCAGCTATCCATATTCTGGAGAGTTAGAGCATTTAAAACATGAGAGCTGGTGCAGTTGCATGCATATAGTAACAGAAATCAAACATTAGAAAGAAGTGTCATAGGATCGGAAGGTGCAGAATCATTGTAGGTAGAGCTAAGAAACTGCAAAAGTAAAAAGACCCTGTTGGGAGTTATATACAGACCTCCAAACAGTAGTAAAGATGTAGTTTACAAATTACAATGATAGATAAAAAATGCATGTCAAAAGGGGAAGGCTACACAAATCAATATGGAAATTCAATATTCAGGTAGATTGGGAAAAATCAGGATGGTGCTGAATCCCAAGAGAAGGAATTTACAGAATGTCCATGAGATGGTTTTTTTTTAGAGAAGATCAAGGTTGATCCCACTAGGGGATCAATTATTCTGGATTCTTATTCAGTGCAAATCATGAATCTGAATTGATTAGAGAGCTTAAAGTAAAAGAACCTTAGGAGACAGTGACCATAATATGATAGAATTCGCCATGTGGTTTGAGAGTGAGAAGTCAGATGTATCAGTATTACAGTTGAATAATGGGAATTACAGAGGCTTGAGAGGAGCTGACCAAAATTGATTGGAAGATACATGAGCAGCGATGACAGCAGAACAAAACTGGCTGGAATTTCTGGGAGCAATTTGGAAGTTAGAGGATTGATACTTCCTAAAGAGGAAGAAATATTTTAAAGACAGGATGATGCAACCTTGGCTGTCACAGGAAGTCAAAGCCAACATAAAAGCCAGAAGAGGGTATATAACAGAGGAACCATTACTGGGTAGTTAGAGGGTTAGGAACCAACAGAAGGCAAGTAAAAATGTCAAAACATTGAAAAGATGGACTACGAAGGTAAGCTAGACAATAACATTGAAGATGTTTCTTCAGATCTTCAACCAGTATAAAAGAGAGGTGAGAGTAGATCTCAGTTCACTGGAAAGCCATTCTGGAGAGGTAGTATTGGGGACAGGCAATGGTGGATGAACTAATTAAGTATTTTGCACCAGTGTTCACTGTGGAAGACACTAACAATATGCTGGAAGTTCAAGAGAATCATGGGGCAGAAGTGGGTGATACTAGGGACCCTCCCAATACTATGGAGAAGATGCTTCAGAAATTGAAAGGTTTGAAGGTAGATAGGTCACCAGGAATAGATTGTCTACACCCCAGATTTCTGAAGAGGGTGGCTGAAGAGATTGTGTTGGCATTACTAATGATCTTTCAAGAATCAATTGTTTCTGGCATGGTTCCGGAGGACTGGAAAATTGCAAATGTCACTCTAGTCTTCAAGAAGGGACAGAGGCAGAAGAAGCAAAATTACAGGCCAGTTAGTCTGACCTCAGTGGTTGGGAAAATGTTAAGGATATGGTTTCAGGGTACTTACAGGTACATGATAAAACAAACCAAAGTCAACATAGTTTCCTTTAGGGAAAATCTTACCTGACAAATCTATTGGAATTCTTTGAAGAAACAGCAAGCAGGATTGACAAAGGAGAATAGGTGGATGTTGTGTACGGTACTTGGATTTACAGAAGGCCTTTGACAAGATGCAGCATATAAGGCTACTTAAGAAGTGCATCACAGGAAAGATACTGGAATGGATAGAACATTGCATGATTGGCATGAAGCAAAGAGTGGGAATAAAGGGAGTGTTTTCTGGTTGGCTGTTGGTGTCTAGTGGTGTTCCACAGAAGTCTCTGTTGGGACTAATTCTATTTATATTTTATGCTAATTATCTGTATGACAGAATTGATGGCTTTGAGGCAAGTTTGTGGAAGATACAAAGATACATGTAGGGGCAGGTCATGTTGAGAAAGCAGAGAAGTTACAGAAGGACTTAGACCAATCAGGAGAATGCTCAAAGAAGTCGCAGATGGAATCCATTGTCAGGAAATGCACGGCCATGCACTTTGATGGAAGAAATAAAAGCAGAGACAATTTTCTAAATGGAGAGTAGACTCAAAAATCGCAGGTGCAAAGCAACTTAGGAGTCTTCATGTAGGATTGCCTAACGGTTACTTTGCAGGTTCAATTGGTGGTGATGTAGGCAAATGCAATTTTATCATTCATTTTGAGGGGATTAGAATATAAAAGCAAGGATGTAATGTCAAGGCTTTAGAAAACACTAGTGAGACCTCATTTGTAGTATTGTGAGCAGTTTTGGGCCCCTTATCTGAGAAAGGATGTGCTGACATTGGAGAGGGTTCATAGGAGTTTCACGAAAATAACTTGAGGATTGAAAGGCTTATCATGTGATGAGCGTGTGATGGCTCTGGGCCTGTACTCACTGAAATTCAGAAGAATGAGGGGGGACTCATTGAAACCCATTGAATCTTGAAAGACTTTGATGCAGTAGACTTGGAGAGGATGTTTCATATTGAGGAAGAGTGAAAGACCAAAGGACACAACCTCAGAATAGAGAGACATCCATTGGAAACAGAGATGAGGAGCAATTTGTGTAGCCAGAGAGTGGTGAATCTGTGGAATTCTTTGCCACAGACAATTGTGGAGGCCACATCATTGGATATATTTAAGGCAGAGATTGATAGATTCTTGACAAGTCAGGGCATGAAGTTATACGGGGAGAAAGCAGCAGATTGGGGCTTAGTGGAAAATGGATCAGCCATGATGAAATAGCAGAGGAGACTCAGTGGGACAAATGGCCTATTTCTGCTCCTATGTCTTAGAGGCTTATTGTCTTTCCTGGATGCATTAGGTTTTCTATGGCAATGCCTCTGTGTCAGACTGCTAGAAAGTGGACAACTGTGAAAACAGCTTAGTACACAACCCAGCCTTTCCCCCTTGTCTCTGCTTCGCTTCCCACTGCCTCAAGAAAGTAACCAAACAAGGACCTCTCCCACCCCAATCATTCTCTCTTCTCCACTCTACCATCTGAATGAGATTTATAAATGCTTTAATAACATATATCCCCAGAATAAAAGACTACATCTAGCCTACTTTTTTTAGACTCTTGACAATGACAAGACAATACTAATAAACCTCTATCAGTTCATTCATTTGGCAAAAGGGCTATTACTTTATGTCTCCCATTTGTATTTAAATTATGTCATTTAGTAGTCCATTAATAAGCAATCATTTACAGCAAAATTATTCACAGTAAGATATCCCTGAAGGTTCACGTGTTAGAAAGCTTCAGGTCCTTTGTCAACTCTCAGCACAGTTGGTTTTGGATGCCTGATTTTCAGGTTTAAAATATATTAAGCTGTGTTGAAAGGCAAGATGGCCAGAGGAATTTTCTTTGTATGCTGCAGACTTCCTCGATTGATTGGAAAGTGATTTCTTTTGGGGAGGAGTTAAGCAAGATCAATCCCCTGTGTAAGGGGGCAGCTACACTTTGGTAATTTCGCTTGGCCTGCCATGGAAAGGTGGCAGAAATGTTCTCAGCTGCATCTAAGTGATGTGAGATCTCTGTCAAAACATTGCTCTTCTAGGACTCATCCTGGACATCCAAGAATTGCTGAGTCTTCAGACAACTTGTCCGCCTCACCTCCAGTTAGACTGAAAATGCTGGGTCTAGGATCTAAGCTGCTCATACAAAATGCTGGAGGAACTCAGCAGGCCGAGCAGCAACTATAGAAAAGGGTAAGCAGTCGACAGTTTGGACCAAGACCCTTCATCATGAACCTCAGCTGTATTGATGACGGCATCAGTGAGCTCCTCCCTGGGCTTGTGAAACCATTGGCAACCACAGGAACTGGGAAAACTGGCCCCACCTCAGACACTCCCACTTTTACTGGAGCAGAGGGGTCCCTGGGTATCGGCCACAAGGAAACATTCCTCCACAGTTACCAGGTCTCCTTGCACACAGGCTGCGCCCAGCACAGTGAGCACAGTGACAGTGGTCCAGTCCTTCCTGCACTCGGTGCTGCTACAGTGTCTGGGTGTCTTTCCTCCCAGTAAAGACAGTCCTCCCTTGGGGCATAGAGGAGTTTTGGAGTCCATCCAGAAGGCGGTCTCTGTGGGAGAAGGTGTCACCTCCTGAGATTGCCACAACCCACTGCTTTGGAAGTCCTCATGATCCTACGGGGTGGGGTGGCTTAAAGGGACGGAGGCTCTCTCACAGAGTTCTGCACTCTCCATCGGACTCACATCTACCAGATAGGTCCGCGTCTCCAGATGGCAGACATTTACTTCCACCTGGTTGGTGGGAAGCTCCATCTTCCCGAAGCCGAGTGCCACATCCCCCGATAGCACAGTCTCTGCCTCAACCCCATGCTGGTTCTTACTTTCCAGGACATCTGTGCTTGCCAACGAGGTAATCCTGGAGTTTAAGAGGAAAGCAATAGATTGGAATAATAAGTGTCTCATGCCACAGTAAATATATAATCTACACTGATACATTAATCTCTAGAAGGGGCAAGGGGTCAGATTCAGGGTAGAATGAGGGTAAACAAAATGCTCACATCGATGTGCTGGCTGATGTCCCAGCAGAGACAACAGGGGGCAGCAAGGAACAGAATGCATCTGGTCACTGAGTTCACCATGAAGGAAGTTTGTTCAAAAAGGCAACAATTGATACCTTGATGACACCAGGCAATGTCACAATGGCTTCATACCCGATGGTGTGACCTCATCAACACCTCCAGGGGAGGGGCAGCTTTCCCAAAAACACAAACACAAGCTCGTTTTCAACAGCCAGAGGGCAAGAACATCTCAGATGGTAGGAGGGAGAGGAAGTGGGAGGGGGAGTGGGTGAGAGGGATATGGAGAGTGGGAGAGATTGGGAAGACAGGGTTTGTGAGTGGGAGGGGTGGGAAAATGGGAGACGAGGAGGGAGAGGTGGAAGGGGAGGGGGTGACAATTCTGCGGCATCTTTTGCAAACTTGGGATGTGGGTTTCCTCCAGTTGCTCTGCTTTCCAGTTCAAAGGTTCATTTATTATCAAAGTACACATGTTGAAATTCTTTTTCTCTGGGTAGCCATGAAACCAAGAAAGGAAAGGAAGGCTACATGATCATCAACTCCCTAATTCCCTCCTCCTGCACAAAAAGGTCAAATGGAACAGGCACACCAATCCTCAAATCCCTCCTCCCACATTACAAAACTGAACAAAATAGTAGAGGCGCGTCAACCTCCAAATCTGTCCTTCCACACAAAAAGACAAACAAAAACAAAACAGTCACATCAATCCCTAGATCCACCTCACCACACATGAAATAAGTACAAAGATTGAGCGAGAAACACAAAATATAAAAGAGCATAAGTTGAGAAAAAAGCTGTAGTCCAAGTCCACATCCGAAGTGCAGAAAGCCTGAGTAACGTTCTCCAGCGGGCCTTTCCCTCTCCGTAGCAGACCAATCAAGACAGGCAGCCGGCGCTCATCTTCCGCAGTTGTGTCACTGTCCCTCAATGCTTTAATCGGTGAGCAATGGAAGCTTTAATTGGCAAAATGGAATCAAACATCAGCTTGTGCCCCATCCCGCATTCTGCTCACCATGGAGTTCAGCGATAATAACTCCGTCTCCTTGAATCCTCTCAGAAACTGCAGATCACTGAAGGACCCAAATGATCTCCAAGCTTCCACATTTGCCTCGATGTTTCTATCCCCCTCAACACTTTAGTTGTCAAACAATGGAAGCTTTAACCGGCAAAATGGAGTCGAACATTGGCTCGCGCCCCACAGCTGTACTGAGGTCTGCCTGCCTTGTGTTCGCTCACCCTGCCTCTGTCTCCTGGAATCCTTTTGGATACTGCAGAGTGCTGGAACACCCAAATGATCTCCAAACAACAAATCACAGGCTCCAACAGCTGCAGAATCACACCCAAGATAAAAAAAAACATAAAAGGCATAAAAGAAGTGAAACATATGGTTTCATGATCTATCCTTCCTGCCATAGTCCATAAGAACATTAGAACATAAGAAATGAGAGCAGGAGTAGGCTATCTGGCCAATCAGGCCTGCACCACCATTCAATATGTTCATGACTGATCTGACCATGGACTCATCTCCACCTAGCTGCCTTTTCCCCATAACCCTAGATACTCCTACTGTGCAAAAAGCTATCCAATCTTGTCTGAAATATATTTACTGAAGTAGCCTCCACTGTTCCATTGGTCAGGAAATTCCACAGATTCACCACTCTTTGTGAAAAGCAGTTCCTCCTCATCTCCATCCTAAATTTACTCCCACAAATCTTGAGGCTATGTGCCCTAGTTCTAGTTTCACTTCCTGCCTCTATCTTGGTCTGACACCCTCATCTCTGGAATCAACATGGTGAACCTCCTGTACACCACCTCCAAAGCCAGTATATCCTTCCTCAAGTAAGGAGAGCAGAATTACACACAGTACTCCAAATATGGTCTCACCAATTCCTTGTACAGTTGCAGCATAACCTCCCTGGTCTTAAAAACAATCCCTCTAGCAATGAATGCCTACATTCCATTTACCTTCTTGATAGCCTGCTGCACCTGCAAAGACATATTAGTTGGCAGGTTAGGTTCAATAGGTACATTTAATGCCAGAGAAATGTATACAATATGGATCCCGAAATACTTTCTCCTCACAAACATCCACAAAAACACAGGAGTGCCCTGAAGAATGAATGATAGTTAAATGTTAGAACCCCAACCACACCCCCCCCCAGCTCTCCCCTCCCATGCACAAGTATGAGCAGGGCAACAACGACCACCCCACCACCTAAAATTGTTAATTCTTGTTAATTGTTAATTGGTCATTGTAAGTTGTCCTGTGACTGGGCTAGGATTAAATTTGGGGATTGCTAGGCAGCGCAGCTTGACGGGCTGGAAGGGCCTTTTCTGTTCTGTATCTCGACAAATAAATAAATAATACTGGAGATCTGAAATAGATCCAGCACCCACTCTTTCTGATGGGGAACCCTAAGTCTAACCTTACGTCCTCTCCCCTGCCCCAAACTCAACTCCTATCCCTGACCCTACTTCATCTCCAGTATTCATGCTGCTCCTTACATCAGCCGCAAAGACCATACAAAACCTTGAACCTGGAGAAGCCATTGGTTACCATGGGAGGAGGGAGGAGGAAGGAGAAGCTCTGACTCAGACAGGAGCTCATTAATGTGGTCATGAGTCCTTACGTCATCACTGTGGAGGTCCCAGATAAGGAGCTTATCCCACTTCTCTACTCTCTCTACCCTCATGACTTTGAGATTTGGCACACCTCTATAAATTTGCTGATGACACTACTGTTGCCAGTGGAATTTCTATTGGTGATGAAGAGACATACAGGAGTGAGCTAGATCAGCCAGCTGGGCAGTATTGCAACAGAACTTTGAACTCAGCATCAACCCAGTCAGGGAATTGATTGTGGACTTCAGGAAGAGGTCACTGGGTGAACACATGCCAGTAATTGTTGGTGGTTTGGCGCATATTTCCTGTTCACAGATCTTAAGAACTGCTGGCTTGTTGACATAAAGGATTTGGGTCATTACCCTATACCCCCAGTCAGTTCCTCAAGAAATCTCAGTCTAGCCCTTCACCACTACAGGTGATCTCTCTCACCTGCCGGGTGAACTCCTAAAGCTCACCAATCCCACATTTCCACTACAGTCACAATCCATGGGGTCGAGTACCACATTTCTGCAACTGGCTCACCAGTCCATGCCTGTGTGCGTAGACTGGACTCAAAAAAGCTGGGCTGCACAATGTCTGAATTTGCCAACATGGAAATGCTTGGCATTATATGCAGATCGAATAGCGCTTGGGCTTCACCACTGCATACGGACCCTACGCCTGACGGTGGTTGTCATCTATACGATGTTTACCATCACCTTAACTAGGTCACCAAGCCAGTGCCACATATTTAAGAGTTTTGGCACATTTAGGTGGAAAGATATTTTTCATCTAAAATGGACTTAGAGGCTACCATCAGGTGCCTGTGTGCACTGAGGACATTCCCAGAACTGTTGTTATAAACCCCTTTAGCCCATCTGAGTGTCAACACATCTCATTTTGGCAGAAGAATGCAGCACAGACTTTCCAGTGTCTAATGGACTCTGTTAAGATATATTGATTTTCTTTTTGTTTACCTCAACAACATATTTGTTACCAGAGTGTCCAAAACCGAACACACCACATCTCCGCGCACTTTTAAAGCACTTAAGCCAACATCGGTTGATTGTCAACCCCGTTAAATGCCAGTTTGTTATGTCTACTATTGACTTTCTTGGCCACTGTATCTCCACAGAGGATGTGACTCTCCTGCCGTCAATATTCGCTGCTATTATGGATTGCCCCACACTACCAATTCACTGCAAGATTTAGAGATGTGGTGAATTTATATCATCTTTTTATTCTGCAAGCTGCTGAACTTACGCTCCACAATTCATGTTGAACATCTGAATCGCAATGGCTCATAAACTCAGGTATAATTTGTATCACACCATGGTGTATTACCCGCACTCTAATTGCCCATGCAAGTGATTTCACCGTTCCTTACAGGCTGCTCTGAGCATCTCCCTGATGAGCAAGTATTGGAACGATTGTCTCCATGGGTCCTGCTGAGCTCCAAAAGGGGACCTGCAGTTCTCCCCAGCAGTTGGTGTAAGGGCAGCTGTTGTGACTGCCAGAGGATTTTATTCCTGATGCCACGACCTGGTTTATATCTCAGCAGTGCTCCACCCTCTTGAGTAAACTCAATTCTTTTAACTTTCTTAATTCCCATCAACACTCTCAGGTTGCTGCTGACCTACGTTCTACCTCATTCGTTTTTGTCTGCCATGATGCACATTAACACACCTTAATCCCTTATGATGACCTATTCCGCAGTTTGGAACTGGGCAATTTTTTTATTGCAGATAGTTAGGGTGAACCTGAGTGTGACTGTAGATAACCTTGAACCTCTCCACCAACAACTGGATGGTTCCAGTGCCATACCCCTGCATTACGACAGGAACAAGTGTGTGTCTGCACATCCCTGGATGAACCCGTGGCATCTGCTGTTACTCCAACAAAGGCACAAGGAACACAAGCTCGGTGGCTCGTAAGAGCTCCAGAGTGACTCACAGTGACAGTCTGGCAGAATTCTGAGGGGGTGGGGAAGGGGGGATATATAGTAATGCAATGGGTGACAGATGACACATATTTTTCATAATAGAAACTGTTCCACATAATTCACATACACCGTCATTGAGTTGTTGCGTTTACATTAAAAAAATTAATAACGTCAGTGTAAGCCGACTGTTTTTGGTAGGTGACACTTGGAGGGGGAGGAATGAAGCAAAGAGCTAGGAAGTTGATTGGTGAAAGAGACAGAAGGCCATGGAAGAAAGAAGAAAGTTGGTTTGGGTGGAGAATTGGAAGGAAGAGAGGGAGGCGATTGGCAGGCAAGGAGATAACATGAGAGAGGGTCAAGATGATGGGAGATGGTGAAGTGGGGGGGGGGTGCGGTGGAGCCATTTCTGGAAGTTTGAGAAATCGATGTTCATGCCATCAGGTTGGAGGGAACCCTAACAGAATATAATGTGTTGTTCCTCCAACCTAAGTGTGGCCTGATCCCAACAGTGGAGAGGGCCATGGATGGACATATCGGAATAGGAATGGGAAGTTGAATTAAAATTGGTGGCCACTGGGAGATCCCGCTTGTTCTGGTGGACGGAGCGTAGAGGCTTGGCGAAGCGGTCTCCCAATCCACCGATATACAAGAGGCCACACCGGGAGCACTGAACACAGTATATGACCCCAACAGTCTCACAGGTGAAGTGTTGCCCTACCTGGAAGGACTGTTTGGGGCCCTGTGTGGTAGAGAGCGAGGAGGTGTAGGGGTAGGTGAAGCACTTGTTCCGCTTGCAAGGTTAAGTGCCAGGAGGGAGATCTGTGGGAAGGGACGAATGGACAAGGGGGTCAAGTCGGGAGCGATCGCTGCGGAAATCAGAAAGTAGGGGTCGGGCAGGGAAAGATGTGGTGGTGGTGGGATCCTGTTGGAGGTGGCGGAAATTTCAGGGGCTGGAGGCTGGTGGGGTGGTCAGTGAGGACAAGAGGAACCCTATCCCTGGTAGCATGGTGGGAGGATGGGGTAAGAGCAGACGTGCGTGAAATGGAATAGATGTGGGTGAGGGCAGCATGGATGGTGGAGGAAAGGAAGCCTCTTTCTTTGAAAAAGGAGGACATCTCCGTTACAGAATGAAAAACCTCATCCTGAGAGCAGATGTGGTGGAGACGGAGGAACTGAGAGAAGGGGTTGGCGTTTTTACAGGTAGCAGGGTGGGATGAGGTATAGTCCAGGTAGCTGTGAGAGTCCATTGATTTATAATAGACATTGGTGAATAAGCTGTCTCCAGAGATAGAGACAGTGAGATCGAGAAGGAGCAAGGAAGTGTTGGAAATGGATCAGGTGAATTTGAGGGACGGGTGAAAGTGTTTTGGTCTGTTGGTAAATGACTGCAGGTTTTGCTAAGCACATGAAATGACTCTGGTATATTTTATTGACTAATCGTAGACAATGCCCCATCCCTCACAAACACCTAGAGAGTCACATTGTGATGCGATGCACCATCTCCACCACGCAAAGGCCAAAGGACAGCTGTCTCCGTCCCCGTCCGCCATGACAATACAGGACAGTTGGGAGGGAGCAGGGTCGCGAGAATAGTTTGGGGAAAAGTACAAAGATGTAGGGAGAGAACAGGATATTGGGATTAGTTAGGGGACTGACACAGGTAGTGAGCAAGGCACTGGGATTCGATAATGGACCAATACAGGGCTGGTGGGAGAGGGTGGGGTAATAGTATTAGTTTAGGGACAGATGCTGAGAGTGTGAGAGAGCTCAGTGAGATTGTTCTAGGCTCCATCGCAGGGCTGTGGGGAATCAGCGTAGCAGTGTGATCAATCTGGAGAGTGACACAGGCTGCAGAGACAATGTGGGACAGTGGCAGTTGTTTGCGGACTGACACGGCTGTGAGGGGAGGGAGGGTCACAGATTAGTTTGCTTACCGACACGGGACAGACAGAGAGCTGGGGGAAGAGTGCAGGCGTGGAATAACTTTGTGGACTAACTGATTTTTGAGGTAGAGTGGTGCAGTTGTACGTTTTCAGAGATAAAACTGCAGAGGCGTTTTCCGTTTAAGATAAACAGCAAAAGTCATTTATTGTCCTCGAAACACTGAGTACAAAGCATGGTAAAACACGTAATAGTGTTATCACGTCAGACCAGCCACTTAAAGCGGAAACTCCAACTCAATGTCGGTGGTTGTGAATTACTTACATTTTCAACTTTTAGCCTGCATAGCACCCCACCCCCTAATAATTCACTGAAACCGGAATTGTGAGCTTACCAGAGCTCAGCTTGGATCCTATGATCCATGGATGCAGTAACAACAACAGGTGCCTCTGCTCCACCCAGAGGTGTGTTGAGACACCCATAGCCATGTCGTGATGGCAGAGGCATGGTAGATGAATCCTCCAAATCTTGGAGGGCTGGTTGAAGGTGATCTACCGAAATACATTCAGGTTTACCCAACCAACTGTGATACAAGTATTTCCTCAACATTCCAAAACATGCAACGGACCATTGTAAGGGGGCTGAAGGGAATGTTGGTGTGTATCATGATGGCCGAAGACAAACAAGGCAGAATGCAGGTCAACCGGAACCCATGATGGGAGGCAGGAATAGGTGGAAAGGAATTGAATTTACTGAGGATGGTAGAACGGTGATGAGAGGCCGACCAAGTGTTCGTAAAAGCTCAGACCAGGCACTTGGGTTTCACAGCCACGGGCACGCTTTATGTTGGAGGCTCTGCTGAGTCGGTTTATTGAGGCAGGGAAAAGAAGAGGAATTATCCACCTCTACCTGGCTGTACAGACTATCAGCCATTTTAGCAAGCTCCCTACAGTCCTTCCAGGGTGCACTGAAGGCGATAGGAGCTTCATCAGGCATTTGTTAGATGAAAAGTTCTTTAAAATGATAAAAAAGGATGATTTCTCAGGAGAGACAGCATGTGTTCCATTAGCTCCGAGGACTTGGCATCTCCCAGGCCGGGCAAGGGCAGCTACTATTTGGCGCGCTCAGACTCCAATAGTCTGTGAAAAGTGAGTTTACAGTCATCAGTCGTTATCGTGTTCAGGCGGATGACCAGTAAAAATTCACCACTCTCGAAGCTGAGGTCGTCTGTGGAGATTTCTCACAGCGCGAATTGGACCTTGGCTTGTACAAACCAAGCAATGACATTTCACTTCCATTTCCACTCTAGTAGTTTCAAATCGACTGCGTTGTCCGACATGTTGAACCCTGGAATTGCCCGCGAGTATCGGGATCACCAAAGTAGCTTTTCAAAAATAAAACGGCAGCTGCGGTTGAAGTTGAAGGAAAACCATAACGATTCATTTATTGTCCTCAAACCGGACGTAATGACGTCTCACCTCAGGTCAGCCTTTTAAAGTGACCCCCAAAACAATGTTGGTGGATGTGAATTATGCACATTTCCACCTTTTACCCTACACACTCATTATTTATAGACCCGCACAGGGCTGTGGGGAGATGGCTGGGCCTTGCCATTTGTTTGTATTCAGTAACAAGGCTGGGGGCCCGTGGGTGGAGAGTTTGAGTTGGAGACTGACACAGGGCTTTCGGGAGGGAGTGGGTGGAGTGGGATTGGTTTGGGATTGACACAGGGCTTTGGAACGGACAGGGGCAGTAGGATTAATTTGGCGAGGGAGCAGGGCGGTGGGATCAGCTTGCGAAGGGAACTGGGCTTTGGGATCAATTTGGGGAGGGAGTTGGTCAGTGGGATCGGTGTGGAGAGGGAGCTGGATGGTAGGATCGGCTTGGGAAGAAAACTGGGAGGTGGGATCGGTTTGTGGAGGGAGCTGGGCAGTGGGATCGGTTTGGGAAAGGGGTTGGGCTTTGGGATTGGTTTGGGGAGGAAGCTGGGCTTTGGAATCGATTTGGGAAGGGAGCTGGGCTTTGGGATCAGTTTGGGGAGGGAGCTGCGCAGTGGGATCGGTATGGGGAGGAAGCTGGGCTTTGGGATCGATTTGGGAAGGGAGCTGGGCTTTGGGATCGGTTTGGACAGGAGGCTGGGCAGTGGGATTGATTTGGGAAGGGAGCTGGGCTTTGGGATCGGTTTGGGGAGGGAGCTCGGCAGTGGGATCAGTGTGGCGAGGTAGCTGGGCAATTGGATTAATTTGGCGAGGCAGCAGGGCGGTGGGAATTGGTTTGGTGAGGTGGCGGGCGGTGGGATCGGCTTGGGAAGGGAACTGGGCGGTGCGATCAGTTTGGGGGGAGAGCTGGGCAGTGGGATCAGTTTGGGAAGGGAGCTGGGCGGTGGGATCGGTTTGGGAAGGGAGCTGGGCGGTGGGATCGGTTTGGGAAGGGAGCTGGGCGGTGGGATCGGTTTGGGAAGGGAGCTGGGCAGTGGGATCGATTTGGGAAGGGAGCTGGGCGGTGGGATCGGTTTGGGAAGGGAGCTGGGCGGTGGGATCGGTTTGGGAAGGGAGCTGGGCGGTGGGATTGGTTTGGGGAGAGAGCACGGCAGTAGGATAAACTTGGGGAGGGAGCGGGATGGTGTATCGGTTTGGGTAGGGAGCAGAGTGGTAGGGTCCATTTAGAGAGCGAGCTGGGCGGTGGGGTTGATTCGGGGAGGAATCTTGAGGTGCTGTTCCTCAAGCTGGTGTCAGTCCTCACTGTCACCGGGCAGGAGAGCACAGATCAATAGGACCGAGAGAAGGCGGATTAAACTGACAGGAGGCACCGGAGACGGCAGCTGCTGGAATCTGGGGCAATGGACAATCTACCGGAGGAGCTCTGTGCGTCGGGCAGCGCCTGTGCTGTACTCAAAGTCTTTAAATGGAATTGCCACTTTGGAGACACGTTCCTACTCCGTCCAGTAGGACTTCTGTGAGAACCTCTCTCGCTGTTTCCACTGTATAATTTCTGCTCAACCCATTGACTTCCCTCCAGCAGACTGATGACCGTTCCAATTACAGTAACAGGGAGCGGGAAGGTGCAAGTCATTTGCACGGACTGAATGACGGCGCTCACCCAATCTCTGCAGGTAGGCAGAGGGGGTGACCTGGCTCTGTTGGTAAAAAATCGGGGAGATTTCAATATGCAGGTAGATCGGGAAACTCAGGTTGTTTCTGGATTCCAAGAGAGGGAATTTCGAGAATGCATCTGAGATGATTTTTCTATTCTAGCTATTCTGGATTGGTGTTGTGCAATGAGCTGGGATTAGTTAGAGAGCTTAAAGTAAAGGAACCCTGAGGGAAAAGTGATCCTAAATGATACAATTCACCCTCCAATTTGAAAAGGAAAAAGTAAAATCAAATGTATCAGTATTACAGTGGACTAAAGGGAATTAAAGAGGTACAAGAGAGGAGCTGGCCAATTTGACTGGTAAAGAACACTGGCAGGGATGATGGCAGAGAAGCAAAGGCTGAAATTTCTGGGAGAAGTTCAGAAGGTGCAGGATGTATACATTCCAGAGAGGAAGAAGTATCCAAAAGGCAGGATGACACACCAAGAGAAGTCAAAGCCAACATAAAAGCCATATAATAGGGCAAAAATTAATGGGGAGTTAAAGGATCGGGAATCTTTTAAAAACTAGCAGAAGGCAACTGTAAAAGTCATGATAAAGGAAAAGATAGACTACGAAGGTCAGCTAGCCAATAATATTAAAGAGGATTCCAAACGTTTCTTCAGATACATAAAGTGCAAGAGAGTTGAGAGTAGATATCAGACTGCTGGAAAATAATGCTGGAGAGGTAGTAATGGGAAACAAGGAAATGGCAGATGAGCTAATTAAGTGGAAATCACAAGTGTTATGCCGGAAGTTCAAGTGTGTCGGGGGCAGAAGTGTGTGAAGGTGCCATTGCTAAGGAGAAGGATCTTGGGAAACTGAAAGGTCTGAAAGTAGATAGGGTCACTTGGACCAGATGGTTTACACCCCATGATCTGGAGTAGGTGGTGGAAGGGGTTGTGGTGGCATTAGTAGTAATCTTTCAAGAATCATTTGATGCTGGCTAGAGGAATGTAAAATCGCAAATGTCACTCCATTCTTTAAGAAGGGAGAGAGACCGAAGAAAGGAAACTATAGGCCAGTTAGTCTGACTTCGGTAGTCATGGGTATTATATCAGTATTGACAGGGGGACCCAGGGAGTCTCATAAAGTGTGTCAGTATTTAGAGGATCCTGCGGAATGTGTTATTATTTCATGATGGTCCCAGAGAGCACATTTGTACTTAAATTGTGTCCCTGGAGCATGTTAGCATTCACAGAGGGTCTTGGGAGAGTGTTGGTGTTTAAGGAGATAACAGCGAGTATGTCAGTATTTACACAGAGCCCTTGGCAGTCAATTAGTACTTACAGAAGATCACTGGGAGCTTCAGTATCTGTAGAGGGTCCCAGGGTGTTTGTCACTATTTACAGCTGGTCCCCGTGAAGTAAGTCGATATTTACAGAGGGTATCACTGAGCATTATGACAGTTTTTACAGGGGTCCTCAGGTAGTGTGTCTGTATCTACAGGGGGTCCTGTGGAAGGTGTCAATATTAATAGAGGGTCATGTGGGGGGGGTGTCAGTATTTATAGGCTGTGTGTCCCTGTTTACGACAGGTCTCTTGGAGCATGTCAGTATTTGCAAAGCGGCCTGTGGAGTGTGCCACTATTAACAAGGAGTTCCTGATGGGTAATCAGTATTTACAGGGGGTCTCAGGGAGTGTGTCAGTATTTATAAGGGGTCCTGTGGGGATCGTCAGTATTTATAGGGGGTCCCTATAATGGGCATTAGTTACAAAATTACAAAATTGAAGATCGTGCAAGTAGAAAAGGAAGTGTTACAGGGACAATCAGTGGTCAACAGAGAAAAAAACAAATCAAACTGAACCCTTTAAGGCAGCAAATAATTCCAGGTAAATCAGCATGTGAATGTAATTGAGGGGTTTGCTCTGCAGCTGCAACAGTCACCATGTGCACTCAAGCCTCCTTCCAAAATAGAAGAAAACATGAAAATATAAGCTTGAAAAATAACAAATATAACTTTAATATTGAAAGAAAGGATGAAAGATAAAAAAAAGTATCTGCAGAGGAGATACATGACATTAATAGAGAGAAAGTGGTAATTTATTTTTATCATGGAAATTGTTATATGACATTTGGAAATACTGATACAATTTGCTAGTGGCAATTGTGATCGGTGTACGTAGTATCGTGATTGGTAATTCTTTGATGTTTTGATTTTCCAATTCATATAACGCATCAGCAAACCAGATGATGCAGTCTGTCTGGACAATGAGAAGACCATCATCAGGATATCATGCAGCATACATTGCCACAGCACACAGTTGTGTGGATAATATATCAACGTGCAAAAATACGGAATGACAAGAATGTTGGAGATGGTGATGATAAAGCAGAGCATCGAACGACTGGCAGCAAACAAAATGAACAAAGTTATAAATCACCCCTCTTCTCAGAAATGATCACTGCCATTTATAGTCTGCGACTTCCATTTCGGAGTAGAGCTTTTGAACTGCTGTACGACCTGGCATTTTTGCTGTGTGAACTGGAGTCTCGATGATGCAGGGTGGTTGTGGCTTAGTGAGTACAGGCGGAATCGAGGCAGCCGGGACAGGGTGTGAGAGCAGGAAATGAGCCAATATTTGGCCCTTGCTGGAGTGGTCTTGCAAGTGTTTTGATGTGGCAGAACAGAGGCCAGACAAGCGGAGATGAGACAGACTCGAGGCAGCTGCACCTGTGCCTGAGGAAGAGGAACAACCCACTGTTTGGCTGATTTAAACATCAGGCCAGATTGAAAAGATCAGATATGTGCTGAATTGAGAATGCAAGGCCCAGGCCTGAGAGAATATTGAAGCGGCAGGGTCTGGGTCAGAGAGTGAATAACGACATGAGGTTTGGCCGATTTAACCACTGGGCCAGATTGAAAGGGTCAGGGTGTCGGGGCCAGTGGTGAGGGATGGGCTGGTGTGCAGCTCACTGATCTGTGAGGTTTATTTGTCTCGGTGCTGAACTTGGGCTCTGGCCTGTGACTAACGGGTTCCTGGATCTGCTGCAGTGATGAACGCGCTTCATGGATGTGGACTCACTTTAATGAACTTCGGTTCTCAATGTTAATTGCTTACCTTTGTTGTTTACATAAATTGATTTTTTTCTGCACGTTGGGTGTTTGACAGTTTGTTTTTGTAATGGATTCTACTAGGATTCTTTGTTTTGTGGCTCCCTGTAAAGAGATGAATCTGAAGGTTCTATACAGTATACATACTTTGAGAATAAATGTATTTTGAACTGAAAACAGAGATTACAAACACATTAATAATTTTCCATTATGAAAATTCTGTTCACATTAGCTGATGTTCCAACAAATCACAGCCTGTCCACAATCTAAATGAATGATTTAACTGCTGAATGAAATACAACTGTTCAAATTTTCTGTAGATAGAATGCTGGGCATCAAGTGGTCTCAGTGTGGGATACAGAGTAGTTTATGGAAAGGGACTTGTAAGAGTCGATATATGGAGGTGATTTCCTTCTTGTGGATGGCTGGAAAAAAGAATCCCGTCTCAGCAGCATTCCATTCAAGTGGAACAGAGATGGGAAATGCCTTCACCCAGAGTATGGTTATCGTGGGAATTTCCTGCTGAACTGGTCTGATGAATCAGCTTCTGAGTATGATCAAGAGTGAGCAGATCAATCCTTTTCAAAACATGTGAACCAAGGAATGTGGGAATTGCACAGGAAGGAGCCACCATAACAGATGTTAGCCATGATCCCACTGAATTGTAGAAATGTTATCTTACAGGAAGCGTCTGCCTATATAGGATAAAGGTACTCATTCATGTGGAAATGCACCTTCCCTTCTGTTCCAGTTCACAGAGTCCTCCGTCACATTTCATTTGATGTGTGGATTTCTTCTCTCAGCCCCACTGTTCCCTCTAAGCTGTGTGGGTGTGTGGCCGTGCAGTAAGTGAAATGCTCCTGTGCCCATAGCTTTTGTTACTGTGCGGCTGGAATTCTCTTTTGTATATGATTTGTTACGTACCCGTGACACGTGACAGTGGTACCCTTGTCACGTGACTGGGGTTGAAGTTATACTGGACTTGAGGTAATGGTCTTGTGATGGTGGAGTGACATCATTTTCCCGCAAGTAGAGATCATGTGACAGGTTTTTTTTACAGGGTATAAAAGAAGGACCCCTCCCTGTGAGGTGGGGCAGTTCGTGGCTGGATTTGCCATGTTGACTTCATGCCACTGCGTGATTTAATGTGATGACGCAGTTTAGTTGAAAGATGAAGTTTTATCTAATGCCTAAAGTTTAAAAGGTCATTGCCAGCAGTTTCTTTATAATAATGCTAGTTAAGAATCAGTGGAGAGTGAAGATCGGAGTTCGGGAGTTAAAGATCGAGGAGAATCGAATTTTGACAGTGAAACAGGTTCGACCTTGTTTGATCCTTATTCGGAAGGATTTTGTTGACTATTCTCGTGTTAATCCCTGGGATGACCAGAAAGGATTTGAGAATGGTGATAAAGGAAAGGTCAGTGCCTTTAAGCCGTTACGTTTCATAAAATTCTTCGTGGGAAGAGTTCGACTTTGGAAACAGAAGAAAAATGATGTGAAAAAGAATTTAAATCATCTTGAAAAGTCTCTCCTTTTAAATGGACTGTGAGCATTTTGAACTTTTGGCAATACCACTTTAAAGAACTGTTTTTGCAACATCGCTTTAAGAACTGTTAAGCTGCCGCACAGCAGCTGTTTTCCGGTTATGTTAGTGTTTGTTTACTTTTGGGGGGTTTGTTTTCAATGTTTAATAAACGTGTTATTTGTTATAAAAACCCTTGCCTAACTCACATATATTTATTGTTGCCTGAATACGTAACATAAATTATGGGGGCTGCGTCCGGATTGGATCGTTTGAGTTTATATGCTTGTTAACTTTTGAATCGGTGTTTTGGAAACGGGGAATACTCGATTCTTTTGTTTGATTGGCTTGTGAGTGGTATTCGGCAACAATGAATATTGATGAGTTTCTGGCTTTGCCAGGCGCGAAGTTGTTAGCGAAGGCAAAAAAAACTGAGGTATCTGAGATAGCTAGTAAATTGCAACTTAAAGGTATTTTGCAGACTACGTCAAAGGCTGTAATACAGAGAAAAATCGTGTCTCACTTTGTGGATTCGGGTGTTTTTGATGAATCAATTTTAGAGTCGTTTCTAATAAGTAATATGGAGATGCAGTTGCAAATTGAACAAATGAGATTGGAACAAAGTAAAGCAGAATTGGAGCGTGGTAAGTTAGAAGCTTTTCAAAAGAAGAGGGAGTTTGATTATGCAATGGCGGAATTAAGGTCTGGGAGTCAGTCTTCTGGTTCTAAAAAGCCGTTTGTTGTTAGTCAAGAAATTAAATTGGTCCCTCCATTTAGTGAAACAGAAGTGGAAAGATATTTCCAACATTTTGAAACTATTGCTCGGATGTCAGAGTGGCAGAGAGATAAATGGTCAGTGTTGTTACAGAGTGTAATTAAAGCCAAAGCACAACAAGTTTACACAGCTTTAACTGCTGCGCAAACATTAGATTATGATATTGTGAAAATGCATATTCTCAAAGCGTACAAATTAGTCCCAGAAGCATATAGAGAAAGATTCAGTAGTTTGAAGAAGTCTGTGGAAAAGACTTATGTGGAATTTGCCTATGATAAAGCTGTGTGTTTTGAGAGATGGGTTTCTTCTAAAAATGTAAATGGGGACTATGATACATTGAGAGAGCTGATTTTAATGGAGGAATTTAAAAGAAGCATTCCTGTTGAAGTAAGGACCTACTTAAATGAGAGGGATACTGATAAATTGCAGGACTGTGCTAGATTAGCTGATGAGTATGTTTTAATCCATAAGAATAAATTTCCTCAGGGCAGAATTTTTAAGAGGAAAAATAACATGGAGACTCAAGGTAAATCAGAAATTAAATCAGAGGTTAATGAGAAAGGTAAGGAGGAAGGAAAACCTGTGAAGGAAAGACAGTTTGGTCTTATTTGTAACTATTGTAAGAAGCCTGGCCATGTAATAGCTAACTGTTTCAGATTGAAAAAGAAAGAGAAGGAAGCAGTTCCAGATGCTTGTGTGCAACATACTGAAGCACCTCTAAAATTACAGGGCTTGATAAACACAAATGAGGCTTTGTTAGAGTCTGACCAAGTTAAAAAGGGATATGATCATTTTATAACTGAAGGGTTTGTATCCTTGAAAGAAGGATCTACTCTCGTGCCAATAAAAATCCTTAGGGATACTGGAGCTTCTCAATCACTTATGTTAGACAGTGTGTTGAAGTTTAATGAAAAGACTGATACTGGTGAGGTAAATTACATAACAGGTGTTGGGAGTGATTTTATGCCTGTACATTTACATAAAGTAAATTTAAAATCAGTGTTAGTTACAGGATTTGTTAAAGTAAGATTACAGCATAGCTTACCTGTGAAGGGTATTTCTTTATTGTTAGGTAATGGCTTGGCAGGTGGACAATTTTTCCCTGGAGTGCATTTGACAATGGAGTCTAAGGAACCAGAGATGAATTCTAACACAGATTCTTCCTGTGTTGTGACTAGAGCTATGGCTAAAAAGATTGATGTGCAGAATGAGGTTGTTACTCATGACTGTTCAACTCAGGATTCGAGTTTTGAGGATGTGTCAGAGACTTTCTTACCTTCGTTGTTTGAACAAGATTCTGGAAGTATGTCTGACTATGAAGATTTATCTCTGTCTCGGAAGGAGATGATAGCAGAGCAGAATAGAGACCCTGAGATTATAAAATTAAGGGAACAAGCTTTACTAGATAGTGAAATTGAGAAGGTGCCAGTAGGATATTACTTGGAAAAAGGAGTGTTGATGAGGAAGTGGAGGTCGCCTGCAATTCCTGCAAGTGAGGAATGGAATGTTGTTTACCAGGTGGTTGTCCCTAAAGTTTATCGGAATAAGATTTTGACTTTAGCTCATAGTGTGCCTTTAGGTGGACATCAAGGGGTAAGGAAAACTGTGGACAAGATTTTAAAACATTTTTACGGGCCTGGTCTAAGAAAAGATGTGGTGATGTTTTGTAAAACATGCCATACTTGTCAAAATGTGGGTAAACCAAATCAAGTTACACCAGTAGCTCCATTACAACCTATTCCAGCATTTGGTGAACAGTTTTCTAAAGTTATTGTAGATTGTGTTGGTCCATTACCAAAGACAAAAACTGGTTATCAGTATTTGTTGACTATCATGTGTACTTCGTCAAGGTTTCCAGAGGCAGTACCACTTAGGAATGTAAAAGCTAAAACTGTGACAAAGGCTCTTATAAAATTCTTTACTTATTTTGGATTACCTAAGGAAATACAAACTGATCAAGGCAGTAATTTTATGTCTGGATTGTTTCAACAGATAGTTTATAAATTGAGAGCTAAGCAAATCACTTCATCTGCATACCATCCAGAGTCGCAAGGTGCCTTGGAGAGGTTTCATTCTACCCTCAAGAATATGATTAGGACATATTGTGTGGAAAATGAAAGTGACTGGGATGAGGGTATAAATTTACTTTTATTTGCAGTAAGGGAATCGGTACAGAAATCTTTAGGTTTTAGTCCATTTGAACTTGTGTTTGGGCATACAGTTAGAGGACCTTGAGCTTTATTGAAAGAACAGTGGATTAGTAAGGAAGTACACACTAATTTGTTGGACTATGTTTTGAAATTTAAGGACAGGTTACATAAAGCTTGTAGCTTAGCCAAGGAAAATTTAAAGTTGGCTCAGGAGAAAATGAAAACTTGGTATGATAAAGAAGCTAGGATGAGGATGTTTAAGCCTGGAGATAAGGTGTTGGTTCTTTTCCCAGTGCAAACAAATCCTTTACAAGCTAGATTTCATGGTCCTTATGAAATTGTGTCTAAAATCAATGATGTGGATTACGTGATAAAAACTCCAGATCGTAGAAGGTCAACACAACTTTGCCATATAAATATGATTAAACCATATTTTGGGAAACAATCTGATACTGTGACTGTTGTGGTTAGTGAGAATGAGTTTGATGTAACTGGGAACATGATAGATGATTCATCTGACATTCATTCTAAATCCAACATTGTTTCTGTTAGGTTACCAAATTCAACCATTCTGGAAAATATTGATGAGAAATTAGCACATTTACAGCTAGAGCAGAAACAACAGATGAAGGAATTAATTTTTAAATATCTGTTTCCAGATGTTCCGAGAAGGACTACTATAGCTTCACATGATGTAGATGTTGGAGATGCCAAACCTATTAAACAACATCCATATAGGATGAACATAGAAAAATGTGAACTTGCTGAGAAAGAAATTGAATATATGTTAGAGAATGATATTATTAGACATTCTAACTCGAATTGGAGTTCGCCATGTGTTATGGTGCCAAAACCAGATGGTAGTATTAGGTTTTGTACGGACTATAGGAAGCTGAATACGTAACAGATTAGTTAAAGCAAAGAGCAGATTTCAGGATGTGTAACAAATCTCCTACTCAGACCAATGGGGTTGGTCCATGCTGTTGTAAAAAAAAAGAGGAAATGTTTACTAGGGTTCTGATAGAGGCAGCGGTAGAGATTGTGGAGGCATTAGTAATGATCTTTCAAAAATCATTGGACTCTGGCATGGTGCCAGAGGACTGGAAAATTACAAATGTCACTGCATTCTTTAAGAGAGGAGGAAGCCAGCAGAAAGGAAATTATAGACCAGTTAGCCTGACGTCAGTGGTTTGGAAGATGTGGGATGCAATTGTTAAGGATGAGATTATGGAGTACTTAGTGACACAGGACAAGAAAGGACAAAGTCTGCATGGTTTCCTTCAGGGAACATCTTGCCTGATGAATTTGTTGGAATTCTTTGAGGAGATGAGATGTAGGATAATAAAGAGGATGCAGTGGATGTTGTGTATCTGGACTTTCAGGAGGCCTTTGACAAGGTACCACACATGAGGCAGCTTACCATGATCAGAGCCCATGGTATTACTGGAATGTTACTGGCATGGTGAGAGCATTGGCTGACTGATAGGAGGCAGCGAGTGCAAATAAAAGGATCCTTTTCTGGTTGGCTGCCAATGACTTGTGGTGTTCCAAAGGGATCCGTGTTGAGACCACTTCTTTTTATGCTCTATATCAGTGATTTAGATGATGGAATAGACGGCTTTGTTGCCAACTTTGCAGATGCTATGAAGATTGGTGGAGGAGTAGGTAGTGTTGAGGAAATAGGTCAGCTGCAGAAGGACTTAGACAGATTAAGAGAGTGACAAATGAAATACAGTGTTGGAAAATGCATGGTCATACACTTTGGTAGTAGAAATAACTTGCAGGTCGAGTCGGTGGTGTGTAAGGCAAATGCAATGTTAGCATTCATTTCAAGAGGTCCAGAATACAAGAACAGGGATGTGGTGCTGAGGCTTTATATGGCACTGGTGAGGCCTCACCTTAAGTATTGTGAACAGTTTTGGTGTTGCAAGGACGTGGCGGTGGAACAAACCCGTGCTGAACACAGGCATGGAGGCCGAGGAGGGATACGCTGCCATCGTAGTGAGTGTGGGAAGGGTTCCAAGGGGGGTTTTACTCGGAGTCTTGGTCTTGGTAGATAATTCAGGAACAAGGCTTTACTTAGAACTGATTGTCCTAAACACCATGGAGTGAGGTTACTCATACACGAGTTGACCAACGAACTGGCACCTTCTAGTAGTGGTCACAGGACTCTTATACTACTCTGGTTGATGGAATGCAGGTGTCCATAATTATTGGAGCCTGGAAATAGATTGGGAACTAAACAAGGTGTTTAAGGCCCAATTCCTGAGTAAGACAGCCAGGTGCCAGAAGGGACCATGACATTTGGGCTCCTCATCTTAAAAAAAGATGTGCTGGCATTGGAGAAGTTTCAGAGGAGGTTCACAAGGATGATTCGGAAATGAAAGGGTTATCTTATGAGGAATGTTTGATAGCTCTGAGTCTGTATTCACTGGAATTTAGAAGGATGAGGGGAGATTTCATTGAAACCTTTTGAAATTTGAAAGGCCTTGTAACTCTCGCTTTGACTAGTGGTTCAAGATAGGGGCTGATAGCCCCCGACCCGGCCAAACTCAAGAAATCTCGTTTGGGTGGATGCTGCGCGATGAGTCCCCTGTTACAGATCAGTACCCCAAAATAACAAACAGTATACAATATGTAATTAAACAATTGAGCTTTGTAATTCTTACTTTGACTATATATCAGTAAAGAAAACAAAAAAAAAGAAGAAAGGGCCCAATCTCTTGAAACAGTCTATTGTGCAATGTTGGAGCTCATTGATAAGCCGGATGTCCATCATCGACCTCCTCCGATCGTCGCTGCCCTTCGGACCCTCGCTCCAAGTCCAGCCTGTCAGCTGGCCTACGAACTCTCTCCATTTGCGTCTTCTGTCCTCATCTCTCCCCAGCAAAAGACTTCAAAAATCATTTTTCCAAACTCACAAGAAAGAACAACATTTCTCTCATTGGTAAAAACACAAAATGCTGGCAGAACTCAGCAGGCCAGACAGCATCTATGGGAGGAGGTAGTGATGACGTTTCGGGCCGAAACATTGTCACTACCTCCTCCCATAGATGCTGTCTGGCCTGCTGAGTTCTGCCAGCATTTTGTGTTTTTATTTATTTCCAGCATCTGCAGATTCACTCGTGTGCCTTTCCCTCATTGGATAGCCCTAGCATTCCAAACCCTGTTATCTCTAGTCATAACCCAAACATTGCTACCATAGAGAAACCGTTACATTAGCAGTGAAACCTTACAGCATGTTACCATCTGAACAAAGTAGATACAGTCTGAACAAACTAGATATGGAAAGAATATTTCCCATGGTGCAGGAGTCTAGGTGAAGGGGGCACAGCCTCAGGATAGAGGAGATGCAGGGAAACTTCTTTAGCCAGAGGTTGGTGAACTTGTGGAATTTATTACCACAGGCAGCTGTGGAGGCTAGGTCATTGGGTGTATTTAAGGCATTACTTGATAGGTTCTTGATTGGACCTTTTGGCCAGTTGCTTTAAAACAAAAACTATCATTTCCATATTCGCCAAAAGACACATTCCCGGTGTTTGTACTCTCCTTTACAGAATTAATTCCTTCACTTGAACTCGACTCATTGTCTTCAGTGAAGATTCCACTCAACAGCTTTTGTCTCGTAGAATGCAATATAAATTATTGATTCAGGAACTCAGCGAGTTTAACAGCATCAGTGGGTGGAAGGAATTTTCAATGTTACTGGAATTGCCGTGTTCCTTAGCAGATTGTCTATTATTCCCGATTCCAACATCTACAGTCTTTTGTGTCTTCCCTCAAATCAAAACTTTTGAAGTTTCTGTAGTATCTACGCACATCTCTCAGTGCTCTTTATTGCAAGATTTTGTTTTTCAAGTGATGTAGTCAGCAGGATATTCAAGTTTCAAAGGATTTGAGGTACATTTATTATCAAAGTATGTATGCAGTGTACAACCCTGAGATTCGTCTTCTCCACAGAGGGCTAAGAAACAAAGAAAACCATGGACCCCGTTCAACCCCCTCCCCTGCCACACACATGCAAAAAAAAGCACATCGCGTAAACAGCAACAAGAAAGAATGAGCGAAAGCACAGAATATGAAATAATTTAAAAAGAATATAGAATCGAAAGACTCCATATTCAGTGCAGCTCAGTCATCATTATCTTCATGTCGCTCCAATTCAAAGTCGCATCAGACAGATAACACCATGTAAAGTGTGCTGGAGGTAGCATCATGCTATGGGGATGCTTGCAGGGACTGGAAATCTGGTCAGGATTGATGGGAAGATGAATGCTGCTAAATACAGAGAGATCCTGGATAAAAAGCTAATAGCCTCTGCCACAATGCTTAAACTATGGAGGAAGTTCGTCTCTCAGCAGGACAACGACCCAATGTACACCGTCAGAGCAACCACGGAGTGGCTTCAAATGAAGAAAATCGATCCCCTTGCGGGGCCATTTAGAGTCCTTAATCCGATCGAATATCTCTGGCAAGAGTTGTCCACCGACACTCCCCTATTACCCTGATGCAGCTTGAGCAACTTGCAAAGAGGAATGGGCAAATCTTGCTCCATCACATTGTGCAAAGCTACTGGAGACTTATCAAAAAGATTACTGATTGTTAATTACTGTGAGATGTGGGTTCAACTATGTAATGCACAAAGGGTAATGGATACATTTGAACTGCTGACATTTCAATTTCAAATGATCCGTTTTTCATTCTTTAAAAAATCTCATTTTTTATTTGGAGGGGTTAAGAGACATGTGCTTCAGAAATTAAAAAAGTTCAGTTAAATTTAACAAAATCCCTGGTTGTAAAATCCATTTATATCAACAAAGCGCTGGGGCTGAGTACTTTTACAGGGCACCATATCTGGAAATCTACTTTGGACGATCACATCAAATACACTGTAAAAGTAACCGCTCGACCCCGTTGATGGATCGCAGGGATGTCACCCGGTTTCATGTCCAAAATCCCGGAGACTGAGCTCGACCAGCGACAGTTTCTGCATCTGGAATATACATGACACGGTGCTCATGGTGTTGTTTCTTTAGCATCCGTTTGATATGTGTTATCATGCCACTATACAGTTTTTAACATTAGTTACTTTTAGCACACAATATCAGGACACTACATTTTGGTAAAATATATTCAAACCGTACTATTACACGTTACCTGTCGGTGAATTAACGGGAACCCTGCGTACTCTCGAGTCCGAGTGATGCACTGTGTGGAGATGGATGGATAATGAGATTCCGAGAGGCTGAGTGCTGATGACACATTAGTGCACAATACCTACCCTCGCACCACCTTCTGCCAATCGACATACTCTTTCATATCATTGCCAAACGATTCTGAAGAACTATAATTGTTTCAACTCATCTAGTTTGGAGAGATCCTGTTGGCGTTGCCACCAAGCATCAACAAATCACCTCGATGTGTGTCACTTTCTCCGGGGACAGAGCCCGGATAGTGAAAAGCGTAATTTTCTCAGAAAATGCATGTAGATGTTAAATATTCATAATATTATATTCAAACTTGAGACTATATTGTCACAGAGCGATATGTCCACGCATGGTCCATTGATGCAAACATCCAACACCTACCTTGTTTAGATTCTGCCGTTTTTAAGCCATGTTTGAAAACAAGCGGTCCAGATAGATCTTATTCACAAAGAGTTCTTGAGAAAATCGATATTGGGTCAAGTGGAAATCACGAGTACTCCTCTGTTTAACACAAGCATTGTCTAATATAACCAAATAATTTTCCATTGGAAGGAAGAATGGCAAAACGACTGTCGCAACAAAAAACAATCTGTTTCCAAATACCAGTGCTGGACTTTGCTCGCAGATACTCTGATGTGTTTTCATATTTAATTTTATAAATGGGATAAAAACAGACAAACGATAATTGGGTTGCTCGTGCAATGAATAATTTGGAAATCGAAGCAGATAACAGAGCTATTTTGTCCCAGTGGAATATTATTTCCTGAAATTTTTTTTCACTCGCATTGTTACAAAAATTCACCCAAGAAAAGAACGTGATTATAAAGGAATGTGATTTTCGCAAATGGACAGGACTATAATAGCATCAATAGACTATACAGGAGGTGATTATTTTAGAATATCAGTCTCTTACCTACGGGGATCTCACATCAATATGAGTCTGTATATAACAGGAAAATATGTGCCAGCAGTCGTTTCCTTATTATGTGAAACAGAAAAAAATCTTAGTATTTTATCAATGCGCAACATCCTGGAATCATTCCAAGTATTTCATCACATACAACACACCAATTTCATCTATTTTAAAGCAGTCAGCCACCATAAAAACGAGCGGATAACTATCCATGTCCAGTCAGTTCAGAGTTTAAAATAGCTTATAAAAAGATATGGCAATTCTGTGGGAATATTCAATCTGAAATTCAAAAATAATGCAAACCTTTTGTCTGAACAAAATATTCGCTGCACTGAGTACTCTCAATCTCTCATACCTGCTTCATACAAATCAACACCAGACTCGGATCCAGCAGCAGTGAAATTTGTTGGAGAGAAAGCTGGGTAATTATTTTTTAAATATTATCCTCTTCATTCATAAGTTCATGACCCAGGTCAGAACTGCAATCGAAGTGACGGTGAAATTTAGGTACTGCATTGAGACTGGCTGAATGTGGTGAATTATTGCAGTGAGAGCACGGGCGTCACTCCGGCCGTCAAGTGCAGACCGCCAGGAGTTCGAAGTGACTAGATTTTAGAGGAGCTGGATGAACGTCCATCGTCTGGTTACAGAGAAATGCAGTGAATTTTGGTGAAATTAACTATTCTTTTCTAGTGACATTCGTTTAGAACTAGTAGTGTGGATATTGTGTTGCTTTGTTGAATTCATTTGGAATAACTGACCCACAGTCCTGCCAAAGAGTTTCAGCCCGAAATGTCCATTGTACTTTAACGCCTGGTCTGGTGAGTTCCTCCAGCCATTTGTGTGTGTTCCACGGCAACTTTTTCTAACAAGGACAGCAGCCCAGACATGAATAGGGATACCCAGCATAATACTGAGAGCTACCGGAACAGAGACGGTCTTACCGTCCTCTTCCTCCCTGATAACATAAGACCCAGCTTAAGATGAATTGGATATTATATTATCAAAAAACTGAAATTGTGTAATAATCACAAATTATGCACAAAGGACTGTGCTGAACACTTCCTCAATTGCCGTGGACATTGCATCAGAGAAGCCTCTCTTTCTCTATCTCTTGTACACGAAGAACGTTTTGGACAATCACAGAAGAAATATTTGTCATATGAAGGTTAACTTATTTGCTAATCGCAAATGATTCCGGAAGTCGCTTCTACCGTATTGGTTAATGATTGGTGTGTAGTCGCTGTCCCATTGGAATGCTTCCCGACACTGCGGTGCCGTTTTCTGGTCCTGGGTCACGTGCTCCTATACCTGCGATTAGCTTCCTGTCTTCAGGTGTATAAAGTCTTCATGTGTGCGGGTCTCTCTTTTTACCCTGAGCTCGATCCACGCTATGAGCCAAGGACAGCGCTGGAGAAAACATTTTGAAGGTGTCTTACAGTTAATAAGGGGAGCGGCTCGTGTTTCAGGTGCACATCTGACTCAGGAAAGACCTGGAGCCACTGCAGTTTGCCTGTCACCACAATAAGTCTGCCACAGGTGCGATCCCATTGGCTCTCCACGCGGCCTTGGATCACTTGGACAATGCAATGCAAATACTTTGTTGACGATAGCTCAGCATTTAACACCATCATTCCTACAGTCATGATCGGAAAGCTACAGAACGTAGGCCTCTGTACCTCCCTCTGAAAATGGATCCTGTACTTCCTAACCGGAAGACCAGTCTGTGCGGATTGGAAATGACATCTCCACCTCGCTGGCAGTCAATGCTGGCATACTACAGAAGTGTGTGTTTAGCCCTCGACTCTACTGTCTCTACCATCACGAATGTGTAGCTTGGCAGAACTCGAATGGCATCCAGAAATTTGCAGCTGATACAATTGTTGGCAGAGTTTCAGATGGTGACGATAGGGTGTACAGGAGCGAGATATACCAGATGGTTGAGTGGTGTCACAGCAACAACCTTTCACTCGGTGTCAGCAAAACAAAAGAGCTGATTGTGGACTTCAGGAAGGGTGAGATGAGGGAACACAAACCAATCCTTACAGAGGGTTCAGAAGTGGATCGAGTAAGCAATTTCAAGTTCCTGGGTGTCAATATCTCTGAGGACCTAACCTGGATGCAACATGTTGATGCAGCTATAAAGAATCCAAGACAGCAGCTATATTGCATTCGGAGTTTGAGGAGATTTGGTTTGTCAATGAACACACTCAAAAACTTCTACAAATGTACAGTGGAGACCATTTTGACTGGCAGCATTATCGTCTGGTGTGGGGGTGGTGCGAGAAGAGAGCTACTGCGGAAGATCGATGTAAGCTACAAAATCTTGTAAAATTAGTCAGCTCCATCATGGGTACTATCCTCCGTAGTGTTGAAGACATCTCCAAGGAGCGGTGCCTGAAGAAGGTGGTGTTCATCATGAAGCACCCCCACCACCCAGGACCTGCCCTCTTCTCATTGTTACCGTCGGGAAGGAGGCACTGTAGCCTGAAGGCACATACTCAACGATTCAGGAACAGCTTCTTGCCCCCATCCCGCCATCCGATTCCTAAATGGACATTGAACCCGTGAACCCAACAGCACTCTTTAAAAAAAAATTTATGTTATTTTTTGCACGACTTGTTTTAACTTAACTACTCATATATATTCTCTGTATTTATTTATCATGTATTTCATTTTACTGCTGAATAAAGTTAACTAATATCACTACATATACTGATGATATTAAAGCTGATTCTGATATACAGTAATTGTTAATTGCTTGTTTCATCTTGGTGTGTAAATTGGACAGACTTAACAAGTGTACTGAGTGTTTAATGTTGCTGTTTTTATCATCTGGGTGACTTGGATGAGCATTTGTTTGATTTCCACGCCAGTAAAGTGTTTCACTGCTGGTTTGTGAAGAAACAGTTGCTGTACGTACCCGCAGTCAGTGTCTGCTGTTTTACCCACTGAACCCATGAATCTGCTTCTGTACAACAATAGTGAAGGAAATTAATGAGTTTTTCTGGATTTTCTTTTAAATGGGAGGAGTCCGCTTGATTGTTATATGCTATTCACATTACTACATTGGGACTGACTGAGTGGAAATACAACTCAATCACCTGTAGACAGTCTGATCATCGACTATGTCCTAGGAATGATCACATATGGATTATGAGTTACAGTATGCAATATTTATACCCTCCTTGAACAGTTTTGGTCATTCCCAACCAGTCGCAGTTGTCCGGATTCTAACAAAGATTCTAACAAATTCTAACAAATTCATTAATTATTTTGTGTCAAAAGATGAAAACAAGAGCGTGTTTTATGGATGTTTCAATCAAAAGGAAAGGAGAGATCTACTGAGAGTTGTGAGGTTCAGAACCGGAATCTGAGAAACAAAAGGGAATGATGGCCGCAAATCACCTTGTCTAATTTTGTTTTGTGGGGGACATTTCAGCTTAGAGTTATGATTTACCTCTTAAATTACCTTACTGAAAATCTGTTTTCCACACGATGGTATTTTATTATATCACACTCATTCCGACGTCGTTCAGAGGATTAAGTTTGCTGCACGGTCTTTGACCTGATCTACACGGGACATCAGACCGACAGGCCATCCAGTGTCAACTGAATCACTGACCTTAAGATGCGACAATGTTCTCCCGGCCCAGTCAACTAATCAAAGATCTTTTTGGAAAGTGGGAACAGAATTGGGATCTCAACATTATTTTCCACTCCTAAAAATCTCCTTATATATTTGGGGAAGCAAACAAGCAAACTCTCTGCAGATTTACACCTCCTTTCCTCGGTCATCTGAAGCATTAGCCTCCATTCTGGTGAACAATCCTTGGAAGAAATGCTGAAAGCTGTGATAGCACCTAATGTGCTCGTGGTGGTGGAATTCCCGGCAGAGGCTTGGCAACAACATCAAATTAGACAGTCAAATCCTGAAGTACGTACGTGAAAAATGCTCCTGCCTCACCTAGTGGATGAAGCACCACCGGAGATTAATACCCTTGATGTCAAACTCATCTGACTACCCGTCTGTCCTTGTTTGTATTAGCAGGGTTGACCACCACACAGTCCTCTGGAGAGATAAATCTGCATTCAAGCCAAGGACATTCTTATTAATTCACATTACACTAATGACCTCTCAACTCCAACCCTACATCCCCATCGTGAAAGGGGGAAATGGGTAAGGCCGCCAATCCTCTGCATAGTGGATACAATAGATTACAGAAACATTGATGGACTCCAACCAGACTATCAGATTTGAGAGAAGAGGCTCATCGTCGAGTGAGCACATGACGCAGCACAGGGAATGTCATCAGGATCCCACACAGCCAAAAACACTTTTGTCACCAAAGTCCAGATGTACTTTGGGTACCTGGAATGAGAGACCATGTACCAGGCAGGAAAATCCACCATCATAGGCAATGTGCTGAATAGGTACAAACTGTCACTTCTTCCTGGACAGTGTGAGACAAGATGGATGTCATCTGGAGAGACTCGACTGACAGATGGGATAAGAATCATCTACCCAGGCCATCAGAGCAATGGTTCGAAAGAAACATTGGAATCAGCGATGGACTACCTAAAGTAAGTTGCTAGCTGAGGTAAACTGTGGTGATTGCTGGACAGAAATAAAACAGAATGTAATGGGCATTGCTATGCAACAGCACAAGCACAGGATTAGCAGAAATAATTGTAGTCCAACTGATTACAATTTTATCTTACTTTGACAGTCCATCATAAACCTTTGATCTCTTAAATGTCTGGGAATAGCCCGTATATCCAGGTCACTGATGATCTTGTAAAGTTGATTTCCTTTTATCATACCTCAGTTTTATCACTGGGGGCACCATATTCCTCCAGTCACTGTCACTGCTCCACCCGTGATTATTAGTTACTTTCACCTGTGCCTTGTTTCTCTGTTTAAGTTCTCTCTGCTCTGTTTCTCTCCACTCAATCTTGAGTTTACCTTTTCTGGTGCAGTGATTCTCAAGTCCTAGTCAGTGGTCTCTACAAATCTACAAGGGGAGATTCTTTGTTCAACTCCATCTTTGTGTCTGGTCTCCTTACACTTGGGTCTACGTGGTCTGAGATTTTCCAGGTAGTCCACTGATTGAAGCTGCAAAACTTTGCTGTAACAATTGCGGATCAAACCCAGCCTGGCAACCATTCATTGAAACACCTTTCCAGAGGAAAGCTTCAACAATAATGTTGAACAGAATGGAGCTACTACTAAATGTTTATAAGACCCATATGGGTCTTAATGGAATGCATGTCAACAGATACCTTATCTTCATTACAGGTTGATGCGTGTTAATAATTAAGATACCATATTAACAATTTCATTGCGGAAGGAGAAGCGCAGTAACACTCATGTGGCTGCAGGAATGAATTACTCTTCCTGCCTTTAAAATCCGGCACTCCTTCCTCTGAACATTAAGAGAAGCTCACTGAGAACATGACCTAGGAACTGTACTAAATACATTTAGTAATAATTAAATATCTATACACATTTTCTCTAAACCTCTCGTCAGTCATTCCTCACTTTCTACCTTTCAGAATTCTCAGTCCATAGTGACCTAAATACAAGACTGAATGTGCGCTTTGATAACGAATTATGGAAGATTTTAACAATGAAAAAGACTATCCAGTTCCCTGTACACTGCACATCTGTCTCCCTCTGAGTTTCTTCGACACTTTTCGGTGGTGATATGGACCCACATGAAACAGGTCAAGGTACGAACTCTGTTCCTTCCAATGACACCGCATTCCCCAACTCCTGAACCGTGCCTGGGTGTGCTTAGAGAGGGAGTTTGCGGTTTTATAGGACAAGAGTGGGATTTCCGAGAAAGACTGCCCACCCCATCCGCTAATTGAGTGCTTTGTGGATAATAGTGTTTGTATTTTAATTTGAAATCATTTTTAGTTTTGTTCACTGCTGATCAACATGTGAAATTTATGAGTGAATAATCCTTTGAAGCTTTATTTGAAAAAAAAACAGAGGGGAATAAACAGTCGACATTTCAGGCTGAAATCCTTCAGCGGAACTGCAAAGTTGGAAGCAGAAGCCAGAATAAAAAGAAGGAATCTAATTGGAGAAGGTTCCTCTCCTGCGTGAATAACAGCTGCTACGAATGAAAAGATTGCTCACCGACAGATCCTGGACTGTGACAGATGGGAACTTCTCTGTTACATTGGAGCGGAAATTCGCTTCACATCCCACACCGCTCTCCATTGTAAACAGAATCCCACCTGATCGTGCAGAGAGCAGATTTTAAAAGAGGGATAAAAACAACTAGGAATATATGCTTGTGATTTGGGATCTGTCAGCAGCCTCGGATCAGTACTGAAAATTTAAATGAGTTTGTTTCATTCTGGGTGCTGGTTAGTTGTTGCATCTGTTTACCTCCCATCCCTTGAGGGATTGCCAGTTTAAAGTCATTGACACCCAGTTCAGGCAGGCACAGTTCACTTCCCACCACATCTTCTTTGACACTGAGCACTCTGAGATCCACAGTCTAATATATACAGTATGTTAGAAAGTACCATGATAATGATTCTAATGATTATTGTTCTTTTAAACAAAATATCTCCATACAATTAACAGGGTAATATATTACATATTTCATTTGTTGTTTTTAAAACCCTCATGGGACCTATTTCAAGGTATCCAAGGGCAAGTACCCTTTTGTCCCACTGAGTTTATAGCAGCGTACAGAAAATACCCTTCCCAAACAATTTGCCCCGTAAACCACGCATGCCATGTTCCCATCAATCCCATCACTTGCCTGCACTTATGGCAACTGACAGTGGCTGAGTAACCTGAAACAGAGCATTTGGGAGAAACCCATCCCAACGCAGAAAAAAAAGGTAGGAAAAGGTTAAAGCAGGAACAACAGCTGACAGAATAGAACCCAGATTACCGAAGCTCTGAGCTGAGAACTTTAACCCTCAGTTACTTGAGGTGATAACTTTCTTTCTTTTCAAATCTTTTTATTGTTGTTATTATTATTATTCAAATATAGTACAAGTACATTGAAGTAACAACACTTACAATGCCTCAAAAAGGAAGAAATTATCTTAAGCAAGAGGATTAAAAGCAAGAGGATAGTGAGGGATAAAATTGGTCCTTTAGAGAATCAGGGTGGTCAGCTATGTGTGGAGCCGAGGGAGATGGGAGAGATTTTGAACGATTTCTTCTCTTCGGTATTCACTAAAGAGAAGGATATTGAATTGGGTAAGTTGTGGGAAACAAGTAAGGAAGTTATGGAACCTATGACAATTAAAGAGGTGGAAGTACTGGCGCTTTTAAGAAATTTAAAAGTGGATAAATCTCCAGGTCCTGACAGGATATTCCCCAGGACCTTGAGGGAAGTTTGTGTAGAGATAGCAGGAGCTCTGACGGAGATCTTTCAGATGTCATTAGAAATGGGGATTGTGCTGGAGGATTGGCGTATTGCTCATGTGGTTCCATTGTTTAAAAAGGGTTCTAGAAGTAAGCCTGGCAATTATAGACCTGTCAGTTTGACATCAGTGGTGGGTAAATTAATGGAAAGTATTCTTAGAGATAGTATTTATAATTATCTGGATAGACAGGATCTGATTAGGAGTAGCCAGCATGGATTTGTGCGTGGAAGGTCATGTTTGACAAACCTTATTGAATTTTTTGAAGAAGTTATGAGGAATGTTGACGAGGGTAAGGCAGTGGATGTAGTCTATATGGACTTCAGCAAGGCCTTTGACAAAGTTTCACATGGAAGGTTAGTAAAGAAGGTTCAGTCGTTAGGTATTAATGCTGGAGTAATAAAATGGATTCAACAGTGGCTAGATGGGAGATGCCAGAGAGTAGTGGTGGATAATTGTTTATCGGGATGGAGGCTGGTGACTAGCGGGGTGCCTCAGGGATCTGTTTTGGGCCCAATGTTGTTTGTAATATACATAAATGATCTGGATGATGGGGTGGTAAATAGGATTAGTAAGTATGCCGATGATACTAAGGTAGGAGGTGTTGTGAATAATGAGGTGGGTTTTCATAGCTTGCAGGGAGACCAGTTTTCCTGCTCTCTTGGCCAGTCTTTGAAGAGAAGCATCATCCAGACCCAGGCACTTTGTGAAGCAGACAATGGCCCCAGTCAATATACCGATATCACAAGCGAGAGAGACACTGGGAACTGGGACGGCTCCCAATCCACCAGAGAGTGTTGCAAGCATCCAGATACAATTTCTCAGAATCTTAGATTTCTTCTGAACTATCTCCACACTTAGATTTGGAAGGTTCAGGACAAAGATCCTTTACTTTACATTATTTAGATCACCTTCGAGTCCTTCATTTAACCATAAGAAATCAAAATATTTCGGCCTTTTACCAGATATCAGTAACACAGATGAATCTGGAAACCCTGCCTTTGCCAACTTCCTGACACAGTCATTCTGAATCTTTTTTAGCCCTTCTTCTTCATTAACTTTCTTTTGTTCAAGATCGATGTCAATCTTGGAGTGGACAAAATAGAACTTTTGCCCCAGCCATTTAATCCCTTTGGCAAGCTTTACATCATTTTCTTTGAATCGACAAGCAGAGATTATGATAAAGAAATCAAATCTTTCAAATTTCATTTCTGTGAGATATTTAGCTGCTGGAAATCATGTAGTTCCCATCCCTGGCAGGTCCCAATAATGAACATTGGGCAGAGTGGGATGTGAGTACCCGGCTGGCTCCTTTGTTGTTTCTGTGGCCTCAACTTCAGCTGCTCCCGGATCATCGCTCCGAAGTCCTCTCATGGCATTGATGAAGGTGGATTTTCCTGCACCTGATCCTCCCGTCACTGCGATGTTAAGCTCTGTTTTGTCCAGATCAGTTATTTTCTTCTCTATCAGTGGTTTAACTTTTTCCACCTTACCTGTTTCAAAAGCAGACAAAAGTTTGCACAGTTCTTCCTGTGTGAAGAATGAGAGGGTCTCAGTCTCTGCCATCTGTTCACTGAAAGAAAATATGTTCCATTAAAGTTCTCAACTGAGGGTCTTCCAGTAAGATGGCAATAGTTTAGTTGCTTAAAACTGTCGCTGTGTTTCATTTCTTATCTCTGCACTCCTTATCTCCTTTTTTTTCTACTCCAGACTGTTAAATTTTTTGTTCTCCGACCTGCCTGTGAATACGCCTGTCCTACAATGGCTTCAAAGCCCCCTCAATCTGGGGAAAAAAGAAGTCTCTGTGACTGCAACTGTCTCTGGTTCCTCTGCCGAGAGTATCACCATTTTGGAACAGCACGACAAGAGGTTATATCTGAACTGAAGTCTGAATATAAGTCTTCTTTCAGTTCGTTGGAGTCAAAATTGGATCAAATTAACTCCAAAGTGAAGGATGAGTACGTCTCTCTCATCTTGAGTCAGCTTCCGAAGACTTAAAATGTTGTGTTCAGCAGCTGGAAGCTGTTTGTTCCAATTTGAGTGAGTATAACACCAAGTTAACATCCAAAATAACTGATCTCGAAAGTCAGAGCAGATGTCATAATCTACGAATTCTGGGTCTGCCAGAGGCCATTGAAAGCGGATCTGCTGTTGAATTTTTTTCTTCTTTACTATGTGAGATTTTTGGGAAAGATACTCTTCTGACCCCACCCGAGTTAGACAGAGCTCACCGTACATTTCTGGCCAAGCCCAAGTTGGGCTCTTGGCCATGTCCAGTTATACTCTGATTTCAACGATATCAGGTGAAAAACCTTTTGATCATGGAAGCACATTGGAGAGGTAAATTGCATTACAAGGGTCATTCCATTCGTACTGTTGAGGATTATGCTCCTCAAGTCCTGAGGCAGTGCGCCGAGTACAAAGAAGTTATGAAAGAGTTTTACAATTGTGGATTCAGGCCCTCTCTGCCTTATCCAGCCCATCTCCAAATAACTCTTAGTCCTGGGGACAAAAAATGGTTTAACTCTGTTACAGAAGCTCAGAAATTTATCGGAAGTCTCCCTGCCATTACAACTCCTTCATACTCATTCTGATTATTTAAAATGGCCAATAAGTACTTTTTTTCTCTCTGTTTTTTTTTTACGCTGTTTTCTTTTTAAATTAAATGTTTAAATTACTGATATTTTTTCATAGTTTCTTGCAGGTAGGCTACTCTGGATTATTACTTTGAGTTAAGTCTAATACTTGTTGATGGAACTGTTTCTTTTTTCTTTATGTATAATTTTAATATGTAGTGCATATAAGCTCTCTGGTTTTTTGAATTGTTAATTAAATGGAACTTATGATGATGTTAAGAAACTGGGAGTTGTTTTTTTAGGGTAGTTTTTTTTCAGAAGAGCTTGCTGCTGTTCTTTGGTAGCTTTCTTGTTCTGGTATTTGAGGGGGATGGAGAGCTGTCTAGTGCCAACACCATTTATAGAACCTTTAGTTATTCTTTGTTACTCAGGATGATTTTTCCCCTGATTCTCTTGTTTTATACTTTTTCCCCAGAGCTGTTATTTGAATGTTTGATCTTGTTTATGCCTACTACCCTTTATGTTGTTTTAAATGACAATGGTTAGCCCATTGAATCTTATGAAGTGGAATGTTAAGGGATTAAACTATCCTGTTAAAAGAAGGAAGGTGTTTTCACATCTTAAGCAACTCAAAGCTGACATTGCTTTTTTGCCAGAAACACATATTCGTAGTTTTGATAACTCTCGCCTCATGTCAAGTTGGGGAGGACAGCACTTCCATTCTTCCATCCCGGCTAAAGCCGGGGTGGGGGGGTCTCAATCCTTATTAATCAAAATGTTCCCTTTGAGCTTCACAACAAAATATCTGATACAAATGGTTATTTTATTATTGCCTCTGGGAAATTGTATAACACTAGGGTAGTTTTGGCTAACCTCTATGCTCCCAATTCAGAAAATGTGGACTTCGTTGGTCATTTTTTCTCTTTATTGTGTGACTTGAGTTTATATTCTCTTATATTGCGTGGTGATTTTAATTGTTTGTTAGATCCAGTATTGGAGCGATCATCCTCTGTTCCTAGATGACCTAGTAAATCTGCTTTATCTATTCACTCTTTTCTTTCTAATTATGTTATCTCTGATATGTGGCATTTTTTCCATCCTACTGAGAGAGATTATTCCTTTTTTCACATGTCCATCATTCTTTTACTAGAATTGATTATTTTTTAATGGATGACCAGCTGATTCCATCTGTTTGCTCTTGTGATTATCAGAGTTTATTGATTTTGGATCATGCTCCAATTACCCTGTCTATACATTTTCCTGGTTTCCTTCAAATGAATAAACATTGGCGTTTTAACCTGACCTTGTTGTCGGATAGTGATTTTGTAAAATTGATGAAGGACTAGATAACTTTTTTTAAGCACTAACATGTCAACTGAAATCTCATCCCAGGTTGTCTGGGATGCCATGAAAGAATATTTGAAGGGTCAATCTGAAAAGAAAGACCTATTTAGAGCAATTAGACTTGATTAGTCAAATTAAAGCAATAGGCCAACTATAAAAAGACCAAAAATCCTGAACTGTATAAGAATTGAGTAGAACTTCAAACTAAGTTTAACCTTATTTCCACTCAACCAGTTGAACGTCAACTTCTTGAAAGTAAGAGTCAATCTTACATTCATGGTGATAAATCTGGCAAGTTTTTAGTCAACCAACTAAGAAGCGCTAAAGCTAAACAGCAAATTACAAAAATTCGAATGGGAAATGGGAACATTATTTTGAATCATTCTGAAATTAATGATACATTTAAGAATCTTTAAATGATAGTATCTCTGCTGAGCATTTTTAAACAGTTTAAATATTACTTCGCTTTCTTCCGATCTTAAAGCAAAACTCAACGAGCCATTATCACTAGAGGAAATATCCTCTGCCATTTCTGCACTGTAGTCAGGTAAATATCCTGGACCTGATAGGTTTTCTGCAGAATTTTATAAATCATTTTCTTCACTGCTTTTGTCTCATTTATTCTTAGTTCTATCTGATTCGTTTAAACATAGTAAATTGCCAGCTTCATTTAACAAGGCATGTATCACTCTTTTAGCCAAAAAAGGTAAGGATCCAACAGAGTGTTCTTTGTGTAGGCTGACTTCTCTGTTAAATGTCGATGTTAAAATTTTGGCTGAAGTTTGGGCTTGTAGATTGGAGAACATTTAACCTTTTATTATTTCTGAAGATCAAACTGGTTTTATTAAAAATTGCTTTCTGTTTTTAATATCTTATACTCACCCTCAATTGGGACTCCAGAATATGTCATTTCCCTTGATGCAGAGAAAGCATTTGATCATGTGGAATGGAATTATCTTTTTGTGGTTTCAGAAAAATTTGATTTTGGATGAAGTTTCATTACATGGATTAAATTGTTATATTCATGTCCCACTGCTTCTGTTTTGACCAACTCTCAGCAATCCCAGTCTTTTAGCCTTAAATGTGGCACCCAACAAGGATGCCCTTTAAGTCCTTTACTTTTTGATTTGGCCATAGAGCCTCTGGCAATTGCATTTCGTAGCTGTGTTGAATTGATGGGGAATTGGAAGGGAGGTGATTAGCATAAAGTTTCCCTTTATCCAATGATCTTTTACTTTTTATATCAAATCCGACTACTTCCTTACCCCCAATGTTTTTACTTCTTAATAAAGTTAGTCAGTTTTTCTTAATTTACACAAGAGTGAACTCTTTCCAATCAACAGAGAAGCACAAGCTTCAGTATTTCATGACCTCCCTTTTAAAGTAGTTAATAATCAATTCACTTACCTTGGTATTACAGTAACAAGGAACTTCAAAAATCTTTTTTGAGAAAATTTTGCTAATCTTTTACATTGTACAAAACAGAGTTTGAAACAATGGTCACCCTTGTCCATGTCTCTGGTAGGTCGAATCAATGTTATTAAAATATATATCCTTCCTAAATTTTTATTTTTATTTCAATCTTTACCAATTTTTATTTCTAAAGCTTTTATTGATGTGTTAGTTTCTATTATTTTGTCCTATCTATGGAAGGGCAAATGTTCCAGACATAATAAAGTTCACTTTCAAAAATCTAAAAGGGAAGGTGATATGGCCTTACCTAATTTTTGTTTATATTATTGGGCAGCCAATATTCATTGTCTTACTTTTTGGTCCTTCTTTTGTAATCAGTCTGACCACTCAAAATGGGTGGCAATGGATTTGAACTCTATTTAGGATCTCTCCATTTCTGCACTTCTTGGATCCATACTTCCTTGTCACTTACCTAGACTAATTGTTAATCCTCTCATTAGACATACTCTGAGAATAAGGCTCAGTTCAGAAAATATAATGGCCTTCATGGTTTCTTTCTCTCTAGTCCTATTTTACACAATCATCTTTTCCTACCTTCTGTGCAAGATTCAACATCTCATGATTGGTATAGAAAGGGTATTAGGCACTTTGAAGATCTTTTCATAGATAATTGCTTTGCAACTTTCAACAACTGCCTGCAAAGTTTAACCTACCTAATACTCATTTCTTTAGATATCTTTAAATTAGACATTTCATTAACTCTTTAATATCAAACTTTCCCGAGATGCCCGAGAAAAATGTTGTGGATATGCTTCTTTGTATTAATCCATTGAGTAAAGGTTTAATATCTACTATTCATGATAAGTTAGTGATCTTGGCGTGTGCCCCCTTCGATAAAATTAGAACTGCCTGGGAGCATGATTTAAATATTTCTTTATCTGATGCCGTTTGGGATTCAATTCTTAAGTCAGTTAACTCAACCTCTTTATGTGCTCGCCACTGCCTTTTGTAGGTTAAGGTTGTACATAGGGCTCATAGGTCTAAAACTAGATTATTGTGGTTTTACACTGACGTTAGTCCTGTTTGTGATAAGTGTAAAGGGGGCAAGAGACTTCTCTTATTCATATGTACTGGGTTTGTCCTAGTCTAGAGAAATTCTGGAGAGAAGTTTTTTTAACTGAATCCCATATTCTTAATTGCCACTTAGAACCTAACCCTCTGATTGCTCCTTTGGTCACCTTGGGTGAAGTAGACATGCATTTGAGTCCAACTAAACATTGAACATTATCTTTTGCCTCTCTTTTGGCTAGATGGTTTGTTCTTCTTAGGTGGAGAGATGTTGCCCTACCCACTCACGCTCAATGGCTTTGTGATATTCTGTCCTGCTTAGACCTTGAAAAGATTCATTATTCACTTCTCAATTTGGACATAAAGTTTCATAAGGTGTGGGGAACTTTTCTTGAATTCTTTCATAACTCCTTTTTAGATTAAATTTCTCCTTTCTTGGTACTACAATCCCTTATTTTCAGCTTTTATTTCTGTAAGTTTTACATTTTTATGTGAATTACATTATAGTTTTAGTAGTAGGCATTATATTTTCTTTTTTATATATATTTACAGCTCTGTGGGGGTCAAATGCTCTGATTAATTTTTCTTTTATACATTGAAATGGTTGGCCTGGGGTTTTGTAGTGGGAGGGTAGGGAAAAGACTAGGTTTTACTTTGGGTGCTTTTCCCTATTGTTATGAACTATATATCTGATGCATTTGTTTTGCACTGTATGAATCTCTATTTACTTGATTTTTTTTGTTGTTGTATTGTAGAAATGCATAAAAAATTAATAAAAAAGAAAAAAGTTCTTAACTGAAACAACTTCCATTTATATTTCATAGAATGGCATTCACAGAATGTCCTCATGCCAGTCCTTACTTTCAATGGTGCAAGTGCTCTTTCCTGTTACACTTAACTACCCAACAGCTATCTATATTCATTATTATAATGTGCATAAGCACAAGTAGAGTCATTGGAAAGTACAGCACAGAAACAGGCATCGACCTGCACTGGGACCATAGCGTTCCATACTCCTAGTATTGATGTACCTATCCAAACTTCTCTTAAACGCTAAAATCGAGCTCACAAGCACCACTTATCCTGCAGCTCATTCGAAAGTTGCTTCCACCATATTGGTTAATGGTTGGTATATAGCCACTGTCCAATTGGTTCGCTCCTGTACACTGCGGTACTGCTTTCTGGTCCTAGGTCACTTGCTACGATACTGTGACTGGCTTCATGTCCTCAGGTGTATAAAGGTCTTCACGTGAGTGGGTCTCTCTTTTTACCCCAAGCTCAATCCAGTCTATGAGCCAAGGACAGCATTGGAGAAATTATTTGGATTGTGTGTTTAGCCCACTACTCTACTCTCTCAACACCCATGAATATGTAGCTTAGCACAACTCAAATAGAATCTATAAATTTGCAGATGATACAATTTTTGACAGAATTTCAGTTGGTGATGAAAGGGAATACAGGAGCAAGATATACCAGTTGCTTGAGTGGTGTTGCAGCAAAAACCTTGCACTCAACATCAGCAAGACCAAAGAGTGGACTTCAGGAAGAGTGAGATGAGAGAACACAAACCAATCCTTATAGAAGGATCAGAAGTGGACCGAAGGAGCAATTTCAAGTTCACGGGTGTCACCATCTCTGAGGACCTAACCTGAACATAACATGGTGATGCAGCTATAAAGGAGGCAAGACAGTGACTATATTTCGTAAGGAGCTTGAGAAGATTTAGTGTGTCAACCACCACACTCAAGAACTTCTACGAATGTACAGTAGAGACCATTTGGACTGGCTGCATTATTGTCTGCTGTGGGAGGAGATGGGGATGGTGGGAGAAGAGAGCTACTGTGGAAGATCGAAATTACAAAATCTTGTAAAATTAATCAGCTCCATCATGGGTACTATCCTCCGTAGTGTTGAAGACACCTTCAAGGAGCGGTGCCTTAAGAAGGTGGTGTTCATCATGAAGCACCCCCACCACCCAGGACCTGCCCTCTTCTCATAGTTACCGTCGGGAAGGAGGCACTGTAGCCTGAAGGCACAGACTCAGCGATTCAGGAACAGCTTCCTCCCCCAACCCTGCCATCCGATTCCTAACAAATCGTCAACAAGAGACAATCGCATCAGAAGCATTTCAGGGTGTTTCTGTTTAAAAATAACCCACTATAAAAAGTGCAGCACTTGAACAAAAACAAAGAATCAATGATGGTCGAATCAGATTTCGGAGACATTTTCGGAAACAAATCAAGTTTCAAGATTCATTTATTATCTAAGATTATACAACCTTGAGATCTGCTTGCTTACAGGTAGCCACAAATCAAGAAACCCAAAAGGACCCAAGTAAAGAAAAAAACATACATAAATGAATAAGACCAATACTCAAGAAAGGGAAAAAAACAAACAATTGAAGCAAACAACAGAATTCTGAACCAAAATTGAGTCCTCAGATCGGAACCCCGGAGTAGGCCCAAATCCTAGCTTTTCAGTTCAGACATCGCACCTCCCCCGGAAGTTCCAGGAGTCTCCTGCATATTGATAGCAACTCCTTGATGCCTGTAAATTATATACAATATCCCGGAAATTGATTTTTTTGAGAGTGAGCCAGCAAGAGAGAGCGAGTGACAGACGTAGTGAGAGAGTGACAGAGAAAAAAGGTCTCTCTTTGTGCTAATTAGACCTCTAGTTTTCTCCTTGGGAATGGTCAATGGGAGGTGTAGATAATCCCCCACCCCAGAGAGGTAAATATTGGGGTTGGGCCAATGGGTGTGGGTGATAACCTTTTCTTTAGTCTCTGTTACAAATCAGCAACAATGAATATATAAGTGAGGCAGGTTTTTATGACAAATAAAACATTTATTAAACACAGTAAAAACCCACAAGTAAACAAATGACTAACGTAACCGGATGTCAGCTGCGATACGACAGCTTGAACAGTTCTTAAAGCGGTAATGCGAAAACAGTTCTTAAAGTAGTAATGCAAAGGTCCAAAGTTTTACACAGTCAGTTAAAAGGAGAGACTTCTTGAAAGGTGTTAAATTCTCTTTCGTCACATTACTGCTGATCTCAGCTGCAGTACGCTTTTCCCGGAGGATTTACGATCGAAGGAAATAAACGGCTTAAAAGGCACTGACCATTCTTTGGCAAAACTTTGTATCCAACTCACTGCTCTTTTTTATTGGCAAAGCAGGAATTATCACGAGCACAAGTTACTATGGGCACAAGTTACTACGGGCACAAGTTACTCTTGCGAAGATTAAACAAAGGTCGAATCTGTTTCACCCTCGATATTAACTTTCCAAATCCTTCAGTATGTCCGAACTCTGACAAAACCTCACTCTCCACTGACATTACTGGCAGTAATATAGCAAAACTGCCGGCAATAACTTTTGAGACTTAAGGCAGAAAATAAAACTCTACTTTTATACAAAACTGTGTCATAATATCGGAATACGCAGCAGCGTGGAGTCAGTAGCGAATTCAGCCATGAACTGCCCATGTCGCAGGGTGGGGTTCACCTTTTATACCTGGTTGAAAAAAAACTATCACATGACCTCTCACTGGCGGGAAAATGACGTCACTCCCCCAACACAAGACCATTACCTCATGTCCAGCATAACTTCAATTACATCATGGTCACGTGACAGGTACAAGACACCCACGAGTACGTAACATCCCCAACCAGAAAGTCAATGTATCCAGCACAGATCAACTGCAGGGAGCACAATCTCTTGGGGAGGGTAAATACTGAACATGGGCCAATTGTAAAAGGCAAACTCCTTGAAGAGTGTAAAAAAGTGGGTGTGTGGACCAACTGCAGGGAGCACAAGATGCCAGCAATGGTAAATATTGGGCATGGGCTAATGGGTGTGCTGATAACTCATGGAGCTATGGCAATGGATGTAAGAATAGCCTCCAGAGTGGGTAAATATCAGGCATTAGTCAACAGTGGAAGGCAAATACTGAAGTTGGGCTGGTAGGATGAGAGATAAACCCTTTGGTAGGTAAATAAAAGGAGTGAGTCAAAGGTGGGTGTTATAAACCCCCAGTGATGTATATACTGGGTGTGGGACAACATGAGGTGGATTAAATCCCCAGCGTGAGTAGATATCAGGACTGTGCCATTGGGAGTGGTGTCCAAGTGATGCTGCAGCTGTGGTTGGTGTCGATGGCCATTGGCACGTTCGTCCAGGTCTAAGCTTGGGGACAACATGGTGAGGTACAGAAGGCTGACAGTGAGGAGGTAAATGCCTTTTCATTCGTCCTACCCCCAGGATCCAGACTCAGACTCAGATGACCCCAGCATCTTGCTGACACCATCAGGATCACAGAAGCAGCATGCCGCCCATCAGCTGACCCCCGCCGCTGTGGACAGAAAGGTAAGATGTCTTTGTGGGGCTGGCTACACAGAGCAGTGGTCTGCCTGATTGCCCCTTCACATCTCTCCCCTTTTCCACATCCTACCTCCTTCACCCCTCTCCTGGCCCCACCCCAACCCTCCCGTTACACTCGCCACACTCCCCACCCCTCCCCACACCCCTTCCCGTCCCCTTGCCACACCCCTTCCCGTCCCCTTGCCACACCCCTCCCCTTCTCCTCACCAGACCACCTCCCTTCCCCTCGCCCCACCCCAAAACCTCCCCTTCCCGTCGTCACACCCCTCCCCCCACCTCACCCCACCCCACAACCCTCCCCTCCTCGGGACATGAAACTCTTCACCTCAGCACCGTTGATGTAGACAGGAATGTGCGCCACTGCTTCCCTTCCTGAAGACAGTGATGAGCTCTTTTGTTTTCATTGATGGAAAGGTTGTTTTGTCATGAAGCCATGTCACTAGCTTCTATCTCCTTCCTGTACTCCTACTCATCAGTATTTCAGATGTGACCCACTAAGGTGGTATCATCTGCAAATTTGTGGATGAAATAGACTTTTTGGGTCTAGACACTTTGCTTTGTAGGGTGGGGCATTAGGTAAGAGTCGGGATGTCAGTATTCGAAGGTTTCAATATAGAATCTCACAGTGCAGAAACAGACACTTTGACCCAACTACTCTGCTGGCCAAGATTCCTATCAAAGTGAGTACCATTTGCCCGCGTTTGGTCCATCTCTCTCCAAGCCTTTCCTGTCCATGTACCTGTCAAAGTGTGGTCATTGTACCCCACCCCACTTCTGGTGAAGAAGTTACCTCTCAGATCCCTTTGAAATCTTTCCCTTCTCACCCTAAATCTGTCCCCTTGAGTTTTGGACTACCCTGCCCTAGGAAAAGACTGTGAGCCTCTACTTTATCGATATCCGTCATGATTTTAAGGACTTCTTTAAGGTCATCCCTCATTCTCCAATGTTCCAACCTTTCCCAATCACTCAGGTCCTCTTGATCAGGTAACATCCTTGAGGACTCTTGAGGATGGACACAGTGAAACTCTATCTACACTGTGGGTCAGATACTCCTTGGGACATTGTCCAGCATGCACCCTGGGGTCAGATACTGATTGAAGCCCCCTTTACACCAGGGGGTCCCAACCTGGAGTCCATGGATCCTCAGGTAATGGTAAGGGTCTATGGCATAAACTAGGCTGAGAACCCCTGCTCTACATTGTCCCAGCACGCTATTTGGGTCAGACACACAGTGAAGTTCCCAGCACACAGTCCCATCATGTACTCCCAGGGTCAGACACAGATAAGGTTCCTCTATACTGTCCTCTCACACACTCCCAGGGTCAGATACAGAATGTGTATCTGACCCAACACTGTCCACGTTGTCCCAACACATGCTCTGGGGATCAGACGCAGTGTGATGCTCCTTCCAGACTATCCCAATACATGCTCTGGGGGGGGGGGGGGTCAAACATAGAGTGATGCTCCTTCCACACCATCCCATCACACACACTTGTGCTGTCTCAGTCCTTTGCTGGTGCACAGGGGTGTGAAAGGACCAATTTGTCAAGCGTTTTTGGTCTCCATCTGTTTTCCAGAACATGCTGAAGGACTACAGGTCACGGTACTGTAAGATTATAAAGAGAGCAGGACGTATTTTCAGCCAGGTCAGTACCTGCTCCTCCCACAAAGCATCCCATCCACTAAAGTCCTTGTCTGCTGGAAATGAGATCCGGGTGGGGAAGTGAAAGGGGGTGGGATTGGGGCTGTTGGAGGCACAGGGCGGGGTTAGGGAGAGAATGTGGAGATGTGAGAGAGTAGATGCAGTAAGGGAGAGACTGAGTTTGAGCAGCAGAGTGTGAGGGAGGGGGAGGGATAGGATCTAGGAGGGGAAAGTGTGATGAAGGGTGTCAGAATGAAGCTCCAATAATACCCTACCGTCTTTCATTCCCGTGGTCAGATACAGTATGTCCCCCTTCTCTCTATCTCTGTCTCCAGCCCTCCTTCTCTGGCCCTGTGAAGGACCAGGGTAAGCATAAAACTAGGAGAGCAGATAAAGGTGAAAAAAATAAGGGTTTTATTTACCCAAAATGTTTACAAACTCAACAGAACTGTTCTAGAGTCCAAACTTGAATCAGCTTAACAAAAGTTGGTTACAACAACATAGTAAATACTCCTCAAACCAAGAGACACCACTCATCTCTTGACTATGGGTTTATATTTGATGTTGGCCAGTCCATAGTAAATTGCAGGGGAGAGAAATCATTCCTCTCCTTACAAAGATATGGCATAAATGAAGCAGCTCCAGAGAACCCTCTGGCTGTTGCAGAACGTCACAATCCAATTATCCAGCCCCATCTACTCAGGCTGGTGTAATGCAACACCTCAGTCATTTGCCAGATTAACAGGAGGATGGTCGCCTACAGGACAATTTAATATGCCGAGTTGATGGTGCGGCTGGTAGTTACAGCCGCCACAGGCCCCATCCTGTACCCGTCCTCTTTCTCTCTATTCCCCATCTACCCCAACCCTCCTCTCCACCACCTCCCCCATCTGAACTCTCTCCCATCCCCCGTCCCATCTGAACGCTCTGTCACAGGCCATTCCCCCCCCCCCCGCTTCTCTCCCACACTCCCATTTTGTAATGGTGCTGTTTTGAGTCCCAGGGCCACCCCTCTGATGTGTGTTTGCTTATCTGACTGAATTTCTGTGATGCTGCTGTCCCTGGTCACCTCACCACCTGCTCTCGATGTTGTTATTGTGGTTTTTCTTTGCATCACTGTGATCCTGGGCAGTTTATATTCACCCTCTGAATCTCTCTCCCTCTCTCCCACCCATCCCCATCCACTCCACTCCCACCTCTTTCCCATTTCATACCCTTTCCCACCCTCTACACATTCCTTCTCCTCCTGCCCTTCTCCCCTCTCACCCCCCCCCCCCCCCGGCAGGAGTTTGGGATGGAGTTGGTGGAGATTGACCCCAAGAACCACGCCTACATCCTCATCAACAAGCTGGAGCCTGCACAGGACGACAGCATGAACTGGTGAGTGACTCCCTGTCTCGCCCCAGCTGCCCGTGCTTGAACTCTTGCCTCTATCCCCCTCCAGCAGCGCTCCTTCCCACACCGTTTCCTGGCTGCACCAAGCCCCCACCACGTGCACAGGTTCTCAACACCTCACTGAACACTCCACCCTGAGCCACTGCCTCTCAACGCTGTGGAGAGCTCACCCTGACGTCCCCCTCCCTCAGTCGGATAGGAGCTTCCATACCCAGCGTCCCACCCTCCCATCCCTTCCACTACATCCGCAGCCAGGCTCCTGGCTCCCTGTAAACTTGCGCTTCCTGAAGAAGCCTGCCTGTTCTCCGGGTAGCTGCTGCCCCAGTCCACTCAGCGACGGCATTGGGTGCTCTTACCCACAGGGTCTTTGACTGAGGGGTCTCCGTTTACACTTGGAATGGTACGTACAAAGTAGAGCAGGACCCCGTCAGAACAGGACATTCAGCCCACGTTTCCTGTGCCAAACACAAAGCCAAATTCATCTGACTCCCTTGTGGCTGCATATGATCCACATCCCATCATTCCCTGCTACTTCTGTGTCTGTCTATCAGCCTCTTTAATACCTCTGTCCTGTCTGCCTCCACCATGACCACTGTCAGCACATTCGAGGCGCCCACCACCCCGTGTATAAATAAACGAGCCCTGCACTTCTCCGTTGAGCTTTCCAATTTAGAAGCATGCCCTCTGGGTTTAGACATTTTAAACAAAGATAGCAGCTGTCCACATCTGTGCCTCTCTTCACTTTAGCCTTCACTGCTCCAGAGAAAACAACCCAGGTTTGTCTTACCTGTCCTTATAGTTCACACCCTCTAATTCGGCAGCATCCTGCACCCTCCCCAAAACCAACACCCTCCCTATAATGGGGCCACAAGCACTGACTGGAGGAGCGAGGGTTCAGGGAGATGTGGATTAGGTGTTGAACTTTGGATCAAATGTAAGGGAGACATTCACAGCGTGTGCAGGACCCTGAGGGTCTCTGATGTACGGGGGATCTTGGGGTTCAGGTCTACCGTTCCCTGAAAGTGACAACACAAGTAGATAAAGTGGTGAAAGGGCTGCTTGCCTTCGTTGCTCAGGGCATTTAGTTTAAGAGTCAGGAAATCATGTTGCAGCTGTATAAACTACATGATGTGACCGCACTTGGAGTATCATGCACATTTCTGGTTGCCCTTTACAGGACGGGTGTGGAGGTTTTGGAGAGGGTGCAGGAGAGGTTCACCAGGGTGCTGCCTGGATTAGAGAGTGGGCTGCAAGGACAAACTTGGGTTGCTTTTTCTGGAGTGTCAGAGGCTGAGGGAAGAACTGATAGAAATTTATAAAAATATGAGATGCATAGATAGACTAGATAGCCAGTCAACAGCCAGAATTTTTTTAATCCCAGGGTAGAAATGTCTAATATCCGAGGGCATGCGAGGGGCTAAGTTTAAAGAAGATGTGCAGGGCAAGTTATTTTGTTACACATAGTGCTGGGTGTCCAGGAATGATGGAAGCAGATAAGACAGAGGCATTTATGAAGCTGTAAGACAGGCATATGAATGTGCAGGGAATGGAGGGATATGGACTGTGTGCAGGCAGAAAGGATTTGGTCATCATGGTTGGAGCAGCGATTCTGTGCTGAAAGGTCTCTTCTTCTGCTGTACTACTCTACGTCCCAGAGGACCAGTGTAAGTGTGTGGCTGATGTTTGGGCCGGATGGATGGGCTCCCTCTGTCATTCACCAGGTGAAGAAACTGCACCCTGTCCCCGAGTACAAGGAACCTGGGTCAAATATGTGCTAGCATGGAGGAGGTGGGCCGAAGGGACTTTTCACTGTGCTGACCAGCTCCTTGACTCCAGTTGGGCAGGCCAGCAGGAACAAGATGGGCTTGAGCCTAACCCATTTCTGCCCCCTCTTCCTCTTCTCTCTCCCACCCCCCCCCCCCCCATTTGTGATTGGCTGCCACAGCCCAGCTAGTGAACCGATGGGAATGTCTCTCTCTTTCTGTCTTTCAGGGGCGATGCCACGGCCAAGATGGGATTGCTACTGGTCATCCTCTCCATCATCTTCATGAAGGGCAACGCAGTGAAGGACTGTGAGGGAACTCAGCAAGCTGGATTGGGGGGGAGGGGGTTTGTCTGCTGTCTCTGTGGTCAGTTCAGGGGGTGAGCAGAGTAGGGTTTCAAACTTCTCCCCAAGTGCTCACAACAGAGGCACCTGCGTTTCAGAGCTGGGGGATCTCCACACTACAGGAGGGGAGATGAGGGAACTCTGTTCTGTGGGAGTGGTGTTGAGGGATCTCTGCTTTGAGAGTGCGGTGGCGAGGGAGCTCTGCATTGTGGCAGGGCGAGGCAGTGAGATAGCTTCAGACTATGGGAGGGGCATTGAGGGGGGTACATGTGTTGTGTAGGTGGAGGTGAGGGAGGTCCACAGTAGGGGGTGTAGTGAGGGAACTCCATGTCACAGGAGAGGTGGTGAGGAGGGAGTGCCCTGTCACTTTCTCAAAGACAAGCAGGCACAGGAAGTTAAGTCCAGACTGAGCCTGTAAATCGCAAACTGCTGAAACAGTTACAATTTATATGTTAACACATTGGCATCTTTGTATTGCAGAGTTTCATACTTGTCTTGCAATTTCTCTCTCCCTCTCACTACCTTTTGCCATCCTCTTTTCCCTCCGCTTTCCCTCCATTTCACCCTCCCCTTAACCCCCTTTCACCCGCTCTCTCCTCCCTTACCACTCCCAGCTCTCCTATGGCACACTCTGAAAAAATTACAGATCGATCCCAGGTAACGGGTGACTGATGTCTTTCCAAATGTTTATTCCGATGGTCCCGGTCTCCAGAGCAAAGTGGAGTTTATTGTCAGATGTGCGAGTACCTGGATGCACAGGTGCTTACTTGCAGCAGCATCGCAGGCACAGTGCATCAAGTGCACAACATTCACGAGAAAAACATCAATTCAACACAAATTTGACTCTATCTTAGAAGATCGCAAATAGAACAGTCCTTTTGTAGTGTGAAGTGGTCATAGTGAGGTAGTGATTAGGGTTGTGTCAGCTGGTTCAAGAAGCAAATGGGTGAAGGGAAGTGGCTGTCCTGAACCTGATGGTGAGTGACTTCAGGCTTCTGTACCTCCTGCCCGATGGGAGCTGTGAGAAGATGGCATGCTCTGGATCTTTGGAGGTTGCTTTCTTAAGGCAGTGCCTCCCTTATGTACCACTGATGGTGGGGAGGGGGATGTGCCCATGATTTATTGGGCTGGGTCTCTACTCTCTGCAGCTTCCTGTGCTTTCAAATTGCTGCAGGAGACCGCGTTGCAACCAGTCCTATGCTGTTCTGTATTGCTGGTAAACAAAGACAGCGGAGGTTCAAGAGGGGAGATCCCTAAGCCTCTGGGAACAACAAGAGATGGGTGTGCTTGGTATAAATGCTTGCTATGCCTGTGAAACCCACATCTCCTGAATTAATACAAATGTAAAAAACATCAGAAGCAGGATGTAGTAAATTTGAAGTATAGTATAGGAGAAGGATCTTTAGGTCTAAGGTTATTACTCCCAGACAATGGACAGGGCAGTGAAGAAGGCATACAGTCAGAGTGTTTGAGTACAAGAGATTTGTATGGCAATACACTGGTCATTTATACTTTTTTGCTCTCCTGCTCAGCGAGAGACACCAGGACTTTGGTGACGTGAAGAAGCTGATCACAGAGGAGTTTGTGAAACAGAAGTGAGTATTGGCATGTTATCTCTGTGTCTGACCCCGGGAGTGTGTGTTGGGACAATGTAGGGAGCTTCACCCCGTGTTTGACTCCTCACTATGTGATAGAATGGTTTGAAAGGAGCCTCACCTTGTGTCTAACCCCAAGAGTGTGTTTTGGGACAATGTTGGGAGCTTCACCCTGTATTTGACTCCTCACCATGTGATGGGATGGTTTGAAAGGAGCCTCACTTTGTGTCTAACCCCAGGAGTGTGGAGGGAGTTTCCTCTCAGAGGGACCTGTGGGGCTCTTTGCCACGATTTCACCCTGCCTGCTCCCTCACCCCTCCCCAGATACCTGGACTATAGCCGCATTCCCCACACGGACCCTGCTGAGTACGAGTTCCGATGGGGGCCCCGTGCTGCCCGGGAAACCTCCAAGATGAAGGTGCTGGAGTTTGTGGCAAAGGTAAGGGTTGCAGTGGTGGTGGGGAGTGTGAGAGGAGTGGTTTGGGAGGAGGGTGTGAAGCAGAAGTGAAGGAAGGGGGAGTAAGTGCTGGGGTGATTGAGGGAAAGGGAGGGAGGGTGATGAGATGATGGAGGTTGTTGGTTGAGGGTAGGTGTGAAGGGGGAGCTGAGGGAAGAGGTGAAGCAGGAATGAGAGAAGGAGGGAGGTGAGGGAATGGAGGGGGAACAAGAAGCGGTGGAGGCCAAATGAAATGGGGAGACATCAAAGGGCGAGGAGGGATGGGGGTGTTGGAAGCGATGAGTAGAGATCATCGATGAGGGTGAGGAGATGGGGTGTGATAAGATCAGTGAGGGAGGGGATGAGTGGAGGAGTGAGGGGATGATGACAGGAGGGAGAGCTGGAGAGGTGAGAAAGGAAAATGGGATGGGTGTAGAAAGAAGAGGTTAAGTACGAGATGAGTATGGGGAGGGGTAGGATGAGGTAGATGGGTGTGGAGGAATGAGGAAGGAGAATGGAAGTGAGGGAGGTGTATTTGGAGATGACAAAGGGGAGTTGAGTGGAGGAGTGAGGAGAGGGAGGTTTGGAGAATTGCGAAGGGAAGGGGAGATGTGTGGGACAGAGTGATGATGGGACGAAGGAGATGGAAAATGAGTGGGGTTTGGAAAGGGAACTAATGACTAATGGGAGGGACTAATGGGCAGGGGGCAGTAAGTGGAGGGAGATGGGAGACAGAATGAACAGAAAGCTCTGTGGGTGGGAGGGTCCTGTTTGAACAGCTCTTGCTAAAGAGACTAAGACAGGCCTTGATGGGTTGAAGGTTGCCCGAGTACTCCTAACTTTCACCCTGACCCTTCTCTTCCTGTCTGTCTACAGATGCACAGTGAGCAGGATCCAAAGACGTGGACCACCCAGTTCAAGGAGGCCCAGCTGGAGGCTGCCTCATCCCAGCCAACCTAACGGGCAGGGACAGACGGAAGGGGCAACTGTGGCCCACCAGGCAACATTCAAATCCCAACACTACCCCTTGTTCAAACCTGGTTTGTTCTCATTCCCTCATTTCCCCGCACCACCAGCGATCAAACTCCAATCAGCCACAAGTCTTCCTGACGTCTGTATATTTTGTAAAGAATCTTTGTTCTCTGAGGAAGATGTCATAGTAGATCGCTCACGGCACAAATCCATGGCCTTTGTCTAAACAACCTCTTTTAGGTCTCCCACGATCATGATAGAATTAATGGTTTGTTGTTCAGACACTGAGCAGTCCCTGTAACCAGGGTTAATGGGTTTGATACTGAAAATAAAAATTCTCTCTATTTAACTGAGTTCAAATTTGTTGATTTCATATTTTCCAGAGTTTTCTCCCTTGACATAAGAGTCTAATATTGAAAATAAAATGGTACTCTCTGTTTACAGTGAGTGGAAACATAGAAAATAGGTGCAGGAGTAGGTCATTCGGCCCTTCGAGCCTGCACCGCCATTCAGTATGATTATGGCTGATCATCCAACTCAGAACCCTGTACCTGCTTACTCTCCATACCCCCAATCCCTTTAGCCACAAGGGCCATATCTAACTTTCTCTTAAATATAGCCAATGAACCAGCCTCAACTGTTCCCTGTGGCAGAGAATTCCACAGATTCACCACTCTCTGTGTGAAGAAATTTTTCCTCATCTCGGTCCTAAAAGGCTTCCCCTTTATCCTTAAACTGTGACCTCTCGTTCTGGACTCCCCCAACATCAGAAACAATCTTCCTGCATCTAGCCTGTCCAATCCCATTAGAATTTTATATGTTTCAATAAGATCCCCCCTCAATCTTGAAAACTCCAGTGAGTATAAGCCCAGTCGATCCAGTCTTTCTTCATATGAAAGTCCTGCCATCCCAGGAATCAATCTGGTGAACCTTCTCTGTACTCCGTCTATGGCAAGAATGTCTTTCCTCAGATTAGGGGACCAAAACTGCACACAATACTCTAGGTGCAGTCTCACCGAGGCCCTGTACAACTGCAGTAGAACCTCCCTGCTCCTGTACTCAAATCCTTTTGCTATGAATGCCAACATACCATTTGCCTTTTTCACCGCCTGCTGTACCTGCATGCCCACCTTCAATGACTGGTGTACAATGACACCCAGGTTTCGTTACACCTCCCATTTTCCTAAGCGGCCACCATTCAGATAATAATCTGCTTTCCTGCTCTTGCAACCAAAGTGGATAACCTCACATTTATCCACATTAAATTGCATCTGCCATGAATTTGCCCACTCACCTAACATATCCAAGTCACCCTGCATCCTCTTAGCATCCTCCTCACAGCTAACACCGCCGCCCAGCTTCGTGTCATCCGCAAACTTGGAGATGCTGCATTTAATTCCCTTGTCTAAATCATTAATATATATTGTAAACAACTGGGGTCCCAGCACTGAGCCTTGCGGTACCCCACTAGTCACTGCCTGCCTTTCTGAAAAGGTCCCGTTTACTCCCACTCTTTGCTTCCTGTCTGCCAACCAATTCTCTATCCACATCAATACCATACCCCCAATACCGTGTGCTTTAAGTTTGCACACTAATCTCCTGTGTGGGACCTCGTCAAAAGGCTTTTGAAAATCTAAATATACCACATCCACTGACTCTCCCCTATCCGCTCTACTAGTTACATCTCTAAAAAAATTCCATAAGATTCGTCAGACATGATTTTCCTTTCACAAATCCATGCTGACTTTGTCCGATGATTTCACCTCTTTCCAAATGTGCTGTTATCACATCTTTGATAACCGACTCTAGCATTTTCCCCACCACAGATGTTAGACTCACCGGGGTCTATAATTCTGCGGTTTCTCTCCCTCCTTTTTTAAAAAGTGGGGTTACATTAGCCACCCTCCAATCCTCAGGAACTAATCCAGAATCTAAGGAGTTTTGAAAAATTATCACTAATGCATCCACTATTTCTTGGGCTACTTCCTTAAGCACTCTGGGATTCAGACCATCTGGCCCTGGGGATTTATCTGCATTTAATTCCTTCAATTTACCTAACACCACTTCCCTACTAACATGTATTTCCCTCAGTTCCTCCATCTCACTAGACCCTCGGTCCCTTACTATTTCCGGAAGATTATTTATGTCCTCCTTGGTGAAGACAGAACCAAAGTAGTTATTCAATTGGTCTGCCGTGTCTTTGTTCCCTATGATCAATTCACCTGTTTCTGACTGTAAGGGACCTACATTTGTCTTGACCAATCTTTTTCTTTTCACGTATCTATAAAAGCTTTTACAGTCAGTTTTTATGTTCCCTACCAGCTTTCTCTCATAATCTTTTTTCCCTTTCCTAATTAAGCCCTTTGTCCTCCTCTGCTGGTCTCTGAATTTCTCCCAGTCCTCAGGTGTGCCGCTTTTTTTTGCTAATTTATATGTTTCTTCTTTGGACTTGATACTATCCCTAATTTCCCTTGTCAGCCACGGGTGCACTACCTTCCCTGGTTTATTCTTTTGCCAAACTGGGATGAACAACTGTTGTAGTTCATCCATGCGATCTTTAAATGCTTGCCATTGCATATCCACCGTCAACCCTTGAAGTATCATTTGCCAGTCTATTTTAGCTAATTCACGTCTCATACCTTCAAAGTTACCCTTCTTTAAGTTCAGAACCTTTGTTTCTGAATTAACTATGTCACTCTCATCTTAATGAAGAATTGCTCCATATTATGGGGGTCACTCTTACCCAAGGGGCCTCGCACGACAAGATTGCTAACTAACCCTTCCTCATTGCTCAATACCCTATCTAGAATGGCCTGCTCTCTAGTTGGTTCCTCGACATGTTGGGTCAGAAAACCATCCCGCATACATTCCAAGAAATCCTCTTCCTTAGCACCCCTACCAATTTGGTTCATCCAATCTATATGTAGATTGAAGTCACCCATTATAACTACTGTTCCTTCATTGCATGCATTTCTAATTTCCTGTTTAATGCCACCCCCAATCTCACTACTACTGTTAGGTGGCCTGTACACAACTCCCACCAGCATTTTCTGCCCCTTAGTGTTATGCAGCTCTACCCATATGGATTCCACATCCTCCAGGCTAATGTCCTTCCTTTCTATTGTGTTAATCTCCTCTCTAACCAGCAATGCTACCCCACCTCCTTTTCTTTCCTGTCTATCCCTCCTGAATATTGAATATCCCTGGATGTTGAGCTCCCATCCTTGGTCACCCTGGAGCCATGTCTCTGTGATCCCAACTACATCATATTCATTAATAACTATCTGCACATTCAATTCATCCACCTTGTTATGAATGCTCCTCGCATTGACACACAAAGCCTTCAGGCTTGTTTTTACAACACTCTTAGCCCTTATACAATTATGTTGAAAAGTGGCTCTTTTTGCTTTTTGCCCTGGATTTGTTTGCCTGCCACTTTTACCTTTCACCTTACTACTTTTTGCTTCTACCCTCATTTTACACCCCTCTGTCTCTCTGCACTTGTTCCCATCCCCCTGTCACATTAGTTTAAAGCCTCCTGAACAGCAGTAGCAAACGCTTCCCCTAGGACATTGGTTCCAGTCCAGCCCAGGTGCAGACTGTCCTGTTTATACCAGTCCCACCTCCCCCAGAACTGGTTCCAATGCCCCAGAAATTTGAATCCCTGCCCCTTGCACCATTTTTCAAGCCACGTATTAATCTGAAATATCCTCCTATTTCTCCTCTGACTAGCACGTGGCACTGGTAGTAATCCAGAGATTATTACCTTTGTGGTCCTACTTATTAGTTTATCTCCTAACTCCCTAAATTCACCCTTGTAGGACCTCATCCCGTTTTTTACCTATATCGTTGGTAGCTATGTGCACCACGACCACTGGCTGTTCACCCTCCCATTCCAGAATGTCCTGCAGCTGCTCAGAGACATCCTTGACCCTTGCACCAGGGAGGCAACATACCATCCTGGAGTCTCGTTTGCAGCTGCAGAAATGCCTGTCTATTCCCCTTACAATCGAATCCCCTATGACTATAGCTCTCCCACTCCTTTTCCTTCCCTCCTGTGCCGCAGAGCCACCCATGGTGCAATGAACTCGGCTGCTGCTGCCTTCCCCTATGAGACATCTCCCCCAATAGTATCCAAAACAGTATATCTGTTTAGGAGGGAGATGACCTCAGGGGACTCCTGCACTACCTGCCTACTGCTACGCTATCTAGTGGCCACCCCTTCCCTTTCTGCCTGTGTAGCTTTTACCTGCGGTGTGGCCAACTCACTGAACATGCTATTCACGACTTTCTCAGCATCGCGGATGCTCCAGTGTGAATCCAATTGCAGCTCCAAATGCTCAATGTGGTCTGCCAGAAGCTGCAGTTGGACACACTTCCTGTACACATAGTCGTCAGGGACACTGGAAGTATCCCTGATTTCCCACATGCTGCAGGATGAACAAACCACAGGGCCGATCTCAGCTGCCATGATCTACCCAATACGTTGCCTCAACTTTTGAAACTTTCTCCTTTGAAAGGAACTTACCCGGCCTTACCTCACTTGGAATGAAGCTCGTCCTCAGCCTCTGCTCGCCGAAGCCTCTCAAGACAAAGCCTTCCTACTGTGTCCCCGGCTACTCCGTCGCCCACTCCGTCTACTATTCTCTTTAAATACTCCCGCTGCCTCATGGTCCGACTTACACGCGCTTACGCAGTCGTGCCCCCGTTAAACTGCCGAAGGACCCTGAGGTGTGTTGTAGAATGGAGGGATCCTGGGGTACAGGTATGTGGTTCCCTGAAAGTGAAGTCATGAGTAGACAGGATTTTTAAGGAAGTGGTTTGGCATGCTGACCTTTATCAAGGACACTATAGGAGGTAGGACGTAATGTTGCAAGATGTTGGTGAGGCTGCATTTGGAATATGTTTAGTTTTGTCAACCTGCTGTAGGAAAGATGCCAATAAGTTGCAAAGACTGTGGAGGAGACTTACTCCAAGGACTTTCTCTGATGGGAAGATGTTGAGCAGGTTGGGACTTTTTTCATTGATGTCTAGAAGGATGAGGGGTGACATGGAGGTGTGTAAAATCATTCATGGTTAGGGATTCTAAAACTAATCGGCACAAGTTTAAGGTGAAAGTGGAGAGCTTCAATAGGAACCTAAGGAGCAACTTTTGCACCCAGAGGTTTGTCCATACATGGAATGGGCTGCCAGAGGAAATGGTTGAGGTAGGTATATTAGGAACATTTCTTGCTGTTAATATACCAGAGTGTCTGTTCTGGGACCAGCATGCAAGTGTAATTACAAAGAAGAGATGACAGTAAATCTACTGTCTTAGAAAGTTGTGTAGATTTGACATGTGTAACCAAAAACAAAGAAAATTATGTATATATACATGGTGGAGAGCATCCTAATGGTTGCATCACAACCAATACAGTACTCAAGAACAGAAAAGCCTATAGAAAGTGATGGATACAGACCATCAGAGGCAAAACCTTCCCCACCACTGGGTGCATTTACAAGAAGTGCTGCCACAAGAAAGCAGCATCCATCATCAAAGACCCCCAGCGTCCAGGCCATGCTCTCTTCTCTCTGCAACCTTGGGTCCCACACCACGGGGTTCAGGGACAGTTAACCTATAACAATCAGGGTATGTATAGCTGTATTTGTTTTGTATATTCTATTGTAAGAAAATGAATACCAAGGTAGTATATGGATAGGAAAGGTTCTGAGGGCCAAACTGCCAAATGGAACTGGTTTGGATGGGTGTCTTAGTGGCCAAGGACTGATTGGGCCAAAAGGGCTCTCTCCCTGCCATATAACTCACTAAAAGCCAATGTACTGGGGCAGAAAGTGACCAGGATGGAAAATTGTGTACTGAAAGTGTATACAGATGTCAGGAAATGTCTTTGCCTTTCTCCAGAGCTCTAGAGAGATGGCACCAGGAGTACCATGGACAGATCTGGTTTCCTTGCGTAAATAAATAAATAAATATTGAATGGGGAGCGCAGGGAAGATTACCCAGGCTGGTTCCAGGGAGAAAAGCCAAAAACAAAAACCTCGCGGATTCTGGAAATTTAAAATAAAATGGAAAAATCTGCAAAGGAAGGAACAGTTCACATTTCAGTCTGAGGATAATGTAATCTGACTTGTGTACTGTTACGGATTCAGGCAACAATAAATATATGTGAGTTAGGCAAGGGTTTTTATAACAAATAACACGTTTATTAAACACTGAAAACAAACCCCCCAAAAGTAAACAAACACTAACATAACCGGAAAACAGCTGCTGTGCGGCAGCTTAACAGTTCTTAAAGCGATGTTGCAAAAACAGTTCTTTAAAGTGGTATTGCCAAAAGTTCAAATGCTCAGTCCATTTAAAAGGAGAGACTTTTTAAGGCGATTCAAATTCTCTTCCACGTCGCTTTGTTTCGATCCCCGGCGTCGAACTTTTCCCATGAAGAATTTACGAAACAGAATGGCTTAAAGGCACTGACCTTTCCTTTATCACACTGTCCTCAATCTTCTGCTATCCCGCAGAGATTAACAAGAGAACAGTCAATGAATTCCTTTCAAATAAGGATTAAATAAGGTCAAACTCGTTTCACTGTCGAAATTCAATTCTCCTCGATCTTTAACTCCCGAACTCCGATCTTCACTCGCCACCAGCAGTATTGTAAAGAAACTGCTGGCAATGACCTTTTAAACTTTAGGCAATAGATAAAACTTCATCTTTCAACTAAACTGCATCATAACATTAAATCACGCAGTGGCATGAAGTCAACATGGCAAACCCAGCCACGAACTGCCCCACCCCACAGGGAGGGGTCCTCCTCTTATACCCTGTAAAAAAAAACCTGTCACATGACCTCTATTGGCAGGAAAATGACGTCACTCCACCATCACAAGACCATTACCTCAAGTCCAGTATAGCTTCAACTCCAGTCACGTGACAAGGGTACCACTGTCATGTCACGAGTACGTAACAGTACCTATTTCTCTCTACTGATGATGCCAACATTTTCTGGTTCCACAGACCAGCTTCTGTGTGATGAGGGATCAAGTAGGACTGTTTTGACTGGAGTCTAGGAAGTCCAAGAGGAGATCTTGATTTTTAAAGGGTGGAGGGAGGTGTTTCCATTGACCTGAGTGCTTCAGACCTCACAGTCACATAATAAGGGTTTGGACTTTTCTGGTTGGCTGCTGGTGATTAGTGGGTCACGGGTCTGTGTTGGGGCCGATTCTTTTTACGTTATGTGCCAATGATTTGGATGATAGAATTGCTGACTTTGTTGCAAAGTTTGCAGAAGAGATGAAGATGGGTGGAGGGGCAGGTAGTTTTGAGGAAGCAGGCTACAGAAGAACTTGGACAGATGGAATACAGTGTTGGGAAGTGTATGGCCATGCACTTTGGTAGAAGAAATGAAAGGGGTTGACTGTTTTCTAAATGGAGAGAAAATACAAAAAATGAGGTGCAAAATGACTTGGGAGGCCTTGTGCAGTAGTGTCTAAAGGTTAATTTGCAGATTGAGTCTGTGGTGAGGAAGTCAAATGCAATCTTAGCATTCAGTGCAAGAGGACTAGAATATAAAAGCAAGGATGTAATTTTAAAACTTGATAAAGCACTGGCGAGGCATTACGGAGTATTGTGAGCAGTTCTGGGTCCCTTAGAAGGGATGTGCTGGAACTGGAGAGGGTTCAAAGGAGGTTCACGAAAATTATTCCAGGATTGAATGGCTTGTCATATGAAGAACGTTTAAGGGCTCTGGGCCTGTTTTGCTGGAATTCAGAAGTATGACAGGTGACTTCATTAAAGTCTATTGAATTCTAAAAGGACTTCATAGCGTGAATGTGGAGAAGATGTTTCCTGTGATGGGAGAATCTAAGACCAGAGGGGACAACCTCAAAATATAGGGACATCCTTTTAGAATGCAGATGAGGAATTTATTTTGCCAGAGAGTGGTGAATCTGTGGAATTCTTTCCCACAAGCAGCTTTGGAGGCAAAGTCTTTATGTATATTTAAGGCAGAGGTTGATAAATTCTTGATTGATCAGGTTATGAAGGAATATGGGGAGAAAGTAAGAGATTGGGGCAGAGAGGAAAATTGGATCAGCCATGATGAAATGGCAGAGTAGACTCTTCTACATCTTATGGTCTTATGGACTTTCAGGACAGAGCTGGGAAGAAATCTTCTTCAGCCAGAGGATGGGAAATCTTTGGAAATTGACTGGAGCACTCGAGTGTGCAGAGGGGGCTCGAGTTCTGAGTCCAGAGCTCCCTGAATGTGGCCATACAAGTTGATAGGGAGGTGAGGAAGGTCCTGCAAATTAAATTCAGGGAGTTAATTGCTAAATTAAAGGACAGAACCTCCAGGTTTGTGATCTCAGGATGGCTAACCATGCCACATGCTAATGAGGTCAGAAATAGGAAAGTCATACAGTTTACTACATGGCTAAGGAAGGAGGGCTTCATATTTTTTGCATCATTGGGCTCTATTCCAGGGAAAGAGGGGGATGTACAGAAGGGACAGTTTGCACCTAAATTGTCTGAATTCTGAGTGTGAAGGTTTGTTGGAGCTGCACAGAGAGAGATTAAAAGTACTTTGCAGGAGATGGGAACAGAGTACTAGAACAGGTGGTGGAGTATTTGTGGAGAAAGATCTTGGTAAGCCTACATACATTAGGAATTCAATAAGTGTGGTCTACAAATTACAATGGGAAATAGAACATGCATGTCAAGGTCATGGGGATTTTAATATGGTGATAGATTGAGAAAGTTAAGTTGGTGCTGGATCCCATGAGAAGAAATTTGTAGAATACCTACAAGATGGCTTTTTAGAGCAGCTTGCGGTTGAGCCCACTAGGGGATCAGTTATTCTGGATTGGTATTGTGCAATGAACTGGAACTTGTTTGAGAGCTTAAGGTTAGGGAACCCTCAGGGTATGGTGATCCATAATATAAAATTCACCATACAATTTGATAAGGATAAGCTAGAGTCAGATTAGTTATTATCACAGTGGAGTAAAGGAAATTACAGAGGCATGAGAGGAACTAGCCAAAATTGATTGGAAGGGAACACTAGCAGAGATGATGGCAGAGCAGCAATGGGTGGAATTTCTGGAAGCAATTTGTAAGGTGCAGGATTGATGCATCCCATAGAAGAAGTATTTTAAAGGAAGGTTTATGCAACTGTGGCTGATAAGAGAAGTCAAAGCCACCATAAAAGCCGAAGAGTAGGCATATAATAGAGCAAAAATTAATGGGAAGTTAGAGGATAGGGAAGTTTTTAAAAACCAACAGAAGGCAACTAAAAAAAAAATCATAATGAAGGAAAAGGTAGACTACAAAGGTAAGATAGTCAATACTATTAAAGAGGATACAAAAAGTTTTTTCAGATATATAAAGTGTAAAAGAAAGGTGCAAATATATATTGAATGGCTGGAAATGATGCTGAAGAGGTAATAAATAAAGCCAAGGAAATGATGGAAAACTGCATAAGGATTTTGCATCAGTCCTCACTGTGGAATATACTGACAGTATTCCTGAAGATTAAGTGTGTCAGGGGGCAGAACTGTGTGAAGTTGCCATTAGTAGGGAGAAGGTCCTTGGGAAACTGCAAGACCTGAAGGTAGATAAATCACCTGTACTAAATTGTCTACACTCCAGGGTTCCAAAAAAGGTAGCTGAAGAGATTGTGAAGGCATTAGTAATGATCCTTAAAAAATCAATGGATTCTGGCATGGTTCCGGAGGACTGAAAAATTGTAAATATCTCTCCACTCTTCAAGAAGGGAGAGAAGCAGAAGAAAGGAAATTATAGGCTAGTTAGTCTGACCTCAGTGGTTGGGAAGATATTGGAGTTGAGGGTTAAGGATGTGGTTTCAGGGTACTTGGAGGCAGATGATAAAATAGGCCATAGTCAGCATGGTTTCCTCAAGGGAAAATCTTGTTTGACAAATCTGTTGGAATTCTTTCAAGAAACAACAAGCAGGATAGACAAAGGCAATTTGGTGGATGTTGTGTACTTGGATTTTCATAAGACCTTTGACAAGATGCCACACATGAAGTTCAGACCCAATGGTAATTCTGTAAAGATATTGGTATGGATAGAGCATTGGCTAACTGGCAAGACACAAAGAGTGGGAATAAATATAGCCTTTCCTAGTTGCCTCTCAATTACATATTGTGTCCACAGGGGTCTGTGTTGGATCACATCTTTCTGGATTATTATTCCAATGATTTGGATGACAGAATTTATGGCTTTGTTGCAAAATTTGCAGATGATGTGAAGATGGGTAGAAGGGCAGGTAGTTTTGAGGAAGTAGAGAGGCTACAGAAGAACTTGGGTAGATTATGAGAATGGGCAAATAATGGCAGATGGAATACTATGTCAGGAAGTGTATTGCAGGAGAAAAAAATAAGCATAGTCTATTTTCTAAATGGAGAAAAAATTCAAAAATCTGAGCTGCAAAGGAAACTATTAATCATTGTGCAAAATTCCCTAAGAGTTAATTTGCAGGTTGACTTGGTGGTGAGGAAGGCAAATGCAATGTTAGCATTCATTTCAAGAGGACTAGATTATAAAATCAAAGATGTTGAGGATTTGGAAAGCACTAGTGAGACCTCACTTAGAGTACTGTGAGCAGTTTTGGGCTCCTCATCTAAGAAAGGATGTACTGACATTGAAGAGGGTTCAAAGGAGATTCACTAAAATGATTCTGGGATTGAAAGCCTTATCATATGCAGAGCTTTTGATGGCTGTGGACCTGTAGTTACTGGAATTCAGAAGAATGAGGTGGGACCTCATTAAAACCTATTGAATGTTGAAAGGCCTTGATAGAGTGTATATACAGATGATGTTTCCTATGGAGGAATCTAAAACCAGAGGACACAACCTCGGAATAGAGGACATCCAATTAGATTGGAGATGAGGAAATTCTTTAGCCAGAGAGCGGTGAATTTATGGAATTTGTTGCCACGGGCAGCTGTGGAGGCCATGTCATTGGGTATATTTAAGGCAGAGGTTCATAGTTACTTGTTTAATTAGGGCATGAAGGGATATGGGGCAAAGGCAAGAGATTGGGTCTGAGAAGGAAATTGATCAGTCATGATGAAATGACAGAGCAGTCTCAATGGATTAAATTGACTAATTCTGCTCATGTATGTTATAGTCTTATAGATAGGTCTGGTCAAGTTCAGATTATACATTTCAGAAAGGTCAATTTTGATGGTATCAGAAAGCACCTGGCAAGTGTGGATGAGGCAGGTTGTTTTCTGGCAAACGTGTACTTGGTAAATGGGAGACCTTCAAACATGAAATTTTGAGAGTACAGGGTTTATTTCCTTTAAGAATAAAATGCAAGGATAGCAGATCTATGGAACCTTGCTTTTCAAGAGATATTAATGCCCTGGGTAAAAGAAGGAGATGCATAGCAGCTATAGACAGGCAGGAGAAAATGAGGTTCTTGAGGAGTACAAGAAATGCAAGAGATCACTGAAGAAGGAAATCAGGAGAGCTAAAAGAAGACATGCTGTTGCTCTGGCAGAGAAGATGAAGAAGAATCCTAAGGGTGTCCACAGATATAGTAAGAGCAAGGGACAAAATTGGTCCAATGGAAAATTAGAGCAGTAATCTATGTATAGAGCCAAAAGAGAAGTGGGTGATCTTAAATGGAGTTTTTGCATTTGTATCTACTTGGGAGAGAGGCTCTTGATGCGATATTATGGACACTATGCAGATTACAGAGGAGGAGGGTATTTGCTGTATTGTGGCAAATGAGGGTGGATAAATCTCCAGGGCCTGACAAAGTGTTCCCTCAGAACCCAGTGGGAAGCCAGTGCAAAAATTGCGGAGGCCCTAGCACAAATATATAAAAATTCTTAGCCAAGGGTGAGGTGCCAGAGTAATGTAGGATAGCTAATATTGTTCCAATTTTTAAGGAAGGCTCTAAGAATAAACCAGGAAATTATAGGCCTATGAACCTGACATCAATAGTGGGGAAAAGTTATTGGATGGTATTCTTTGGGACTAGATATATAAGTATTTGGATAGAAAAGAACTGATTAGGGATACTCAACATGACTTTGTGCATGATAAGTCATGTCTAACCAATCTTATAATTTCTTAAGAAAAGTTGATGAAGGCAAGGCAGTGGATTTGTCTACATGGACTTTAGCATGCCCCTTGACAAGGTCCTGCATGGGAGCTTGGTCAAGAAGGTTCAGTCGATAGACATTCAAGACAAGATAGTAATTGGATTAGACATTGGCTTTGCAGAAGAAGCCAAAGAGTGATTGTAGATAATTGCCTGACTGGAGGCCTGTGACTAGCGGTGTGCTGCGGGGATTGGTGCTGGGTCCATTGTTTGTCATCTATATCAACAATCTGGATGATAATGTGGTAAAACGGATCAGCAAATTCACAGATGACACTAAGATTATGGATGCAATGGTTAGTGAGAAAGACTATGAAAGCTTTCAGTGGAGTCTAAAACATCTGCAAAAAATGGCAGATGGAATTTAATGTAGATAAGTGTGATGTGTTGCACTTTGGGAGGGCAAACTAGTTTAGGGTCTTACATAGTGAGTGGTAGGGCACTGGGGATTTAGGTAGAACAGAAAGCTTTGGGAATACAGATCCATAATTCCCTCAAAGTACATCACAGGTACATAGGGCCATAAAGAAAGTTTTTAGCACTTCATTGACTACTGGACTTGGGATGTTCTGGTGAAGTTGTATAAGATGTTGGTGAGGCCTAATTTTGGAGTATTGTGGGCAATTTTGGTCACCTACCTAACCCCCCCCCCCCCCCCCCCCCCGCCACCCAGAGCATTACATACCTACAGGAAAGATGTAAATAAGATTGAAAGAGCACAGAGAAAATTTACAAGGTTGTTGCCAGAACTTGAGGACCTGAGTTATCGGGAAAGGTTGACTACGTTAGGATATTAGTCCCTAGTACATAGAAGTTTGAGGGGAGATTTAACTTATCGGGTATAGATAGGGAAAATACAAACAGGCTTTTTACACTGAAAACATGTGAGATAACAGAGGTCAGGGTTCAATGGTGAAATGTCAAATATTTAAAGGGAAGATGAGCAGGAACTTCAGCCAGAGTGGTGAATGTGAGTAAAATTTAAGAGAAATTTGGGTAGGTACGTGGATGAGAGGGGTATGGAAGGTTATGGTCTGGATGTATGTCAATGGTATTAAACAGGTTAATGGTTCAATGCAGTGTTGAGCCATAGCGTTCGATGACTCTGACATTAATTTTTGGGTGTCTAGGATAACTGGATTCAGAAGCTTTTTGGCTATCTATGTGAAATGCTATCTGAAAAAATTATCACGTGTGAAGTCACCAAGGTAGTTTAAAAGAAGTATACATGTGAGGGATCAATCAGCCTTTTTAGGAATGGTCAAGAAACATCAAGAAGAATAACAGAAAATGGGGTGAACTAGAATCCGTTTTCCTTCAATTTTTGTGCTGGATGACTGTTTCATCTGCAATTTGTAGGTGTATGTTTTAGATTAAAGGAATTATGCCTATATTTAGGAAATCCTTTGTATTTTAGAAATTGCTTGAAATCTTTAATAAGATAGATAACCTCTGAGTTTTAAAATGTGTCATAAGAATTTTATCTAAATTGAAAGGTGTATCACCAAATATAAATGTTGGTGTTTAAACTACTTTGTTTGCTGGAATTATCTCCTTCTTGATAGGTAAGGGAGATCATGCTCAAATAGTGAATACTGGCACCTGAACCACCACGGAGGATAAACGGGGAAGTGATCTAGCCTTTGAAGAGTAGGTGACTACAGCCTAATCTCTCTTTAATGAAGGTACCCATAGCTATCTATGCTGGATAGGGCTTACAATCTTCATTTGAGTTTATAACTTCGCCATCTGCAAATCTAATACCATCATAACTGGCACCCAATGTAGTTATGTTATACCAGAAATATTATTTTAAAATTACTATTTAACAATAGTCCAACTTCGAGTATGCTCAACAGGTTCTGTGGCACACCACCTGGTATAAAATGTTTGATATCCTGGTTTCTAGCAGTTCTGCAGGCAAATGCTGGCTGGTATTATGAAAGTGTTCCCATCCCTCCTCCATCATCTCTGCAAATTATAGCTGACTTTTTCATCGTCATCATGGATATCCCTCGAGGTTGAGGATGATGGTCTTCGATCCAACACAGAACGAAAATGCCTGTGTGTGTATTTGTTTAACGTGTACTTCATGTTGCACTCCAAGAAGCACACGATACTTCACAAATCAATCAACTTATTCCAATGGCATGGACACCACGATGATTGGAGCTGATGGATTTGTTGCAGCCTTCGCAGCTGTTGAACTCAAAGTAACTTTGTCCGCCTGTTCCACCGTTGAGGTCTTAGTTCGATTGTTCTTTGTCAGGGACCTCACCCTTGACCTTACCACCGTGGGTGACCCTACCAGAAGCATCGCTCCAGATGGCATTGCTCTTGGGATCTCAGGACCACAGAACCTTCTCCAGCACGACAAAGTGACAATCCACAGAGAAGTTTCTCTTCCTATCAAATTGCTGATAGAGCTTTCGGCCTGAAACTTTAACTTTGTTTCCTCTTCACAGGTGTTACATGACCAGCTGAGTAGAACACAGAACAGGACAGCACAGGAACAGTACAGGGAAGCTACCACCCCAGGCAGTACATTCCAAGAACCTACCAGTCTCTGTAACAAATGTGCCCTGCACATCTCCTTTGAATCCACCACCCCACCCCCCACCACCTCAAATGCATGCTCTTAAATATTTGACATTTTTATCCTGGGAAAATTTACCCCATCTATGTTCCTCATCATTTTAAAAATTTTCATCAGGTCTCCCCTCAGCCTCCGCCGCTCCAGAGAAAACGATTCAAGTTTTTCCCACCTCTCCTTAGAGCTAATACTCTCTATTCCATGAACCATCCCAAGGAATCTCCTCTATACCTTCTCCAAAGTCTCCATAGCCTTTCTATAATGCGACAACCTTAATAGCACACAACATATTTTCAGTAACTTCTTGCATTATTGAAGAGCCAATTTAACACTCCAAATACAGGAGAAGATGAAACACAGTGTTAAAAGTAAATCACTTCCAGTACCCCATCTATGGTAAGTCAAACACCACAGAAACAGATTTTGCCAACCTTATCATTGTGAACCATCAAAAACCCAACTACACTAATCCCACTGATCAGTACTTAGTCTGTAACTTCTCATGCCTTGGCAATTCAAGAGCTCCGCTAGGTACTTTATAAACTTGAGAGAATTTATCTGTACCGCCTACTTGGGCAACAAGTTCCAAACTGCAACTATTCTCCAGGGGAAAAGCCATTTCCCTCAGATTCCCTGTAACTCTTGAAGTATTTGTACCACTGGCTTTAATCTTATGCATTATGCAGAAATGTTTTGCAGCATCCATCCCATCTATGCCCTTGTAATTTTGTAAAGAGGGTAGAGCTAGTTAAGTCCCCAGATGTGAAATCACCAACAATGTGTCTTGGTTCAGCCATATTGGTGCTGTAGCCAACAAATTGCACTTGCACCTCTACTTTCTTCAAAGGCTAAGAAGAGTTGGTGTGTTCTTGATGACTGTGTCTAATTTTCACAGATGCATCACAGAAAGCATGTTATCTGAATGAATCATGGCTTGGTAAGGCAATTACTCTGCACCACATCACACGACACTGCAGAGTGCTTTGGCCATAGCCCGCTCCTTCACACAAACCAGCTTTCCTCCACTATCTCTGTGTACACTTTCCATTGTGCCAGGATCCCACCTTGGTCATTCTTCTCACTCCTGTCAGTCAGAAAATTATAAAGGCTTATGAGTCCTTATCACCAAATTCAGGGACAGCTTCTATCCCACTGATAATCAGGCTTTTGAATAGACCTCTCATAATGCTAAAAAAGTAATCTTGATTTCTCGATCTACCTCATCATAGCCCTTGCAATTTATTTGTGGGCCTGTACTGCACTTCCTCTGTAACTATAATTCTCATTTTTTTTCTTTTTACTCCCTTGATGGACTTGTATATGAATGATCTATCTGGATGGCAAACAAAACTGAAGTTTTTTAGTGTTTAGTAAACTGGACAATGACAATGACAATCAACACTAATAAAATAATTATCAGTTCGCCCATTTGTTAAAAGAGCAATTGCTTTACCTATCATGTTTTCTATCTAAATTATGTACTATAGTGATATGTTAATAATTATTTACAGTAAGGCATCCCTGATGGTTCAAGAGTCAGAAAGCTTTCAGTCCTTTGTCAGCTGTTGCTGCAGTTGGATTTGGATGCCTGACTTCGAGGTTTTAAAATGCATTGAGCTCCAATGAAAGAAAGATGGCTGGAGGATTTGTTCTGTGTGCTGCACCCTTTATCAATCAATGGGAAAGTTTAATTAATGATAGCAAAGATTGTTGGGGGGAAGGAGTTAATGAGAACATAAGGTGGCAGCCGTCCTTTGATACTTCCCCTTGCCTAGTACAGAGAAGTGGCAGAAACATCCTCACCCTCTACATCTGAGAGGGACATGATATCTCTGTCAAACCACTGCTCTCATTCTTCAGGAAATGGCTTTGGACTTCCATTAGGGAATGCAGCAGTTACTGGAAATGCCTACATCTTGGTTAACACTCTGCAGTGGTGATGACAGTATCAGCGAGCTCCTCCCAGGTGCTTGTGAAGATATAGGCAACCACACAAAGAGAAAGGACTGGCTCCACCTCACACCTTTGCACTTTTACTGGAACAGAGAAGTCTGTGGGTCCCATTGGCAGCTTCAATTCATCTCCCTGGAGAGCAGCCATAAAGAAAAATCCCTCCAGACTTACTGGCTCTCCTCCAGCAAGCACACAGGCTGCAGCCCACTCAGTGAGAATGGTGCAATCCCTAACAGCATCCACCTTGTTGTTGGGGGCTGCCCCAACATTTGGGTGCCGCCCCAACATTTGGGTGCCACAGTACAGGGTCTTTGAGGCATCAAAGTTGTAAAAATAGGGGACAAGCTCTCCTCTCCAATCACTCTGAGCACTGGTGCCCCACAAGGCTGTGTACTCAGCCCCCTGCTGTACTCACTGCACACCCATCATTGTGTAGCCAAGTTTCTGTCAAACTCAATATATAAGTTTGCTGATGACACCACAATAGTAGGCCGTATCTTGGGTAATGATGAGTTTGAGTACAGAGAGGAAATTAAGAACCTGTTGGCATGCTGCAAAGACAATAACCTATGCCTCAATGTCAGCAAGATGAAGGAATTGGTAGTTGACTTCAGAAAGAGTAGCGGACTGCACAACCCCATCTACATTGGTGGTGCACAGGTGGAACAGGTCAAAAGCTTTAAGTTCCTCAGGGTGAATATCACAAATGACCTGACTTGGTCTAACCAAGCAGAGTCCACTGCCAAGAAGGCCACCAGCACCTTTACTTCCTGAGAAAGCTGAAGAAATTTGGCCTGTCCCCTGAAACCCTCACTAATTTTTATAGATGCACCGTAGAAAGCATTCTTCTAGGGTGCATCACAACCTGGTATAGAAGTTGTCCTGTCCAAGACTGGAAGAAGCTGCAGAAAATCGTGAACACAGCCCAGCACATCACACAAACCAATCTTCCATTCTTGGACTCTCTTTACACCGCACACTGTCGGAGCAGTGCTGCCAGGATAATCAAGGAAATGACCCACCTAGCCAACACACTTTTTGTCCCTCTTCCCTCCAGGAGAAGGTTCAGGAGTTTGAAGACTCATATGGCCAGATTTGGGAACAGCTTCTTTCTGACTGTGATAAGACTGCTGAACGGATCCTGACCCGGATCTGGGCCGTACCTTCCAAATATCCAGACCTGTCTCTCAGTTCTTTTGCACTACCTTACTTTCTCTTTTCTATTTTCTATCTATGATCTATAATTTAAAGTTTTATTATATTTACTATTCATTTGTACTCCAGGGAGCACAAAGCGTAGAATCAAATATCGCTGTGATGATTGTATGCTCTAGTATCAATTGTTTGGCGACAATAAAGTAATAAAGGTGGTTTCTGTGGAAGAAGGTGTCACCTACTGGGAGTGCCATAACCCACTGTTTTGGAGATCACTGCAATCCAACTGGGTGGTGTGGCTTAAACAGATGAAGACTCTCTCAGTTGGACTCACAGATACTGCATAGGTACCCTCCTCCAGGTGACAGATGTTTTCTTCCACCTAGTTGTTGGGAAGGTCCATCTTCCCAACTTGAGAGCCACATCCCACGGATACCACTGTCTCAACCTCACGCTAGTCCTGGCTTTACCGTACCTCACCCTCAGGAGATCTGGGCTTTCCAAGATGGTAATCCAGCAGTTTAAATGAAATGTAACACATTGTATGAATAAATTTCTCATGCCATGTTAAATATACAATGCACATTGATATTGATACATTCATCTCTCTACAGCAAATGGCCAAAGGGACAGATTCAGTGCAGACTGAAGGTTAAACAAAATGCTCACAAATATGTACTGGCTGACCTCAGTAGAGACAACAGGGGCCAACAAGAAACAAAATGTATCTGTAGATTAGGTCACCATAGGCAGTATGTACAAAATGGCAACAATCAATACCTGATGCCACCAGGCAATGTCACAATATCTTCATACTCTGTGGTGTGATCTCATCAAGACCGAAGAGGGAGGGGGCAGCTTTCCCCAAAACAGAAACACAAGGTAGTTTTCAAAAACCTCAGCAGACGGGGGGAGGGGGAGAGACAGGAGGGAGAGAGAAGGGGGGAGGGAGGGAACTGAGGCATCACTCAAACTTTGGTTTGAAAGGATATTTCCAAGCAGCTAAACATTTTCTTCAATGGTCACCAGTGTAATATAGGAACACGATTGTAAGTTGAAAGAATAAGACAATCGGATGCCATCATCATCATAATGAGCAGTGTTGTATGTCATAGATAATTATACTCTTTCTATGACCATGATTGTTCTTAGCAAATTTTCTACACTTGTGGTTGCTAATGCCGCCTTCTGGGCCGTGTCTTTACAAGACAGGTGATCCCAGCCATTATTAATACTCTTCATAGATTGACTTCATAGACTGTCTCCCTGCAGTCAGTGGTCACATAACCAAGACTTGTGATGTGCACCAACGGCTCATACCACCATCTACCATCTGCCCCCATGGCTTCACATGACCCTGATTGAGCGCTAAATAGGTGCTACACGTTGCTCAAGTGTGAGCTGCAGGCTAGCAGAGGGAAAGAGCACCTTATGCCTCCTGTGGTAGAGAGGTATCTCAACCCTGCCAGATACTGATCTGATACCAGAGGTTATAAAAATACAGTTTGACCCAGCACCCACTTTTTCCGACAGGGAACCCTAAATCTAATATTCTGTTCCCAGCCCAAAGCTCAACTCCTAACTCTGACCTAGCCCCTAACCTTACCTCCTTCACAGTTCAAAGTAAATTTTATTATCTAAATACATATATGTAACCATATACAACCCTGAAATTCGTTTTTGTTGGTTACTTAAATCTATAGAATGATAACTATAATGGAATCAATGAAACATTGCTGTACTTTGGTGTTCAACCAATGTGCAGAACACACTGGAAATACAAAAGAAACAATAATAATAAATAAATGAGCAATAAATAATGAGAACATGAGATGAAGAGTCCTTGAAAGTGAGTCAATTGGTTGTGGGAACATTTCAGTGATAGACCTAACCCAAAGACCAAACCTTAACCCCAAACATTGTGAAGCCAAGAGCTCACGACAGGAAGAGGAATGCCAAACTCCGTTTCACACTAGAGCTTACTGATACAGTCATGAGCCCTTTCCTCACCAGTGTGGAAGTCCCAGATGAAGTGTTTATCCCACTCCTCTACTCTTTTTACCCTCATGACTGTATAACTAGGTACAGCTTTATAAATTCACTGACACCACCACTGTTGTTGGCAAATCTCTGCTGGCATACAGGAGTGAGACAGATCAGTTGGTTGGGTGGTGTCACAAATATTGCACTCAAAGTCAACAAAGGAATTAATTATAGATTTATAAGAGGAAGTCTGGAGAAGCATACACCAATCCTCATAGAGGGAGCGGCAGAGGAAAATGTCAGCAGCTTCAAGTTCCTGGACATTGGCATCTCAGAGAATGTATCCTGAGCCAAACTTACTGATGCAATCATGAAGAAGGCACACTAGTGGCTATATTCCTTCATCATTTTGAGGAGACTTAGCATGTCACCAAAGAGCCTAATAAACTTCTACAGATGAATATTGGACAGCATTCTGACAGGTTGCATCACCCCCTGGTATGAAGGCTCCAATGCACAGGATCAAAGGAGGATGCAGAGGGTTATAGACTTGAGCTGTTCTATCATGGATATAAACCAGTCCTTGCTCTTCCGTGTCTGCTATGCCTTCTCAAGCACGAGGAAGGAACCCATTGATGCCATCATGAGTCCTTCCTTCATCACTGCTGAGGTCCCAGGTAAAGTTGAACGGTGTGAGGCCAGAGCCACTATCACTCCCATAAACATTTAAAAATATTAAAATGCATACATAACAAGAGCTGCAGGAACATGGGCCCAAGCTAGAGTGGAGAATAACTTACAACCAGTAGAATTTAGTATACACAATACAGTGTAATGAATGGCACATCTTATACATAGGAGAAACTGGTAACAGCCCAAGGTTAGACTCAAGTGCACCTTAGCTTTATTACAGGGTCAAGGCCAGAACAGATCTCTAATAAACTCCTCTTGGGTTTCCAGCCGGGTACAAGTGTCGATTATAGTTAACGTTTTGATGAGAAACTCTGCTATTTTCATCAGGGATCATGAGCGGGCATGTCTAGTCTGATGGTATTTATACCCCGTAGTTGGTCTCTCCTGACTGGTTCGTCCTCGCCTAATCAGGTTTCTACTCTCCAATCTTGTCTATAATCAAATTTCATTTTTTACTTAGAGTGAGACCTTCACCTTTGTTAAAATTCTTTTCCTCTAGCTTTATTTCAATGGCTTTCTTTGCCAGGTGATCTCAAAACATGTGCCACTGAAGTCAATCCTATGGCCATTGTAAATGCAAAGTTCTGCTACAGCCAGTTTCTCCTGGTAGCCCAAATGGATACACCACTTGAGCTCCTTGATGCCAGTTTCCAATGTGCATCCTGTCTGGTTGATATAAACTGCTCCGCATTCATAGGGAATCCTGTAAACACCAGCCACCTGGCGTCCTAGGTCATCTTTGACCTGCATAAGGTGTGATTTGAGCTTCTTTATGGGTTTGTGGATGGCATTAATCCGGTATTTCTTCAGGATCCTGGCAATCCTTCCAGGAACGGTGGAAATATAGGGAAGACAGACGGTAGTGACAGGTTCCTCCTCATTGTTAGATTTCTTGGTTTTTCTGTTGGCCCTTTTAAGGGCCTGATTGATTTCCTTCACCTTCTGGCCATTTTGTAGGGACATCATGAGTAATCATCTTATTTCCTTGGGGAAATTCGCTGAGTCTGAAATAGTTTGCATGATTAAACAAAGTAGAAAGAACTGTTCTAAGTTGGGAGGCAAGATGATAGGTGTTATTGTTGAGGTATAAGGCCATGAGTTGGTTTCCAATAAACACTATGTCCGAGGCTGCTATCCATCTTCTGTCGTATTAGAATGTCCAGGAACAGGAGGCAAATATTGTTCTCCATCTCCATTGTAAATTGAATGTTTAGATGTATACCGTTCAGATGGTTGTGGAACCATTGGAGAGTCTGGAGTCCATGAGGCCATATTATGGCGCTGTCATCGACATATCTGATGACACTTTGGGGCGTAAGGGCGATGAACTCAGAGCCCTCCCCTCAAATCCTGACTGGGGAACCAAACACAAAGCGGGCCCATTTTTTCCAGTCAAAATCACACACACACATACCAGATAACATTCAAAAACATCCCCCCTCATCCCATGAACACAACACACCCTGCTTTGATGCTAGTTTTTTTAAAAATAGATTTTGTTTTAGATGTTTATTTTTGTCTTCTACATTAGCGTGTCAGTAGAAAAAAAGCAAATTTTAAATTTCCAAACATTAATTTTCCTTAAAGTTAAATGCTACAGAGAAATTTTGTATCTTGCTGAATAAAATAACCTATTAAGTGATAGCAACACACACAAAATGCTGGAGGAACTTAACAGGCTAGACAGCATATATGGAAAAGTGTACAGCTGGTGCTTTGGGCTGAAACCCTCCATCAGGACTTGAAAAAATGATGACGAGTTAGAGTAAAAAAGTTGAGGGAGGGGAGGAAGAAACACAATGTGTTAGGTGATAGACCACTTTTCAATTAGAATCTCAATTTTGTACTTTGTCGATATATAGCCCAGTGTTTGAATAAACAAAGGTAACATACAGGTGAATGATCAATGACATAATGAGTTGAATGAATTAAACTGATTAACAGAAATGGATGTAAAAGTTGTCTGTAGAAAAGCACTACATGGATGAGTGTCTGCACCCAACAGTGACGGCGAAGGTTCCCTGCATATTTGGGGCTGCATTTCTACAAATGGTGATCTTGTAAAAATTAATGGAATCTTCAATGCTGAGAAGCATAAGCAGTTTCTTGTCCATCATGCAACACCATCAAGGAGGCATCTGATCTCTCCCAATTTCATTCTGTAACAGGACAATGGCCCCCAAAACACAAGGTCATAAATAACTATCTTCAGGAAAAAGAAAGGAGTTCTGCAGCAGGTGGTATGGCCTCCTCAGAGCCCTGATCTCAACATTGTCAAAGCTGTCTGGGATTACCTGGAGACAAAGAAGCAAGCGAGACAGCCAAAGTCTTCAGTAAGTTCTCCAAGATGCTTGGAACAATTTATCAGTTAATTTTCTTATTAAAACTACATGGCAGTATACCTAAGAGAACTGATGCAGTTTTAAAAGCAAATATTGATTTCCGTTTTTAACTACACTCACGGGGGGAAGGGGCATATGAGATTGGTGGGTGTGGAGTGTCTGGGATGGTAGGGGAGGTTATCCGCCGCCTGTTATCCCCAAGGAGTTCCGGAAGCTGCTCGGTGATGGTGGCCAGGGGACCCGGCCTGAGGGGAGTGTTTGAGAGGGGGATGGAGGTAAGAGGAGGTGGTGGGCGATCCTCAGGTCTCCGAAGCTGCCAGCGCCTCGCCGGTCCCAGCTCGAATCTCCACAGTTGGGCCCGCGCCTCGTCGCGCGGCCGTTGGCGTTTGAAATCGCCGCGCGCGATCCGCTCCCGCCTGAGCCGCTGCGCACGCGCAGTGCCGCTGTGGAGTTTCCGTCTCGAAGCCCGGAGGCGGCGACGCTCATGGCCGATTGGGGTGTTGTTCCCTAAGCTGGTGTCAGTCCTCACTGTCACCGGGCAGGGGAACACACATCAATAGGACCGAATGAGGGCGGATTAAACTGACAGGAGGCACCAGAGACGGCAGCTGCTGGAGTCCGGGGCAAGGAACAATCTACCGGAGGAGCTGAACACGTACAGACACGCTGGAGGAACTCAGCAGGTCGGGCAGTATCCGTGGAAACGAGCAGTCAACGTTTCGGGCCGAGACCCTTCGTCAGGACTCAGGACTCGGATGCTGCCCGACCTGTTGAGTTTCTCCAGCGTGTTTGTACGTCTTGATTTGCCCACAGCATCTGCAGTGTACTTGGTGTTTACCGGAGGAGCTCAGCGCCTGTGGAAAGTCTCTTCAGGGAATACCGCTTTGGAGACGTTTTCCTGCTCTGTCCGGTAGGACTCCTGTGAGACCCTCCCTCACTGCTCCTCCTGTATCATTTCTGTTCAACCCACTGAACTCCCTCCAGCAGACAATTGTCGTTCCAACTGCAGTAACAGGCGACGGGAAGGCTCAGGTCATTCGATCGGACTGAATGAAGGTGCTCACCCAAACTGTATTTGATTTTTACAGCGTAGAGACCACAATGTGAACACTGAATGCAGTGGACTAACTAGTTTGGAAAAACAGTGCAAGTGAATCATGTTGATTGAGCATCCTTATTCGTTTAAATATGTGCTTTAGAGAAGGGAATGTGATGAGTGGGAGTGGACTGGGGTGCCATGAAGTAAGTGCTTCTTTGGTCCTTGCAAAGCCCTTCATGTCGTTACTCCGGAAAGAGGGCAACAGTTTCCGATGGACTCGAGAGACTTAGTTTTGGGGCGAGATTGAACACGTTGATCCTTTCTTGCTCAGGGCATAGTGAGAAGTACTATACATCATAGCGATGTATAAAATCGCTGGTTAGTTGGTCTGTTATTGTCACATGTTCCAAAGTGGAATAAAAAGCTTATCTTGCAAATCCCTCATGCAGATTAGATTGGGTCGTAGTGGACAGCTTGGAGGCTATCTATCTAAAGCCTCCAAGGATCTGGACCAGCTGGAAAACGAGCTGAAAAATGGCAAATGGGATTTAATGCAGACAGGGGTATAAGGAAGTCAAACTAGGGTTGGGTTTGCAGAGTGATCGATAGGTCACTGAGGAGTGTGGTAGACCAGAGGGCTCTGTGAATATAGTTCCATGATTCTTTGAAAGTCATCTCACAGGTAGATAAGCTCATAAAGAGAGCTTTGGGCAATTTGGCTTTCATAAATCAAATATTAAGCACACAGAGTTGGGATGTTATGTTGGATTTGTATAAGATATTGGTGACTCCTAATTTGAAATATTGGTGAAATTCAGGGCACTTAACTACAGGAACAATTTCAATACAATTAAAAGATTACAGAGAAAATTTACAAGGATGTTGTCAGGATTTGAGGACCTGAGTTATAGGGAAAGTTTGAATAGGTTAGGGCTTATTCCCTGGAGTGTAGGAGAATGAGGGAAGATTTAATAGAAGTATACAAAATTATGAGGGGTGTAGATGAGGTAAATATAAGCTGTTTTCCCGCTGAGGTTGGTTGAGATTAGAACTAGAGACCAGGGATTAAGACCAAAAGATAAAATATTTAAAGGGAACATAAGGGAGAAGTTATTCACTCAGAGAGTGGTGAGAACATCGAGCAAGCTGCCAGCAGGAGTGGTGGATGTAGGTTCATTTTCAACACTTAAGAGAAGTTTGGATAAGTACATGGATGGGGGGTGGGTGTGGGTATGGAGGGCTACATTCCAGGTGCAGTTTGATGAAACTAAGCAGAGTATTAGTTTAGCACAGACGAGATGTGCCAAAGGGCTGGTTTCTGTGCTGTTGTGCTCTGTGACTCTGATTCTATCAAATTATTACATGGTACATCAAGGTAGAACAAGACAAAGCAGCAAAAAAACCTAAAAGTGGAACAGCTACAGGGGAAGTGCAGTGCGGGCAGGCAACAAGGTGCAAGATGATATGAGGTAGAAGCTCTCCGTGACTTTGATAATAGATGGTTTCAGGCATTTCTATCTTCTGCTCAATGGAAGGGGTAGAAGGGAGAATATCCAGGGTGGGTGACATTTCCGAGGGGTATAGATAAGGTGAAAGTCAAGAGTTTTTTTCCCCCAGAATTGGGCAATCAACTGCTAGTGGACAAAGGTATAGGGCAGAGGGAATTTTTAAAAATTGAATCTGAAGTGTTTGTGGACCCTTACTGTCAGGTATACCCCTTTGGATACTGCTGAGAGAGATATTCTTTCAAGGGCTGTCAGCAGGAGTCATGTCTGTTGTACATCTTGCTCCTTCACGTTGTGCAAAGACTTATCCAAAAAGACTACTGACTGTAATAGCAGTGACAGGTGATTCAACTAAGTACTGAGCATAGGGGGATGAATAGTTTTAATCTACTGACACTTCAGTTTTGAACTTTTAGTTTCTCATTCTTTACAATTTTCCTGTTTTTTTGGGGGGGGGATGTTAAAAGAAAGTTTGTCATGATGACGGGAACCCTGCGTTCTCTCGAGTCCGAGTGATGCACTGTGTGGAGATGGACGAATAACGAGATTCCGAGAGGCTGAATGCTGATGTCCCAATGCCTACCCTCGCACCACCTTCTGCCAATCGACGTACTCTTTCATATCATTGCCAAACGATTCTGAGGAACTATAATTGTTTCAACTCATCTAGTTTGGAGAGATCCTGTTGGCGTTGCCACCAAGCATCAGCAAATCACCTCGATGTGTGTCACTTTCTCCGGGGACAGAGCCTGGATAGTGAACGGAGTACTTTTCTTAGAAAAACGCATGTCGATGCTGAATATTGATAATGATATTATATTCAAACTTGAGACTATATTGTCACAGAGCGATATATCCACGCATAGTCCATTGATGCAAACTTACCTTCTTTAGATTCTGTCGTTTTTAAGCCATGTTTGAAAACAAGCGGTGCAATTATCTTATTCATTTATAGTTCTTGAGAAAATCGGTATTGGATCAAGGAGAAGTCATGTGTGCTCCTCTGTTTAACACAAGCATTGTCTGATATAGTCAAATAATTTGCCATTGGAAGGAATAATGGGAAAAACGAAAGTCGCAACAAAAATATATCCCCATTGGCCTGTGGTCTATGCTCTCTGGTTTTCTGACGCGTTTTCGTGTTTCATTTGGTAAATGGGATAAAAACGGACAAATGATAATTGGATTTCTGGTACAATGGATAATTAGAAAATCGAAGCAGTTAGCAGAGCTACTTTGTCCCAGTGGATTTTTTCCCCTAAAAAATTTCACTTGTGTGGTTGCAGAAATTCACTCAGGAGAAAGATCTGTTTATAAAGGATGGCAATTTTCGCAAAATAACAGGGCCATAATAGAGTCGATAGTCTATACATGAGATTATTATTTCTGAAAATCTGGCTTGCTCTTACCGGGTCACAGGTCAATACGAGTCTGTATATGGCAGGAAAATATGTGCAAGTAGTCGATTCCTTATTGTGTGAAACAAAAAAACTAGTATTTTTAATCAACATGCAATATCCTAGAATAATTCCAAATATTTCATCGCATAGAGCACTCCGATTTCATCGATTTTTAAACCATTAGCCCACCATAACGCAGCGAGCGGGTATCCATTCAGTACAGGGATTCAAACGGCTAGTAAATAGATATGGCAATTATGCGGGGAATATTCGATATGAAATGCAAAAAGAACATGAACCTTTTGTCTGAACAAAATATTCGCTATATGAGTAGTCACAATCACTCATAACAGTCTCCTACGAGATCCCGATCCGCCAACAGTGAAATTTTTTGGATGGAGAGCTTGGTAATATTTGTGACATTGAAGGTTTGCTGATCGAAAATTGTTCCGAAAGTCGCTTCGACCGAGCCGCCTTCCCATTGGTTCACTCTGCGCCTCGCGGCACCGGTTTCTGGTCCCAAACCGCGTGCTGCCATACCTGCGACCGGTTTCCGGTCTTCAGGTGTATAAAAATGAACACACGGGTGCAACTCACTCTGTTGAATTTGTTTTCCTCCCTTCAGGAATTGCAGGAAGCTGTCCAATCAGGTTCAAACACTTCTCCTGGTAGGGATGGACTATGTTATGAATTGCTTAAGCATTTAGATGGCTCTATATTAATAGAAATACTAGCTTTGTTTAATTCAGTGTTGAAAGAAGGAAAATTACCAGTAGAATGGAAGCATGCGGTGGTAGTTCCAGTTTTAAAGCCAGGTAAAGATGTGTCTAGTCCCAGTTCATATCGGCCTAAGCTTTAACATCAGTGCTTTGTAAAACTATAGAACGAATGGTCGCCAACAGAAAATAAGGGACATTTTGCTGCCAATCAAAATGGTTTTAGAACTGGAAGATCAACAGTGGAATCTGTTGCCCTTTTAGAATATGATTATTAAAAAGGCGTTTCAAAATAGCGAAGTAATGGTAACTGTATTTCTAGATATTGAAAGAGCAAATGACTCACTATGGAAGGACGGTTTATTAATTAAACTCTGTTACGTACCCTGTAACTGGGTGTCTGACCAGCAAAAATAGAAGAATCCGTTGGAGTCTGGTGGTACTATTTTCAAACAGTGTTTATTAGTAAAATATGCAAATCAATATCAACAATGCAAAATATATAGATAATACACGTTAGCAATACTAAACCTAAAAGTGTGGGTATAATAATAATCAATAATAAACAAGCTCTATCGATGTCTAGGGGATAATGAATTGTCATATGTGAATATAAAGTTCAGTTCAGTTCATACGTGCTGAGGTAGTTGTTGGTTCTTGTGTTTTAATCGTTGGAGAGAGAGAGAGAGAGAGAGAGAGAGAGAGAGAGAGAGAGAAAGCAAACAGTGACAGCTATTGTCAGGCAAACCTTCCTTTACATTCTTGATCCGTCGATGTGTTGTTGTGGCCATTCAGGTATGACCCCTCTGTCCTTTAGCTAGATCGTTCTTCTGTGGTGGGCTCGTCACCCAGGCAAGGGTGGACACACACACAAGCCCCCACCGGCCCTGCTATAACACTGTGAGTTAAACTGACCGATCCTTTGTTTGGTCTCCGATGCCCCACACCTTCTCGTGGGTTCCAACACTCAAGCAGTGCTCACTAGTGTGCCTGCTGGTGTGTCTGAGGGGTGTCTCCCCAGACCTCACTTTTATCCCCACTTACGGGTCTCAGATGTCAATCAGTTTCGAATGGCTTAGTCCATCAAACCAGCCCACTCCGGCTGTCCACTGAGGAATTTTAATGAACAGAATGGTACCAAGTAAACAGCCCTCTCCGGAACCATAATTCTTTCAGGAGTCATAATATGGTGGGTCAACAAGTCTCTCTCCCCCGGTGTTATCTCTCCCTTGTCTGAAGCAGATGTTCCAGTCCCAGTATGCTTTCCCTTTGTCTCTCTTCCTCTCTCATTAGCAGCATGGTAACAGTAACAGTTTGTGATTCTCCCGGGGGGGGGGGGGATATGGGTAACTCTGTACCCTTCTGCCCATCAGAGTTGTTCATCCTTCATAACAACTCAATGATGTGGGAATTAGAGGTTGAATGTTTAATTGGATCAAAGATTTTCTGAAGGAAAGGACAATTCAAGTAAGAATAGGCGGAACAAGCTCCAAGTCAGTTAAAATAGATAATGGTACCCCTCAAGGAAGCATCATTAGTCCAGTTCTTTTTAATGTCATGATAAACAATATCTTTGAGCAGGTAGGGACAGGTTTTGGCAAATCGTTGTTTGCAGATGATGGTGCAATCTGGAAAAGAGGAAGAAACGTCAATTATATATTAAAGCAGGTACAAAAGGCTTTAAGATCAGTTGAAAACTGGGCAAACAAATGGGGTTTCAGGATTTCTGCTTCTAAGTCCAAATATATGATTTTTGGCTTTAAAAGAAAGATTCCTGATTGTGAATTGTGTCTATATGATTCTCCATTAGAAAGAGTCAAGGTATTCAAGTTTTTAGGTGTCTGGTTTGATGAAAGACTTACTTGGAGGGTTCATATAGATAAAACAATTGGAAAGAATGAGAAAGTTTTAAATTTTATGAGAAGTATTGTTGGATGTGACTGGGGAGCAGGGCTGGAAACTATGTACTTAATATATCTAGCTATGATTAGATCATTAATTGATTATGGTTGTATTGCTTATGGTTCCACTGCTATGGCAGTGCTTGAAAAATTAGACACTGTATTGTCCAAAGCACTTAGACTCTGTTGTGGAGAGCTTTCAGAACAACATCAGTCCCTGCATTATGTTTGTAGATGGGAGAAGCGCCTCTACATTTAAGACGAGTTAAGTTGGGCCTGCAGTATTGGGTAAAACTAAATGGCTTCAATCACAGCTGTCCATCAGAATGTCTTTTGCAGGAGATGTTGGAGCGCCAAAGTAAAATTAAAAGACCGTTTCGCAGAACACCGGCGCTCAGTCCTCCAGCAGTGGCGGGATCTCCCTGTGGCCACACACTTCAATTCCACAGACCAATCCCACTCCGATATGTCTGTCCATGGCCTCCTCTACCGTCAAGATGAGGCCACACACAGGTTGATGGAGCAATATCTTATCTCCCGCCTAGGTAGCCTCCTTCCTGCCGGCATGAACATTCAACTCACAGAGCTCCGTTGATACCCCTGCCCCTCCTTACCCCATCCCTATCTATAATTTTAGTCTGGTTCTCTTTCTCTTTTCCCCCCCTCACTATAATCTCCCCCCAGCCCTACCTTTCTTTCTCTTTTATTTCCCGTAATTCTCCACCTTCCCCTAGCCCATTTTCCTTCAGCCTATCACTTCCCAGCTCTCTACTTCATCCCTCCCCCCACTTCTTATCCCCCCTCGACCATCCCATGTTACTTCACTCCTGATGAAGGGTTTCAGCCCGAAACATCGTCACTACACCCTCCCATAGATGCTGTCTGGCCTGCTGAGTTCTGCCAGCATTTTGTGTTTTTAAAAAAAATTAAAATATATCCATTTTTAGATTTGGTTAATATCTGGGCTGTGAAATTGAAACTGATTGAGGAAGACATAGCTGACCAAATTTGCTTGCCACCCATTCCTTTTTGGCTTTTGCCAGAACTAGGAGTAGACCTATTCCTCCTTTTTCAGCTTCAAGGAAGCAGAGCAATCTCAACAGCGTCGATCATAAATGAATACTTAAACAATAAATGGGGATCTTATCTGAAGATTTTTACTGATGGCTCAGTGGATCCAGAGAGCAGTAAGGCAGGATTTAGGATGTACCTGTCTCAACTTGGAGTTGAGATTGGTCACCGGGTTTCAGATGGTGTTTCTGTCTTTGCAACAGAATTATTAGCAATCCTCTGGGCCTTATGGTGGATAGAAGACTCTCCACCATGCAGGGTTGTCATCTGTTCGGATTCTGCTGCTGCCTCAGAGGCTATAAAAGGGAATAAATCAAAAGCTCATCCTGACATAGTTATTGAGATTCTCTTAGTTTTGTTTAGAGTAGGGAAGATGGGTTGTGAAGTCAGATTTACATGGATACCTGGACATGCTGAGGTGGAGGGAAATGAAATTGTGGATGGCATTGCAAAGTCTTCCTTACAGAGCAGGCAAGTAGGAATTAGAATACCTCCAGGCAGAGCAGAATTGAGTAGTAGGATAAAAAAAATGTTTAGAGAAGAAATGGCAGGAGGATTGGAAACATGAATTAAAGGGAAGGCATTTCTTTTCTAGTTACCCTCTAGTTAAAAAGATCTCAGACTGTTACTCTTTAAATCATAGAGATATGGTGAAATGAACAAGACTTAGGTTGGGGCATTGTGGGCTAAACTATTACTTAAAGATAATAGGAGGACATCCTACTGGATTATGTGACTGTGGTGGTCCAGAGACAGTTCAGTATGTTTTGCTGAGTTGTAATCAATATCAAATTGAGAGAAGCATATTGTTCAAGAGGCTGTCTGACTTTTTTGTTTTTCTATTAAATCTTTGTTTGGCCATCAAGCGAACCACCATCTGATTGATAAGCTTATTATTCTGTTTCTATGTGCGACTAGTTTATATTTGAGAATTTGAATTTCTTGAAATTCTGTAATTATTTGTACATCCTGCGGAGGGCAGTAATACGCCTAGATGCAACTAAACTGCCGGAAGTAGAAGAAGAAGAAATCACTCTGATTTTAATCGGAACTCACTCCAAACTGTGAGCCAAGAGCTGCCCTGGAGAAATCATTTGTCAGGCGTGTTGCTGTTAATGGGGGAAGGGGTTCGGGTTTCGGGTGCGTAGCTAGTTAAGGAGTTATTTATTGCTTGTTTAATCTTGTGTATCTTCGACAGATTTAACAAGCGTATTGAGTGTTCAGTTTATTGTGTCCTGAAGAAGGGTCTTGGTCCGAAATGTCGACTCATAGGTGGCCTTAGCTATGTTTCACCCGTTTCAACTGAAATGGGCTCCGCCCTCCCAGGGCCCCCCGACTGTCATGCAAAAATTTAATGCACAGCTCCCAGACGCCACAATATTCTCCTGGTGGTCAGTCGAACCACCAGTGGGCGTTCGCTGACTGACATCTGAGAAAATACTGTAAACATTGCTCCTGGCTAAGAAGGCTACTTTTCAATGAGAGGAAAATGAAACGCTCCTATCCTAGTGGAGCTGAAAAACGGAAAATATTAGACAACAATACAAAACGTCTAAATAGTCTCCCAAAAGTTACATTTTTCTTTGGTCCAGCATCTGTAAAAGGCCCGCCGACTGCAGTTGCTGCTGCACCATCGTCACAGCATGGGGCTGCAGTGCCAAGTGACAGTAAGCGGTACAGGAGATGTTGATAATCAGAGCAATGAGGAAATGAGAAGAACAATTCTACTCAAACAGATGGTGATAATGATGGCCAAACTTTGTTTGATGACCAAGCACCACAGCATGATGACAGTCGTACAACTGAGACAGGTGAGGGAGATGCCGCCACCAGCACACCAGACAGAGAGAAAGCCCCACTACCATTCACAGAGACCGATCCGGCACGTTGGCCAATGCATATTACCAGTGACCAATGGATCGACATTGTTAGGAGAGGTCGCGTTCAGTTAGAGGACATTAACTTTCCACAGAGTCAATCATGCCGTCGTTTTACCAAGGACAGATATCTTATGAAGATGAAAAATGGAGAAACCATTCGTAGGTCATGGTTAGTGTACTCAGAATCATCTGATTCAATCTTCTGTTTCTGCTGTACCCTATTTGGCAAGCGAAATCACAGTCTCACTTGCGGAAGTTTCAGAGTGTGGGAGCGACTCACTCTCACACTCCAGGATCATGAGAAGTCAAATGCGCACCGTGCCAACAGGGATAGCTGGTGCGAGCTGGAAACGCGCTTAAGAACGCACAGTGCCACTGACAGCACGTACCAAGAAATGCAAATGCTGGAAAAAAACACTGGAATGATGTCACGAAGAGGTTCATTACCATAGTCCGTCACCTTGCAGAACGAAACCTTGCTTTCCGTGGCCACAATTCCACCCTACATGAACCAAATAATGGGAACTTTCTAGGTCTGGTGGAGCTGCTTGCCAAGTTCGACCCATTGATGAGCGAACATGTCAGACGAGCAGAGAAAAAAGAGATTGCTGACCACTACATGGGGAAAACCGTACAAAATGAGTTAATCACACACCTCCAGCACCATCAACGCGGGTTCCAACGGACATGGATTCGCCCCGGCTGTCGATCTCGGCTGCCCCAGCAACCCAGGACATATTCACAACCCGGACTCCAGCACCATCAACACTGGTTCCAACGACCATGGACAGCTTCAAAGCGATTGTGCAACCACCGACTGCAACTCCAGCCTTGAACTCCAGGCCGGGTCTTCACATGCTGCGATTGTGACTCTTCCCTCACCACCACTCTGCAATCCCCTCTCCCTCAGATCCCATCGTCAGCTCCTGGGCCCTCAGAGGCTCCATCTTCCTCTCACCCCAACCCCTCCCTCTCCACTGACACTACCAGCCTCCCTCCCCCCTCTGATCCCATCTCTCATCCGTGCCGGGTCTTTACCATCCCCTCCGACCTTCAACTCTCTGAGGCAGAGCGCTCTGTCCTCAGTAAGGGCCTCACCTTTGTCCCCCTTCGCCCACACCTCAGTGAGTTCTGCGTACGTCATGACGCTGAACTCTTCTTCCGCCGGCTCCGTATCCGAGCTTACTTCTTTGACAAGGACTCTCCTACACCCACCGATGACCCCTTCTCCCGTCTTCAACCCTCCTCCTCTTCATGGACACCCCACTCTGGTCTTCTGCCTGCTCTGGATCTCTTTATTGCTAATTGCCGACGGGACATCAACCGTCTCGACTTCACCACACCCTGTTCCAATTCCAACCTCACTCCTTCCGAACGCTCTGTTCTGCGCTCCCTCCGCACCAATCCCAACCTCACTATAAAATCTGCTGATAAGGGGGGAGCTGTTGTTGTCTGGCGTACTGACCTCTACCTGGCCGAGGCACAGCGACAACTCTCTGATAACACCTCTTATTTACCCCTTGATCATGATCCCACTAAGGAGCACCAGGCCATTGTCTCCAAGACCATCACCAACCTTATTAGCTCTGGGGATCTCCCATCCACTGCCAGAAACCTCATAGTTCCCACACCCCGCACTTCCCGTTTCTACCTCCTACCCAAGATCCACAAACCTGCCTGTCCAGGTAGACCTATTGTCTCAGCTTGCTCCTGCCCCACTGAACTCATTTCTGCATACCTTGACACTGTCTTATCCCCCCTTGTTCAATCTCTTCCCACCTATGTTCGTGACACTTCTCATGCTTTGATTTTTTTTCAATAATTTTAAGTTCCCTGGCCCCCTCCGTCTTATTTTCACCATGGACGTCCAGTCCCTATATACCTCCATCCCCCACCGAGATGGTCTCGAAGCTCTTCTCTTTTTTTTTTGGATTCCAGACCTAACCAAATCCCCTCTACCACCACTCTCCTCCGTCTAGCGGAATTAGTTCTTACTCTCAATAATTTTTCCTTTGGCTCCTCCCACTTCCTCCAAACTAAGGGTGTAGCCAGACCGTATGGGTCCCAGTTATGCCTGCCTTTTTGTTGGCTTTGTGGAACAGTCCGTGTTCCAAGGCAATACCGGTATCCATCCCCCTCTTTTCCTTCGCTACATTGACGACTGCATTGGTGCTGCCTCTTGCACGCATGCTGAGCTCGTCGACTTCATTAACTTTGCCTCCAACTTTCACCCTGCCCTCGAATTTACCTGGTCCATTTCCGACTCCTCCCTCCCCTTTCTTGATCTTTCTGTCTCCATCTCTGGAGACCGCCTATCTATTGATATCTACTATAAACCTACAGACTCTCGCAGCTACCTGGACTATTCCTCTTCCCACTCTCTCTCTTGCAAAAAGGCTATCCCCTTCTCACAATTCCTCCGTCTCCGCCGCATCTGCTCTCAGGATGAGGCTTTTCTTTCCAGGACGAAGGAGATGTCTTCCTTTTTTAAGCAAAGGGGCTTCCCTTCGTCCACCATCAACTCTGCTCTCAAACGCATCTCTCCCATTTCCCGCACATCTGCCCTCACCCCATCCACCCGCCACCCCACTCGGGATAGGGTTCCCCTTGTCCTTATCTACCACCCCACCAGCATCCAGGTCCAACATATAATTCTCCGTAACTTCCGCCGCCTCCAACGGGATCCCACTACCAAACACATTTTTCCCTCCCGCCCATCTTTCTGCTTTTCACAGGGATCGCTCCCTACGCGACTCCCTTGTCCACTTGTCCCCCCCCCCTCATCCCTTCCCACCGATCTCCCTCCTGGCACTTATCCTTGTAAACGGAACAAGTGCTACACCTGCCCTTACACTTCCTCCCTCACCATCATTCAGGGCCCCAGACAGTCCTTCCAGGTGAGGCGACATATCACCTGTGAGTCGGCTGGTGTGGTATACTGCGTCCGGTGCTCCCGGTGTGGCCTTTTATATATTGGTGAGACCCGACGCAGACTGGGAGACCGTTTCGCTGAACACCTACGCTCGGTCCGCCAGAAAAAGCGGGATCTCCCAGTGGCCACACATTTTAATTCCACGTCCCATTCCCATTCCGATACGTCTATCCATGGCCTCCTCTACTGTCAAAATGAATCCAAACTCAGGTTGGAGGAACAACACCTTATATACCGGCTGGGTAGCCTCCAACCTGATGGCATGAACATTGACTTCTCTAACTTCCGTTAATGCCCCTCCTCCCCTTCTTACTCCATCCCTGACATATTTAGTTGTTTGCCTGTTCTCCATCTTCCTCTGGTGCTCCCCCCCCTCCTTTCTTTCTCCTGAGGCCTCCCGTCCCATGATCCTTTCCCTTCTCCAGCTCTGTATCACTTTCGCCAATCACCTTTCCAGCTCTTAGCTTCATCCCACCCTCTCCGGTCTACTCCTATCATTTCACATTTTCCCCTCCCCACTCTACTTTCAAATCTCTTACTATCTTTCCTTTCGGTTAGTCCTGACGAAGGGTCTCGGCCCGAAACGTCGACATCGCTTCTCCCTATAAATGCTGCCTAGCCTGCTGTGTTCTACCAGCATTTTGTGTGTGTTGCTAATCACACACCTTATTGGAGACAAGACACTGGAAGCGAAAACAGAGAGAGTAAAACAATCACGTTTCTGCTCGGTGATAATGGACTGCACCACTGACGCTGCACAGCTCTCTGTGACACTCCGCATTTTCACATGCCAAGTAAATGTCGGAGCTACTGTTGGTGAGCATTTTGTCGGTTTCCTACCAGTGCTTGACACAACAGGTGCAGGCCTAACCTACGTTTTCTTAACGCATATGGAGATGTTAGGATTGGATATCTCAAAATGCAGGGAGCAGTCATATGATAACGGGAGCAATATGCGGGGGAAAATAGCGGGGTGCAGAAGAGGGTGCTAGATATTAACAAAGAAACACTGTTCATGGCATGCGACAGCCACAGCCTAAACCTAGTCATTGTCGATGCTGCAAAATCAACAGTGGAGTCTGTGAGCTTCTTTGGGGTGCTGCAACGTCTATACACACTATTCAGCTCACCGACACAGAGATGGGAGCTTTTCAAGGAGAACGTGCCACAGATGACCCTCAAGGCCATATCCAACACGCGATGGGAGTGCCGCGTGGAAAGTGTGAAAGTCCTGCGCTACCAGCTTCCCGATGTTGGCAATGCGCTCCTGTCACTGATTGAACACGCCACACAGAAAGGTGACAGTGAAACCACATCTGCAGCCAGAGGCCTAGAACAGGAGATCATGTCATGGAAATTCCTGCTGACTGTTATCATCTGGTACAACGTTTTACATGAGGTGAATCGTGTCAGCAAACTGCTCCAGAGCCCACAAGTGAGAATCGATGTGCTACAGCGCGAGGTGGAATATGTTCTGAAATTTCTCAAAGAATACAGAGAAAACGGCCTTTCATCCGCCCAACCAGATGCCAGAGACATAGCTGAAGAGATAGGGATGCCAATGGTCTTTCCTACTGCACGAATCAGAAAACCAAAACGCCAGTTCCAGTCCGAGTCCCAAAGTGCAGATCCTTCCCTGACAGTGGCACCCGAGGAACGGTTCAAGAGAGAACTTTTCCTTCCACTAGCGGACTCTGCCATCACAGGCATGAGGTTTTATTCAGGTTTTCTCATGTGAGTGATTAGTGTTGAAGTTTCTATGGTTTGGGTGACTTGGATGAGTGTTTGTTTGATTTTCAGACGAGTAAAGTGTTTCACTGCTGGCTTGTGAACAAACAGTTGCTGTACTTACCCACAGTCAGGGTCAGTTGTTTCACCCATCGAACCCGTGAATCTGCTTCCGTACAACACTATTGAAAGAAATTAACGGGGTTTCCTTATTTTTTTTTTAAATAGTTGGCGTGCAGGACTGCGCTCAATTGTTTTATGCTACTGACATTGTTACATAACAACTTAATGAAGCTCAGAACACTCAGTAATAATAAAACTAGTAATTTATCGTTAATGCTCACTTACAGACCATGTTGAGGAATCCTCAACATCAGAAGCATTTCAGTGTTCTATTTAAAAATACTGCATTACAAATAGTGCAGTACTTGAATAAAAAGAAAAATAATCACCAGCAGTTGAATCAAATCTCTGAGAAAAAAAGATCATACAGTTATGCTGGCTCGGCGACGAGGAAGGATTCACTTTCCGTTCATTTCCGCTCGTCCAGCCATATCACACGGTTGCCCTGACCTAAGGCTTCCCCACTTGAAACTTGAATTAAAGTGGCAGAGAAAGAGAATGGATCTGCATACTCAGCATGGATGATCACAAGCAACATATTATTCAGTTTACCATTACTTTCCGTCAGGAGTTGAATGCAGGTTGAACAAGGAGTATGGAAAGACACAGTGGAAGCAGCGACAAAGTATGTTGCCAGCCTTGGTAAACGGCAGTATGTCATGCTTGCTGTCAGAAATAAATGAGAATGTAATGGACATTGATGTGCAATCTCACAAGCATGCGGTTAGAAGAAATAACTGCAGTCCAAAATGACCATTTTATTTTGCTTTCATTCCGTCACAGGTCTTTGAACTCTTTAAAAGATATGCAAACAGCAGGCATATCCAGGTCCTGGAATTCGAATTCCTTTTATCATACTGTAGCGGTGTGCTACACGCAGCGCTGAAATAACGACACGGGGTCGGTAAACTGCAGTAAAAAAGATTTTACTCGAACTTCGCGGCCTCGCTTTAAAGCCTCCCTGATCCCGCTCTCCCCGGGCGCGGATGCTGTAGGGGACACGTATTCACAGTCCCGCGCGTGTTTTCCCCCTTGTTGGTGAAGCAGACCTGGCGCCCTATTGGGACTGGCCTTTATGCCGACGCGCTGGCTATTTGTGAGCCGGTTCGAGTGCGCTAGGAAGTGGGTCACCACATAACCCCCCCCCCCCAGAACCGGCGATACACCCCCCCCAATGTCCAGTCTGGGCCGGACCCTGTTTGGGAGGTCGGCCTCCGAGTCGCGGTGCCGGAAACTCGACCGGTTGCGCCAAGTCCACATGGGCCGGTTTGAGTCGGTCCACCGTGAAAACCTCCTCTCTCCCTCCAACGTCCAGCACGAACATGGACCCGTTGTTCCTGATCACCGGAAACGGCCCCTCGTAGAGCCGCTGTAGCGGTGGCCGATGCCCGCCCCTTCGTACAAACACAAACTTAGTTCTGCAGGTCTTCGGGTACGCAGGTCGGGTTCTGCCCATGCTGCGAAGCGGGTATGGGGGCCAGGTTGCCGAGCCGCTCGCGTAGTCTGCCCAGGACTGCTGCGGGTTCTTCCTCGTGCCCCCTTGGGGCTGGTATGAACTCCCCGGGGACGACCAGGGGTACACCAACTCGGCCGACGAAGTATGCAGATCGTCTTTGGGCGCCGTGCGGATGCCGAGTAGGACCCAGGGAAGCTCGTCCACCCAGTTAGCTCCTCTCAGGCGGGCCATGAGAGCCGACTTCAGGTGACGGTGGAAACGCTCCACCAGGCCGTTCGACTGTGGGTGGTAGGCAGTTGTGTGGTGCAGCTGTGTCCCCAAAAGGCTGGCCATAGCTGACCACAGGCCGGAGGTGAACCGGGCGCCTCTGTCGGAAGTAATGTGGGCCGGTACACCAAAGCGGGACACCCAGGTGGCGATCAGTGCCCGGGCGCAAGATTCGGAGTTGGTGTCGGTGAGCGGGATCGCCTCTGGCCATCTTGTGAACCGGTCCATGATAGTCAGGAGTTGCCACGCTCTGCGCAACACTGGCAGGGGGCCCACGATATCCACATGAATGTGGTCGAAACGCCGGTGGGTGGGGTGGAACTGCTGCGGCAGAGCTTTGGTGTGCCGCTGCACCTTGGCCGCCTGGCAGTGCATGCACGTTCTGGCCCATTCACTGACCTGCTTGCGGAGTCCGTGCCAAACGAACCTGCTGGAGACCATCCAGACGGTTGTCCTGATGGAGGGGTGCGCTAAGTTATGAATGGAGTCGAAAACGCACCGCTGCCAGGCTGCCGGGAAGATGGGACGGGGTTGGTCGGTGGTGACGTCACAGAGTAGGGTCCTCTCACCTGGGCCTACGGGGAGGTCCGGGAGCTGCAAACCGGAGACTGCGGTTTTGTAACTCGGGATCTCCTCGTCTGCCTGCTGCGCCTCTGCTAGCGCCTCAAAGTCTACCCCTTGGGAAAGGGCATGAATGGTAGGACGAGAAAGCGCGTCCGCCACGGCATTGTCCTAACCCTAGACGTGCCGGACATCCGTCGTATATTCAGAGATGTAGGACAGATGGCGCTGCTGGCGGGACGACCAGGGATCGGACACCTTCGTGAACGTAAAGGTAAGCGGCTTGTGGTCCGTGAACGCGGTGAAGGGCCGACCTTCTAAGAAGTACCTGAAATGCCGGATTGCCAGGTATAGCGCCAATAGCTCCCGGTCGAAAGCACTGTATTTGAGCTCGGGTGGCCGCAGGTGTTTGCTGAAAAACGCCAGGGGTTGCCAGCGGCCCGCGATGAGCTGCTCCAGTACCCCACCGACTGCTGTGTTAGATGCGTCCACTGTGAGGGCGGTAGGGACGTCCATTCTGGGGTGCACTAGCATCGCGGCGTTCGCCAAGGCTTCTTTCGTTTTAATGAAAGAGGCGGCGGACTCCTCGTCCCAGGTAATGTCCTTGCCCGGACCCGACATCAGGGCGAACAGGGGGCGCATGATTCGGGCAGCTGAAGGGAGGAAGCGGTGGTAGAAATTTACCATACCCACGAATTCCTGAAGGCCTTTGATTGTGGTGGGTCGGGGGAAATGGCGGACTGCGTCTACCTTAGCGGGCAGAGGGGTTGCCCCGTCTGTAGTGATCCTGTGGCCCAGGAAGTCGATGGTGTCGAGCCCGAACTGGCATTTGGCCGGGTTGATTGTCAGGACGTATTCACTCAGTCGGGCGTAGAGTTGACCGAGGTGGGACAGATGCTCCTGACGACTGCTGCTGGCTATGAGTATGTCGTCCAAATAGATGAAAGCGAAGTCCAGGTCGCGTCCCACCGCGTCCATTAACCGCTGGAACGTCTGTGCGGCATTCTTCAGGCCGAACGGCATGCGGAGGAACTCGAAAAGGCCGAAAGGGGTGATGAGTGCCGTTTCGGGAACGTGTCAGGATGCATCGGGATTTGATGGTATCCCCGGACGAGGTCTACCTTGGAGAAGATCCGTGCGCCGTGCAGGTTTGCTGCAAAGTCCTGAATGTGCGGCACAGGGTAGCGGTCCGGTGCTGTAGCCTCGTTCAGCCTGCGGTAGTCGCCGCACGGTCTCCAGCCCCCTGTCGCTTTGGGCACCATGTGCAGGGAGGAGGCCCATGGGCTGTCGGACCGCCGTATTATCCCCAATTCCTCCATCCTCTTGAACTCCTCCTTCGCCAGTCGGTGCTTGTCGGGGGAAGCCTTCGAGCACGGGCGTGGAGGGGTGGTCCCTGGGCCGGGATGTGGTGCTGTACGCCATGTCTGGGCATGGCTGCCGTGAACTGCGGTGCCAGAACCGATGGGAAATCCGCCAGGACTCTGGTGAAGTCGTTGTCGGACAGCGTGATGGAGTTCAGGTGTGGGGCCGGCAACTGGGCTTCACCCAGGGAGAACGTCTGAAAGGTCTCGGCGTGGACCAGTCTCTGCCTCGGCAGGTCGACCAGTCGGCTGTGAGCTCGCAAAAAGTCCGCACCCAGAAGCGGTTGGGCTACGGCGGCCAGTGTGAAGTCCCATGTGAACCGGCTGGAGCTGAACTGTAGCAGCACCGTACGGGTGCCTTAGGTCTTTACTGTGCTGCCGTTCACGGCCCTCAGGGTGGGACCCGGTGCTCTGTTGCGAGTGTCGTAACTCGTCGGAGGTAAGACGCTGATCTCGGCATTGGTGTCGACCAAAAAATGGCTTCCCGACCGCTTGTCCCACACATACAGGAGGCTATCCCAATGGCCAGCCGCCGTAGGCATCAGCGGCGGCTGGCCCTGGCGTTTCCCGGGAACTTGCAGGGCGGGCGACAGCGGCGGGCTTCTGCGCCCCACCGCTGGTGGTAGAAGCACCGTTGTTCGTTGGTCTCCTCACCCCTGCTTCTGGGGTTAGCGGGCTCTGTGGCCGGGCCTGGACTGGTTTGCTGCTGGGAGCGTGGCCTGGTGATCTGTGCGATCCACAGCAAGTCCGCCCGGGCCGCCACCTTCCGGGGGTCGCTGAAATCCGCGTCGGACAGCAGCAGGCGTATGTCCTCGGGCAGCTGCTCCAGGAATGCCTGCTCAAACATGAGGCAGGGCTTGTGTCCTCCGGCCAGGGACTGCATCTCATTCATTAAAGCCGATGGCGGTCTGTCTCCAAAACCATCCAGGTGCAGTAAGCGGACAGCTCGCTCGCGCCGTGAGAGTCCGAAAGTCCTTATGAGCAGGGCTTTGAATTCCGTGTATTTGCTATCCGCTGGGGGAGACTGTATGAACTCCTCAACCTGGGCCACTGTTTCCTGGTCGAGGGAGCTCACCACGTAGTAGTAACTGTGGAATCCGCGGTTATCTGCTGAATGTGGAATTGGGCTTCTGCTTGCTGGAACCAAAGGTGAGGTCGCAGCGTCCAGAAGCGAAACTGCATGAACAGATGCGGCGTCGTTCATCTTTGGCCCAAATATCGTTTGGGCCGTCGGGGTCACCAATTGTAGCGGTGTGCTACACGCAGCGCTGAAATAACGACACAGAGTCGGTAAACTGCAGTTAAAAAAGATTTTATTCGAACTTCGCGGCCTCGCTTTAAAGCTTCCCTGATCCCGCCCTCCCCGGGCGCGGATGCTGTAGGGGGCATGTATTCACAGTCCCGCGTGGGCTTTTCCTTTTGTTGGTGAAGCAGACCCTTTATGCCGGCGCGCTGGCTATTTGTGAGCCGGTTCGAGTACGCTAGGAAGTGGGTCGCCACAATACCTTGATATGATCACCAGGGGGCGCCGGTGTCCTTCAGGATCCGATGCTCCTGCTCCCCTGAATACTATTTAATTATTTAACCTGACTCTTGTTTTAGTTATCAGTGCCCTCTGCCTTGTTTTGTTTCTCTCTTTAAGTTCCCTCTGTTTTATTTTTCTTTGCTTCGTCTTGAGTTTACCTACCTTGTGTGCAGTGATTTTCAAATCCTGTCTACAAACTAATCCACGATTGAAGATTCATCGTGTCTCTTCCTTGTCTCTGAACTCCTCTACACTTGGGTCTACCTGGTCGAAGCCTCTTCTACTCTTCCGCTGATTGAAGATACAGAGCTTTGCCGTAACAACCCCGGATCGAACCCAGTCTGCCAACAATTCCTCGAGGAACTTTTCAAGAGGAAAGTTCGGACAAAGATGTTGAACACAATGGAGGTAAGAAGTAAATGTATATAAGATCCAGATGGGTCATAATGCAGTAGATGTCAATAATTACCCTATTTTCATTACAGGTCGATGCTCATTAATAATGAGAATACCATATTGACATTTTAATTGGGGAGGGAGAAGTACAATAGCACCCACTTTTGGCCGCAGGAATGAATTACTCTTCCTGCCTTTAAATTCCGGCACTCATCCCTCTGAACATTAAGCGGTGCTCACACAGAATGTGATCTACTTACACTTATTAATAATCGAACACTCATGCACGCTTTCACTAAACCTCTCGTCAGTTATTTCTCACTTTACACCTTTCAAGATTTTTAACGCATTATGATGTTAAGTATCTTGTATGACAAAAAAATCGATACCTGTACCCAGCTTGAAGCCCGAGAAGAGTTTATTTATCATGTACTAGATTTTTAAAAATCTTTTATGAAACTCTTTCGTTTCAGCCATCACCACGCTGGTCAAAATGCAGGACTAAATTCGCACTATATTAATGAGTTATGGGAGATTTTTAAAACAAAAATTGCTCTATCAATGAGTTTAATGGATGCCTTCAGTGTGACTGGGACCCACATGAAATGGGTCAGGGTGTGAACCCTGTTCCTTCCGCCGGCTCCACACTCCCCAACTCCTGGACTCTGCGCGCGAGTCCTTTGAGAAGAGCAAGCAGTCCTTTTGGTCTCAGGGGTATTTCAGAGATCGGTTGCGCCCCCCCCCCCCCCACCACCACCCCCGGAATTGACTGTTTTGTAGACAAAAGAAAGTGTATTTTAATTTGAAATCGTTATTAGTTTTGTAATCATTGTGTGTATTTGAGTGAACAACATTTTCAACTTTGATTAAGAAATATTATCGAGAGAATAAGCAATCGACATTTTGGGCTGAGACCCTTCATCAGGACGGGAAAGTTAGGGGTAGAAGCCAGAATAAAAAGAAGGAATCTAATTGGAGAAGTTTCCTCTCCTGCATGAATAATAGCTGTTACGAATGAAAACAGTATTTGCCGACAGATTCGGGACTGTGACAGTTGGGAACTCCTCCCTTACATTGGAGCAGAAAATCACTTCACACCCAACACCGCTTTTATTTTTGAATAAAGTATATTTTGTTTACTAAAAAAAAACACCGCTCAGCACGTGCTGAGGGACGCACTCAAACTTGGTGTAGCCACCGCAAGGGCCCGGTGGGGAAGGACCACAGTCTAGGGGTCTTCTCCCGCTGGAGTTGAGCGTAGGGGGTGGGGTGTATACCCCTTAACAGGGAATGTTAATATGGAATAACAGAGTGCCACGTGGGTGGCGAAAAGTGTGAAAATGTAAAGACTGTAATGGAAACAATTGTAAAGGATTGAGAGTCATTGAATGGTTTATTGTATATAATTTTATTTTTGAATAAAGTATATTTAAAAAAAAACCTTCTTGAGTCCCGCCTAATAGTGCAGAGAGGAGATTCTAAGAAGACGGGTAAAAACAATCGGGAATAGATGCCTGTGATTCGGGATGTGTCGAAGCCTTGGATCCAGTATTGAAAAGTTAAATGAGGTTTGTTTTCATTCTGGGTGCCAGTAAATCAATGCATCTGTCTACCTCCTATCCCTTGAGGGATTGCCGGTTTAAAGACATTGATGGCCAGTTCAGACACAACTAAATACCCACGACATCATCTTTGGTACCGAGCAGTCTTGAGTTCCACAGTGAGCCACCAAAAATACATCACCCATCCATCCCTATTTTCAACTAGCCGGATCGGCAGTCTTGGAGCTGGTGCATCTAGGACAAGGACTTCCGGGTCACAGTTGAAGTCTGACTAGATTGGCAGTGGGAGCGAGTAACTTCCAGCCATCTGTCTACAGTCACTAGATATAAAATCGTAGTGAAACCACACTTGGGGTATTGTGTGTGGATCTGTTCGCCCAATTATAGGAACGGTGTGGAGTTGTAGAGAAAAGGTGCGGAACAGGTTTACCAGGCTGCTATCTGAATTAGAGGGTGTGAGCTTGCCCTTTAGAGCATCGGAGCTCGAAAGGAGCCTGATATAAGTTTTTAAAATTATAAGAGGCATAGGCAGTCAGCATCTGATGCTCAGGGTGGAAATGTTAACCGCCAGTATTGCGAAGGGTTAGTTTACTTGTCGGTCGAAAGCCGCTTCTGCCCTACAGGTCATTGATGCAGCAGCTCTTTCCTGTTGATTATCATGAGTGCCACGGCACCAGTGTCTGGTTCCAGTTGCCTCAGAGGTATAGTTTCACGTTCGAGAGACCGGCTGGCTCCCTTTGCCTTTGGGCTCATCTTCACACTGTGATTGCGACCAGTGCTGAAAGACCATTGGGAAAGTGCTGGAGGTTTAGGAGGGCCCATGTGCACACTGAGCTAAGTATTAGTTCAGCTGAATGTTTAGTTTTGTAGTAATGCAACTTGGGGAGACATAATGATGTACCCGAAGAGTTTTAAGTGTTTTTAGTGTGTAGTATCGTCGTTTTTGTAACTTAGGGGGGGGCATAGATGTTTGGTCAAATGTTTCACTGTTTATCAGTAAATAATATTTAATGTGTTTATTCGTCTTCTGTTACTTACCAAATCCGTCAGCCCACTTCCTCGTAACACACCAGGTGATATGTCTTTAATGTTGGGAGGGGAGAGGAGCATGTATCACGCAGAGATTTTCATTGCAATCTACCATGAAACTGCAAAAAGTCTGAAATTTATTATTTCCCCCTTCCCATCTCCTCTGTACCTACTTCCAAGCACCTTAAAACTGTGCCCTCTCGTGTTAGCCATTTTATCCCTGGGAAAAGGCCTCTGACTATCCACACGATCAATGCCTCTCATCATCTTATACACCTCAGTCAGGTCACCTCTCATTCTCCATTGCTCCAAGAAGAAAAGGCCAAGTTCACTCAACCTATTCTCATAAGGCATGCTCCCCAATCCAGGCAACATCCTTGTAAATCTCCTCTGCACTCTTTCTATAGTTTCTACAACCTTCCTGTAGTGAGGTGACCTGAACTGAACACAGTACTCCAAGTGGGGTCTGACCAAGGTCTTGTATACCTGTAACATTGTCAGGAGGGGCCGGTTGCGGTAGGACTCAAGTGCAGACCAATGAATGTTCTTTTACCAGGATTTTATTAGCGGCCCCAGGGGCAACAGTCTTTCAACACCAGGAGGCAGGCACGAAGTCGGAATGGCAGGCAGAGGTCTTACTCGAGAAAGGCTGTCCGGCTAGGGCAGACGATTACGAATGCTTCAGGCGAGAATCGGGTTCCAAAGAGGCAGAATCCGGAAACACAGAATTCAACAAATTCACTATAGCAGGCTGGAACGACTCAGTTCAGGACTGGGACGAACAGGCAGAGAGTGTGAGTCGAGGCAGGGTTGAAGTGGACCGGGTAATGGGCAAGAACAGAAACAGGTGGGTGCTATTGAGGAGATAAGTGGGTAATTGGCGAGAGTCAGATTAGGGAAGGGGCTGGTTCAAAACCCACATGGCCAGGTGAAAGAAGGTAGAATTTAAGGGCTGTAGTAGTCCAGAGCTGTCAGCAGAGCCCTTTGACCCTGTGTTCAGGTCGGAACCTTAACAAACATTAACTCACGACTCTTGATCTCAATCCCATGGTTGATGAATGCCAACACATATATCACACACAAAATGCTGGTGGAACACAGCAGGCCAAGCAGCATCTATAGGGAGACGCACTGTCGATGTTTCAGGCCGAGACCCTTCGTCAGGATGTGGCCTGTTTCCTGATGAAGGGTCTCAACCTGAAAAGTCAACAGTGCTTCTTCCTATAGATGCTGCCTGGCCTGCTGTGTTCCACCAGCATTTTGTGTGTGTTGTTTGAATTTCCAGCATCTGCAGATTTCCTCGTGTTTGCCAACACACATATGCCTTCTTAACAACACTGTCAACCTGTGAAGCAGCTACGAGTGTCCTATTGATACGGACCCCAAGATCTGTCAGATCCTCCACACTGCCAAGTGTCTTACCATTTATATTATATTGTCTTCAAATTGGACCTATTAAAATGAACCACTTCACACTTAAATGGGTTGAAGTCCATATGCCACTTTCAGCCCAGTTCTGCATCCTATCGATGGCCTGCTGTAACCTCTGATAATCCTTCAAACTATCCACAACACCCCCAACCTTTGTGTCACCAGTAAACTTATTAAACCGCCCTTCTACTTTTTCATCCAGGTCATTTATAAAAATTACAATGAGGAGGGGTCCCAGAACAGGTCGCTCCAGAACACCACTGGTCACCGGCCTCCATGCAGAATGTGAACCATCTACAATCACCCTTTGCCTTCTGTGGGCAAGCCAATTCTAAATCCACAAAGCAAGGTCTCCTTGGATTCCATACCTTCTTACTTTCTGAAGGAGTCTTGCATGGGGAACCTTATCAAATGCCTTACTGAAATCCATTTGCACTACATGCGCAGATCTACCTTCATCAATGTGTTTTGTTACATCCTCAAAGAATTCACTCAGGTTTGTCAAGGAAAGTTCATGCCTTACAAAGCCATGCTAACTATCCCTAATCAGATCATGTCCTCCAAAAGCATATAAATCCTGCCTCTCAGGATCTTCTCCAACAACTTGCCTAAAACTGAAGTCAGACCCACTGATCTATAATTTTCTGGGTTAACTCTACTCCCTTTCTTGAACAAGGGAACAATATTTGCAACCCTCCAATCCTTTATTTGCTTTACCTGTTCAGGCTCTCTTACAGATGTCAATTCACACAATTACCAACATTAAAAACCATACACCATCTATAGTAAAAACAAATCTGGATGTCCTCCTTACTGACTTTTCATTTTGGTTAGCAGGAGTTCTAGCATTGTTTGAGTGATGTAGGTTTATGCACAACTCCCACCGACAAGTATAATTGCATCTTCTCTGACACTGAAGTGCTCAGATCAGGGTGATTACCTAAGCTGAACTATAGGCACGGTAGAAGTAATGGAAACTGCCCAATGCCAATCCTGGTGGGATACCAGGTTCCTCCCAAAGCTACGGAAGAGCCAGAGTGGCAATACAGCAGCTTAAACCACTGCAACAGTCAACTCAGCAAAAGAAGTTGCACTTTAGGTTTTCAAATATCTATACACAAGTAAGTACTATGATAGTAGTTCTTGTTGTATTTAGTGAAAATATCCATTAAATTAACAGGACAATATGTTACATATTTCATCTTGTTTTAAAAACCCTCATGGGACATTATTTCAAGGTAGCCTAATATCAGGAACCCTTTTGATCCACTGAGTTTATGGCAGCTTGCAGAAAATAACCTTCCTAAACAACTTGTGCTGGAACTCACACATCCTATCACTTGCCTGCATTTATGGCATCTTACAGTGGCTGAGTAACCTGAAACAGCATTTGGGAGAAACCCATCCCAACACAGAAATAAAAGGCAGGAAAGGTTAAAAAAGAACAACATCTGACAGAATACAATCCAGTTACTGAAGCTCTAAGATGATTACTTTGACCCTCCTACCTGAGGTGATAACTTTAAATATTTGCATGATTTCCAGTCCATACTTTGAGCCACTGATGAGTCAAATTTGCTCACGGAAAGCACCTTTACTAGCATATATACATTGGGCAGATAGACTAAGTTATAAACATTAATGTTATTTTGAATCTCTGCTGTGCATTACCCAAAGAAAATTAAATGTAGTTCTTGAATGACATTTAATTTCATAAACCATTAATGATTAATCAAAGAGAAGTGAATTTCATAAAACAATAGGCATAACTGCATGTTGAAAAAAAATAACCCACCCCAGCAAAAAAAAAGCTAAATTCTTAGCATTTCTTAGTCACACATTTCTGGGTTGTCATGACCAACCAATTAATGACTTTTTAAATCATTTGTTTTCCCATCAGTAATACTTCACCTTGCATTTGAATTCAATGTAATGAATGACATCGTCCTTGTACAACCTTCAGACTGCCGTGCAGGGTTCTGATTTTAATCTTTGTAGCTATTACATGCATAAGCTAGGGTAGAATTTATTCAAAGTATGTCATAAATTTAATTTCTACACAGGATACCACAATCCGGCAGCAATCTGAAATACAATGCAACTGGCTTGATATCTGACGTGGTATGATGAAACTGCACTGCAAAGAGAATTAAAGAAATTAGGTCCCAATAAGTTACATTTGCACATGTTTTAATCATGTAAATTTGTTGGGGCATAGTTATGGACCAACAATACACACATTTGGAATTTGGTAAAATAATTACAGAACTAAGTATATCACAACACTCATATCACTCCAATGTTCAAATCTGTAAATAAGCAGAATGGTTCAAGTAAGATTCTCCAACAATTTACTCCCAATGCAAGCAGCTGTAAGATCATAAGACATAGCAGCAAAATTAGGCCATTTGGCCCACTGAGTCTGCTCCACCATTCAATCATGGCTGATCCTTTTCCCCCTCGTTCACTCCACTCACCGGCCTTCTCCTCATAATCTTTAATGCTAGTGATTGTATAACTGTGTTGAACCCAAGAAGTATACTCTGAGATGTTAATGTGCAAGAACTAGAAGCTGCTCACCCTTTCCATTGCTCAATGATGACTGTGTAGTAGTAGTTTCTCTCCCATGTTAACTGCTAAGGTTAATAAAATGGCTTCTCTGTAATGTAGAGTAACATGGGGTCTCTGTTGTTCTCGGCAGTGGCTTGTTTTGGTTTTAATTACTGATCACGAGTTTACTGTCCAATGGGAGAAGTGTTATTCTTTTTTATGTCTGGGAACCTGGGTTTTTGCACGCATGGTCGGACAGGCAAGCAAACAGGACAGACGTGTGGAGAGCATACAGAGTCCCAGGATGGCGGATACTGGGATTCGGCAGTTCGGAGGTTGTCGGAGACTTGGACGTCTTTGTGGAGGATCCAGAGGCATGAACTCTAATGCATTAAAATTCCTTGCGCACAAAACTGATAAATTTACTGATTTGGCACCTTTATTATATTTGTTTCTGCTAACGCATCACAAAGAAATAATTATAAAGTGTAATCATTTACTTGTATATTGTGCACTGTCTGATATTTTATGTTATGGGTTTGTACCGGGGTGCATCACACAGTATCCACACCAATGCAATTACAGTGTTGGAGGGGTCACTGCCAGTTTATCCTAGATAAACGGGAGTCAGTTGGGGGTGCAGTTACAACATTGTGGGTTGCTAGTCTGCGATTTGAAGTTTGTCGGATACTGTGTAATTCTTCCGGTTTAAATTAGTGGAGATAGACCCGGATAAGATTGAACGCTGGTGTGATATTGTGGATGTACTGGTTAATCATGCCTCCGTATTAAGTGGGGTAGATATGCATACCTCGGAGGAAGTGCTAGTTCGATGGTTGAGTGTAGTTAAAGCTGTCGGTAAGGTCGAGATCGTAGGCAGAAAGTTTGGTAATATGGTGGACTCAGGCTTTGGGTTAGTTCAAACTAGTGCTGATGTCATGGCGGTGGGACAGCCAATGTGTGTCCAAAGGGGAAGATGATTATGTGACGTGGGCTGAGCACATCTCTCAGCTGCTAGGTGAGTGACAGTGTTCTGAGGAAGAAAAGTGACTTGTTGAAAGTTTTAGGGGTGTGGCGGCTGAGGTAGTAAGAGGCATAAAAACTAACCAGCCCTATACTTCTCTGACTGAGTATCTAGAAGCATCGGAAGAGGCTTTTGATCTGATGGGAAGTAGGGGGGCTTCAGAACGTGCATCAGGAGAAAGTGGAAAAGCTTTCTTTTCTTTTCCAATCTTTTTATTAATATCAAGATAGTAGATATAACATAATATTGCTGCACAATTATTGAGATTACATTGTTAATGGTTAACATATATAACTATATATTCAATTAATACAAAGGTAATGAACCTCCCAAAATAGTTCAAGTACAAATGTAGAATACATAAAAAAGGGATTAACATATCCAAAAAGAAAAAAAAAGAAAATATACCGCCCCAAAAAAAACTAATCTAAAAATACTAACCAAAAACTAAGAAAAGAAAGAACATCACACACAAAATGCTGGTGGAACACAGCAGTCCAGGCAGCATCTATTGGGAGAAGCACTGTTGACGTTTCGGGCCAAGACCTTTTGTCAGGACACTTCTTCCTATAGATGCTGCCTGGCCTGCACTGTTCCACCAGCATTTTGTGTGTGTTGTTTGAATTTCCAGCATCTGCAGATTTCCTCATGTTTGCTGTTTAAAGAAAGAACATGGGCTGTTTGTAACATCAAAAATAAAAGAGAGCCATTAGTGTCATTGCCTACGAACCTCCCTGCACATATTAACACAAAAGAATAGGTTTGGAAAAGAGTCAAATCACATCATGTGAAATTGTAGAATAAAAGGCCTCCAAATCTTTTCAAATTTAATGGATGGATCATATATAACACTTATGATTTTTTTCTAAGTTTAAACATAACATAGTTTGAGAAAACCAATGAAATGTGGTGGGAGGATTAATCTCTTTCCAATTCAGCAAAATAGATCTTTTAGCCATTAATGTAAGAAATGCAATCATCTGATGTGCTGAAGAGGTTAAGTGGTGTGGTTCTATCATTGATAAACCAAAAATTGCAGTAATAGGATGAAGTTGTAAATCAATAGTCAATACAGTTGAAATAATGTCAAAGATATCTTCCCAACATTTTTTCAGAGGAAAATGACCAAAACATATGAGTTAAAGAGGCTGTCTCAGAGTGACACCTATCACATGAGAATAATAGCGAGCTAATTTGTCCTCAGACATATGGGTTCTGTGCACTACTTTGAACTTTTATCAATGAATGTTTAGCACATATAGAGGATGAGTTAACTAGTTGAAGAATTTTCCCATTTTTTGATAGGTAAAGTAAGCTTAAGTTCCCTTTCTCAATCATTTTAAATCTTATTAGATACATCTGAATGAATTTTCATAATTATATTGCAGATAGTTGCTTTTGCACCTTTCTGAAAAGGATTTAAATCTAAAAATTTTTCCAAAATATCCATAGAGTATAGATTTGGGAAAGTAGGAAGGACGGTATTTAAGAAGTTTCTAACCTGTAAATATCTAAAGAAATGGGATCTAGGTAAATTATAATTGCTAGATAATTGTTCAAAAGACATGAAACAATTATCCAGATATAAATCAAAAAATCGTAATATACTTTTAGTTTTCCAAGTCAAATAGGCTTGGTCCATAATAGAGGGATAGAAAAAAATGTTAGATATAATAGGACTTGCTAAAATAAATTGATTCAACCCAAAAAATTTCCAAAATTGATACCATATTCATAAAGTGTATTTAACTATTGGATTATCTAATTTTTTATACAAGTTAGGAAGAGCAAAGGGAAGCGAAGTACCTAAAATAGAACCCAGTGAAAACCCTTGTACCTATTTACATTCGCGATTTACTCAATGAGGGCTTGAAGTTATATCCAAGTCCCATAGCCAAAATTTCAAATATCGGATATTGATTGCCCAATAATAAAATCTAAAATTCGGCAGCGCCAGTCCACCCTCCTTTTTAGACTTCTGTAAGTATCTTTTACCTAGCCTTGGATTTTTATTCTGCCAAATATATGAAGAAATTTTAGAATCAACACTAACAAAAAAAAATTTCGGAATAAAAATTGGTACCGCTTGAAATAAATATAAAAATTTAGGTAATATAATCATCTTGACAGCATTGATCCAATCTATCAATGACAAAGACATTGGTGACCAATTAGTAAATAACTGTTTAATCTGATCAATTAATAGACAAAAAGTAGCCTTAAATAAATCCTTATGTTTTTTTTGTAATTTTAACCCCTAAATATATAAAATAGTTGGTAACCAATTTAAAGGGTAAACATCCAAAAATTGGAACCTGCATAATTAAAGGAAACAGTTCGCTCTTATTAAGGTTCAGTTTGTAACCCGAAAAATTACTAAACTGAGCCAACAAAGATAAAACTGCGGGATTGGATTCCTCAGGATTAGAAGTATACAATAATAAATCATCTGCATATAATGATAGTTAATGTATCTCATTCCTGCAGGTAATACCAAAAATATTAGGTCATTCTCGAATAGCAATTGCTAAAGTTTCCAGAGCAATATCAAATAGTAATGGGCTAAGAGGATTACCTTGCCTGGTGCCCCGAAATAAGCGAAGAAGGGAGATATTTGATTATTAGTAATAACCAAAGCTACTGGTGTATGATATATCAATTTAATCCAATATATAAATGTTGAACTAAAATTAAATTTCTCAAGTACAGTAAATAAATATGGCCATTCAACTCTGTCAAATGTTTTCTCTGCATCTAATGAAATGCCACATTCTGGAGTACTAAGTGTAAACAATATTCATTAATCTCCTAATGTTAAAAGAAGAATAGCGATTTTTAACAAATCCAGTTTGGTCCACAGATATGATTATAGGTAACACCTTCTCCAACCTAGTTGCCAATATCTTAGAAAACATCTTAGAATCTTCATTCAGCAAAGATATCAGTCGATAAGATGCACAATCAGTAGGATCTTTATTCTTTTTTTAAAATTAAGGAAATAGAAGCCCTATGAAATGATTCTGGTAATATACCTAATCTAATTGTTTCTTTAAAATCTCTACCTAGCCAAGGAGAGAGAATGGAAGAAAAACATTTTAAAAAATTCTACTGTATAACCGTCTGGACCTGGTGCTTTACCAAAATTCATTGAATGAAAAACAACTTTTATTTTTTTCATCCGTAATGGGAGTTTCTAATATTAAACATTCTTTGGGTGATAGTTTCGGAAAATTCAATTTCCTTAAAAAGTCATACTTGAGATTAGGATCATTGGGAAAAGCAGAGTTATATAAAGAGGTATAAAACTCTTGAAAAGATTTGTTTATTTCATCATGATTAACTGTCAAATTATCAGCTTGTTTATGAATCTTAATGATTTGGCATTTAACCGAGGCTGTATTCAATCGATTAGTTAATAATTTACCCGATTTACCACAATGTATATAAAACTCACTTCTGGTTTTCATTAATTGATTTTCAATCAAGGATGTAAGTAATAAATTATGTTCCATTTGAAGCTCAACTCTCTGTTTATAAAGCTCCTTGCTAGGAGTGATGGAATATTTCTTATTAATTTCTTTGATCTTATCAACCAATAATAATGTTTCATTCTTAATACATTTCTTCATACCAACAGAATAGGAAATAATCTAACCACAGATATATGCCTTAAAAGTGTGCCAAAGTGTCCCATTGGAGATTTCTTCTCTAAAATTAGTTGAAAAGAAATTAAAAAAACAATCTGTTCCTTCATAAACTTAACAAAATCTGAGTCTTGAAGCAGATTGAAATTCAATCCCCATTGTCTAATACTAGGAGCTGTGTGCATTAATTTAATAGAAAGTTTCATTGGAGCATGATCAGAAATGGCAATAATGTCATAGTCAATCACAAATGGGATGAGATGAGACTCAATAAAAAAAGTAATCAATTCTACAGTAAGAATGATAAACGTGAAAAAAAATTAAGACAGTTTATCCTTGGGATGTAGAAATATCCAAATATCCAAAATTCCAGAATCATTCATGAAGGAGTTGATAAGAGTAGCTGACTTATTTGGTAAGGCTTGAGTAGATATGGATCTATCCATTGGGGGATTCAAACAATAATTCAAATCACTACCCATTATCAGCATATATACATTTATGTCAATTATAAAAGATGAAATTACGACACATTTGGATAGCAGTAGAAGGATCAGTCCGAGTCAGCATGGGTTTATGAAGGGAAAATCATGCTTGACTAATCTTCTGGAGTTTTTTGAGGATGTAACTATGAAAATGGACAAGGGAGAGCCAGTGGATGTAGTGTACCTGGACTTACAGAAAGCTTTTGATAAAGTCCCACATAGGAGATTAGTGGGCAAAATTAGGGCACATGGTATTGGGGGCAGAGTATTGACATGGATTGAAAATTGGCTGGCTGGCAGGAAACAAAGAGTAGCGATTAACAGGTCCCTTTCGGAATGGCAGGCTGTGACCAGTGGGGTACCGCAAGGTTCGGTGCTGGGACCGCAGCTGTTTACAATATACATTAATGATTTAGATGAAGGAATTCAAAGTAACATTAGCAAATTTGCTGATGACACAAAGCTGGGTGGCAGTGTGAAATGTCAGGAAGATGTTATGAGAATGCAGGGTGACTTGGACAGGTTGGGTGAGTGGGCAAATGTATGGCAGATGTAGTTAATGTGGATAAATGTGAGGTTATCCACCTTGGTGGCAAGAACAGGAAGGCAGATTACTATCTAAATGGAGTCAAGTTAGGAAAAGGGGAAGTACAACGAGATCTAGGTGTTCTTCTGCATCAGTCAATGAAAGCAAGCATGCAGGTACAGCAGGCAGTGAAGAAAGCTAATGGCATGCTGGCCTTTATAACAAGAGGAATTGAGCATAGGAGTAAAGAGGTCCTTCTGCAGCTGTACAGGGCCCTGGTGAGACCCCACCTGGAGTATTGTGTGCAGTTTTGGTCTCCAAATTTGATGAAGGACATTCTTGCTATTGAGGGAGTGCAGCGTAGGTTCACAAGGTTAATTCCCGGAATGGCGGGGCTATCATATGTTGAAAGATTGGAGCAACTGGGCTTGTATACACTGGAATTTAGAAGGATGAGAGGGGATTTGATTGAGACATATAAGATTATTAAGGGATTAGACACGCTGGAGGCAGGAAGCATGTTCCCGCTGATGGGTGAGTCCAGAACTAGAGGCCACAGTTTAAGAATAAGGGGTAAGCCATTTAGAACAGAGATGCGGAAAAACTTTTTCACCCAGAGCGTGGTGGATATGTGGAATGCTGTGCCCCAGAAGGCAGTGGAGGCCAAGTCTCTGGATGCATTCAAGAGAGAGTTAGATAGAGCTCTTATAGATAGCGGGGTCAAGGGATATGGGGAGAGGGCAGGAACGGGGTACTGATTGTGTATGATCAGCCATGATCACAGTGAATGGCAGTGCTGGCTAGAAGGGCCGAATGGCCTACTCCTGCACCTATTGTCTATTGTCATTTAGATCCAGGAAAGTAGTAAATAAGTTCTTTAAAAAAAATTGGGATAATCCACATTTCAAGTGTAAACATTAGCCATAACCACTTTTTTATTACAAAGTAACCCAGTAATACACAAGAATCTGCCATTTGGATCAGAAACAGCATCATGATGAACAAACATAATTAAGGAATCAATAAAAATTGAAACTCCTCTCACTTCGCATGTGAATTCGAGTGAAACTATTGATCCTTCCAAAACCTAAAAAAAGTTGATTATCCTCTTGCCTCATGTGAGATTCTTGTACAAAAATAATATGAGCATTCAGTCTTTGGAATACTTTAAAAGTCTTCTTCCGTTTAACCGGATGGTTTAAACCATTTGTATTCCAAGAGACAAAATTAATAATCTGAGAGATAATTTCATAGAATCAACACTTTGGTTTGTAAAGAGTTAACCATAATGCAAACTCATGAACCCGGAAGAGGAACAAAAGCTCAGGGAGGAACCGGAGGTGACGACACTGCAGACATCTTTGTAGTTCTAAATCAGCCCAAATGAGAAAACTAAAAATATAGAAAGATTCTCCACCCTCCACCCACAAAGGCCCAAGACTAAGCCTAAAGAAGGCCAGAAAGAGAAATAACATTAAATCTACCCCCATTTCTCCAGAAGGCAACTTCAAAAATATATGTTAAAAAAGACCACCCAAAATCCAGAAAAAAAATAAGGATTCTACTATAACAATCTTCATAAAGTAGTTTCTGAAATAGGTAAGAAAAAATAAACATCAGCATATCATAAATAGGAAAAAAACCCATAAACAAATAAAAGTAACACTACAGGAAACAAAAAGGCATTATGGGATGAAGAACGTGAAGAGTAAAAGAAATGGTGACGTAAAAGAACAAGAGGAAATATGAGATAAGAAAAATGAACCACCATCTTGATTATACAAAACAAAAAGAGAAATGAGATATTCCTCCAAAAAGAAAAAAATCCCCCGTCAAATCATTAATAATAAATGTCAAAAATCAAATAGTTAAGAAAAAGATTAACAAAATTAAAAGGAAAAAAAAAACAGACGAATACATCAACTAAAAAAAACTATAGTTAAAGTGCACTGTCTGATATTTTATGTTGTGGGTTTATACTGGGGTGCATCACACAGTATCCACACCAACGCAATTACAGGGTTGGTGGGGTCACCGCCAGTTTATCCTAGACGAACGAGAGTCAGTTGGGGATGTAGTTACTACAACTGACAAGTATTGTCATGACTTCTCCTTCGTAAAGATCAGTTCCTTGGTTATGCTGGCATTGAGTGTGATGTTGCTGCCTTCTGAATATGGCTTCTTCCAGATCATTTTTCTCTCCTTTGATGGCACTAACACACAATGCTGGAGGAACTGAGTAGTCCAGGCAGTATTTACGAAGAATAAACAGTTGCCATTTGGGCTGAGGCCCTTCATCAGGATCTGATGAAATCAAATAAACGTCAACTGATTATTTTTCTCCATAGACAGTGCCTGGCATGCTGAGTTTCTGCAGCATTTTGTGTGTTTTACTCTGGATTTCCAACATCTGTGGAATCTCCTGTGTTCTTGATGGCACCATTCCTGATCACAGCCCCGATGGCGAAGATGGTGTAAAGCAGGTGCCACGATGTCTCTGCTGGAGACTGCCTAATTCCTCTGAAAACTGAAGTATGAGAAGAGAACATGGGAACACTCAGTGCTTGCTCCTTAGCATCCATGTCATAATGTCTACCGTTTACTTCAATTGTATCAAATTAATTGCCAAGAAATGAAGTAGTTCGGTTTACTTAAGACTTTTCAATATTTTACTCTGTATTCTACATTGATTCAACAATATTTTCTTATGTTTTGGTGATTATAGCCAAAGATAACATTAATTCACACTTTGCAGCACTGAAGTTGATTTCTGTGTCCATCTGCTATATAAGGAGGAATCATTGCAATGTTTGAAAAACTTTTGATGCCGTTTCAAATGAAGAGAATTGCTTTGGATCTTGAAATTTCCTTCGCACTGTAGTGCTGGCTGATTTGGTGAGCATCTCCCTCACCTGGCTTTCATTTCAGTTTTTCAGCAACGAGAACATTTTCTTTTATTGTACACCAGGTGGGCGAAGGAATCCATGAAATGAATAGCTCAGCCAGAAGCAAACAACTTGTTCATCTCTTTACCATGGAGTTTCTATGGGAGGACAGCCACAGAACAGACATGACAAGTAAGTGGTTACTAGGGCAAGATCTTTTCAGTCCTCAGTTTTTGATTGACAAAAAAAAGCATAATATGGTGATGCAATATAATTAAATTTACTAATATTGGACTTGCAGTGCAAAAGACTGAATGTAATTTGCACAATTACAAATGGTGCATTTTCAATAAAGTCACGAGAGTGAGTTTCATTTTTGAAATGGTTTGGAATAATTTGAGATATTGGATGTGACACAGCACTGGTATCATCCAGAGCCATTTCCTCCAAGTGATCATAAAGGATTAGTTAAGCTCAGTTGAAGAGAATACTGCTTGAGTTTAATTTACAGTTACAATAAAGGTGGAAAGTTTTATGTTATGTTATTTCAATATTATGCAATTTATTCTATCATCTTGCAATATTTTTAATTATTCCTTGTGATGTATTAATGTACTAATAAATAACTTAGAATAACTCTGACTTGCTGTGCTGTATCAGTAATATACGCCAACCAGAAGTGTTCATACGAAACTCACAGAACCTGCAGAAGGGAGAATTAGACAATTGTTTGACTATTTTAAATGAGATCTAAATATGCAAGCCCTTCATTGATCCTGGATCTTGACAAAAGCCTTGTGCCAAATTTTTAAACAATATTTGTTTTAATTATTTGGAGTTTCTCTTGAAGGCAAGTGAAACTGAACCAGTTGATAAGCGCTTAACACAGGCTGTGAAAGTCTTCCCGATCATTATGATCAGAGGTTAATACAGTTGGTTGAGGTGGCACTTGATATTTCAACCAATGATTTACAACATCTCAATTGATACACACATCTATAAACTGCACTCAATTATCAGCTATCATCTGGCCTGTGTAGTTCTATTTTTAAATAAGTAGTTGGCTGAATAATGTAAGGTGCTTCTGATTATTGCCTCATAGCCCACCCAGCAGTGCCTTCTATAGGCCAACATTTATTGGGTACATCCTTTATGTACACCTCAGAAGGCAGGTATAGTTTAATTTTAAAGTTTAATTCATGGAACAGCACTTTGTTATTCTTGCACTGGTTTTCCACAAAGCTACAGATTGGAACTCTTTCCCCAAACCCTCCGCCTCCTAGTATTGAATAAGAAATATTTCCAGGAGTGCATGCAGTAGAAGTGAACATTATTGAGCAGAGTTACAGCAGGATTTGGTGCTTGATGCGATGTCATCAGATTATTAAGCATGGTGATACAAATTCACTGGGTCAATACCTTTACAGACCAGTTAATCAGTTTCAAAGGCAACTTTCACCACTCTCTCTGCATTCTCCGTAAGATCATTCAGTGCAGCACTCAATATCTTGTAAGGCATGAGAAATGATGGGCCTGCTCCAAAAATGGAGTCAATGACAGGCACAAAGTCGAGAGCGAACTCCAGGGCTGAAACATTAATAACAGCAGCCCCCCAACCTAACCTCACAATTACATCTGGGGTTATTTCCCCCAGCAATGGAGCTTTCACTGTCGCCTTCAGCTCTTCCACAGGTTTTCCTGCTCTCTTAGCCAGTCTTCGAAGAGAAGCATCATCCAGACCCAGGCATTTCCGGAAGTGGACAATGGCTTCAATCAATATTCCGATATCACAAGCGAGAGGGAAACCGGGAACTGGGACCGCTCCCAATCCCCCAGAGAGTGTTGCAAACATCCAGATATGTTTTTTCAGAATCTCATATTTCCTCTGAACTATCTCCACACTGAGATTTGGAAGGGCCAGGACAAAGATCCTTTTCTTTACATTATTTAGATCACCTTCGAGTTCTTCATTTAACTGAATGAAATCAAATTGATCCGGCTCTAAACTGGATATCAGGAACACAGTGGGATTCGGAAACCCTGCCTCTGCCAACCTCCTGACAGTGTCACTCCGAATCTTTTCCAGCTCCTCTTCTTCATTAACAACCTTCTTCTGTTTCCTCATGGAATAAAGATCAGCATCAATCTTAGAGCGGACAAAATAGAACTTTTTCCCCAGCCGTGTAATCTCTTTGGCAAGTTTTACATCATTTTCTCTGAATCGACAACCAGAGATTATGATAAAGAAATCAAATCTTTCAAATTTCATTTCTGTGAGATATTTAGCTGCTGGAAATTGTTTAGTTCCCATCCCTGGCAGGTCCCAATAGCGAACATTGGGCAGAGTGGGATGTGAGTACCCGGCTGGCTCCATTGTTGTTTCTGTGGTCCCAACTTCAGCTGCTCCCGGATCATCGCTCTGAAGTCCTCTCATGGCATTGATGAAGGTGGATTTTCCTGTACCTGATTCTCCCGTCACTGCGATGTTCAGCTCTGTTTTATCCAGATCAGTTGCTTTCTTCTTTATCAGTGGTTGAACTTTTTCCACCCCACCGGTTTCAAAATCAGACTTTAGTTCGCTCAGTTCTCCCTGGTTGAAGAATGACCGGGTCTCAGTCTCTGCCACCTGTTCACTGAAACAAAATATGTTCCGTTAAAGTTCACAACTGAAACAACTTCCATTTATATTTCATAGCATGACATTCACAGAACATCCTCATGTCAGTCCTTACTTTCAATGATCTAAGTGCTCTTTGCTATTACAATTTGCTATCCAACAACTATCTATAATTTGTTATTATAATATGCATAAGAATAAGAAGTCATAGGAAAGTACAGCACAGAAACAGCCCCTTCGGCCCTTTTAGTCCATACCCAAACCAGTTAAGCTGCCTATTCTCATCGACCTGCACTGCCCTCCATACTCCTATTATTGCTGTACCTATCGAAACTTCTCTTAAACGTTAAAATCCCAAGTTCACAAGCACCACTTGTGCTGGCAGCTTATTCACTTTCACAACCCTCTGATTGGTAAGTATGCTTTGAATTTGCTTAAACCCCATTGATTTAACTAATGGAGCACTAGATCTCAACCTGTTTGTCCGCAGAGCAGCATCTTCACATACTTCTGCCATTTTGTTTCTGTTCATCATTGTTACTTCACCAAGTAATCTCCTGTCAGCCCAACAAGATTGTCAAAGTCTTTGCCTCCCTGAACTGATATTGCAAGTGAAGTTGGTGAAGGGTGATTGGAGCAAATGAAGCTCTATATTGTGAGGGGCGCTAGTAATTGTTTGATAGGGTGCAGAAGAGGATTGGCTGTCAGAGGTTCCTATGCAGATTATGTGTTCCGTCTGCAGACTGGTGCATCAATGGAATGGGAACAGCACATTTCAGACCTGACATTCTTCAATCATTGATATGCTCTACCACAGTCAATAATCTAGTATCAGCATATGCAGTTCTGAATGATGATTCACAGCTAAACTTTTTGGGGGGCGTGCAGAGATAAACTGTTTCACAGAACATGTCCAGCCTCCACCATTGTTAGTGCTAAAGACGTGGCTGAAATATTCACAAGCATGCTGTTCATTATCCAGGTCTGTGCCACCACAGAACCTAGATTCAAAGACTTCACTTCACTCTACATTATTGATTTATTGAGATTCAGTACAGAAAAAGCCCTTCCGGCACTTCGAGCCATGCTGCCCAGCAATCTCCCAATTTAACCCTAGCCTGATCATGGGACAATTTACAATGACCAATTATCCTACCAACTGGTATGTCTTTAGACTGTTGGAGAAAACTCATGTGGTCACAGGGAGAATGTACAAATGCCTTACAGGCAGGGGTGGGAATAGATAGATAGATAGATAGATACTTTATTCATCCCCATGGGGAAATTCAACTTTTTTTTCCAATGTCCCATACACTTGTTGTAGCAAAACTAATTACATACAATACTTAACTCAGTAAAAAAATATGATATACATCTAAATCACTATCTCAAAAAGCATTAATAATAGCTTTTAAAAAGTTCTTAAGTCCTGGCGGTAGAATTGTAAAGCCTAATGGCATTGGGGAGTATTGACCTCTTCATCCTGTCTGAGGAGCATTGCATCGATAGTAACCTGTCGCTGAAACTGCTTCTCTGTCTCTGGATGGTGCTATGTAGAGGATGTTCAGAGTTATCCATTATTGACCGTAGCCTACTCAGCGCCCTTCGCTCAGCTACCGATGTTAATCTCTCCAGTACTTTGCCCACGACAGAGCCCGCCTTCCTTACCAGCTTATTAAGCTTTATTATTATTTTATTTATTATTATTGAACCCAGGTCACTGGTACTGTAAGACATTATGCTAACCACTACACTACAATGTAATTTGATACTAACAAATGGAAAACACAATAGTTAAGATGCAACATAAAGGTGATAGGACCAGGCAACTTCCAGAATATAGTATAGAAGATCTGAGCTCTTTCAATGCAGGTATCTACACGTCATGACGTAACATTGCTCAGGTATCAAATCTAGTACACCAAACCTGTCTACACAGAAACATCAACAGCAATGGGCCTTGCCATCATAGGGCACTCAAGAAGCACTTATTCACACTCACACCTATGCCTAATTTGGACAATATGATCTTCAAACCTTAGCTCAATTGTGGACATGAGAGCTTATTCCCATACAGAATGAAAACTGTCTTTGATCCCAGGCTAAAGCTTCATTGAGTGTGGCAAAAAAGAACCACACTCTTTCAGTAGGCACTAAGAAGAATGCATACCAACAGTTAGTGATGTTATCCATATAAACTGGAGTTTGGAATAGGAAGAGTGAGATTGTGCAGGGAGTGAAACCACTAAAAAGTTGAAATCTCCTTGTGAGTGAGTTTCAGGCAGAATAGCCAAGTTAGAGTACTGAACTAAACTGAGGCTTCGGCTCAAGAGGCTTTGGTGAGAAGAGCAGGAGACCAAGGTCTCGGAAGCCATTTTGGATTGGCCATTGTGTGACTTGGTCAGCAGAGTAGTCTAACATGTAAGACTTTGGCTCGAGAGGCTTTGATAAAGAAAACAGAAATGCAGCAGATAAGAACAGGTCAGTTATTTAAAAAAATATTGTGCAAAGGTCGTATGCACATATGTATGCAATTCCAGCCCCAGACCCCCGGTTTTTATGAAAAGAAGATGACGGAGATGGCTGGGCCATGTAATGAGTATGCCAAATGATCAACTAGCAAAAGTAGCACTAAGGTGGACCCCATAGGGAAAGCGAAGTAGCAGCAGGCCCAAAATGACGTGGCAGAGATCTGTGGAAGCAGAACTGAAGGAAGTAGGCATGAACTGGGTAACGGTGAACAGCAGAGCAAAAGACCGGCAGAAATGGAAGACCCTTGTGGAGGCCCCATGTGCCACCTAGGCACTAAGGGTTCAGACAATGATGTTGCCCTCTACCCCCCCCACACGAAACAGAGCAAGAAAATCCACACTGCTCCCTGCTCCACATTGACAAATACAGTATAGTGCAAATGTCTTAGGCACTCTAGCTATACATGTGCCTAAGACTTTTGCATAGAAATGTAGATTACATACTTAACTATAAGGATATCAAATTACAACAAATTAAATAAAAGAGGTGATGTGTTTTAGCGCATGATGTGAGAGCTGGTTTCTGGTGACCACATCTGAGTTATTCAAGGAACTCGGAATCAAATTTGAGGAGCTGGAATCTGAGCTTCAAACACTGCGATGCATCAGGGACTCGGTGCTCAGGGCCTGGAGGGTGTGACTGCGTGTGAGACATTTGGGGAGGGGATGATCCAAGAGGGAGTGCTGGAGGAGTCTCAACCCTTGAACTTGCCCAACAGGTCTGAAATTAATGCCATACACACAAAATGCTGGGGGAACATGGCAGGCCAGGCAACATCTATGGAAAAGAGTAAACAGTTGACATTTTGGGCCAAGACCCTTCATTTCTCAGCCCGAAATGTCAACTGTTTACTCTTCTCCAAAGATGCTGACTGGCCTGCTGAGTTCCTCTAAAATTTTGTGTGTATAACTTTGACCTGTCAAAGGCAGGTCGTGCCTTATGAGCCTGATTGAATTCTTTGAGCATGTGACTAAACACATTGGTGAAGGTAGAGCAGTAGATGTAGTGTATATGGATTTCAGAAAGGCATTTGATAAGGTACCCCATGGAAGGCTTATTCAGAAAGTAGGAGGCATGGGATCCAAGGGGACATTGCTTTGTGCATCCAGAAATGGCTTGCCAACAGAAGGCAAAGAGTGGTTGTAGACAGGTCATATTCTGCATGGAGGTCGGTGACCAGTGGTGTGCCTCAGGGATCTGTTCTGGGACCACTTCTCTTTGTGATTTTTATAAATGACCTGGATGAGGAAGTGGAGGGATGGGTTAGTAAATTTGCTGATGACACAAAGGCTGGGGGTGCTGTGGATAGAGTGGAGGGCTGTCAGAAGTACAGCAAGACATCAATAGGATGTAAAACTGGGCTGAGAAGTGGAAGATGGAGTTCAACCCAGATAAGTGTGAGGTGGTTCATTTTGGTAGGTCAAATATGATGGCAGAATATAGCATTAATTGTAAGACTCTTGGCAGTGTGGAGGATCGGAGGGATATTGGGGTCCAAGTCCATAGGACACTCAAAGCTGCTGTGCATGTTGACTGTGTGGTTAAGAAGGCATGTAGTGTATTGACCTTTATCAACTGTGGGATTGGGTTCAAGAAGTGAGAGGTAATGTTACAGCTATATAGGACCTGGTGAGACCTCACTTGGAGTACTGTGCTCAGTTCTTGTCACTTCACTATAAAAGGGATGTAGAAACCATAGAAAGGGTGCAGAGGAGATTTACAAGGGTGTTGCCTGGATTGGGGAGCATGCCTTATGAGAATAGGTTGAGTGAACTTGGCCTTTTCTTCTTGGAGCAATGGAGGATGAGAGGCGACCTGACTGAGGTGTATAAGATGATGAGAAGCATTGATCGTATGGATAGTCAGAGGCCTTTTCCCAGGGATAAAATGGCTAACATGAGAGGGCACAGTTTTAAGGTGCTTGGAAGTAGGTACAGAGGAGATGTTGGGTAAGTTTTCTATGCGGAGAGTGGTGAGTGCATGGAATGGTCTGCCCGAAATGGTGGTGGAAGCGGATACAATAGGGTCTTTTAAGAGACTCTTTAACATTTAGATGGAGCTTACAAAAAGAGGGCTATGGGTAACCTGAGGTATTTCTAAATTAAGTACTTGTTCGGCACAGCATTGTGGGCCGAAGGGCCTGTATTGTGCTGTAGGTTTTCTATGTTTCTACTTTTTCTATTTCCATCATCTGCAGATTTTCTCTTGTTTGAGATTGATGTTCCCTGTGAGCATGAGACAGAGGGCTGTAGGGAAGATGTGCAACTGAATTGTGGCACAAGGTTCATGGAGCTGTTCAAGAAGGGTAAGAGAAAAGAAATGTAGTTGTAATTGGTGATTATATAGACAATGGCACAGCAATAATTCTCGGTCACAAGGATTGAGAGTCCCAAAGGTTGTGTTATCTGTCTTGTGCCTGGGTCTGGGACGTCCCATCTGAATTGCAGGGAAATTATGCATGTAAAAGGGAAAGGTTCAATTTTTGTGGTTCACATGGGTACCAGCGATCTTAGAAGAACAAGGGAAGAGTTTCTGCTGGGGAACTTTAAGAAGCTAGGGGCTAAATTAAAATGCAGAAACAAACAGATATTAATCTCTGGCTTTTACCTGAGCAACATGCAATTTGCACAGGGTTAATGAGATCAGAAAGATAAAGTTTGGTGTGGGAGAAATGGGTTTGAATTTGTGGAACACTAGCACCAGGGTTGGAGAAAGGGAGCTGTTCTGATGGTGTAGGCTCCACCTGAAGTATGCTGGGTCCAGGATTCAGGATCACATAACCAGGGCTGTGTTTAGGGCTTTAAGCTAAATAGTAGAGGGTGGGTTCAACAGGCTGGAAAAGTATGGATAAAATAAAAGGGAAGGAGAGTCCAGGAGAGGTTGCAAAAGTCTCCAGAATAATGCAGAAGACAAAGTTTAGAAAGGGATAAGAAATTATCTTCAGTAACATGGAGACAACATTGAAAAATCATAGTTGGGAGCTTAACAGCCAAGGATACACATCATATCAAAAGGAAAGGAAGCTGGGCAGAGATGTTGGGATGGCTTTATTGGTTAAAAAAAATAGTCACCAAAAAAAGGCATATAATTAGAAGATGCAGTCTACAAAGGGTGAAAAAAAAGACCCTGATGGGAACTTTATATAGGCCTCCAAATGGTAGCAAGGATGTGGGGTACAAATTACAATGGGAGACAGAAAAGGCATGTAAAGAAGGTAATGTTGTGTTGGCCATGGGGGATTACAATATTTAGGTTTATTGGAAAATCAGTTTGGTAATGGATTACAAGAGAAGGAATTTGTAGAATGTATAAAATAAGTTTTTCAAAGAGCTTTTGATTGAGATTCTGGATTAGATGTTGTGTAATCAATCAGATTTGATTAAGGGCCCCATAGATAAAAGAACCCTGAGGTGTCAGTCATAATACCAGTATAGAATACATCCTGCAGTTTGAGAGGGAGAAGATAAAATTGGACATATCTGTATTACAGTGAAATTAAGTTACTGGCAGGGATGTTATTAGTGTAATAGCTGGACATTTTAACAACAATTAGACCATAAGACATTGGAGCAGAATTAAGCCATTTGGCCCATCAATTCTGTTCTGCCATTTCATCATGGCTGATCCATCTCTCTCTCCACACCATTCTCCTGCTTTCGTCCTGTAACTTTCATGCTTTGACTGATCAAGAACGAATCAATCGCCACCTTAAATGTACCCAATAACCTCACCTCCACAGCTGCCTGTGGCAATGAAATCCACAGATTCACTGCCCTCTGGTTAAAGAAATTCATCATCATTTACATTCTAAACGAATACCCCTCTATTCTGACGGTGTGCCCAGTGGTCCTAGACTCACCCATCATCGGAAATATCCTCTCCACATGTAAAGTATTTAGGCCTTTCAACATTCAATAATTTTTAGTGAGATACCCCCTCATTCTAATAAATTCCAGCAAGTGAAGTCCCACAGTAATTAATTGCTCCTCAGACGATAATCCTTTCCTTCCTGGAATCTTTCTCATGTAGCTCCTCTGAACCCTTTCCAATGTCAACATATCCTTTAATAAACAAGGGGCCCAACATTGCTAACAATATTCTGAGAGGCTTCACCAGTGCCTTATAAACCCTTAGCATTACATCCTTGCTTATATATTCCAATCTGATCAAAATGAATGTTAACATTGCATTTTCTTTTCTCAACACCAACTCAACCTTCAAATAAACCTTTTGGGAATCCTGCACGAGGATTCCAGAGTCCCTCTGCACTTCAAATTTTTGAATTTTCTCCCTTTTTAGAAAATAGTCTACAAACGTTTGTATACTTTCATACATTTCCCAAAAGTATATTCCATTTGCCACTTCTTTGTCCATTCTCCTAATCTAAGTCCTTCTGTAGCCTCCCTGCGGCCTCAAGACTACCTGCCTCTCCATCATCCTCATGTTGTCTGCAATCTTGGCCACAAAGCCATGAATTCCATCAAACAAGTCATTGATATGCTACGTAAAAAGAAGCAGTCCCAACACAGACCCCTACAGAACACAACTAGTCACTGGCAGCCAATTCTGAAGACACAGGATCAGTTCATCCCAAAGAAGAAGCATTGTAAAGGGAGGATGAAGCAACCATAGGAACAAGTAAGTCAAGACAGCTATAAAGCAATGTAAAGGACATACAATATAGCAAATAATATTCAGAAGTTAGAGGATTGGGAAGTTTTTAAAAACAAGCAGAAAGCAACCAGGGAAATGAAAGTCACAAGAGAAACAATAAATATGAAGGGAAGCTAGCAAATAATATAAGAGGAAACCAAAAGCTGCTTTCCTTTTAGATGTATACAATGCCTGTAAAAAGTATTCACCCCACCACCCCAGAAGTTTTAATGTTTTACAACATTGAATCACAGTGGATTCGTTTGGCTCTTTTTAACACTGATCAACAGAGAAAGACTTTCGTATTAAAGAAAAGACAGATCTCTACAAAGTGATCTACATTAATTATAAATATAAAACACAAAATAATTGATTGCCTAAATAATCACACTCCTTTAATATGACGCACCAAATCAGCACTGATTTAGAAGTCACATAATTAGTTAAATAGAGATCATCTGTGAGCAGTCAAGAGGTAAAAATACACCTGTATCTGGAAGGTCCAACTGCTGGCAAAAACTACAGCATGAAGACAAAAGAACACTCCAAGCAACTCTGCAAAAAGATTATTAAAATGCACAAGTCAGGAAATGGATTACAAGAAAATTTCCAAGTCACAGAATATCACTTGGGAGTCCAGTTGTCAAGCATCAAGAAATGGAAAGAATATGGCACAGCTGTAAATCTGCCTAGAGCAGGCCATACTCAAAACTTCACTGACGTTGCAAGAGGGAGACCAGTGAGGGAGACTGCCCAGAGACCTGCGACAACTGTGGAGGAATTAGAAGCTTCAGTGGCTGAGATGGAAGACTGTGCATTCAACAACTGTTGCCCGGGTGCTTCACCAGTTGCAGCTTTATGGGAGAGTGGCAAAGAGAAAGCCACTGTTGAAAAAAACTCACATGAGATCTCAGCTAGAGTTTGCCAGAGGGCATGTGGGAGACTGAAGTCAGCTGGAAGAAGGTTCTCTGGTCTGATGAAACCAAAAATTGAGTTTTTTGGCCGTCAGACTAAATAATATGAGAAGCCAAACACCACACATCATCAAAAATATACCATCCCCACTGTGAAGCATGGTGGTGGCTGTATCATGCTGTGGGGATGCTTCACTGCAGCAGGCCCTGGAGGGCGTGAAGGTAGAGGGTAAAATGAATGCAGCAAAAAATGGGGAAATCCTGGAGGAAAACCTGATGTAGTCTGCTAGAAACTGTGACTTGGGAGTTTTGTTTTCCAGCAAGACAATGACATCAAGCATAAAGCCAAAGCTACAGAGGAATTGCTTAAAAACAACAAAGTTAATATCCTGGAGTGGCCAAGTCAGAGTCCAGACCTCAATCCAATTAAGGATTTGTGGCTGGACTTGAAAAGGGCTGTTCATTCCTGATTCCCATGCAATCTGACAGAGCTTGAGCAGTTTTGTACAGCAGAATGGGGCCTTGAAGGGGGTGAATACTTGTACAATCAATTATTTTGTGTTTATATTTGTAATTCATTTAGATCACTTTGTAGAGATCTGATTTCACTTTGACAGAAAAGAGTCTTTTTCAGTTGATCAGTGTCAAAAAAGCCAAATTGAATCCATTGTCATTCATTGTTGTAAAACAATAAAACAGAAAACTTCCAAGGGTGTTGAAATCTTTTTATAGGCAGTGTAAATAGTAATTGAGAGGCAAGGCTTAACACAGGTCTGCTGAAAGCTGACACTGAAAAGTAAGTAACAGGGGACAAAGAAATGGCAGATGAACTGAATAAGTGTTTTGTGACAGTCTTCACTGTGGAGTCTTCAGCTACATACCAGAAATTTGAGTGTGTTGAGGGAAGGGGTAGTGTATTTGCGACTACCAAGAAGAAGGTGCATGGGACTGAAAAGTCTAAAGGTAGATAAGTCACCTGGTCAGGATGGTCTACACCCCAGGGCTGTAAAACTGGTAGCTAAAGAGATTGTGGAGCAGTAGTAATGATCCTTCAATAAAGATTTCAGAATAGAGGGAGGCAAGAGACGGGAAATTATAGGGAAGTTTGATCAACTTCAATAGTTGAGCAAGATGTGAGGGTCTATTATTAAGGATGAGGAATCAAGGTAGCTGAAGGTACATGATAATTTATGCAGAACTCGGTATGATTTCTTCAAGGGAAATCTTGCCTGACAAATCTGTTGAAATTCTTTGAGAAAATAGCAGGCAGGATAGACAAAGGAGAAACAGTAAATGTTGTTTACTTGAATTTCAGGCGGCCTTTGACAAGGTGCTGCACAGAAGAGTGGAAACAAGATAACATTCCAAAAGGATTGCAGCATGAATAGATGATTGACTGACTGGCAGAAAGCAAAGAGTGGCAATAATGTTAATACACATAAAATGCTGGAGGAACTCAGGTCAGGCAGTACATATCTATGGATAGCAATAAAGAGCTGATCTTTCAGGCAGAGACACTTCATCAGTCCAGATGAAGGGTCTTGGCCTGAAACAACAGCTCTTTATTCCTTTGCTGGTTGGCTGCCAGTGACTAGTGGTGTTCCATTGATGTCAGTGTTGAGGAAGCAGGGATTATGCAGAAGGACTTGGACAGATCAGAAAATAGGAAAAGAAGTGGCAGAATGAATACAGTGTAGTGAAGTGTATGGCCAGGCATTTTGGTAGAAGGAATAAATATATAGCTTATTTTCTAAATGTAGAACAATTTCATAAATCAGAGATATAAAGGGACTTGGGTGTCCTTGTGTAAGATTCCCGAAAGGTTAACTTGCAGGTTGAGATGGTGGCAAGGAAGGAAAATGCAATGTTAGCTTTTGTTTTGAGAGGATTAGAATATTACAGGAAGGATGTGATATTGAGGCTTCATACAACATTAGTCAGACCATACTTCAAGTACTCTGAGCATTTAGGGGCCCCATACCTATGAAAAGATATGCTAGTATTGTAGAGGGACTAGAGAATATTCACAAGAATGTCACAGGGATTGAAAGAGTTAACATATGAGAAGTGGTTGATAGCTCTGGGCCTGTATTCATGGGAGTTTAGAACAATAGTGTTGGGGTGGGGGCAATCTCATTGAAACTTACAAAATACTGAAAGGCCTAGTTACAGTGGAGATGAAGAGGATGTTTCCAACACTGGGAATGTCTAGTTCCAGAGGTCACAGCCTCTGAATAGAAGAGTGTCCCTTTAGAATGGAGATGAATTTCTTTTGCTAGAGGTTGGTGAATCTGTGGAATTCATTGCTACAGATGTCTGTGGAGGCATGTCGTTGGTTATATTTAAAAAGGAGGTTGAGGGGTTCCTCATTAGTAAGGTCATCAAAGATTATGGGGAGAAAGCAGGGGAATGGGGTTAAGAAAAATAATACCGCTATGATGAAATGGTAGAACAGACTCGATGGACCTAATGACCTAATTCTGCTCCTATGTCTTGTGGTCTAAACAATGATGGTTGTGTTTGTTTCTTTTGCATCTTCACTTGTTCTTCTCCCTTCCTGTGACACATTAAGTTATCCATCCCTCTGAGTAGACTGGCCCTCAGGGCAATGCCTTCATTTCATCAAGGTAGACCTTGTGACATTAAAGAAACAATGATATCTTTCCTCATAAACATGGTGCATAATGGAGATGAAGAAACATGAGGAAATGCTATCTCATAGTAAAACCCTGGTTCAATCTCTTTGTGGACATTTTGTTGGAGAATAGCATAAACAGGCAGCATCATTAAATCTTGCAAGTGGCATTCACTTCATCCTCTGTGTGGTACTGGTGGAAAGTGTGGCTGTTTTGGGGAGCAGGTGGTGCACCAGTCCAACTTCTTGTGTGCTGCTGGAGCTTGATTCATGAAAGGAAAGTGAGGGGTAATCCTGCATGCATCTGACTTCTGCCTCACAGGTAGTGGAAGGTCTTTGGGGTGTGAAGAGGCAAGCCACTCACTGGTGGATACCATACCTCCTCTTGTAGCCACCGTTTTCGTTTCTCTGGTCTTGTCAAATATTTGATCAGTGAGGAATTGAGCCATGTTACTGTCATAGAGTTAAGGATAAGTTGATAGATTTTCTTTGGAGATTTTTCAGCTGAATGACTGTTAACACTGTTTTGATTATCCCATATAATCAGGGTTTTACTATGAGATAACATTTCCTCATGTATCTTCATCCCCATCATGCACCATGCTTCTGAGGAAAGGTATCATTGTTCCTTTAATGTCACCAGGTCTACCTTGATGAAATCATGAGCTGGCCACAAGATGGGATCAGATTGATCCAGGATGCAGCTTTTCAAGAAGGCAGGTCCCAGCTACATACTCAAGGCTGTTAGGAACTTCTAATAACTGCTGTTCTCAATGTCAATACCCACATCTCAAAAACAATCAAAAGGGATTTAGCCCATCGAAGAGCCAGCACTATCCTGTTGTAAAGAGAAAGCTGAGCACTGTAGGCTTCTGCTCTGGCAGGTTTTGTTGATGCAGGAGAGCTGGGAAGAAACAATGTGTGTAATTTTCGACCTACCTGGAGCTTGACCCTCCCATTCCCGATCTCTGTCTCTTGTTGGCTGGCCTGTATAACAATCCAGTGACTACAGGGCTTTAAATGGAAGCTTGGGGAGCCTCTTTGTCTTTTCTTGTGTGATTTTTTCCACTTCTAGAGGAGAAGACAGAATGAGTTGTGCTTTATCTTTATATACCATACATATCCTAGACTGAAAAGCCAATCACCTTTAACATTTGGTTTCATGCGAGCAAATACAAAATACACAATAGTATTGTTTCACCTTGCCTTAGTCAACCTGAAGAAAGAGATTGTGAGGGTAGTTGTGCATCCTTCTCAATGTTCCAATGAAGAACGACCTATCATCAGGACATAGAGAACTGAAGCTGAATGGGAATGGTCAAAATTGTCTGTTGAATTCTCAAACAACATCATAAGTCAGTCACCAACTTGAAGTGAAGTGACAGAAACCCTTGTGCTGTAAAATGCCACCTTACAGTCTCAATGAAAAGTCCATGGCAATCGTTTTGGGAAAAATAGCATTTTTCACTCACACTCCTAGCAAATCACAGAAAGATGTTATTTCTACAGACAGGAGATGTCTGTGAAATTGCAATTAAATTAAAATAAATAGCTGACTTGTCAAATACCTTTTCTGTCTTCACGGATCGGAATAAAATACTAAAGATATAGTTAAATACTAAACTTAATCAGGAGGATGAGAATTCTCAGAGTTGAAAAGTGGGAATACAGTGAGACAATGTTACACCGTTTTGTGAATTCTAACTCGCTGCACCACCGTCCGGTATGGAAGTGGGTGGGTGACCACTGCACAGGCTCGAAAAAAGCTGCAGAAAGTTATAAACTCAGCCTACTCCACCATTGGCACTCGTCTTCCCAATATCCATGACATCTTCAAAGAGTGATGCTTCAAAAAGGCAGCATCCATCATTACGGACCATCCCCCCACAATCAACCAGGACATGCCCTCTTCTCATTGCTATCATCAGGAAGGAAGTACAGGATCCTGAAGGTACTGAATGACACAACAACCTCTGTGCTGTTGTGATCTCAATGCTTATCCAGATAAGATCTAGTCTTAATAGACCTAGCGATGCTAGGGAATTGTATTTTAGCTCCCAACTATACTTTGCGGGACTACTGACACCCACTTCCATTTCTCTCCAACTGATCATCATGCTTTTCATAACAAAACCATGCCTTCTGTTATAAGACTAGAAGATATAGGAATAGAATTAGGCCATTTGGCCCATTGATTCTGCTCCACCATTTCATCATGGCTGATCCAATTTTCCTCTCAGTTCCAATCTCCTGCCAGTCCAGAATCTATCAACCTCTGCCTTAAATATAGATAAAGACTTTGCCTCCATGGCTGTTTCTGGCAAAGAATTCTACAGATTCACCACTCTCTGGCTAAAGAAATTCCTCCTCATCTCCATTCTAAAAGGACACCCCTATATTCTGATGCTTTGTCCACTGGTGTTAGACTCTTCCACTGTAGGAAACATCATCTTCACATTCACTCTATTAAGACCTTTCACCATTGAATAGATTTCAAATACATCACCCCTCATTCTTCCAAATTCTAGTGAATACAGGCCCAGAGCCATCAAACAATCTTCATATGACAAGCCATTCAATCTTGCAATAACTTTTGTGAATCTCCTTTGTACCATCTCCAGTTTCAGCACATTCTTTCTAAGATAAGGGGCCCAAATCTGCTCACAATACTCCAAGTGAGGCCTCACCATTGCTTAACAAAGTCTCAATGTTACATCTTTGCTTTTATATTCTAGTCCTCTTGAAATCAATGCTAACATTGCATTTGACCTCCCCACCTCTGACTCAACCTGCAAATTAACCTTTAGGAAATCCTGGAAAAGGACTCCAAAATCACTTTCTGCCTCAATTTTTGGTATTTTCTCTCCATTTAGAAAATATTCAACCCTTCCATTCTTTTTTCTATCAAAGTACATGATCATACAATTCCCGACACTCTATTCCACCTGCTGCTTCTTTCCAATTCTCCTAATCTGTTCAAATCCTTCTATTGCCTCTCTACTTCCTCATAACTATCTGCCCCTCTATCTTCATACTGTTGGCAAACTTTGCAATAAAGCCATCAATTCCATCATCTAAATCATTGACATATAATGGAAAAACAAATTGGTTCCAACACAGACCCCTGTGATGCAGCACCAGTCACCAGCAGCCAGCCAGAAAAGGTCCCTTTATCTTCTCTTTGTCTTCTACCGATCAGTCACTGCTTTATCCATGCTAGAATTTTTCCTGTAATACCATGGACTCATAGCTTGTTAAGCAGCCTTATGTGTGGCACCTTCTTAAAGGCCTTCTGACAAGTAAACTCCTTTGTTAATCCTGCTTGTCATTTCTTCAAAGAATTCCAACAGGTTTGTCAGGCAAGATTTTTCCTTAAGGAAACCATCCTGACTTGGGCCTATTTATCATGTGCCTCCAGTTACCCCAAAGCCAGATCCTTAACAATCAACTCCAACATTTTCCCAACCACTGAGGTCATAGTAACTGGCCTATAGTTCCCCTCCTTCTGCCTCTCTCCCTTCTTGAAGAGTGGAGTAGCATTTGCAATTTTCCAGTCTTCCAGAACCACTCCAGAATCTAGTGATTCTTGAAAGATCATTAGCAATCTCTCCACAATCTCTTCAGCCACCTCTTTCAGAACTCAGGTGTGTACACCATTCCAGCCAGGTGATTTATATAATTTCAGACCTATCAGTTTCCCAAGAACCTTCTTTCTAGTAATGGTAGCTTCCCACACTTCATGATCCCCAAAACCTGGAACTTCCACCATACTGCTAGTGTTGGCAATGAAGACTGATGTGAAATATTTATTATCAGAATCAGGTTTATTATCAGATGGGTTATTACCATCTATAAATTTGCTGGCGATACAACCATTGTTGGTGGAATCTCAGGTGGTGACGAGAGGGTGTGCAGGAGTGAGATATGCCAACTAGTGGAGTGGTGCCATAGTAACAACCTGGTACTCAGCATCAGTAGGTCAAAAGAACTGATTGTGGACTTCAGGAAGGGTAAGACGAACACATACCAATCCTCACAGAGGGATCAGAAGTGGAGAGAGTGAGCAGTTTCAAGTTTCTGGATGTCAAGATATCTGAGGATCTAATCTGGTCCCAACATATTGATGTTGTTATAAAGAAGGCAAGGCAGCGGCTGTACTTTATTAGGAGTTTGAAGAGATTTGGCATATCAACAAATACACTCAAAACTTCTATAGATGTACCGTGGAGAGCATTTGGACAGGCTGTATCACTGTCTGGTATGGGGCGAGGGCCTACTGTACAGGACTGGAAGAAGCTGCAGAGGGTTGTAAATCTAGTCAGCTCCATTTTGGATACTAGCCTAGGTGGCATCCATTAATAAGGACCTCCAGCACCCAGGGCATGCCTTTTCTCACTGTTACGACCAGGTAGATATACAGAAGCCTGAAGGCACACACTCAGCGATTCAAGAACAGCTTCTTCCCCTCTGCCATCCGATTCCTAAATGGACATTGAACCCTTGGAGACTACCTCACTTGTTTTAGATATACAGTATTTCTATTTCTTGCAAGTAAAAAAAAATCATTTCAGTATATGTATAATGTAATTGATTATTTATTATTATTATTTGTTCTATTCTATATTATGCATCGCATTGAAATGCTGTGATACATTACAAATGTAACAAGTTAACAAATTTCAAGTCACATGCCAGTGATAATAAACCTAATTCTGATATTTTTGTTTTCCATCTTTATCTTAATGAATTTTTATTTGTTTTCTGTTGTTTTTGAAAGTCCCTTCCTTTTAACTGCCACTAATTTTTGCTCCGTTATGTGCGCTCTCTTTGGATTTTATGTTGACTTTGACTCTGTTGTTATCCACGATTGTGTCACCTTGGCTTTCGAATATTCTTCCTCTTTGGGATGTGTATATCCTGTGCCTTCGGAATTATTTCCTGAAATTCCAGCCATGTGGAATTATGTCGAACAACTTATCACTTTCCAGTTTAGCTCTGTCTCCGAAATTTCTTCTTAACATCCTTTGTTTCCCTCTTTTAAATAATATAAAATAACAACGTCGCACTTGAAATGTCAGATGGCTCGAGCAATTTCCATGGCCACACTCAATTATGAACTGTGTGCTTACTCCTCACGGCCTCCCAGTCCGGGTGGAGACAAGAGTGAGGAGCCCGCAAACGGCTGGGACTCCACACCTCCCTTCAAAGTCCGCGGGTCAGAGATTGTGTTACTTTATCTGCAGCTTGCCGTAAAGTCTTGTGATACAGTCTCATGCAGTACTGGGAATGATCAGATAGGCTGGGAAAGTGAATTAAACGCAAGCAAGAACTTTTTCCAGGAGTCTTCACTCCTGATGAAGGGTTTCGGCCCGAAACGTCGTCACTACCTCCTCTCATAGATGCTGTCTGGCCTGCTGAGTTCTGCCAGCATTTTGTGTTTTTACTTTTTTCCCTCACTTGTTTTCTAGCGGATTTGCAATAAGCTCTTTTATTGCAATACACTGTGGTTGACTGAATCGAGGTTTGCGTCACCCAGCTCTCCCGTTTCCTGAAAACACCCTAACCTCTTTATGTACCAGATTACTTTTTATTTGTTGTGTTTTACACTACTTGTTTTAATTTAACTAGTTAATATATACATGTATACTTACTGTTATTCAATATTTTTACATTTATCATGTATTGCATTGTAATTTAATATACACGGATATAGTTACTGTTATTCAGGGTTTTTTTTAACATTTATTATGTATTGTATTGTACTGCTGCCGCAACGTTAACAGATTTCACGAGATATGCCCGTGATTTTAAACCTGATTCTGATTATCGATTTAGGGCAGTTCGCTGCTGTCGTTGCATGCTCAACTTCAACTTCACTGGAAAACCCGCAGATCCCCGTTGTAAAATGTCTACACGCTAGTAAAAGTGGCAGAAAATAGGACAAAGTAACACCAGATCAGGAGTTTTCACCAATTCTTCGTGCAATATATATGTTTTGTGATCGTTGGCCCAGTTTACAAACATAAACTACCCAGGATTGTCTCAAACTAACAAGATTAATCTCTGTAATGTTAATAAATATATTCAGTTTGCCATTCAATGTCTTGTCTTTACCTGCACTGGAGTTTTGATTAAAGAGGCTCCGTCTGTGAAGGTAAACTTTGATCGGCAGTCCGCTGCGATTTGTATATTCTGTGCTTCCGCTTTCATTCACACTGTGTACCTCTTTCGGATGGGACAGGTTGATGTGTGTTATCCAATGAGAAATAAAGATATACATGAGATCACTTGTTGCCGGGTGACTTTATTCTTTTCATTCTGTTGGCTCAGTGTTTGAAGAGTGCAGATGGTGCCCTCAGATACCGTGTACTTACAGAACGATCCCTGTTTGCAATTAAATCCCTGCAATGTACTCCTTTACAGCTGCCAGTCATTCCAATATACAGCGACCAATATACATTCCTCAATTCTTCAGCCAGCCAGCTACATTGAGGATAATTTACGGTAACCAACTAGGATGTGATAGGACATATCAGCCGCTGGAGAAACCCAAAAGATCACGGAGAGAATATTCAAACTGCCCTCTGTGTCAGGAGGGTTACAGGGTTTTGCAGATAAATCAATACAGCACCATTATATCGATGTAGGACTTCATCGGGTCCTAGTGGCAGGTAAAACCAGTTTTGAAATGTATTATAAATGACCTTCCTTCCACTAAAAGTCAGAACTAAATCAGAAATTGGATGTTTGTTCATGACTGCACAATATTCAATCCCATTCGCAACAAAACAAACCAATCTTTGCCTGCAGGCAGCGAGATGACGCGGAGTGGCACAATGGCAGAGCGGGAGGTGCTGCTGTCCTGTCCTCCTGACCTTCGATGATGTCTGTGTGTGGAATGTGCATGTTTTCCCGTCACTGTGTTGGTATTATTAGTGTATTCCAGTTTCCTCTCCTATATCAAAGACATGCGATTTGGTGGGTGAATGGGTCACTCGAAATTCACCCTGGTTCAGTTGGATAGACAACATGGGGAGTTGAATAGCACGCGAGAGACGTACAAATATAAAATAATGTGAGTGACAAACTTCTATAGATGCACAGTGGGGAGTATCCTAACTGGTCGGATTACATTTTATCCAAATTCCACCAACACGTCACCATTGCCACGGGAAGGGGCGGGGGCAGATTTGATCGTGCTGATATAAACCGACACGGTATTTACAAAGCCATCCTATTCCCTCATCTTGGCCTCTCTGAGCCCATCTCCATAATGTTAATCTCAGAAACCAGTCAAGAGGACCATTACCGTGTGGCCTAATGAGGCAATCTCCACGCCTCGGGACTGTTTTGAACGGATGAACTGACAAATGTTCAAAGAAGCCATCAGAAACTGAGAAGACACAGACCTCGAGGAATATGCCTCGAGAAACATGCCTCAGCGGCTACATTAGTAAGTGTGCAGACAACGTTTGTGACTCAAGGCCAGGATCAACCAAAACCCTGGCTGAACGCTGAGGAGCGCCTCCTATTAAAAGCCAGGGACACTGCTTTCAATTCTAGTGACAGAACGGCTCCCAGAGTAGCCAGGATAAATCATATTTTAGGCATCAAGAGGGACAAGACCGCCACGCCTCATAGTGATACTCCACGGCGTATGCGTTTGGGAATGAAGGGCATTACCACTGGCGGCGTCAGAGATTTTTTTTGTTGGTGCTACAGTGGGGCTGAATTATTCAGTGATGCTGCTGAGGGATGTACTGTACGGTAATATGTATTCACAAGGCCAGACGCGTGGCGTTCAAAAGTCAGTTTCAAGCATCACACACAAAATGCTGGTGGAACGCAGCAGGCCAGGCAGCATCTATAGGATGGAGTACAGTCATAGCCTGCTGCGTTCCACCAGCATTTTGTGTGTGTTGCTTGAATTTCCAGCATCTGCAGATTTCCTCATGTTTCAGTTTCAAGCATTATGTGTCTACTATAAATGCCTCTGTTGATTCACAGGCAACAGCAATTGATAGATCTAATATAGAAGTGAACTGTGACAGTGTCAACAGCATCGGAGACAGCACGGGCTACACAGAGCATAAACAAACAAACCAACAGAGCATCCGACCCACTCAAGGAAAAGCAGTGTCAACTCTACTACTGTACTAGACGCGTCTCCCTCACTGACACTCTTAGCAGCTTTTATGCACACTTTGAGGCATGCAACACAACACCGGCCACAAAATCTACCCCTCTCCCAGGTGAACAGGCATTGTAAAAGCAGCAAACGTCAGAAAGTCTGCAGTCAACTCCGTTAAGGCAATCGAGCCGATAGTCGAGTCAAGTTCTTAGGGAGAGTGTACACCAGCTCGCTGATGTCTTCATGGTCATCTTCAGCACATCACCAATCATCCAGGCTACTGTCCTCATATGTTTCAAATCAGCCACCATCACCCCGTATCAAAGAACTCTACACCTTCAGAACTAAACAACTACTGTCCAGTGGCACTGATACCAATCATCATGAAGTGCTTTGAATGACTGGTAATCAAAAACTGCATTCCTGCCACGGTCATCAACATGTTTACTGAAAGAACTCTCTAAAACAGATGGCATAGCATCAGTCATGTACCTGGCCCTGACACACCTAGACAGCAACAACACTTATGTCAGAATGCAGTTTCTGGATTTCAGGTTGGCACTCAATCAACACTATTGTTCCACAGACCTTGAAGGAACTGCTACAGTTCTCCACTGTCTAAATACACCACTGTGCAACTGGCTGTTGGACTTCCAAACCAATGGACCTCAGATAGTCAGGATGCACAACTGCACCTTCCTCCACATCATGATCAAAATGGGATCCTCCCCAGTGCTGTGTGTTGAGCCTATTAACTGTACACTCTGCTCACACGTGACGGCATGGACAAAGTCATTATATTAATCACATTGTCAAGTTCATCGATGACATAACAGTGCTGGGGCTCATCATCAACAACAATGTGATGACCTACAGAGAGTAGGTGGAAGAGCTCAAGGCCTGGTGCCAGGTGACTAACCTCTTCCTCAATGTCACCAAGACAAAGGAGATGATTATTGATTTCAGGAGAACTCACACTAGCTACACTCCTCTTTACATCAGCAGCACAGCAGTGGAAACTGTTAGCAGGTTCAAACTCTTAGGAGTGCACATCTCACAGAACTTTTCATGATCCTAGTACACATCCTACAGCATCAGAAAATTTCACCAACCTCTCTACTTTCTAAAGAGGCTGAAGTGAGCTGGACTATGCACACTTGTACTCAAATCCTTCTATAGGTGTGGACTAGAGAATATTCTAACAAGCTGCATCACTGCATGGTACGGAAACTGCATGGAAGGGTCTGCTTAGGGTAGTCAAAACTGCCCAATGCATCACCAGCGCCAACTTGCCCATCCTGAAGGACATACAGTAGATACAGAAAGTTGCCAGAAAAGGGCCAGTAATGTCCTGAAGGATCCCACACACCCAGCTTGTGGGTTGTTTGTCCCACTCCCATCGGGGAGGAGGCTACTAGGACCATCAGAAACAAAAACAGTTACTTTTCCCAAGCAGTAAGGCTTATCAACATCTCCATCGCTAACTCACCGCTCCATACTCCTAACCACCAGCAGCTTATTATTTCCTGTCACTAACCTCATGTACAAATGTTTCTGTGACCAACATCAACTTATGGCCATACAATCAATCTATGTACATAAACTACCTTCCATATTTATGTTTATCATGTTTTTATAATATTGTTGTGTTCTTTATCTTGTTGTGTTTTTTAATACTGCATTGGATCTGAGTAATATTTATTGAGTTTTCCTTTACTGGAAATTACATTTAAAAATCTTTGATCACAGCCTAGTACAGAAACACCAATGTTGAGGAATGGAAAAGTCTACAGAAGGTGGTGGATAGAGTCCAGTCCATCACAGGCAAAGTCCTCTCAACCACTGACCACATTTACAAGGAGCTCTGCCACAGAATGCAGCATCCATCATCAAATACCATCCCATCGAGTCCCCGCACTCCCCTCATGACTACCATCATGTCATAGTCCAGTCCATGAAGTCTGTGTTCCGATTCATAGTCTGGCCTGTGGACTCTGGACTCCGGGTCTTCCAGCTGTCCCTTGTTTCAGTTGGGCTTAATCATAGGCACCTGATTCTCGTCTCGGAGATGTGAATATAAGTGGCCCTGGGTTTGAGTGTGGTTGCTGGTTTGTCCTGTCAGTATCCTATCCTTGCCTCTGTTGGGTAAGCCAGGCTGTCTTTGCCATTACCCTGAGTCTGGACTGTTCCATTCCCTTCCCTTCCCTTCCTTCTGGAGCCTTGCCTGCAACCTTGTCAAGTTCAAACACCGGAGTGAGACTGGAGCCTTGCTGCGTCAAGATAAGGAACTGTCTATCATTGAGTTGGAACTGTCTCTGTGTCCACGCCTTCGCTAGGTAGCTCTGGCTGTTTGCCGCTACCTAGTGTTGGAAATCGTCTCGTCGTGCTCAACATTCTGTGTACGAGTCCCAGTCCTATGTCCTATTCCCAAGGAGGGATCCCAGCTCTGTGTTCCATGTTCCTGTCTCTCAAGTCCAAGGCTCCGTGTTCCTGTGCTCTAGACCAAAACTCTGTGTTCCTGTCCTCCCCAAGACCAAGTCAAGGCTTCTGGCAGTGTGTTCCGAGGTTCCTGTCTCCCAAGACCACATCATGTCTTCGACTAGTTCCAGAGTCCAAGCCCGCGTCAAGTTGAGTATGGTTAAAGCTGTTTGTAAGGTCGAGATCACAGCCAGGAAGTTTGGAAAAATGGCGGACTCAGGCTTTGTGTTAGTTCAGACTAGTGCTGATGTCATGGTGGTGGGACAGCCGTGTGTTGGTCTGACAGGGAGCATGGTGGAGCTTTTAGGGGGACTTCAGAACCTGCATCAGGAGAAAGGGGAAAAGCTTTCTGAGTATCTTTTCCGAATTGAGCGAAGGCTAAATTGTTAGAGGCGCTGAGGAGGGGAGGGGGGCATTTCGAGGACTGAGGCGGATCAGATAAGGATAGACCAGGTAGACAGGGGCACACAGTGCCATGACATGATTACTATGAGTCTCTGGCAGTCCCATAGAATGCATTCCACCCCCCCCCCCCGCCATCCTTCATTCAGTTGCTCAAAGGGGTGAGGGAGGAGGAGGAGGATGCATTTGAGTCGGAAGAGGGCTCCGTTAGTATGGTGCAGTCCTCTGTGGTAGCCCCTTGTAGTGAAGTGACTGGGGCCAGCTCTAATCGGGAGATGGGGGGTCATGGCAGGTGGGGTCCATCCGCATGAGGGGACTAGCAGAGAGGGCCCCTCCTTGAAGGGAAAGACTGCACAACGGCCAGGGGGATTCTGGCGTCCCACGAGATGAGGCGTGTGTTATAACTGTGGGGAAGAGGGGCCACTTCAAGCAGGAACGTGAACGGTAGGGAGCCCCTCCGAGAGTGAGTCCACGGGTGTCCCAGCAGGAAGAGGTGTCAGGAAACTTAGAGGAGACCCAGTAAGGGAACAGCCTGGAGTCTCTGGGAAAACACATTCCCAGGAATGTGCCATGGGACCCCTCAGAGGAAAAGACCCTATCCCCAAAGGATTGGTGGGATCCCGATCCAGCGTATCAATACGGATAGAGGGGATAGGTGCACAAGCCATACACATTGGGTCGCAGGTCACGTTACTGTACTGGTCATTCTATGATCAGTATTTGCAGCATTTACCCTTGACACCCTTAAGTGCACTGGAAATTTGGGGTATCAGTGCTGGTGATTACCTGTACAATGGCTATTTGTCAGTGAAACTGCAGTTCTTAGAGGCTGAGGTGGGAGTGTCTGAGGCTCATGAGGCCTTGCTGCTGGTTTTCCCGGACCCAGTTGTGACTGGTGGTGTGTCAATTCTGGTGGGGACCAACAACCCTATTGTGTGGAGACTCCTTGGGATCTGCAAGGAGAAGGCGGGTGAGGATTTTTTGGAGACCCTGTCGGTACACCCAGTGTTCCGAGCTGCTTTTAAGGAAATGTGTGCCTGCACTGGGCTGGACACGGAATTTGAAAGAGGAACTGTGTGTTGTGCCCAGTTGAAGCCCTGGGTGGTATGACCTGGGGAAGTAGCAAGAGTGATGAGGACTCCCAGATTCCCCGGAGTGCCTGAGGGTGAAGCCCTTTTCGTGGACACCCCGGAAGATCTCGAGGGGGAATCGAGATTTCCGGCTGGGGTGCTGGTGAGACCCGAGCTACAGAAGCCCTCAGTGGTGCAGGCATGCAGGATGGTGGTGATCGTCAGGAACAGCACGAAAAGGGAGTTCACTTTTAAGCGAGGAATGCCCCTGGTGCATTTGTTCCTGGTGACGGTGGTGCATAGTGCCCCCGTGAGGCCCGCTGGGGGAGAGCATTTGGAAAACAGGGAGAAGTTGACCACTGAGTCTTTTAACTTTGGGGCCTCACCTGTGCCGGTGGGTTGGTAGTGGAGGCTGGTGGAGAAGATGTTGATGCTGTAAGATGTTTTTTCCTTAGACGAGTTTGATGTGGGCTGTTCCAGGAGCGCTCGCCACACCATCCGGGTGACTGAGGACACCCCGTCTCCAGAGAGGTCGTGGTGACTGGTGCCTGCAGACGTGCGACAGCATTTGTGTAAGTTGGAGGAAGCTGAGATCATCACGGAGTCCTGAAGCCCTTATGCGTCCCCAATAGTAGTGGCCCGGAAGAAAAATGGGAAGATTTAAATGTGTGTGGACTGTAGGACCCTGAGCAGGCACACGTCCCTGACCAGTATACTGTCCCAAGGGTCAAAGATGCACTGGCCTGTCCGAGTGGGGCAAAATGGTTTAGTCTGCTGAACTTGAGGAGTAGACATTACCAGATCCCGATGAATGAGGCCGATAAAGAGAAGACGGCATTCATATGCCCTCTGGGATTTTTCCAGTTTGAAAGGATGCCCCAGGGCATATCGGGAGCCCCTGCCACCTTCCAGAGGGTCATGGAGAAGACTGTGGAGGATATGAACTTGCCTGAAGTGCTGGTATATTTGGACAACCTGATAGTATTTGGATCCACCTTGGAAGAACACGAAGTGAGGCTACTGAAGGTGCTAAGCCGACTGAAGGAGGAAGGGTTAAAACTTTCCCTGGACAAATGCCAGTTCTGCCAGACATCTGTTAGCTATGTTGGACACACAATCTCATGGAATGGAGTAGCTACAGACCCGGCTAAGATAGAAGAGGTGACCACTTGACCGAGGCCCCAGACTCTGAGCGCTCTGTGCTCGTTCTTGTGGTTCTGTGAATATTACCGGAGATTCGTGAAGGGCTACGGCAAGGTGAGTCATCCTTTGAACTAGCTTCTGCATGGCTACCCTCCTCTGGGACAGAAAAGGAAAGGGAGGAGAGGACGGGAGTTTGGAGAATATTTGAACCTGTCAGAGCCCTTTGGACAGAGGCTTTTCAGTTGATGAAAGAGATGCTGACTCAGGCTCGGTGCTGGCTTTTGCAGACCCCCAATTGCCCTATGTGCTACACACAGATGCTAGCCGTGAGGGGTTAGGGGCCATCCTGTATCAGGATCAGGGCACCAGGTTGAGGCCTGTAGCATTTGTCAGCCGGAGTTTGTCACCCCGTGAGAGAAACTATCCCACCCACAAGTTGGAGTTCTTGGCGTTGAAGTGGGCGGTGGTGGAGTGTCTATCTCTACGGGGCCAAGTTTGAGATGAGGATGGACAACAACTCGCTCACCTACATCCTGATCTTGGCAAAACTGGATTCCACAGGCCATCGGTGGTTGCATTGTCTGTATATGATTTCAGCCTGAAGTACCGGCCGGGGAGCCGGAATGTTGATATGGATGCTCTGTCCCGACAGAAGCACGAGGAACTGGAGAGGGACGAGGAGTGGGAGAGCGTTCCTGCATCCGGGGTGAAAGCCATGTGTCAGTTTGCTATAACCGTGCAGGCCAAGGAATAGGAGAGGCCAGATCGTGCAGTGGACCAATTGGGGGCATCTGATGATGCCCTACCCCTAGTTTACTGTGACCTGACTGCTCTGAAGACCACTCAGCTGCCAGAGTTGAGTCCTGGCGAAGTGGCAGCTGCTCAGCGAGATGACCTGGGCTTTGGTACTATCTGGTACGCAGTTGAAAAGGGGGATGTGGTCCGTGCAGAAAAGACCCAACGTGTTTTAGTGTCTCTGTTACTGAGAGAATGGCCTCATTTGAGGTTGAAGAACCAAATTTAATACTGGGTAATATCACCCCTGGACCAACCTCAGTGTTGGCAGCTGGTCCTGCCTGAGAAGTAGCGGAGGGTTGTGATGAAGTCACTGCACGATGACTCTGGACGTTTGGGGGTGGAAAAGACCTATGGATTGCTCAACTACCAGTTTTACTGGCCCTGAATGAGGCCAGAGGTTGAAGAGTACTGCAAGTCCTGCATTCGTTGCATACGCCAGAAGACACTGCTTGTGCCGGCTGCTCCGTTGTCACACTTGCAGAGTGCGGGGCCTTTGGATCTGGTGTGTATGGATTTCCTGGCCATAGAACCTGATACCAGCAACACGGCCAATGTCTTAGTCATCACAGACCACTACACTAGGTATGCTCAAGCTTTCCCTACCAAAGATCAGAGGGCGACTATGGTGGCAAAAGTGTTATAGGAGAAGTATTTTGTGCATTATGGGCTTCCGCGGCCGATACAGAGTGACCAGGGACGGGACTTTGAGAGTAAGCTCATCTATGAGTTACTGGGCATGCTGGGGGTTGAGAAATCAAGTACCATGCCCTATCATCTGCAGGGCGATCTCCAGCCAAACAGGTTTAATCGGACCTTGCTAGACATGCTCGGGACTCTGGAGATCAGCAAAAAGAGTCGATGGAGTCAACATATTGGGTATCTGGTTCACTGCTACAACTGTACACGTAATGAAGCTACTGGATACTCACCTTATATTATCATATGTTTGGGTGCGAGGTAAGGTTGCCCATTGACCTCTGTTTCGGGATGGCTGTGGGTGAAGTATCACCGAAGCCTTACTTGAGGTATGTGTCTGATATGAGGAAAGAGCTGAAAAGGGCTTACGAGTTGGCTGGGGAGGCCACCGCCAAGCAGAATCCGGGAAATAAGAGGAGGTATGACCAGAAGGTAAAGTTCTCCCAACTGCAGTCGGAAGACTGAGTCCTCATAAGGAACTTGGGATTACCTGGAAAGCACGTTGGCTGATCGCTGGGCAGCTACACCCTATGTGGTGGAGAGTCAGATGCCAAACCTACCAGTTCTCTGGGTGTGGCCTGAGGATGGAAAGGGGCCTGTCAAAATTCTCCATCGGAATCACCTGCGGCCCCTGGGGCAAGATGTACAGATAGAGTGAGAGCCCGAGCTGGCAGCTGCACCTAGTACAAGGAGTCTGCATGCCCACGGGGGGACGGAAGAGCCCACCCCGGAAAAGATGGGCCCGAGCCCTGGCCCTCTGAGGGATACTGATTCAGAGGATGATGATTCGGACGATTGGAAGATGCTGCCGTTCGCTGATGCTCCCGTGATGGAGCAAGACACTCCTGGCCCTTCCCCCACTGCATTAGACGGGGTAAGGGGGGGCTAATGATGCGAAGTTGGTGGTGCCGCAGGGCGCTGAGGGAGAGGATGTGGGGCCTGAACAAGAGACCGAGGGTTCCGGGGTGCAGAGGGGTTTGAGTGACCACCCGCGGGAGGGTCCCCCGTAGTGTCCGAGGTGGAAGAGTTAGAAGAGGCGGTACGCAGGTCTCAGAGGAGTGGGAACCCCCCAGATAGGTTGGCCTATGTGGCACCTGGGGAACAGGGTGTAATCTCCACTGTGTTGGGGAGCTATGTCACTGCTTTCTGCACTTGGATTGGGCTCTGTGCCTTGCAGGAAAGGTTGGCAAATTATTTGAATGTCTTGTGGGCATAACTAAATTCATGGGGGGAAGAATGTAACCATATAACCATATAACAATCACAGCACAGAAACAGGCCATTCTGGCCCTCTTAGTCCGTGCCAAACTCTTAATCTCACCTAGTCCCACCTACCCGCACTCAGCCCATAACCCTCCACTCCTTTCCTGTCCATATACCTATCCAATTTTACCTTAAATGACACAACTGAACTGGCCTCTACTACTTCTACAGGAAGCTCATTCCACACAGCTATCACTCTCTGAGTAAAGAAATACCCCCTCGTGTTTCCCTTAAACTTTTGCCCCCTCTCAAATCATGTCCTGTAGTTGTAGTTTCTCTCCCATGTTAACTGCTATGGTTAATAAAATGGCTTCTCTGTAATGTAAAGTAACATGAGATTGCTGTTGTTCTTGGCAGCAGCTTGTTTTGGTTATAATTACTGATAACGGGTTTATTGTCCAATGGGAGGAGTGTTATTCTTTCTTATGTCTGGGAACCTGGGTTTTTGTGTGCGTGCTCGGGGAGGCGAGCAAAGATGACAGACGTGTGGGGAGCGGACGGAGTCCCAGGATGGCGGATACTGGGATTCGGCGGTTCGGAGGTTGTCGGAGACTTGGAGGTCTTTGTGGAGGATCCAGAGATGTGAGCTCTAATGCATTAAACTTTCTCATGCACAAAACTGATAAATTTACTGATTTGACACTTATATTTTATTTGTTTCTACTAACCCATCACCAAGAAATAATTATAAAGTGTAATCATTTACTTGCATATTGTGTACTGTCTGATATTTTACGTTGTGGGTTTGTACCGGGGTGCATCACACAGTATCCACACCAATGCAATTACAGGGTTGGTGGGGTCACCGCCAGTTTAACCTAGACAAACGGGAGTCAGCTGGGGGCGTAGTCGCTACAACTGACAAGTATTCTCATGACTTCTCCTTCGTAAAGATCAGTTCCTTGGTTATGCTGGCATTGAGTGTGATGTTGCTGCCTTCTGAATATGGCTTCTTCCAGATCATTTTTCTCTCCTTTGATGGCACTAACACACAATGCTGGAGGAACTGAGTAGTCCAGGCAGTATTTACGAAGAATAAACAGTTGCCATTTGGTTTGAGGTCCTTCATCAGGATCTGATGAAATCAAATAAACGTCAACTGATTATTCTTCTCCATAGACAGTGCCTGGCATGCTGAGTTTCTGCAGCATTTTGTGTGTGTTACTCTGGATTTCCAAGATCTGTGGGATCTCCTGTGTTCTTGATGGCACCATTCCTGATCACAGCCCCGATGGCAAAGATGGTGTAAAGCAGGTGCCACGATGTCTCTGCTGGAGACTGCCTAATTCCTCTGAAAACTGAAATATGAGAAGAGAACATGGGAGCACTCAGTGCTTGTTCCTTAGCATCCATGTCATAATGTCTACTGTTTACTTCAATTGTATCAAATTAATTGCCAAGAAATGAAATAGTTCGGTTTACTTAACACTTTTCAATATTTTACTCTGTATTCTACATTGATTCAACAATATTTTCTTATGTTTTGCTGATTATAGCCAAAGATAACATTAATTCACACTTTGCAGCACTGAAGTTGATTTCTGTGTCCATCCACTATATAAGGAGGAATCATTGGAATGTTTGAGAAACTTTTGATGCTGTTTCAAATGAAGAGAATTGCCTTGGATCTTGAAATTTCCTTCGCACTGTAGTGCTGCCTGTTTCGGTGAGCATCTCCCTCACCTGGCTTTCATTTCAGTTTTTCAGCAACGAGAACATTTTCTTTTATTGTACACCAGGTGGGCGAGGGAATCCATGAAATGAATAGCTCAGTTAGAAGCAAACAACTTGTTCATCTCTTTACCACGGAGTTTCTATGGGAGGACAGCCACAGAACAGACATGGCAAGTAAGCGGTTACTAGGGCAAGATCTTTTCAGTCCTCAGTTTTTGACTGACCAAAAAAAAGCATAATATGGTGATGCAATATAATTAAATTTACTAATATTGGACTTGCAGTGCAAAAGACTGAATGTAATTTGCACAATTACAAATGGTGCATTTTCAATAAAGTCACGAGAGTGAGTTTCATTTTTGAAATGGTTTGGAATAATTTGAGATATTGGATGTCACACAGCACTGGTATCATCCACAGCCGTTTCCTCCAAGTGATCATAAAGAATTAGTTAAGCTCAGTTGAAGAGAATACTGTTTGATCTTAATTTACAGTTACAATAATATGGAAAGTTTTATGTTATGTTATTTCAATATTATGCAATTTATTCTGTCAGCTTGCAATATTTTCTATTATTCCATGTGATTTATTAACGTATTAATAAACAACTTAGAATGACTCTGACTTGCTGTGCTGTATGAGTAATATACGAAATTCACAGAACCTGCAGAAGGGAGAATTAGACAATTGTCTGACTATTTTAAATGAGATCTAAATATGCAAGCCCGTCATTGATCCTGGATTTTGACAAAAGCCTTGTGCCAAATTTTTATTTGTTTTAATTATTTGGAAGTTCTCCTGAAGGCAAGTGAAACTAAACCGGTTGATAAGCACTGAACACAGGCTGCGAAAGTCTTCCCGATAGTTAAGATCAGAGGATAGTACAGTTGGTTGGGGTGGCACGTGATATTTCAACCAATGATTTACAACATCTCAATTGATACAGGCATCTATACGCTGCACTCAATTATCAGCTATCATCTGGCCCGTGCAGCTCTTTTTTTTAAACAAGTAATTGGCTGAGTAATATAAGGCGCTTCTGATTATTGCCTCGTAGCCCACCCAGCTGTGCCTTCTATAGGCCACCATTTATCGGGTACATCCCTTATGTACAACTGTGAAGGCAGAAATAGTTTAATTTTAAAGTTGAACTCATGGAACAGAACTCTGTTAAACTTGTACTGGTTTTCCACAATCCTGCAGATTGGAACTCCCTCCCCTGCCCCCACTGCCTCCAGGTTCTGAATAAGAAATATTTCTAGGAACGCATGCAGTAGAAGTGAACATTATTGAGCAGAGTTACAGCAGGATTTGGTGCTTGAACAATGTCATCAAATTATTAAGCATGGTGATACAAATTCACTGGGTCAATACCTTTACAAACCAGTTAATCAGTTTCAAAGGCAACTTTCACCACTGTCTCTGCATTCTCTGTAAGATCCTTCAGTGCAGCACTCAGTATCTTGTACGTCATGAGAAATGATGAGCTTGCTCCAAAAATGGTGCCAATGACAGGGACAAAGTCAAGAGCGAATTCCAGGGCTGAAACGGTAACAACAGCAGCCCCCCAACCTAACCTCACAATTACATCTGGGGTTATTTCCCCCAGCAATGGAGCTTTTACTGTCGCCTTCAGCTCTTCCACAGGTTTTCCTGCTCTCTTGGCCAATCTTTGAAGAGAAGCATCATCCAGACCCAGGCATTTCCCGAAGTGGACAATGGCTCCAATCAATATTCCGATATCACAAGCGAGAGAGAAGCCGGGAACTGGGACGGCTCCCAATCCCCCAGAGAGTGTTGCAAACATCCAGATATGTTTTTTCAGAATTGCACATTTCCTCTGAACTATCTCCACACTTAGATTTGGAAGGGCCAGGACAAAGATCCTTTTCTTTACATTATTTAGATCACCTTCGAGTTCTTCATTTAACCGAATGAAATCAAAACGATCCGGCTCTAAACTGGATATCAGGAACACAACTGGATCCGGAAACCCTGAATCTTTCAACGTTCTGACACAGTCACTATGAATCTTTTCCAGCTCTTCTTCTTCATTAATAACTTTCTTTTCTTTCTTCATGGAATAAAGATCAGCATCAATCTTAGAGTGGACAAAATAGAACTTTTTCCCCAGCCGTTTAATCTCTTTGGCAAGTTTTACATCATTTTCTCTGAATCGAACAGCGGTGATTATGATAAAGAAATCATATCTTTTGAATTTCATTTCTGTGAGATATTTAGCTGCTGGAAATTGTTTAGTTCCCATCCCTGGCAGGTCCCAATAGCGAACATTGGGCAGAGTGGGATGTGAGTACCCGGCTGGCTCCATTGTTGTTTCTGTGGTCCCAACTTCAGCTGCTCCCGGATCATCGCTCTGAAGTCCTCTCATGGTATTGATGAAGGTGGATTTTCCTGTACCTGATTCTCCCGTCACTGCGATGTTAAGCTCTGTTTTGTCCAGATCAGTTACTTTCTTCTCTATCAGTGGTTGAACATTTTTCACCCCACCTGTTTCAAAATCAGATTTTAGTCTGCTCAGTTCTTCCTGTGTGAAGAATGAGGAGGTCTCAGTCTCTGCCACCTGTTCACTGAAACAAAATATGTTCCATTAAAGTTCTCAACTGAAACAACTTCCATTTATATTTCATAGCATGGCATTCACAGAACATCCTCATGTCAGTCCTTACTTTCAATGGTCTAAGTACTCTTTGTTATTACAACTTGCTACCCAACAACTATCTAGAATTTATTATTATAAAATGCATATGGATAAGAAGTCGTAGGAAAGTACAGCACAGAAACAGCCCCTTCGGCCCTTCTAGTCCATACCCAAACCAGTTGAACTGCCTATTCTCATCGACCTGCACTGCCCTCCATACTCCTATTATTGCTGTACCTATCGAAACTTCTCTTAAACATTAAAATCCCAAGCACACAAACACCACTTGTGCTGGCAGCTTATTCATACATCCACAACCCTCTCATTGGTAAATATGTTTTGAATTTGCTTAAACCCCATTGATTTAACTAATGGAGCACTAGATCTCAACCTGTTTGTCCGCAGAGCAGCATCTTCACATACTTCTGCCATTTTGTTTCTGTTCATCATTGTTACTTCACCAAGTAATCTCCTGTCAGCCCAACAAGATTGTCAAAGTCTTTGCCTCCCTGAACTGATATTGCAAGTGAAGTTGGTGAAGGGTGATTGGAGCAAATGAAGCCCTATATTGTGAGGGGTGCTAGTAATTGTTTGGTAGGGTGCAGAAGAGGATTGGCTGCCAGAGGTTCCTATGCAGATGATGCGTTCCGTCTGCAGACTGGTGCATCAATGGAATGGGAACAGCACATTTCAGACCTGGAATTCTTCAATCATTGATATGCTCTACCACAGTCAATAATCTAGTATCAGCATATGCAGTTCTGAATGATGATTCACAGCTAAACAGTTGGGGTGGGGGGGGGGGGAAGAGATAAACAGTTTCGCAGAACATGTCCATCCTCAACCATTGTGAGTCCTAAAGACGTGGCTGAAATATTCACAAGCATGCTGTTCATTATCCAGGTCTGTGCCACCACAGAACCTAGATTCAAAGACTTCACTTCACTCTACATTATTGATTTATTGAGATTCAGTACAGAAAAAGCCCTTCTGGCACTTCGAGCCATGCTGCCCAGCAATCTCCCAATTTAACCCTAGCCTGATCATGGGACAATTTACAATGACCAATTATCCTACCAACTGGTATGTCTTTAGACTGTTGGAGAAAACTCATGTGGTCACAGGGAGAATGTACAAATGCCTTACAGGCAGGGGTGGGAATTGAATCCAGGTCGCTGGTACTGTGAGATGTTATGCTAACCACTACACAATAATGTCACTCGATACTAACAAATGGAAAACGCAATATTTAAGATGCAACATAAAGGTGATAGGACTTAATACTTGAGATGCAACATAAAGACAATAGGACCAGGCAACTTCCAGAATACAGTACAGTAGATTTGTGCTCTTACAATGCAGTTATCTACATGTCAAGACGTAACATTGCTCAGGTGTCAAATCTAGTACACCAAACCTGTCTACACCGAAACATCAACAGCAATGGGCCTTGCCATCATGGGGCTCTCTCACACCTATGCCTAATTTGGACAATATGATCTTCAAACCTCAGCTCAATTGTGGACATGAGAGCTTCTTCCCATACATAATGAAAACTTCCTTTGATCCCAGACTAAAGCTTCATTGAGTGTAGCAAAAAAGAGGCACACTCTCTCAGTATGCACTAAGAAGAATGCATACCAGCAGTTAGTGATGTAGTCCATATAAACTTGAGTTTGGAATAGCAAGAGTGAGATTGTGCAGGGAGTGAAACCACTAAAAAGTCCAAATCTCCTTGCGTGTGAGTTTCAGGCAGAATGGCCAAGTTAGAGTACTGAACAGAACTGAGGCTTTGACTGAAGAGGCTTCGGTGAGAAGAGGTGGAGACCAAGGTCTCGGATGCCATTTTGGATTGGCCATTGTGGAACTGGGTCAGCAGAGTAGTCTAACATCTGAGACTTCAGCTTGAGAGGCTTTGATAAAGAAAACAGAATAGTAGCAGATAAGAACAGGTAAGTTATTTTATTATTGTGCAAAGGTCTTATGCACACATGTATATAAGCCCCACCCCACCCCTGGAATTCCCTCTCAGCCAACTGCCTCACACTCCTCTTGCGGCTCGCCAGCCTCACCATTCCCAACATCCTTTGCTCCCACCAGATTGTTACAAGTTCAAAGGTTCATTTATCAGCAAAGTACATATGCAACATACAACTGAAATTCTTCTTCTCCAGATAGTAATGAAACAAAGAAAACCATGGATTCAGTTCAAAGAGAAACAAAAAACTCACCCACCCCTGCACAAAAGAAAGAACAGCAAGACCATCATTAATCCACTGTCCAAGCCCCCTCCACTGCACAAAATGCAACAAAAACATTGGCCCCTAAACCCCTTCCCCCGCCCACACAAAACACAGCACTGCTCCCCGCTCCACATTGACAAATAAAGTATAGTACAAACGTCTTAGGCACCCTAGCTATACATATGCCTAAGACTTTTGCATAGAACTGTAGATAACATACTTAACTATTAGGATATCAAATTACAACAAATTAAATAAAATAGGTGTTTTAGTGTTTTAGTGTACAATATGGGAGCTGGTTTCTGGTGACCACGTCTAAGTTATTCAAGAAACTCGGGCTCAAATTTGAGGAGCTGGAATCTGAGCTTCAAACACTGCGATGCATCAGGGAGGGTGAGAGTTAACTGGACTCTGTGCTCAGGGCCTAGGGGCTGGGACTGCGAATGAGACATTTGGGGAGGGGGTGTTCCAAGAGGGAGTGCTGGAGGAGTCTCAACCCTTGAACTTGCCCAACAGGTCTGAAATTGATGCCATACACACAAAATACTGGGGGAACTTGGCAGGCCAGGCAACATCTATGGAAAAGTGTAAACAGTTGACGTTCTGGGCAGAGACCCTTCATTTCTCAGCCTGAAAAGTAAACTGTTTACTCTTCTCCAAAGATGCATCATGGCCTGCTGAGTTCCTCCAGAAATTTGTGTGTATAACTTTGACCTGTCAAAGGTAGGTCATGCCTTATGAGCCTGATTGAATGTTTTGAGGATGTGACTAAACACATTGATGAAGGAAGAGCAGTAGATGTAGTGTATATGGATTTCAGCAAGGCATTTGATAAGGTACCCCATGCAAGGCTTATTGAGAAAGTAGGAGGCATGAGATCCAAGGGGACATTGCTTTGTGTATCCAGAACTGGCTTGCCCACAGAAAGCAAAGAGTGGTTGCAGACAGGTCATATTCTGCATGGAGGTCGGTGACCAGTGGTGTGCCACAGGGATCTGTTCTGGGACCCCTTCTCTTTGTGATTTTTATAAATGACATGGATGAGGAAGTGGAGGGATCAGTTAGTAAGTTTGCTGATGACACAAAGGCTGGGGGTGCTGTGGATAGTGTGGAGAGCTGTCAGAGGTACAGTGAGACATCAATAGGATGCAAAACTGGGCTGAGAAGTGGCAGCTATTGCAGTTACTTGGAAATCAGATTCATACTTAACTATGGACAGTTGGAATAATGAAATATATAGCTGCATTCCACTTGAAAAAATTACTTATAATTTAAGAAATGAATATGATATATTTTTGAAAATTTGGCACCCCTATCTACAAAAGATAGGATTAAATATATAGGTCCTTTGAAAATAAAAATATTAGTTATTTGGGGAAAAAAAATAAAGATATATACTAAAGTTATTTTGAACTCCATGAAGCATGTGGGGACCATCCGATATCCAGGCAATCCTTCTTTCTTTCTTTTTTTCTTCTTTATTTAGATAGGGATGTTAAGGGGGGAAGGGTTAAGGGGAGGGGGGAGGGCTAATATTAATTTCATTACTCTATTATTCTATTCATTTTATGTAATTCTCTTTAAAATTTTATAAAAAATATATTTAAAAACAAAGAAGTGGCATATGGAGTTCAACCCAGATAAGTATGAGGTGGTTCATTTTGGTAGGTCAAATATGATGGCAGAATATAGCATTAATTGTAAGACTCTTAGCAGTGTGGATGATCGGAGGGATCTTGGCATCCAAGTCCATGGGACACTCAAAGCTGTTGCACAGGTTGACTGTGTGGTTAAGAAGGCATGTAGTGTATTGACCTTTATCAACCGTGGGATTGGGTTCAAGAGCCGAGAGGTAATGTTACAGCTATATAGGACCTGGTCAGACCCCACCTGGAGTACTGTGCTCAGTTCTAGTCACCTCACTACAAGAAGGTTGTAGTAACTATAGAAAGAGTGCAGAGGAGATTTACAAGGATGTTGTCTGGATTGGGGAGCATGCCTTATGAGAATAGGTTGGGTGAACTTGGCATGTTCTTCTTGGAGCAATGGAGGATGAGAGGTGACGTGATAGAGGTGTATAAGATGATGAGAGGCATTGATCGTGTGGATAGTCAGAGGCTTTTTCTCAGGGCTGAAATGGCTAACATGAAAGGGCACAGTTTTAAAGTGCTTGGAAGTATGTACAGAGGAGATGTCTGGTAAGTTTTTTATGCAGAGAGTGGTGTGTGCGTGGAATGGTCTGCCAGTGATGGTGGTGGAGGCGGATACAATAGGGTCTTTTAAGAGACTCTTGGATATGTACATGGAGCTTAGAAAAAGAGGACTATGGGTAACCTGAGGGTATTTCTAAATTAAGTACGTGTTCGGTGCAGCATTGTGGACCGAAGGTCCTGTATTGTGCTGTAGGTTTTCTATGTTTCTACTTTTTCTATTTTCATCATCTGCTGATTTTCTCTTGTTTGAGATTAATGTTCCCTGTGAGTATGAGACAGAGGGCTGTAGGGAAGATGTGCAACTGAATCGTGGCACAAGGTTCATGGAGCTGTTCAAGAAGGGTAAGAGAAAAGAAATGTAGTTGTAATTGGTGATTATATAGACAATGGCACAGCAATAATTCTTGGTCACAAGGATTGAGAGTCCCAAAGGTTGTGTTATCTGTCTTGTGCCTGGGTCTGGGACGTCCCATCTGAATTGCAGGGAAATTATGCATGTAAAAGGGAAAGGTTCAATTTTTGTGGTTCACATGGGTACCAGTGATCTTAGAAGAACAAGGGAAGAGTTTCTGCTGGGGAAATTTAAGAAGCTAGGGGCTAAATTAAAATGCAGAAACAAACAGATATTCATCTCTGGCTTTTACCTGAGCAACATGCAATTTGCACAGGGTTAATGAGATCAGAAAGATAAAGTTTGGTGTGGAAGAAGTGGGTTTCAATTTATGGAACACTAGCACCAGGGTTGGAGAAAGGGAGCTGTTCTGATGGGGCAGGCTCCACCTGAAGTATGCTGGGAGCAGGATCCAGGATCACATAACCAGGGCTGTGTTTAGGGCTTTAAGCTAAATAGTAGAGGGAGGGTTCAACAGGCTGGAAAAGTATGGATAAAATAAAAGGGAAGGAGAGTCCAGGAGAGGTTGCAAAACTCTCCAGAATAATGCAGAAGAAAAAGTTTAGAAAGGGATAAGAAATTATCTTCAGTAACATGGAGACAACATTGAAAGGGTGGTGAATACTGAACTGAATCTGTTATATTTGAATGCATAATGTATATACAATAATGTAGATAATCTCATAGAACAGTTACAGATTGCCAGGTATGATGAGCATCACTGAGTCATGGTTGAAGGAAGATCACAGTTGGGAGCTTAACAGCCAATAATACACATCATATCAAAAGAAAAAGCAGCTGGGCAGAGATGTTGGGATGGCTTTATTGGTTAAAAAATAAATAAAGTCACAAAAAAAGGCATATGATTGGAAGATGCAGTCTACAAAGGGTGAAAAAAGACCCTGATGGGAGCTTTATATAGGCCTCCAAATGGTAGCAAGGATGTGAGGTACAAATTACAATGGGAGACAGAAAAGGCATGCAAAGAAGGTAATGTTGTGTTGGCCATGGGAGGTTACAATATTTAGGTTTATTGGAAAATCAGTTTGGTAATGGATTCCAAGAGAAGGAATTTGTAGAATGTATAAGACATGTTTTTCAAACAGTTTTTGGTTGAGATTCTGGATTAGATGTTGTGTCATCAACTAGATTTGATTAAGGGCCCCATAGGTCAAAGAACCTTTAAGTGTCAGTCACCATACCAGTATAGAATGCATCCTGCAGTTTGAGAGGGAGAAGATAAAAATGGACGTATCTGTATTACAGTGCAATAAAGTTCACTGACAGGGATGATAGAAGTGTAATGGCTGGTCATTTTGACAACAATTAGACCATAAGACATTGGAGCAGAATAAAGCCATTTGGCCCATCAATTCAGTTCTGCCATTTCATCATGGCTGATCCACTTCTCTCTCCACACCATTCTCCTGCTTTCCCCCTGTAACTTTCATGCCTTGAGTAATCAAGAACCAATCAATCGCCACCTTAAATGTACCCAACAACCTCACCTCCACAGCTGCCTGTGGCAATGAAATCCACAGATTCACCACCCTCTGGTTAAAGAAATTTGTCATTTACATTCTAAATGAATACCCCTCTATTCTGACGGTGTGCCCTGTGGTCCTAAACTCACCCATCATAGGAAATATCCTCTCCACATGTAAAGTATTTAGGCCTTTCAACATTCAATAATTTTCAGTGATATCCCCCTTCGTTCTACTAAATTCCAGCAAGTGAAGGCCCACAGTAATCAATCGCTCCTCAGACAATAATCCTTTCCTTCCTGGAATCTTTCTCATGTAGCTCCTCTGAACCTTCTCCAATTTCAACACATCCTTTCTTAAACAAGGGGCCCAAAATTGCTAAAAACACTCCGAGAGGCTTCACCAGTGCCTTATACATCCTTGCTGTTATATTCCAGTCCGATCAAAATGAACGCTAACATTGCATTTTCCTTTCTCAACACCAACTCAACCTTCAAATAAACCTTTTGTAACCCTGCATGAGGACTCCAGAGTCCCTTTGCACTTCAAATTTTTGAACTTTCTCCCCTTTTAGAAAATAGTCTATACTTCCATACATTTCCCAACAGTGTATTCCATTTGCCACTTCTTTGTCCACTCTCCTAATCTAAGTCCTTCAGTAGCCTCCCTGTGGCCTCAAGACTACCTGCCTCTCCATCATCCTCATGTTGTCTGCAAGCTTGGCCACATAAATGAAATCCATCAAACAGGTCATTCATATGCTACGTAAAAAGAAGCAGTCCCAACACAGACCCCTGCAGAACACAACTGGCCACTGGCAGCCAATTCTGAAGACACAGGATCGGTTCATCCCAAAGAAGAAACATTGTAACTTTGAGGATGAGGCAACCATAGGAACAAGGGAAGTCAAGACAGCAATAAAACAAAGTAAAGGACATAAAATGTAGCAAATAATACTGAGAAGTTAGAGGATTGGGAAGTATTTAAAAACAAGTAGAAAGCAACCGGGGAAAAGAAAAGTCACAAGAGAAATGATAAATATGAAGGTAAGCTAGCAAATAATTTAAGAGGAAACCAAAAACTGCTTTCCCTTCAGATGTATACAATGTCTGTAAAAATTATTCACCCCACACCCCAGAAGTTTTATTGTTTTACAACATTGAATCACAGTGGGTTAATTTGGCTTTTTTAACACTGATTAACAGAAAAAGACTTTCATGTCAAAGAAAAGACAGATCTCTACAAAGTGATCTATATTAATTATAAATATAAAACGCAAAATAATTGATTGCTTAAATAATCACACTCCTTTAATATGACACATCAAATCAGCACTGATTTGGAAGTCACATAATTAGTTAAATAGAGATCATCTGTGAGCAGTCAAGAGGTAAAAATACACCTGTATCTGGAAGGACCAACTGCTGGCAAAAACTACAGCATGAAGACAAAAGAACACTCCAAGCAACTCTGCAAAAAGATTATTAAAATACACAAGTGAGGAAATGGAGACAAGAAAATTTCCACGTCACTGAATATCACTTGGAGTCCAGTTGTCAAGCATCAAGAAATGGAAAGAATATGATACAGCTGTAAATCTGCCTAGAGCAGGCCATCCTCAAAACTTCACTGACGTTGCAAGAGGGAGACCAGTGAGGGAGACTGCCCAGAGACCTGCGACAACTGTGGAGGAATTAGAAGCTTCAGTGGCTGAGATGGAAGACTGTGCATTCAACAACTGTTGCCCGGGTGCTTCACCAGTTGCAGCTTTATGTGGCAAAGAGAAAGCTACTGTTGAAAAAAACTCACATGAGATTTCAGCTAGAGTTTGCCAGAGGGCATGTGTGATGATGAAACCAAAGTTGAGCTTTTTGGCCGTCAGACTAGATTATACGAGAAGCCAAACACCACACATCATCAAAAATATACCATCCCTACCGTGGAGCATGGTGGTGGCTGTATCATGCTGTGGGGAACTTCACTGCAGCAGGCCCTGGAGGGCGTGAAGGTAGAGGGTAAAATGAAAGCAGCAAAAAATGGGGAAATCCTGGAGGAAAACCTGATGTAGTCTGCTAGAAACTGTGACTTGGGAGTTTTGTTTACCAGCAAGACAATGACCTGAAGCATAAAGCCAAAGCTACACAGTAATTGCTTAAAAACAACAAAGTTAATGGCCTGGAGAGGCCAAGTCAGAGTCCAGACCTCAATCCAATTATGGATTTGTGGCTGGACTTGAAAAGGGCTGTTCATTCCCGATTCCCATGCAATCTGACCCGAGAGGAGTTGCCAAATTACTGAAAGGAAGCCAAACAGAGTTTCATTGTACCTATGTATGATGACAATAAAGATCATTCAATTCAAATAAAAAAAAATCAATTCAATTCAATCTGACAGAGCTTGAGCAGTTTTGTATAGAAGAATGGGGAATTGAAAGGGGTGAATACTTGTACAATCAATTATTTTGTGTTTTGTATTTGTAACTAATTTAGATCCCCTTGTAGAGATCTGATTTCACTTTGACACAAAAGAGTCTTTTTCAGTTGATCAGTGTCAGAAAAGCCAAATTAAATCCACTGTCATTCATTGTTGTAAAACAATAAAACATGAAAACTTCCAAAGGTGTTGAATGCTTTTTATAGGCAGTGTACATAGTAAATGAGAGGCAAGACTTAACACAGGTCTGCTGAAAGCTGACACTGGAAAGAAAGTAACAGGGGTCAAAGAAATGGTAGATGTACTGAATAAGTGTTTTGTGACAGTCTTCACTGTGGAGTCTTCAGCTACATACCAGAAATTCGAGTGTGTTGAGGGAAGGGGTAGTGTATTTGCGACTACCAAGAAGAAAGTGCATGAGAAGCTGAAAAGTCTGAAGGTAGGTAAGTCACCTGGTCAGGATGGTCTACACCCCAGGGCTGTAAAACTGGTAGCTAAAGAGATTGTGGAGCAGTAGTAATGATCCTTCAAGAATCACTGGTCTCTGGAATGGTTTCAGTAAAAGAGGTAGCTAAAGAGATTGTGGAGCAGTAGTAATGATCCTTCAAGAATCACTGGTCTCTGGAATGGTTTCAGTAAAAGAGGTAGCTAAACAGATTGTGGAGCAGTAGTAATGATCCTTCAAGAATCACTGGTCTCTGGAATGGTTTCAGAATAGAGGGAGGCAAGAGACGGGAAATTATAGGGAGGTTTGCTCGACTTCAATAGTTGGGCAAGATGTGAGGGTCTATTATTAAGGATGAGGAATCAAGGTAGCTGAAGGTACATGATAATTTATGCAGAACTCAGTATGGTTTCTTGAAGGGAAATCTTGCCTGACAAATCTGTTGAAATTCTTTGAGAAAATAGCAGGCAGGATAGACAAAGGAAAAACAGTAAATGTTGTTTACTTGAATTTCAGGCGGCCTTTGACAAGGTGCTGCACAGAAGAGTAGAAACAAGATAAGATTCCAAAAGGATTGCAGCATGAATAGATGATTGACTGACTGGCAGAAAGCAAAGAGTGGGAATAATGTTAACACACATAAAATGCTGGAGGATCTCAGGTCAGGCAGTACATATCTATGGATAGCAATAAAGAGCTGATCGTTCAGGCAGAGATGCTTCATCAGGCCTGATGAAGGGTCTCAGCCTGAAACAACAGCTCTTTATTCCTTTGCTGGTTGGTTGCCAGTGACTAGTGGTGTTCCATTGATGTCAGTGTTGAGGAAGCAGGGATTCTGCAGAAGGACTTGGACAGATCAGGAAATAGGAGAAGAAGTGGCAGAAGGAATACAGTGTAGTGAAGTGTATGGTCAGACATTTTGCTAGAAGGAATAAAGATATAGATTATTTTCTAAATGTGCAACAATTTCATAAATCAGAGGTACACAGGGACTTGGGTTTCCTTGTGTAAGATTCCCAAAAGGTTAACTTGCAGGTTGAGATGGTGGCAAGGAAGGAAAATGCAATGTTAGCATTCGTTTTGAGAGGATTAGAATATTACAGGAAGGATGTGATATTGAGGCTTCATACAACATTGGTCAGACCATACTTCATGTACTCTGAGCAGTTAGGGGCCCCATATCTATGAAAAGATATGTTAGTATTTCAGAGGGACAGGAGAATATTCACAAGAATGTCACAGGGATTGAAAGAGTTAACATTTGAGAAGTGGTTGATAGCTCTGGGCTTGTATTCATGGGAGTTCAGAACAATAGTGATGGGGTGGGGGCAATCTCATTGAAACTTACAAAAATATTGAAAGGCCTAGTTACAGTGGAGATGAAGAGGATGTTTCCAACAGTGGGAATGTCTAGTTCCAGAGGTCACAGCCTCTGAATAGAAGGGTGTCCCTTTAGAACGGAGATGAATTTCTTTCAAAAAAAGGGTAGTGAATCTGTGGAATTCATTGCTACAGATGTCTGTGGAGGCATGTCGTTTGGTATATTAGTCCTCATTAGTAAGGGCATCAAAGATTATGGGGAGAAAGCAGGGGAATGGGGTTAAGAAAAATAATACCGCTATGATGAAATGGCAGAACAGACTCGATGGGGCAAATTACCTAATTCTGCTCCTATGTGTTGTGGTCTGAACAATGATGGTTGTGTTTGTTTCTTTTGCATCTTCACTTGTTCTTCTCCTTTCCTGTGACATAGGAAGTTATCCATCCCACTGAATGGACTGGCCCTCAGAGCAATGCCTTCATTCCACTTAATTCCCAGCAACCTGTTATTCATTGTACACCTGTCTATCAACTGAGACACCCTGTAATTCACCTTCAACCAACCTACACATCAAATATTTACATTGGCCAGCTAACATTACAACTCTGTGTTGTTGACAAATGAGAGGAAACCACAGCAACTCAGTAAACCTATTCGACCACAAATAGAATATTTCAACTTCTGTAGACAGAACCAGAGAAAAGGATTGAACCTGAGATGCAGGTTGTTACGGATAAATCAACTCAGCTGAATGATATCAATACAACATTCACTAACTCAGTGCCACGCTCAACTAGTTTTAATGTGTCATAAATGCCTTCCTTTCACTACAGGGCCAAAAGTGTAATGCTTGCTGAAGGACAAAATTCAATTTCATTTGCAATGAAGCTAAACCAGTTCCTACCTGCATATAACACAACAACGTACAGTGAGGTGGTGATATAGTGGATTGGATAGTGCAGCTAATTCACTCGTCCAGTAAACTCAGTTTAATTCTCTGTGTTTTGTGCGTGTGGAGTTTAAACATTCTTTCTGTGACAATCTCAGTTTCCCATGGGCCACCCACTTTCCCCTACATTCTGAAGGTCTGTTGTATGATAAATCCATTGGGGACATGTTGGACTGGTGAAAGATATAGGACTGAAGGAAATAAAAGGGTGACAGTCCTGGAGCTACAAAAAATCTCACGGTCTGAATATTTCCAGATGTCTTAAGTCAACATGTGAAGTGGAAATAACAAACATAATAACTTGAAAATATGAAAGAGATAGGAAACATTCAGATATGGGATAATCAAAACAGTGTTAGCCGTCATTCAGCTGAAAAATCTCCAAAGAAAGAGTATCTATCAACTTAACCTTAATACGACAGCAATATGGCTAAATTCCTTGCTGATCGAGTATTTGACAAGACCAGAAAAATGAAGATGGTGGCTGCAAGAGGAGGTATGGTATCCACCAGTGAGTGGTTTACCTGTTCACACCCCAAAGACCTTCCACTACCTGTGAGGCAGAAGACAAATGCATGCAGGATTACCCCTCACTTTCCTATCACAAATCAGTCTCCAGCAGCACTCAAGAATTTGGACTGGTGTACCATCTGCTACCCAAAACAGCCACACTTTCCACCAGTATCACACAGAGGATGAAGTGAATGCCACTCGCAGGATTTAATGATGCTGCCTGTTTATGCTATTCTCCAACAAAATGTCCACAAAGAGAATGAACCAGGGTTTTACTATGAGATAACATTCCTCATGTATCTTCATCTCCATCATGCACCATGCTTACGAGGAAAGGTATCATTGTTCCTTTAATGTCACCAGGTCTACCTTGATGAAATCATCAACCATCCCCAAGATGGGATCAGATTGATCCAGAATGCAGCTTTTCAAGAAGAGAGGTCCCAGCTACATGCTCAAGGCTGATAGGAACTTCTAATAACTGCTGTTCTCAATGTCAATACCCACATCTCAAAAACAAATAAAAGGGATTTAATCCACCAAACAGCCAGTGCTATCCTATTCTACAGATAAAGCTGAGCACTGTAGGCTTCTGCTCTGGCGGGTTTTGTTGATGTAGGAGAGCTGGGAAGAAACAATGTGCTTAATTTCCAACCTACCTGGAGCTTGACCCTCCCATTCCTGATCTCTGTCCCTCGTTGGCTGGTCTGTATAATGATCCCATGACTACAAAGCTTTAATTGGATAGTTGGGGAGCCTCTTTGTATTTACTTGTTTGATTTTTCCACTTCTGGAGGAGAAGACAGAATAAGTTGTGCTTTTTTTATATATACCAGTCATATCCTAAACTGAAAAGCGAATCACCAGTAATAATATTTGGCTTCATGCAAGCAACTAGAAAATACACAATCGTATTGTCTCACCTTGCCTTAGTCAACCTGAAGAAAGAGATTGTGAGGGTAGTTGTGCATCCTTCTCAATGTTCAAATGAAGAACGGCCTATCATCAGGACATAGAGAACTGAAGCTGAATGGGAATGGTCAAAATTGTCTGTTGAATTGTCAAACATCATCATAAATCAGTCACCATCTTGAGGTGAAGTGACCCTTGTGCTGTAAAATGCCACCTTACTGTCTCAATGGAAAGCCCGTGGCAATCACTTTGAGAAAACTAGCATTTTTCACTCACACTCCCAGCAATTCACAGAAAGATGTTACTTCTGTAGACAGCAGATGTCAGTGAAATTGCAATTAAATTAAAATAAAAGCTGACTTGTCAAGTACCTTTTTTGTCTTCACGGATGGGAATAAAATACTAAAGATATAGTTAAATACTAAACTAAGTCAAGAGGATGAAATTTTTCAGAGATGTGTCCATAAAGCATTGAAAAGTGAGAATACAGTGAGACAGTGGAGTGAATTCTAACTGGGGGCATCACCGTCCGGTATGGAGGTGGGTGGGTGACCACTGCACAGGCTCGAAATAAGCAGCAGAAAGTTATAAACTCAGCCTACTCCATCTCGCCTTCCCAATATCCATGACATCTTCAAGGAGCGATGCCTCAAAAAGGCAGCATCCATCATTAGGGACCCCCCCCCCCCCCCAGTCAACAAGGGCATGCCCTCTTCTCATTGCTACCATCAGGAAGGAAGTACAGGATCCTGAAGGCACTCAATGACACAACAACCTCTGTGCTGTTGAGATTTGAATGCTTATCCAGATAAGATCTAGTCTTAATAGACCTAGCGAGGCTGGGAAATTGTATTTTAGCACACCTATACTTTGCAGGACTACTGACACCCACCACCAATTCCATTTCTCTCCAACTGATCATCATGCTTTTTATGACAAACCCTTGCCTTCTGTTATAAGACCAGAAGATACAGGAATAGAATTAAGCCATTTGGCCCATCGAGTCTGCTCTGCCATTTCATCATGGCTGATCCAATTTTACTCTCAGCACCAATCTCCTGCCTTCTCCCCATATCCCTTCATGCCCTGACCAATCAAGAATCTATCACCCTCTGCCTTAAATATAGATAAAGGCTTTGCCTCCATGGCTGTTTGTGGCAAAGAATTCTACAGATTCACCACTCTTTGGCTAAAGAAATTCCTCCTCATCTCCATTCTAAAAGGACAGACCCATATTCTGATGCTGTGTCCTCTTCCACTGTAGGAAACATCCTCTTCACATTCACTCTATTAAGGCCTTTCACCATTGAGTAGATTTCAAATACGTCACCCCTCATTCTTCCAAATTCTGGTGAATACAGGCCCAGAGCCATCAAACAATCTTCATATGACAAGCCATTCAATCCTGCAATAACTTTTGTGAATCTCCTTTGAATCCTCTCCAGTTTCAGCACACCCTTTCTAAGGGGCCCAAATCTACTCACAATACTCCAAGTGAGGCCTCACCAGTGCTTAACAAAGTCTCAACATTACATCTTTGCTTTTATATTCTAGTCCTCTTGAAATCAATGCCAACATTGCATTTAACTTCCCTACCTCCAACTCAGCCCAGCAAATTAAACTTTAGGGAATCCTGGAAAAGGACTCCAAAGTCACTTTCTGCCTTGGTTTTTGGCATTTTCTCTCCACTTAGAAAATAGTCAACCATTCCATTATTTTTTCTACCAAAGTGCATGACCGTACAATTTGCAACACTGTGTTCCATTTAACTGCTTCTTTTCCCATTCTCCTAATCTTCCAAATCCTTCTATAGCCTCTCTACTTCCTCATAACTACCTGCCCCTCCATCTTCATATTGTTGGCAAGCTTTGCAATAAAGCCATCAATTCCATCATCTAAATCATTGACATATTATGTAAAAAAAATGGTTCCAACACAGACCCCTGTGAAGCACCACTAGTCACCAGCAGCCAGCCAGAAAAGGCCTCTTTATCTTCTCTTTGCTGGCTACCAATCAGTCACTGGTTTATCCATGCTAGAATCTTTCCTGTATTACCATGGCCTCATAGCTTGTAAAGCAGCCTTATGTGTGCACCTTCTTAAAGGCCTTCTGACAAGTACACAACATTAACCAATTCTCCTTTGTTTATCCTGTTTGTTATTTTTTCAAAGAATTCCAATAGGTTTGTCAGGCAAGATTTTCCCTTAAGGAAACCATGCTGACTTGAGCCTATTTATCATCTGCCTCCATTTATCCCGAAACCAGATCCTTAACAATCAGCTCCAACATTTTCCCAACCACTGAGGTCAAAGTAACTGGCCTATAGTTTCCCTCCTTCTGCCTCCCTCTCTTCTTGAAGAGTGGAGTAGCATCTGCAATTTTCCAGTCTTCCAGAATCATTCCAGAATCTAGTGATTCTTGAAAGATCACTAGTACCGTAGATTCCGGACTACAGAGCGCACCTGATTAAAAGCCGCAGGCTCTAATTTTAGAAATAAAATCAATTTTTTAATTGTAAAGGCCGCACCGGATTTTAGGCCGCACCGCTACTTTTAAATATACATACGTATCGGTAACACAAATTACGTTGCATATACTTTTTTACTGAACAGCACGAACAACATTCCAATATCTCCTAGCGACTGGTAAAAATATATATATTGCAGCCTACCAGTTAAAGTTATTGATCGACTTTAACTTAAAAGCAGCGTTTTCGATCGGGTCTAATCGGGTCTGACGCTTGCGCAATGCGATCGGGTCTAATCGGGTCTGACGCTTGCGCATTGCGATCGGGTCTAATCGGGTCTGACACGCTTGCGCAATGCGATCGGGTCTAATCGGGTCTGACGCTTGCGCAATGCGATCAGGTCTAATCGGGTCTGACGCTTGCGCATTGCGATCGGGTCTAATCGGGTCTGACACGCTTGCGCAATGCGATCGGGTCTAATCGGGTCTGACGCTTGCGCATTGCGATCGGGTCTAATCGGGTCTGACACGCTTGCGCAATGCGATCGGGTCTAATCGGGTCTGACGCTTGCGCAATGCGCTCGGGTCTAATCGGGTCTGACGCTTGCGCATTGCGATCGGGTCTAATCGGGTCTGACACGCTTGCGCAATGTGATCGGGTCTAATCGGGTCTGACGCTTGCGCAATGCGCTCGGGTCTAATCGGGTCTGACGCTTGCGCATTGCGATCGGGTCTAATCGGGTCTGACGCTTGCGCATTGCGATCGGGTCTAATCGGGTCTGACACGCTTGCGCAATGCGATCGGGTCTAATCGGATCTGACGCTTGCGCAATGCGATCGGGTCTAATCGGGTCTGACACGCTTGCGCAATGCGATCGGGTCTAATCGGGTCTGACGCTTGCGCAATGCGATCGGGTCTAATCGGGTCTGACACGCTTGCGCAATGCGATCGGGTCTAATCGGGTCTGACGCGCTTGCGCAATGCGCTCGGGTCTAATCGGGTCTGACGCTTGCGCATTGCGATCGGGTCTAATCGGGTCTGACGCTTGCGCAATGCGCTCGGGTCTAATCGGGTCTGACGCTTGCGCATTGCGATCGGGTCTAATCGGGTCTGACGCGCTCGGGTCTTGCTTCGAGTATTTTCCATGTTGATGAGGGTGAGTACAAATGACTGATTTACAATAATTTAATTGTGAAAGTGCGCTTGATTTATCGTACAATTTCATTGGACCTCTGTGAACTACTCATCAATTTTATTGGTCTACTGTTACGAGGCAAAATGTTTACGAGGCGGCATGAAAAAAAAACCATGTATTAGCCGCTCTGGATTATAGGCCGCAGAGTTCAAAGCTGTTCAAAATGTGGGGGAAAAGTAACGGCTTATAATCCGGAATCTACAGTAATCTCGCCACAATCTTTTCAGCCACCTCTTTCAGATCTCAGGGTTGTACACCATCTGGTCCAGGTGACCTATCTAACTTCAGACCTATCAGTTTCCCAAGAACCTTCTTGTAATGGTAACTTCCCACACTTCATCTATATACTACTAAAATTTTAATGCTCTGTTTGTGACCTCCAATTAGCCCAAATGGTGCATTATAGCGGCACTTTTTTGACTAAATCGACTTAAAATGTGCTAACCTACAGAATGCATGAAAAGTTCAGGGTTATATATTCGTATAAAATTGCTCATTCATCAATCAACAGGCCCCACTTTCCACAACCCGAGCCAATTCCAGCTTTAATGGAAACCGTGGCATGACACCACGATGCATGCACACGGCCAGTCTCAGCAGCACCTCATGATGCTTACAGCAGCGACACGACCAGCAGCAAAAAGGCAGGGCTTTCACGTCCATTTAGGAGAGCGCCGACCACATCATCAAGAAAAACCAGCATCCTGGAGGCTTTGGTGTTACTGCTTTGTATCTCCTATCCAGCAATAGGGTAAAACAATATGGACAGCATAATTATGCCGCGTGGAAAGAGAAGGGGGACATTGTGGTCAAGAGATGACGACAAACATCGTCAGGAAGTGGCAAGGAGAGGGAGAGAACAAGAATTCGATGAGGCCAGGGCCGCATGACTCCAGGATCAAAGAGTCAGGTCAAAAAAAGATGAGAGAAGAAGAGACAGAGAAGGAGAGGTATGCACGTCTCCAAAATGACAACAATAGGCACAGAAGGAGGAAAGAACAAGAATCGGATCAGGCCAGGGCCACATGACTCCAGGATCAGAGAGAAAGAACAAATGGTAGAAGAGATGAAGAGACAAAGGATGAAAGGGTTGTGCGTCCCCAGAATGACAAAAACAGGCAGAGAAGGAGGAGGGAGGAAGAGAGGAAAGATCAACTCGAGATTATGTGGCAATGAGTAATTATTGCAAGAGTTGCTGAAGACGATGATGGCCGCATTCGGCGACAATACCTCGACAGAGAAAGAGCAAGGCAAAATGCACAACTCGCACGGCGTAACATTTCTGCTGATGACCAGAGTATGCCCTCACTGTAATGCCTTCCTGTTCACTGGAGAAGCTGCAAATTTCCGCTGTATGAAGGGAAAAGTCAGGATAGGCAATTGGAACCTCTGCCCAATGAACTCCTCAATGTATACAGCAATGATGAATCTATTGCAAACGAGTTCAGGAAGAACATCTGACAATACAATTGTCTCTTCCAACTGACATCCTTTGTGCCAAAGAAGTCCTTCCAACGAGGAATGGATGGAATCCTGTGATTATTCAAGGCTAAATCCATCATCACATCAGACATTTAATGCCAGACTCCAACCAGCAAGCCCGATTCCTTCAAATTTACTTCATGGATCCTCAAGGCAGCATAGGATTGAGAATGGGGATACTACAGAATGATGGAATTCAACATGGGATTGTTGAATTATTGGAAAACCTACAACAACAAAACCTGTACATTGCATCCCTTCAACTTGCAAAAGAACAAATTCGAGGCATGCCAAGGCATCCATTGTCATTGATCCTGACTGGAGACCGGCACGAGCATGAAAGATTTAATGCACAAATTGCCAACAAAGTCGCTGTCATTATACCAAACAGCACCAAACCTGAAGCAAGATCACGACACGTTGTGTTGAAAGAATGAGTATGTGATTTGCAAATAATTTTAGAGTCCCATCACTCATATGACAGCTTTCAATACATACTTTCCTTTCCACTTGGAGATGATGGCTGGCATCATCAACTCTGAATAATGAACAACAAGAAACTGACGGCAATGCACTATTATGCGTATCGAATAATGAACCATGAGACTGAGTTTAATAACCTCAGAGGAGGACATCTATTCAAACAATACTTGGTCGATATGGCTGCTAAGGTTGAAGGCGAGAGGCTGAGCTACATCCGAATGAATCAAGCAATCTTGAGATCAACAACATACAGAGGCCTGACTGATGCATTGAATGATGATGATGAGTTAAGAAACATCGGAAGCCGCATCATCCTCTCCTCAACATTTATCGAGTATATACCATTTCTCCACAAAGTGGTTACCTCTACTATTTGAGACTTCTTCTTCATCACATAAAGGGACCAGTATCTTTTAATACCTAATACTTTGTCACCAAACAATTGATACTAGAGCGTACAATCATCACAGTGATATTTTGAATCATTGAAAACACATGATGGAGATATCCTTCCATCATTCCAAGATGTCTGCAGAGAGAGAGGATTGTTGCAAGCTGACGATCATTGGCAGCAAACTATGGAAGAAGCAGAGAGAACAAGAATACCCAGAGCAATGAAAGATTTGTTTATAGTCTTGCTAGCAAACACCGACATCAACAATCCACAGCAATAGATAGATAGATAGATACTTTATTCATCCCCATGGGGAAATTCAACATTTTTATTTCCAATGTCCCATACACTTGTTGTAGCAAAACTAATTACATACAATACTTAACTCAGTAAAAATATGATATGCATCTAAATCACTCTCTCAAAAAGCATTAATAATAGCTTTTAAAAAGTTCTTAAGTAGTTTACTTAAGTACATTGAGTCCTAACCCCGGCACTTTAACACATCTTACTCCTGGCGGTTGAATTTTAAAGCCGAATGGCATTGGGGAGTATTGATCTCTTCATCCTGTCTGAGGAGCATTGCATCGATAGCAATTGCGGAACTGGTTCAAGAATGCAATGTTTGTAGATAGGAGAACTATCAATGATCCTAATATCATGATCGATGAGAGGCATCATGGACAAGCTCTTCTGTGCTTCCAAGAAAAACTTGAGAACTTGGACAAAACACTTGAAAAATATAACTTGAAGATACCAAGAAATAGTACAATTACTCTAAGTGCTGGCAATCTGAAATTATTGCATGAGCTGCAATACAACAGAGATGAACAGCAGGAATTTGTTTCACAGAAGGAGTCCCTATTGAATAACAAGCAAAGAGAAGTTTATGAATATGTGTGCGACTGCTTGGAAAGGAATCTCCCTTCAGTGATTTTCATTGTTGCACCAGGAGGAACGGGCAAGACATTTATCATCAACTTGATCCTCACTACAGTTAGGGGAGATAGAGGAGTTGCTATTGCTGTAGCATCATCCGGTATTGTAGCAACATTGATGCCTGGTGGTAGGACAGCGCATTCAAGATTCAAGATACCCATCAACGTCAATGAAGATGCCCTTTGTAACATTGATAAAACCACCAATACTGCAAATTTACTCCGAAATGAGAGGCTTATTGTCTGGGATGAGTGCCCCATGATTAGGAGGGAGAGCTTTGAAGCTGTGGACCAGACTCTTTGTGATGTATGCAGCAAGAATGAGGCCTTTGAGGGTATCTTAGCCATTTGCTGTGGTGATTTCCATCAGCTTCTACCAGTTGTGAAACGTGGAAATGATGCCGATGTGGAGAATTCATGCATAAAAAAATCCTACTTATGGAGAAGCTTCATCAAGTTTCAATTAAAGAGAAACATGTGATTGAGTGAGGGAGAAGGACAATATTCTAAGTTCTTATTGAATGTTGGAGAAGACAAGATTGAGAAAAATGAAAATGATGAAATCGAATTACCTGAAGATATGATTCTGCCAGCAAAACTATGGAAGAATGCATTGATTTCATCTACTCGACATTTGACGATCCTGCAGAACTGTTCTTCTGAAATTCTATCTTGGTTCCTCTCAATGAAATGATGAGAAAAATAAACTTCACATGCATTGGACGCTTCTCTGAAATCATGAAAGAATACTGTTCCTTCAATGCTGTAAGTGAAGGAGCTAACGCCACGCATTTTCCAACAGAATTCCTTGATTCGGTCAAACTCTGGATTGCCACCACATAAACTGGAATTAAAGAGGGGATCTCCCATTGTTTCAATGAGGAACATGGATCCACCAAGACTGTAATGGAACACGAATGATGGTGGAAGAACTGCACGACAATCTCATCGTAGCAAAGATAAACAATGGTGTGTTCAGAAATTACATTGTCATGATCACAAGAATTACTCTTTATTTATCAGAAGGGGAATATGTCCCTCTTACGTGGAGCCTGTTCCCGATACAGTCATGCTTTGCTTTGACTATACATAAGGTGCAAGGCCAAACCATGGATAATGTGTCCATTTATTTAGAGAAACCAGTATTCCAGCATGGTCAGCTGTATGTGGCTTTAAGCCGGGGGAAAAGAAATGAAAATGTTAAGAGTATTCTTGAAGGGTGGCAGATCAACCAGAAATGTTGTCATCAAAAGTGTCCTTCGTTAAAGGAGGTGGAGCTATATTTGTCTTGCTACGCATCTTTATTCTTTAATAAACTGTGTTTTTCTTCTTTAATTTCTAAAGCACATCACATCAGACTGCACTACCTTTCTCTCAAAGGGTGCCACAACGGGTTACCCAGTTGTCTAGTGACACCTAAAACCTGGAAATTCCACCATACTGCTAGTGTCTTCCACAGTGAAGACTGATGTGAAATATTTTTATCAGAAACAGGTTTATTATCAGATGTTTTATTAGCATCTATAAATTTGCTGATGATACAAACATTGTGGTGGAATCTCAGGTGGTGACGAGAGGGCGTACAGGAGTGAGGTATGCCAACTAGTGGAATGGTGCCATAGTAACAACCTGGCACTCAACGCCAGTAAGACAAAAGAGCTGATTGTGGACTTCAGGAAGGTTAAGACAAAGGAAAGCATACCAATCCTCACAGAGAGATCAGAAGTGGAGAGAGTGAGCAGTTTCAGGTTCCCGGATGTCAAGATCTCTAAGGATATAATCCGGTCCCAACATATCAATGTAGTTATAAAAAAGGCAAAACAGTGGCTGTACCTCACTAGGAGTTTGAAGAGATTTGGTATGTCAACAAATACACTCAAAAACTTCTATAGATGTACCGTGGAGAGCATTCTGACAGAGTGCATCACTGTCTGGTATAGGGGGACGGGTGGCTACTGCACAGTACCGAAAGAAGCTGCAGAGGGTTGTAAGTTTAGTCAGCACCATCTTGGGTACTAGCCTACAAAGTACCCAGGACATCTTTAGGGAGCGGTGTCTCAGAAAGGCAACATCCATTACTAAGGATCTCCAGCACCCAGGGCATGGCCTTTTCTCACTGTTACCATCAGGTAGAGGTACAGAAGCCTGAAGGCCACACTCAGTGATTCAGGAACAGCTTCTTCCCCTCTGCCATCTGATTCCTAAATGGACATTGAACCCTTGGAGTCTACTCACTTTTAAAAAAATATACAGTATTTCTATTTCTTGCACGTTTTTAAAAAATCGATTCAGTATACGTATACTGTGATTGATTACGTATTTATATATTTTTTTTCTCTTCTATATTTTGTATTGCATTGAACTGCTGCAATACATTACAAATGTATTAAATTAACAAATTTCACGTCACATGCCGGTGGTAATAAACCTGATTCTGATATTTATGTTTTCCATCTTTATCTTAATGATTTTTATTGGCTTTCTGTTGGTTTTTAAAAGTCCCTTCCTCTTAATCGTCACTATTTTTTGCTCCGTTATGTGCGCTCTCTTTGGATTTTATGTTGGTTTTGACCTCTGTTGTATCCACGATGGCTTTCGAATATTCTTCCTCTTTGGGATGTGTATATCCTGTACCTTTGGAATTGGTTCCTGAAACTCCAGCCATGTGGAACTTTGTCGAACAACTTATCACTTTCCAGCTTAGCTCTGTCTCCGAAATTTCTCCTTAACACCCTTTGTTTCCCTCTTTTAAATAATATAAAATAACAAGGTCGCACTTGAAATGTCAGATGGCTCGAACAACTTCCGTGGCCACACTCAATTATGAACTGTGTGCTAACTCCCCACGGCCTCCCAGTCCAGGTGGAGACATGAGAGAGGAGCCCGCAAACGGCTGGGACTCCACACCTCCCTTCAAAGTCCGCGGGTCAGAGAATTTGTTAATAATCTGCAGTTTGCCGTAAAGTCTTGTGATATGTACTGGGAATGGTCAGATAGGCTGGCAAAGTGAACTTAACGCAAACTGGAACGTTTTTTCCCTCACTTGTTTTCTAGCCGGTTTGCAATAAGCTCTTGTATTGCAACACATTGTGGTTGACAGAATTGAGGTTTGTGTCACCCAGCTCTCCCGTTTCCTGGAAACACCCTAACCTCTTTATGTACCAGATTTTATTTGTTGTGCTTTGCACTACGTGTTTTAACTTAACAAGTTAATATACACAAATATACTTACTTTTATTCAGTTTTGTTTACATTTATCATGTATTGTATTGTACTGCTGCCACAACGCTAGCAAATTTCACGATGTATGCCGGTGATATTAAACCTGATTCTGATTATCAATTTAGGGCAGCTGCTGTCGTTACGTGCTCAACTTCAATTTCACTGGAAAACCCGCAGATCCCCAATCTAAAATGTCTACACGCTAGTAAAAGAAGTAGAAAATAGGACAAAAGTAACACCGGATCAGGAGTTTTCTTGAAATCTTAGTGCAATATATTGGTTTTACAATCGTTGGCCCAGTTTACAAACACATAAACTGCCCAGAATTGTCTCAAACGAACAGGATTAAAATTCTGTAATGGTAATAAGTAGACTCAGTTTGTCGTTCAATTTCTTGTCTTTACCTGCGCTGGATCTTTGATTAAAGAGGCTCCATCTGTGAAGGTAAACTTTGATTGGCAGTCCACTGCGATTTATCTATACTGTGCTTCCGCTTTCATTTACAGAGTGTATCTCTCACGGATTGGACAGATGGTCATGAGATCACTTGTTGCCGGGTGACTTTATACTTTTCATTCTGCGGTTCAGAGTGCAGACGGTGCTCTCAGACACCATGTTCTTACAGAACGATCCCTGTTTACAATTTACAATAGTTAAATCCCTGTGTAGTGTTCTCGCACAGGTGTAAAAGAACTCTGAACTAAACACCAAGCATAAACCAGTCAATGAGGCGGATCGCCTCAGTAAGATTAACCGTTTATTGTTCACTCTTCCACATTAACGTATGGTGAAAACTGTTGATAAAACAATACAAAATATATACAGTATTTGTTTCCTTCTTGACATCACATTTACATCATAAATACTTGCAAAAGTAAAACTACAACAACTATATTACATTAAAGTGCAACATACAGTCAGAACCTACCTACGCCATCGACTGGCTTTAAATACACTTCAACACAAACTATCCGCAACTCTTTAAATGACAAAAAAAACATAAACTTTATCAACCGTCATTACTTTTAACAGAATCAGCGTTAACATTTTTAATTCAACATATCGATTATCTCATGAACTTACGGCGTTGCTTCACTGATGTTTCTAGTGCGTAGAAAGAAAACTTTTCTCGTGCTGATCCTGCACACACATAAGCCCCCTCCTTCCCGTTTCTCCAAACCGGTATTTTCCCACAAGACGCGGCGAAACCGGGTGTGACGTCATCGTATGCCGCAATATATCACAGACAACGAATTTACTTTAAACAACCTTAACTTTAACTAGAAAATGATAACAAACGAATTACTAAAGCAAAAATATAATAAACTAAACAAATGCCTTAAAGGCAACACACCCTGCGATGTACTTCTTTACAGCTGGCAATCATTCCAATATACATTCCTGAATTCTTCAGCCAGACAGCTACATTGAGGATAATTTACGGTAACCAACTAGGATGTGATAGAACATATCAGCCGTTGGCGCTCAGGATCACGGAGAGAATATTCAAATTGCCCTCTGTGTCAGGATCGGAGCCTGGTTACAGGGTTTTGCAGATTACAGGGTTGCCTGGTTACAGGGTTTTCCACACGGTAGGCTTATTCAGAAAGTCAGAAGGCATGGGATCCAGGGAAGTTTGGCCAGGTGGATTCAGAATTGGCTTGCCTGCAGAAAGCAGAGGGTCGTGGTGGAGGGAGTACTTTCGGACTGGAGGGTTGTGACTAGTGGTGTCCCACAAGGATCGGTTCTGGGACCTCTACTATTCGTGATTTTCATTAACGACCTGGATGTGGGGGTAGAAGGGTGGGTTGGCAAATTTGCAGACGAGACAATGGTTGGTGGTGTCGTGGATGGTGTTGAGAATTGTCGAAGATTGCAGAGAGACATTGATAGGATGCAGAAGTGGGCTGAGAAGTGGCAGATGGATTTCAACCCAGAGAAGTGTGAGATGGTACACTTTGGAAGGACAAACTCCAAGGCAGAGTACAAAGTAAATGGCAGGATACTTGGTAGTGTGGAGGAGCAGAGAGATCTGGGAGTACATGTCCACAGATCCCTGAAAGTTGCCTCACAGATAGATAGGGCAGTTAAGAAAGCTTATGGGGTATTAGCTTTCATAAGTCGAGGGATAGAGTTTAAGAATTGCAAGGTAATGATGCAGCTGTATAAAACTCTGCTTAGGCCACACTTGGAGTACTGTGTCCAATTCTGGTCACCTCACTATAGAAAGGATGTGGAAGCATTGGAAAGGGTACAGAGGATGCTGTACCAGGATACTGCCTGGTTTAGAGAGTATACATTATGATTAGAGATTAAGGGAGCTAGGGCTTTACTGTCTGGAGAGAAGGAGGATGAGGAGAGACATGATAGAGGTATACAAGATATTAAGAGGAATAGATAGAGTGGACAGCCAGCACCACTTTCCCAGGGCACCACTCTCAATATAAGAGGACACAACTTTAAGATAAGGGGTGGGAAGTTCAAGGGGGATATTAGAGGAAACTTTTTTACTCAGAGAGTGGCTGGTGCATGGAATGCACTGCCTGAATCAGTGGTGGAGGCAGATACACTAGTGAAGTTTATGGAGAAATTTAAGGTGGGGGGTTATATGGGAGGCAGGGTTTAATGGTCAGCCCAACATTGTGGGCCGAAGGGCCTATACTGTGCTGTACTATTCTATGTTCTATTTTCTGTAAGTCAATGTAGCACCATTATATCAATGTAGGATTTCATCAGGTCCTAGAGGCAGGTAAAACCAGTTTGAAATGTATTAGAAATAACCTTCCTTCCACTAATAGTCAGAACTAAATCAGAAGTTGAATGTCTTCTCATGACTGTACAATATTCAACAAAACAAACCAATCTTTGCAACCAGGCAGCGAGATGACGCGGAGTGGCACAATGGCAGAGCGGGAGGTGCAGCTGTCCTGTCCTCCTGACCTTCGATGATGTCTGTGCGTGGAATGTGCATGTCTTCCCGTCACCGTGTTAGTATTATTAGTGTATTCCAGTTTCCTCTCCTATATCAAAGACATGTGGTTTGGTGGGTGAATGGCTCACTCAAAATTCACCCTGGTTCAGTTGGATAGACAGCATGAGGAGTTGAATAGCACGCGAAAGACTTATAAACATAAAATAATATGAGAGATAAGTTTCTATAGATGCATAGTGAGGAGTGTCCTAACTGGCTGGATTACACTTTATGCAAATTCCACCACCAAGTCACCATTGCCACAGAGAGGGAGCAGATTTGATCATGGTTATATAAACCAACACGGTATCTGCAGAGCCATTCCACTCCCTGATCCTGGCCTTTCTGAGCCCATCTCTATAATGTTAATCTCAAAAACCAGTCAAGAAGACCATCACTGTGTGGCCTAATGAGGCATTCACCCATGCCTCAGGACTGTTTAGAATGAATGAACTGACAAATGTTCAAAGAACCCGTCAGAAACTGAGAAGACACAGACCTCGAGGAATATGCCTCATCTATCACTGGCTACATCAGTAAGTGTGCAGACAATGTTGGTGACTCAAGGTCATCTCACTGTCCAACCAAAAGCCCTGGCTGCACACTGAGGAGAGCTTCCTATTAAAAGCCAGGGACACTGCCTTCAATTCTAGTGACAGAACGGCTCCCAGAGTAGCCAGGAGAAACCACATCTTAGGCATGAAGAGGGACAAGACCGCCTCACCTCATAATGATTCCAGCATGGCACATGTGTTTGGGCATGAAGGGCATTACGCAAAGAAAAGCAGTGTCGACTCTACTACTGTACTAGACATGTCTCCCTCACTGACACTCTTAGCAGCTTTTATGCACAATTTGAGGCATGCAACACAACATCGGCCACAAAATCTACCCCTCTCCCAGGTGAACAGGTATTGCAAAAGCAGCAAACATGAGAAAGTCTGCAGAGTCAACTCCGTTAAGGCCATCGAGCTGATATTATCTCAGGTTGAGTTCTCAGGGAGAGTGTATGCCAGCTCACTGATATCTTCACAGTCATCTTCAGCACATCACCACTCATCCAGGCTACTGTCCTCATATGTCTCAAATCTCCCACCATCACCCCGTATCAAAGAACTCTACATCTTCAGAACTAAACAACTACTGTCCAGTGGCACTCACACTAATCATCATGAAATGCTTTGAATGACTGGTAATCAAAAACTGAATTCCTGCCACAGTCATCAACATGTTTACTGAAAGAACTCTCTAAAACAGATGGCATAGCATCGGTCATGTACCTGGCCCTGACACACCTAGACAGCAACAACTGGCTGTTGGACTTCCAAACCAATGGACCTCAGATGGTCAGGATGCACAACTGCATCTTCCTCCACATCATGATCAAAATGGGATCCTCCCCAGTGCTGTGTGATGAGCCTATTAACTGTATACTCTGCTCACACGTGACTACATGGCCAAAGACATTATATTAATCACATTGTCATGTTCGCCGATGACATAACAGTGCTGGGGCTCATCATCAACAACAATGTGATGACTTACAGACAGTAGGTTTAAGAGCTCAAGGCCTGGTGCCAGGTGACTAACCTCTTCCTCAATGTCACCAAGACAAAGGAGATGATTATTGATTTCAGGAGAACTCACACTAGCTACACTCCTCTTTACATCAGCAGCACAGCAGTGGAAACTGTTAGCAGGTTCAAACTCTTAGGAGTGCACATCTCACACAACTCTTCATGATCCTAGTACACATCCTACAGCATCAGAAAATTTCACCAACCTCTCTACTTTCTAAAGAGGCTGAAGTGAGCTGGACTATGCACACTCGTACTCAAATCCTTCTATAGGTGTGGACTAGAGAATATTCTAACAAGCTGCATCACTGCATGGTACGGAAACTGCATGGAAGGGTCTGCATAGGGTAGTCAAAACTGCCCAATGCATCACCAGCACCAACTTGCCCATCCTGAAGGACATACAGTAGATACAGAAAGTTGCCAGAAAAGGGCCAGTAATGTCCTAAAGGATCCCACACACCCAGCTTGTGGATTGTTTGTCCCACTCCCATCAGAGAGGAGGCTACTAGGACCATCAGAAACAAAAACAGTTACTTTTCCCAAGCAGTAAGGCTTATCAACATCTCCACCACTAACACACCGCTCCATACTCCTAACCACCAGCAGCTTATTATTTCCTATCACTAACCTCATGTACAAATGTTCCTGTGACCAACATCAACTTATGGCCATACAATCAATCTATGTACATAAACTACCTTCCATATTTATGTTTATCATGTTTTTATAATATTGTTGTGTTCTTTGTCTTATTTTGTTCTTTTAATACTGCATTGGATCTGAAGCTATATTTATTGAGTCCTCCTTTACTGGAAATTACATTTAAAAATCTTTGATCACAGCCTAGTACAGAAACACCAATGTTGAGGAATGGAAAAGTCTACAAAAAGTGTTGGATAGAGTCCAGTCCATCACAGGCGAAGTCCTCTCAACCACTGACCACATTTAAAAGGAACTCTGCCACAGAATGCAGCATCCATCATCAAATACCATCCCATCGAGGCCACACACTCCTCTCACTACTACCATCAGGCAGGTGGCACAGAAGGGTGAGGTCCCACACCACCAGGTACAGGGACAGTAATTACCCTACAGCCATCAGGCTGCTGAACTGGTGTGAATAACTTCACTCACCACAGTCCTGAACTGATTCATGACCTACAGACTCAACTTCAAGGACTAGTTACAACTCATATTCTTGGTATTATATTTTATTTTTTCTTCTTTGTCCCAGTGGTCTTTGTTTATACTTAGTTTTTCATAAGTTCTATTGCATTTGTTTATTTTCCTGTAGATGAGAAAGAGTTTTGGACAGACAGACAGAAAGCCTGTCTTTGGATCTTCCTCCCTTCCAGGACACACTCAGGCTTAGTTCCTCAGCAGCCACAGAATCAACTTCCACACCAGTGAATACCCTTGTTATCAGCTGGAGAAGTGTCCTGGACAAATGCAGCAGCATGTACATGATCCCATTTACAGTATAACAATTGATGGGAATAGCTAAACAGGTTTGTAAATTTGCACCACCTCCCACTGGTCTGCCTTTCTTAATAATACCCACCAACAAAGGGACTGCATAGTCTGAAGGACTTGGACATGATTAAGTTAATACTCATGTGTCTGAGCCCCATGGTATATGGTATATTCTGCTTTGGCAAATCCCCAGAATAGGGAGAGAGAGCTCAAAGAAATTTAAGGCAGTGATCCTGACTGCATTTATAACAGGGGGAATCACTGTGGACAGCCTAAATAAATGCAGGCAATGGAAAAGGTGATATCTGCCAACATTTGCCACCGGACTTTGCACACACTTTACCTGAGTTTGGGACAAGGTCAGCTAAATCAGGTTAAATACACAGGCTCAGGCAAACTGGTCAGATGCAACTGAGAGTGAGGCAAGATTGTGCAAGAATTTTGAATCCACTGACAATGAGAACTGATTGTAGATTTTAGGAAGGAGAAGGGAGATGAACACATACTAGTCTCATTGAAGAATGTAGTGGAAAGCTTGGGCAGCTTCATGTTCCTGGGTGTCAACGTCTTGGAGGATCTATGCTGGGCCGAGAACATAGAGACAGTACTGAAGAATGTTTGCCACAATCTTATCAAAGGATATTCAACAACTTATCAAAGACTAATAACTTTGACAGATGTACAGTAGAAAGCATTCTGACTGCTATCATGGCCTCATATGGAAACCCAAATGTACAAGAATGTAAGATGCTACAGAGTGTAGTGGTCTGCCAGTTCTATCATGGGTACAGCTCTTCTTCAAGACCAGCTACAAGAAGTGATGTCTCAGGAAGGTATTGCTTGCCATCAAAGATCTTCATCTATTGGGCCATGTACTCTTCTTGATTCTGCCATCAGACCATAAAACCATAAGGTATAGGAGCAGAATTAGACCATTTGGCCCATTGAGGCTGAATTGCCATTTCATTAAGGCTGATGCTTTTATCCTGTCTACCCCCATGTCCTGCCTTTCCCTATATCCCTTCATACCATGACCAATCAAGAACTATCAACCTCTGCCTTAAATATACATAAAGATTTGACCTCCACAGCTACCTGAAGCAATGAATTCCACATATACACCTCTCTCCAGCTACAGAAATTCCTCCTCATCTCCATTCTAAAAGGTAGCCTCTATTCTGAGGCTGTGTTCTCTCATCCTAGACTCTCCCACCATAGCAAATATCTACTCCATATCCACTCTAATCAAGGCTTTTCAATATTAGATATGATTCAAGTAGGTCACCCCTCATTCTTCTGAATTCAGGCCCAGAGCCATCAAACGCTAATTATATGACAAGCCATTCGATCCTGGTATAATTTTCATGAACCTCCTTTGAAATCAACCCAGTGTCAGCACATCCATTCTGAGATAAGGGGCCCAAAACTGCTCAGATTACTGCTTGTGAGGCATCACCAGTGCTTTATAAAGCCTTAAAGTTACACCTGTGCTTTTATATTCTAGTCATCTTGAAATAAATGTTAATATCACAGTTGCCTTCCTGACTACTGACTTACCCTGCAAATTAACCTTTAAGGAATCCTGCCAAGGACTCCCAAGTCCGTTCCACCACAGAATTTTGAATATTCTCTTCATTTAGAAAATAGTCTACCTTTTTATTTCTTCTACCAAAGTGCATGACCATAGACTTCCGAACAATGAATCGCAACTGCCACATATTTGTCCATTCTCCTAATCTGTCAAAGTCCTTTTGTAGCGTCTCTACTTCCTCAGAACTACCTGCCCTCCACTTACCTTCATATTATCTGCAAATCTAGCAAAAAAGTAATCAATTCTGTCATCCAAGTAATCGATATATGATGTAAAAAGAAGCAGACCCAACAGAGACCCCAGTGAAGCACAACTAGTCGCCGGCAGCCAACCAGAAAAGGCTCCCTTTGTTCCCACTCTGCCTCCTGCCACTGCTTTATCTTCGCTAGTATGTTTCCTGTAATACCATGGGCTCTTAACTTGTTAAGCAGTCTCATGTGTGGCACCTTATCAAAGGCCTTTTGAAAATCCAAGTACACAACATTCATCAATCCTCCAACAGATTTTTCAGGCAAGTTTTCCCTTGAGGAAACCATGCTGACTATAGCCTTTTTTATCATGTCCCTCCAAGTAATAGAAAAATAGAAAACCTACAGCAGAATACAGGCCCTTTGGCCCACAAAGCTGTGCTGATCATATCCTTACCTTAGAAACACCTGGGCTTACCCATAGCCCTCTATTATTCTAAGCTCCATGTACCTATCCAGGAGTCTTTTAAAAGACCCTATCATTTCCGCCTCCACCACTGCCGCCAGCAGCCCATTCCACGCACTCACCACTCTGCGTAGAAAACTTACCCCTGACATTTACTCTGCACCTACTGCCAAGCATCTTAAAACTATGCCCTCTCATGTTAGCCATTTCAGCCCTGGGAAAAACCCTCTGACTATCCACATGATCAATGCCTCTCATTATCTTGTACACCTCTATCAGGTCACCTCTCATCCTCCATCGCTTCAAGGAGAAAAGGCCGAGTTCACTCAACCTATTCTCATAAGGCATGCTCCCCAATCCAGTCAATGTCCTTGTAAACCATAGTTCCCTGAAACCACATCCTTAGCAATCGACACCAACATTTTCTCAACCACTGAGGTCAGACTAACAAGCATATAATTTTCTTTCTTCTGCTTTCCTTTCTTCTTGAAGAGTGGAGCGGCATTTGCAATTTTCCAGGCTTCCAGAACCATTCCAGAATCTGGTGATTCTTGAAATAGCATTACTAGTACCTCCACAACCTCTTTAGCCACCTCTTTCAGATCCCTGGGTTGTACACTATCTGGTTCAGGAGACCTATCTATCTTCAGAGCTTTCAGTATCCCAAGAACCTTCTCCCTAGTAATGGCAAATTCACAAGCTTCTGACCCTGAAACTCTGAAACTTCCATCGTTCGGCTTGTCACTTCCACAGTGAAGACTGATGCAAAATACTTTGAATTTTTCTGCCATTTCCTTTTCCCTCATTACTACCTCTCCACTTGTCAGTACCTCCAGTTGATCTCTGTCTTATTGTGTGTTTTCCCCCTAGCCATCTTTCTATGGTTTTATATTGCCAGGTGCTCTTATTTGTTTTCATACCCCATGTGTTCCTGTGCCCACTCCTGCTCTACTCTTGCCCCTGTATCACCGATTACTCCGCCTCTCACCAGTTTCCCATTATTACCTGCTTTGCTGCCACCTGTGTCTCATGGTGCTCCACCTATCATCTCCTCTCTGTTTATTGCTCAGTGTATTTTAGTCCTGTGCCAGTGAGTTTTCCTGAGCCTTTCCAGCACTCATATCTGAACTCTGTCCTTTTGTATTCCATCTTTTCCTTCTTAATGGCCCTTTTAGTTTCTTTCTGTTGGTTTTTAAAAGCTCCCCAATCCACTGACTGCCCAATAATTTTTGCTCTATTATGTGCCCTTTCTTTGGATTTACATTGGCTTTGCCTTCTCATGTTAGCCAAGGTTGTGGTGTCTTGCCTTTATAGTACTTCTTCCTCTTTGGGATGTATACATCCCTTGCCTTCTAAATTGCTTCCAGAAATTCCAGCCATTGCCTCTATACTGTCATCCCTGCCAGTGTTCCTTTCCAATCAATTCTGGCCAACTTCTAACACATGCCTCTGTAATTCCCTTTACTCCACCGTAATACTGATACATCTGACTTTAGCTTTTCCTTCTCAAATTTCAGGGTGAATTTGATCATATATTGATCACTTACCCCTAAGCAATCTTTTACCTCATGCTCTCTAATCAATTCTGATTCATTGTACAGCAGCCACCCAATCCAGAATAGCTGATCTCTTATTGGGCTCAACCACGAGCTACTCTAAAAAACTATCTCATCAGCATTCCAGAAAATACAACTCGTGATCCAGCCTTATCTGATTTTCCCAATCTACCTGCATATTGAAATCTCCCATGACTATTATAACATTGTCCTTTTGGCATGCTGTTCCTATCTCCCATTTTAATTGGTAGACCACATCCTTATTACAGTGTGGAGGTCTGTATATAACTCTCATCAGGTTCTTTTTACCCTTGCAGTTCCTTAGCTCTATGATTCAACACTTTCTGACCCTATGTCATCTCTTTTGAATGACTTGACTTCATTTTTCATCAACAGAACCATGCTACAGCTTCTGCCTACCTGCCCGTCCTTTTGATACAATGTGTATCCTTGAACATTAAGCAACCTGACATAATCTTCTTTCTACCATGATTCAGTGATGTCCACATCATACATGCCAATCTGTAACTGCTATAAGTTAATTTACCTTATTTGGAAGGAGATCATTTGAATATTATTAGGAAGGAGGCTGAAGCCCACACCTCAAGTTCAATGTCCAGAAATTCCATGAGATTTCAAACTTGTCAGATACCAAGAACACAGGCTAATTATTACATGGAATAAACTGTCATTTCTGATCCTTAATACCTCACTGCCCTGTGTTCCACAAACTGTATTATCTTTAAACCTTTACTCTCAGATGCAGACTCTCTGTTCCCTGCATAAAACAGTTTCTTTATTGTCACAGAGGTGTACTTTCACCAACTCACCAGTAAATCATAGCACACCACAACAGAATATACTCACGTCAAGAGCATCAACAACTTGTTCAGATCACTGGTTCAGCAGCTCTCATTATTCTGATGAAGTGGTGTATGATAGACCCTCATCATTCTTCCCATTACACTGATTATTCCCAGGTCCTTCATTGGGATCATTTTACTCTCTCTCATTCCCAATGACCTTGCAACCCTTGTCTTCTGGCATCCACATTCTACAACCCAGAACAACCTTAACTTTCACTAGATACTGAATCAGTGCTGGTAATTCCCTAAGACATTGGCTGGCCCCATTTCTGCGGTTTTTAATCACAACAGGTTATAAAATAGGGAACAATATCCTCTATATTGGAATCTTGACAAATGTCCCTGATGGTTGTCACTGGTACATACTGTAACTCTAATACCCAAACCCAATAAAATGTAAAACCTTGGAGTTTGGGGTGTGTGTGCTCAGCTTCATTTTAATTTTAGTGAGGCAGGCAATGTGACGTGGTGATGTAATGACATGTGCATTTCACGTACTTTTGCGTATAACCCATAACAATCATCCCTCAGAAACTGATTGCAAAGCTGAGCCTACTGGGCCTGAACACCTCCCTCTGCAACTGGATCCTAGACTTCCTGACTGGGAGACCTCAGTCAGTCCAGATCAGGAGCAGCATCTCCAACACCATCACACTGAGCACGGGGGCTCCCCAGGGCTGTGTGCTCAGTCCACTGCTGTTCACTCTGCTGACCCACAACTGTGCTGCAACACACAGCTCGAACCACATCATCAAGTTCGCCGATGACACGACCATGGTGGGTCTCATCAGCAAGATCGACGAGTCAGCTTACAGAGAGGAGGTGCAGTGGCTAACGGACTGGTGCAGAGCCAACAACCTGTCTCTGAATGTGAACAAAATAAAAGAGATGGTTGTTGACTTCAGGAGCGCACGGAGCGACCACTCCCCGCTGAACATTGACGGCTCCTTGGTAGAGATTGTTAAGAGCACCAAATTTCTTGGTGTTCACCTGACGGAGAATCTCAACTGGTCCCTCAACACCAGCTCCATAGCAAAGAAAGCCCAGCATAGCAAAGAAAGTCTCTACTTTCTGCGAAGTCTGAGGAAAGTCCATCTCCCACCCCCATCCTCATCACATTCTACAGGGGTTGTATTGAGAGTATCCTGAGCAGCTGCATCACTGCCTGCTGTGGAAATTGCACCATCTCGGATCGCAAGACCCTGCAGCAGATACTGATGTCAGCTGAGAAGATCATTGGGGTCTATTAGACTCCTCAACACCCAGACCCTGGAATGACACCTTACTGCCCTATTGTCCTGTTTATTATTTATTGTAATGCCTGCACTGTTTTGTGCACTTTATGCAGTCCTGGGTAGGTCTGTGGTTTAGTGTAGTATTTTTTCTGTGTTGTTTTTTTATGTAGCTCAGTCTAGTTTTTGTACTGTGTCATGTAACACCATGGTTCTGAAAAAACATCTCATTTTTACAATGTACTGTACCAGCAGTTATGGTCAAAATGACAATAAAAAGTGACTTGACTTGACTAATGGATTATGTAAACAAAGAATGCTCAATAAAACAATATTTTTACAGTATTGCTCAAATATTACTGAAATATTAAATACACAACAGTCACCAGGATGCATGTTTCCTTGTGTCTGGACACCACAGTGAACAGCTGAAGCTTCAATAAAAACCTCCAGTTACATTCAATTACATCAAACCAGTTTCACTTCCAACAACTCCAAGAATGTTGACTTTGGCAGAAGAACATTCGTTTTCTTGTTGAAATTCAAGACAGCCAGATACTGATGACCTACGGATCTTGATGTTTGTGAAAAATACACAAAGCTCCATGCAGACTATATCATTTCCCTGTGACAGTCAAGAATTTTAGAAATTCTACATAAAAATGGGATGGCGGATCTCCATATGTAGCTGTGAATTTTCAACAGTTACAGTGGTGAACCTACATACTGAAAATGCAATATGTCAGACTCGGTCTTGGACCATTGATGACACAACATTGTTTTAGACGTGACAGAGAGGGAGAGATTAAAGGAGGAAGGGTGGCATAACAAATCGGAAAATGTCACGGCAGGGCTCCAACATGACAGACTGGAGAACTCAACTAGTGAGGCGTTACAAGTTGAAATGAGAAATAAGAACGCGGCAATGGGGCTATATTACCAACCACCCTACCATCCTTGGGTTTTAGAGGAACAAATTGGTAAGGAGATCGCAGACCATTGCAACAAACAGAAAGTTGTTAGCAGGAGATTTTAACTTCCCAAATATTGTGGGGGAATCCCATATTGTAAAAGGTCTAGATGGGAACGAGTTTGTCAAGTATGTTTGGGGAACATTCCTTCAGCAGTACATAGAAGTCCCAACGAGAGAGTGTGTGGTACTGTATCTGCTATTAGGGAATGAGACAGGGCGGGTACCAGAAGTTTGTTCAGGGAAAACTTTGCATCCAGTGATCACGATGCCATCAGTTTCAAGGTAGATATGCAAAGCGATAGGTCAGGTCCATGGGTTGAGATTCTAAATTGGAGAAAGGTCAGTTTTGGTGGTATCATAAGTGATCTGGCAAGTGTGGATTGGGACAGGCTGTTTTCTGGCAAAGGTGTACTTGGAAAGTCGGATGCCTTCAAAAGCAAAGTTTTGGGAGCACAATGCTTGTATGCACCTGTTAGAATAAAGGCTAAATACAACAACTACTGGGAAGCTTGGTTTTCAAGAGATATTGTGATCCTGGTTTAGAGAAAAAAGCAGGTGCATAGCAGGTGGAGGCAAATTGGAACAAATAATGTACTTATGCAGTACAAGAAATGTAAGAGAAAACATAAGAAATAAATCAGGAAGACAATAAAGAGGAATGAAGTTGCTCTAGCAGTCAAGGTGAAGTAGAAACGTAAGGGATTCCACAGGTATGTTATGACCAAAAGGACTGTAAGGGACAAAACTGGTCCTCTGGGACATTTGGATGGCAATCCATGTGTGGAGCTAAAACAGATCAGGGAGATCTTACATGCATTCTGTGCATCCATATTTACACAGGAGATGATACAAAGTCGATAGAAGTGAGGCAAGGCAGCAACAATTTCATGGACAGATAATGGAGGAAGGAGGTGTTTGCTATCCTGAGGCAAATCAGGGTAGCTAAATCCTCAAGGCTTGAAAAGTGTTCCCTTGGACCCTACCGGAGGCAAATGCAAAAATTACCAGGGTCTCAGTGGAGATATATAAAATGTCCTTGGTAACAGGAGAGTACAAGAGGATTGGAAGATAGCCAATGTTGTCTGTTGTGTAAAAAAGGCTCTAAACAGACACCAGGACATTGAAGGCTAGTGAGTGTGTCAACAGTTGTGGGAAGGTTATTGGAAGGAATTCTAATGGACTGAATATACTGTAAAAGTATTTGGATAGACATGGACTGATTGAGGAGAGTCAGCATGGCTTTGTGTGTAGTAGGGCATGTCGAACCAATCTTATAGAGTTTTTCGAGGAAGTTACCAGGAAAGTGAATGAAGGCAAAGCAGTGGATGTTGCCTACATGGACCTTAGTAAGGCACTTGACAAGGTCTCACATGGTAGGCTGGTCAGGAAGGTTCAGTCGCTCGGCACTCACGATGAGGTAGTAAATTGGATTGAACAGTGGCTTTGTGGGAGAAGTCAGAGAGTGGTAGTAGAGGGTTGCCTCTCTGACTGGAGACCTGTGACTAGTGTACCGCAGGGATCAGCACCGGATCCTTTGTTGTATGTCATCTATATCAATGATCTGGATGATAATATGGTTAACTGGATCAGCAGATTTGCAGATGACACCAAGACTGCTCATCCACAGATACCAAAAAAAATGATGCTCAAGTCCCTTATTTAACCTGTTTCAGTGCGTTGGACATTAGGACCCGGTGGCACAGCTCTCAATCTGCAGTGTTTATATTCATGAAAATAATGATGATCATGATTGAAAATAAAGTGGAAGTAATAAAGCGATCAGAAAGAGATGAATCACCATCGGTCATTGGAAAAGCATTAGGCTACAGTCGGTCAACGATCGGAACAATTTTAATGGAGCATGTGAAAGGCCCTGCCCTGATGAAAGCTACAATTATTACTAAGCAACGCAGTGGTTTAATTATTGAAATACATATGTTTTCTAAGTGTTTTATATGCATAGAAAAGTAAAATACATACTATATACTAATACGACCATTTGACTAACTGACGCTAAGTAATACCGGATGTACCTGCTCCGACTTCAAATCTGACTTAAAGACAGACTCAGGAACGATACTTGTTCATAACCCAGGGACTGCTTGTACTTTAAAATCAACAACAAACAACAAATCACAGGCTCCAACAGCTGCAGAATCACACCCAAGATAAATAAAAACATAAAAGGCATAAAAGAAGTGAAACATATGGTTTCATGATCTATCCTTCCTGCCATAGTCCATAAGAACATTAGAACATAAGAAATGAGAGCAGGAGTAGGCTATCTGGTCAATCAGGCCTGCTCCACCATTCAATATGTTCATGACTGATCTGACCATGGACTCATCTCCACCTAGCTGCCTTTTCCCCATAACCCTAGATACTCCTACTGTGCAAAAAGCTATCCAATCTTGTCTGAAATATATTTACTGAAGTAGCCTCCACTGTTCCATTGGTCAGGGAATTCCACAGATTCACCACTCTTTGTGAAAAGCAGTTCCTCCTCATTTCCATCCTAAATTTACTCCCCCAAATCTTGAGGCTATGTGCCCTAGTTCTAGTTTCACTTCCTGCCTCTATCTTGGTCTGACACCCTCATCTCTGGAATCAACATGGTGAACCTCCTGTACACCACCTCCAAAGCCAGTATATCCTTCCTCATGCAAGGAGAGCAGAATTACACACAGTACTCCAAATATGGTCTCACCAATTCCTTGTACAGTTGCAGCATAACCTCCCTGCTCTTAAAAAAGAAACCCTCTAGCAATGAATGCCTACATTCCATTTACTTTCTTGATAGCCTGCTGCACCTGCACACCTGCAAAGACATATTAGTTGGCAGGTTAGGTTCAATAGGTACATTTAATGTTCGAGAAATGTATACAATATGCATCCTGAAATTCTTTTTCTTCACAAACATCCACAAAAACACAGGAGAGCCCCGAAGAATGAATGATGGTTAAAAGTTAGAACCCCAACCCCCCCAGCTCTCCCCTCCCATGCACAATCATGAGTAAGGCAGCAACCACCACCCCACCAGCAAAAATTGTTAATTCTTGTTAATTGTTAATTCTTAATTGGTCATTGTAAGTTGTCCTGTGACTAGGCTAGGATTAAATTTGGGGATTGCTAGGCAGCGCAGCTTGACGGGCTGGAAGGGCCTTTTCTGTTCTGTATCTCGATAAATAAATAATTAATACTGGAGATCTGAAATAGATCCAGCACCCACTCTTTCTGATGGGGAACCCTAAGTCTAACCTTACGTCCTCTCCCCTGCCCAAAACTCAACTCCTATCCCTGACCCTACTTCATCTCCAGTATTCATGCTGCTCCTTACATCAGCCGCAAAGACCATACAAAACCTTGAACCTGGAGAAGCCATTGGTTACCATGGGAGGAGGGAGGTTTAAGGAGAAGCTCTGACTCAGACAGGAGCTCATTAATGTGGTCGTGAGTCCTTACGTCATCACTATGGAGGTTCCAGATAAGGTGCTTATCCCACTTCTCTACTCTCTCTACCCTCATGACTTTGAGATTTGGCACACCTCTATAAATTTGCTGATGACACTACTGCTGCCAGTGGAATTTCTATTGGTGATGAAGAGACATACAGGAGTGAGCTGGATCAGCCAGCTGGGCAGTATTGCAACAGAACTTTGAACTCAACATCAACCCAGTCAGGGAATTGATTGTGGACTTCAGGAAGAGGTCACTGGGTGAACACATGCCAGTAATTGTTGGGGGTTTGGCACATATTTCCTGTTCACAGATATTAAGAACTGCTGGCTTGTTAACAAAAAGGATTTGGGTCATTAGCCTATACCCCCAGTCAGTTCCTCAAGAAATCTCAGTCTAGCACATGCACCACTACAGGTGAATTCTCTCGCCTGCTGGATGAACTCCTAAAGATAACCAATCCCACATTTCCACTACAGTCACAATCCATGGGGGCGAGTACCACATTTCCGCAACTGGCTCACCAGTCCATGCCCCTGTGCGTAGATTAGACTCAGAAAAACCGGGCTGTGCAATGGCTGAATTTGCCAACATGGAAATGATTGGCCTTTTATGCAGATCGAATAGCCCTTGGGCTTCACCACTGCATACGGACCCTACGCCTGATGGTGGTCATCTAAGCAGTGTTTACCATCACCTTAACTGGACCACCAAGCCAGTCCCTCATATTTAAGACTTTTGACACATTTAGGTGGAAAGATAATTTTATCTAAAGCTACCATCAGGTGCCTGTGTACAGTCAGGACATTCCCAGAACTGTTGTTCTAAACCCCTTTAGCCCATCTGAGTGTCTAAACATCCCATTTGGGCTGAAGAATGCAGCACAGACTTTCCAGTGTCTAATGGACTCTGTTAAGATATATTGATTTTCTTTTTGTTTACCTCAACAACATACTTGTCACCTATGTGTCCAAAACCAAACACATCACATCTCCACACACTTTCAAAGCACTTAAGCCAACATCGGTTGATTGTCAACCCCGTTAAATGCCAGTTTGTTATGTCTACTATTGACTTTCTTGGCCACTGTATCTCCACAGAGGATGTGACTCTCCTGCCGTCAATATTCGCTGCTATTATGGATTGCCCCACACTACCAATTCACTGCAAGATTTAGAGATGTGGTGAATTTATATCATCTTTTTATTCTGCAAGCTGCTGAACTTACGCTCCACAATTCATATTGAACATCTGAGTCGCAATGGCTCAGAAACTCAGCTATAGATTGCATCACATCATGGTGTATTACCTGCACTCTAATTGCCCGTGCAAGTGGTTTCACTGTTCCTTACAGGCTGCTCTGAGCATCTCCCTGATGAGCAAGTATTGGAACGATCATCTCCATGGGTCCTGCTGTGCTCCAAAAGGGGACCTGCAGTTCTCCCCAGCAGAGTCGGTGTAACGGCAGCTGCTATGAATGCCAGGGGATTTTATTCCTGATGCCACGACCTGGTTTATATCTCAGCAGTGCTCCACCCTCCTGAGAAAACTCAATTCTTTTAACTTTCTTACTTCCTATCAACACTCTCAGGTTGCTGCTGATCTACGTTCTACCTCATTCATTTTTGTCTGCCATGATGCACATTAACACGCTTTAATCCCTTATGATGGCCTATTCCGCGGTTTGGAACTGGGCAATTTTTTTATTGCAGATAGTTAGGGTGAACCTGAGTGTGACTGTAGATAACCTTGAACCTCTCCACCAACAACTGGATGCTTCCAGTGCCATACCCCTGCATTACGACATGAACAAGTGTGTGTCTGCACATCCCTGGATGAACCTGTGGCATCTGCTGTTACTCCAACAAAGGCACAAGGAACACAAGCTCGGTGGCTCGTAAGAGCTCCAGAGTGACTCACAGTGACAGTCTGGAAGAATTCTGAGGGGGTGGGGAAGGGGGGATATATAGTAATGCAATGGGTGACAGATGACACATATTTTTCATAATAGAAACTGTTCTACATAATTCACATACACCGTCGTTGAGTTGTTGCGTTTACATTAAAAAAATTAATAACGTCAGTGTAAGGTGACTGTTTTTGGTAGGTGAAACTTGGAGGGAGAGGGATGAAGCAAAGAGCTAGGAAGTTGATTGGTGAAAGAGACAGAAGGCCATGGAGGAAAGAAGAAAGTTGGTTTGGGTGGAGAGTTGGAGGGAAGGGAGGGAGGTGATTGACAGGCAAGGAGATAACATGAGAGAGGGTCAAGACAATGGGAGATGGTGAAGGGGGGGGGGGGGGTGCGGTGGAGCCATTACTGGAAGTTTGAGAAATCGATGTTCATGCCATCAGGTTGGAGGGAACCCTAACAGAATATAATGTGTTGTTCCCCCAACCTAAGTGTGGCCTGATCCCAACAGTGGAGAGGGCCATGGATGGACATATCGGAATAGGAATGGGAAGTTGAATTAAAATTGGTGGCCACTGGGAGATCCCACTTGTTCTGGTGGACGAAGCGTAGAGGCTTGGCGAAGCGGTCTCCCAATCCACCGATATACAAGAGGCCACACCGGGAGCACCGAACACAGTATATGACCCCAACAGTCTCACAGGTGAAGTGTTGCCCTACCTGGAAGGACTGTTTGGGACCCTGTGCGGTAGAGAGCGAGGAGGTGTAGGGGTAGGTGAAGCACTTGTTCCGCTTGCAAGGTTAAGTGCCAGGAGGGAGATCTGTGGGAAGGGATGAATGGACAAGGGAGTCAAGTCGGGAGCGATCGCTGCGGAAAGCAGAAAATAGGGGTCGGGCAGGGAAAGATGTGGTGGTGGTGGGATCCTGTTGGAGGTGGCGGAGATTTCAGAGGCTGGAGGCTGGTGGGGTGGTAGGTGAGGACAAGAGGAACCCTATCCCTGGTAACATGGTGGGAGGATGGGGTAAGAGCAGATGTGTGTGAAATGGAATAGATGTGGGTGAGGGCAGCATGGATGGTGGAGGAAAGGAAGCCTCTTTCTTTGAAAAAGGAGGACATCTCCGTTACAGAATGAAAAACCTCATCCTGAGAGCAGATGCGGTGGAGACGAAGGAACTGAGAAAAGGGGTTGGCGTTTTTACAAGTAGCAGGGTGGGATGAGGTATAGTCGAGGTAGCTGTGAGAGTCCATTGATTTATAATAGACATTGGTGAATAAGCTGTCTCCAGAGATAGAGACAGTGAGATCGAGAAGGAGCAAGGAAGTGTTGGAAATGGATCAGGTGAATTTGAGGGACGGGTGAAAGTGTTTTGGTCTGTTGGTAAAGGACTGCAGGTTTTGCTAAGCACATGAAACGACTCTGGTATATTTTATTGACTAATCGTAGACAATGCCCCATCCCTCACAAACACCTAGAGAGTCACATTGTGATGCGATGCACCATCTACACCATGCAAAGGCCAAAGGACAGCTGTCTCCGTCCCCGTCCGCCATGACAATACAGGACAGTTGAGAGGGAGCAGGGTCGCAAGAATAGTTTGGGGAACAATACAAAGATGTAGGGAGAGAAAAGGGCATTGGGATTAGTTAGGGGACTGACACAGGTCGTGAGCAGGGCACTGGGATTCGATTATGGACCAATACAGGGCTGGTGAGAGAGGGTGGGGCAGTTTGTTGTTGTCTAAAAGGCTGTGGGGAGGGAGCAGGGGTTTGATTGCTTCGGGATTAGTTTGGGGACTGGCAGGGCTGTTGGGATAGTGTGGGGTAATAGTATTAGTTTAGGGACAGATGCTGAGAGTGTGAGAGTGGTCAGTGAGATTGTTCTAGGCCCCATCGCAGGGCTGTGGGGAATGAGTGTAGCAGTGTGATCAATCTGAAGAGTGATACGGGCTGCGGAGATAATGCGGGACAATGGCAGTTGTTTGTGGACTGACACGGCTGTGAGGGGAGGGAGGGTCACAGATTAGTTTGCTTACCGACACGGGACAGACAGAGAGCTGGGGGGAGAGTGCAGGCGTGGAATAACTTTGTAGACTAACTGATTTTCGAGGTAGAGTGGTGCAGTTGTACATTTTCAGAAATAAAATGGCAGAGGCGTTTTACGTTTAAGAAAAACAGTAAAAGTCATTTATTGTCCTCGAAACACAGTACAAAGCGTGGTAAAACACGTAATGGCATCATCACGTCAGACCAACCGCTTAAAGCGGAAACCCCAATTCAATGTCGGTGGTTGTGAATTACTTACATTTTCAACTTTTAGCCTTCATAGCACCCCACCCCCTAATAATTCACTGAAACCGGAACTGTGAGCTTACCAGAGCTCAGCTCAGATCCTATGATCCATGGATGCAGTAACAACAACAGGTGCCTCTGCTCCACCCAGAGGTGTGTTGAGACGCTCATAGCCATGTCGTGATGGCAGAGGCATGGTAGATGAATCCTCCAAATCTTGGAGGGCTGGTTGAAGGTGATCTACCGAAATACATTCAGGTTTACCCAACCAACTGCGATACAAGTATTTTCTCACCGTTCCAAAACATGCAACGGACCTTTGTAAGGGGGCTGAAGGGAATGTTGGTGTGTATCATGACGGACAAAGACAAACAAGGTGGAATGTAGGTTAACAGGAACCCATGATGGGAAGTAGGAATAGGTGGAATGGAATTGAATTTACTGAGGATGGTAGAACGGTGATGAGAGGCCGACCAAGTGTTCGTAAAAGCTCAGACCAGGCACTTGGGTTTCACAGCCACGAGCACGCTTTATGTTGGAGGCTCTGCTGAGTCAGTTTATTGAGGCAGGGAAAGGAAGAGGAATTATCCACCTCTACCTGACTGTACAGACTATCAGTCATTTTAACAAGCTCCCTACAGTCCTACCAGGGTGCATTGGCAAAGGCTATGGTAGTTTGATCAGGCATTTGTTACATGAATGGTTATTTAAAATTATAAGGAAGGATGATTTCTCTGGAGAGACAGCTTGTGTTCCATTAGATCCGATGACTTGGCATCTCCCAGGCCGGGCAAGGGCAGCTACTGTTTGGCGCGCTCAGACTCCGATAGTCTGTGAAAGGTGAGTTCACTGCGATCAGTCTTTATTGTGTTCAGGCGGGTGACCAGTAAAAATTCACCACTCTCGAAGCTGAGGTCGTCCGTGGAGATTTCTTCCAGCGCAAATTGGACCTTGGCTTGTACAAACCAAGCAATGGCATTTCACTTCCATTTCCACTCTAGTATTTTCAAAGTGACTGCGTTGTCTGACATGTTGAACCCTGGAATCACCCGCGAGTATCGGGATCACCAAAAAGTAGGTTTTCAGAAATAAAATGGCAGCTGTGGTTGAAATTGAAGGAAAACCATAACCGAGTCAAGTCAAGTCAAGTCAAGTCAACTTTTATTGTCATTTCGACCATAACTGCTGGTACAGTGCATAGTAAAAATGAGACAACGTTTTTCAGGACCATGGTGTTACATGACACAGTACAAAAACTAGACTCAACTACGTAATAATAAAAAAAACAGAGAAAGCTATACTAGACTACAGACCTACACTGGACTGCATAAAGTGCACAAAACAGTATTGGCATTACAATAAATAATAAACAGGACAGTAGGGCAAGGTGTCAGTCCAGGCTTCGGGTATTGAGGAGTCTGATAGCTTGGGGGAAGAAACTGTTATATAGTCTGGTTGTAAGATCCCGAATGCTTCTGAGCCTTTTCCCAGATGGCAGGAGGGAGAAGAGTCTGTATGAGGGATGCATGGGGTCCTTCATAATGCTGTTTTCTTTTTGGATGCAGCGTGTAGTGTAAATGTCCATGATGGCGGGAAGAGAGACCCCGATGATCTTCTCAGCTGACCTCATTATCCGCTGCAGGGTCTTGCGATCTGAGATGGTGCAATTTCTGAACCAGGTAGTTATACAGTTGCTCAGGACGCTCTCAATACAACCCCTGTAGAATGTGATGAGGATGGGGGGTGGGAGATGGACTTTCCTCAGCCTTCGCAAAAAGTAGAGACGCTGCTGGGCTTTCTTTGCTATGGAGCTGGTGTTGAGGGACCAGGTGAGATTCTCCGTCAGGTGGATACCAAGAAATTTGGTGCTCTTTACAATCTCTACTGAGGAGCCGTCGATGTTCAGCGGAGAGTGGTCGCTCCATGCCCTCTTGAAGTCAACAACCATCTCTTTTGTTTTGTTCACATTAAGAGACAGGTTGTTGGCTCCGCACCAGTCCGTTAGCCGCTGCACCTCCTCTCTGTAAGATGACTCGTTCTTGCTGATGAGACCCACCACAGTGGTGTCATCGGCCACCATGGTGTCATAACGAGTCATTTATTGTCCTCAAACCGGATGCAATGATGTCTCACCTTAGAGCAGCCTTTTAAAGTGACCCCTAAATCAACGTCGGTGGATGTGAATTTTGCTCATTTCCACCTTTTAGCCTACACATTCATTACTTATAGACACGCACAGGGCTGTGTGGAGACGGCCGGGCCTTGCCATTTGTTTGTATTCAGTAACAAGTCTGGGGGCGGGGGGGGGGGGGGGGGGGGTTGGTGGAGAGATTGAGTGGAGACTGACACAGGGCTTTTGAGAGGGAGTGGGGCAGTGGGATTGGTTTGGGATTGACACAGGGCTTTGGAAGGGACAGGGGCAGTAGGACTGATTGGCGAGGTAGCTGGGCAGTAGGATTAATTTGGTGAGGTAGCAGGTGGTGGGATCAGCTTAGGAAGGAAACTGGGCGGTGGGATCAGTTTGGGGAGGGACCTGGGCGGTGGGATCAGTTTGGGGAGGGAGCTGGGCGGTGGGATCAGTGTGGGGAGGGAGCTGGACTGTAGGATCGGCTTGGGAAGGAAACTGGGCAGTGGGATCGGTTTGGGAAGGGACCTGGGTGGTGGGATCAGTTTGGGGAGGGACCTGGGCGGTGGGATCAGTGTGGGGAGGGAGCTGGACTGTAGGATCAGCTTGGGAAGGAAACTGGGCAGTGGGATCGGTTTGGGGAGGGACCTGGGTGGTGGGATCAGTTTGGGAAGGGACCTGGGCGGTGGGATTGGTTTGGGGAGGGACCTGGGCGGTGGGATTGGTTTGGGAAGGGACCTGGGTGGTGGGATTGGTTTGGGAAGGGACCTGGGCGGTGGGACAGTTTGGGGAGGGAGCTGGGCGGTGGGATCAGTGTGGGGAGGGAGCTGGACTGTAGGATCGGCTTGGGAAGGAAACTGGGCAGTGGGATCGGTTTGGGAAGGGACCTGGGCAGTGGGATCAGTTTGGGGAGGGACCTGGGCGGTGGGATCAGTGTGGGGAGGGAGCTGGACTGTAGGATCGGCTTGGGAAGGAAACTGGGCAGTGGGATCGGTTTGTGGAGGGACCTGGGCGGTGGGATCAGTTTGGGAAGGGACCTGGGCAGTGGGATTGGTTTGGGGAGGGACCTGGGCGGTGGGATCAGTTTGGGGAGGGAGCTGGGCAGTGGGATCAGTGTGGGGAGGGAGCTGGACTGTAGGATCGGCTTGGGAAGGAAACTGGGCAGTGGGATCGGTTTGGGGAGGGACCTGGGCAGTGGGATCGGTTTGGGGAGGGACCTGGGCGGTGGGATCAGTTTGGGGAGGGACCTGGGCGGTGGGATTGGTTTGGGGAGGGACCTGGGCGGTGGGATTGGTTTGGGAAGGGACCTGGGCGGTGGGATTGGTTTGGGAAGGGACCTGGGCGGTGGGATCAGTTTGGGAAGGGACCTGAGCAGTGGGATTGGTTTGGGAAGGGACCTGGGCGGTGGGATCAGTTTGGGAAGGGACCTGGGCAGTGGGATTGGTTTGGGAAGGGACCTGGGCGGTGGGATTGGTTTGGGGAGGTAACGGGGCGGTGGGATCAGTTTGGGAAGGGACCTGGGCAGTGGGATTGGTTTGGGAAGGGACCTGGGCGGTGGGATTGGTTTGGGAAGGGACCTGGGCAGTGGGATCGGTTTGGGGAGGGACCTGGGCGGTGGGATCGGTTTGGGAAAGGAGTTGGGCTTTGGGATCAGTTTGGGGAGGAAGCTGGGCAGTGGGATCCATTTGGGGAGGGAGAGGGGGAGTGGGATTGGTTTGAGGAGGTAGCGGGGCAGTGGGGTTGATTCGTGGATGGAGCAGGGCAGTGGGATCAGTTTGTGGACTGACACAGGGCTTTGGGAGTGAGAGGGGCAATAGGATTATTTTGGCGAAGGAACGGGGCAGTAGGATTATTTTGGTTTGGGAAGGGACCTGGGCGGTGGGATCGGTTTGGGAAGGGACCTGGGCAGTGGGATCGGTTTGGGAAGGGACCTGGGCAGTGGGATCTGTTTGGGGAGGGAGCTGGGTGGTGAGAATTGGCTTGGGAGGTAGCGGGGCGGTGGGATTGGTTTGGGGAGAGAGCATGGCAGTAGGATAAACTTGGGGAGGGAGCGGGATGGTGTATCGGTTTGGGTAGGGACCTGGGCGGTGGGATCAGTTTGGGGAGGGACCTGGGCAGTGGGATCAGTGTGGGGAGGGAGCTGGACTGTAGGATCGGCTTGGGAAGGAAACTGGGCAGTGGGATCGGTTTGTGGAGGGACCTGGGCGGTGGGATCAGTTTGGGAAGGGACCTGGGCAGTGGGATTGGTTTGGGAAGGGACCTGGGCAGTGGGATCAGTTTGGGGAGGGAGCTGGGCAGTGGGATCAGTTTGGGGAGGGAGCTGGGCGGTGGGGTTGATTCGGGGAGGAAGTGGGCTTGTGGGTCCTGATGGATGTGTTGGAGAAAGGGAGGATGGGTATGCAGTGGTGGTACAGGGCAGCGGTGGGTGTGATAGTAAGAACAGGTGGAGGCCAAGTGGCCAGGTTGCATCTACCACAACAATCCCCGGGTTCACTCGGCCGACAACATCTCCATTCCTGGTCCCCATTTGCAGTTCCACCACGGGATCGGCGCCTCGGTCCAGCCATTGGCGTTGAAAAGCCGCTCCCATCCTGAGCCGCTGCGCACGCGCAGTGCCACTGTGGCGTTTCAGTCTCGAAGCCCAGAGGCGGTGATGCTCACGGTTGAATGAGGTGTTGTTCCTCAAGCTGGTGTCAGTCCTCACTGTCACCGGGCAGGAGAGCACAGATCAATAGGACCGAGAGAAGGCGGATTAAACTGACAGGAGGCAATGGAGACGACAGCTGCTGGAATCTGGGGCAACGGACAATCTACCGGAGAAGCTCAGCGCCTGTGCTGTACTCAAAGACTTTAAATGGAATTGCCACTGGAGACACGTTCCTACTCTGTCCAGTCGGACTTCTGTGAGAACCTCTCTCGCTGTTTCCACTGTATAATTTCTGCTCAACCCATTGACTTCCCTCCAGCAGACTAATGACCGTTCCAATTACAGTAACAGGGAGCGGGAAGGTGCAAGTCATTCGCTTGGACTGGATGACGGCGCTCACCCAGTCTGTACAGGTAGGCAGAGCGGTTGGCCTGGCTCTGTTTGTAAAAAAAATCAACTCAAATAATTAGAAAGCGGTGACATAGGATCGGAAGGTTTTTAATCCTTTTGGGTAGTGCCAAGAAACTGCAAGGGTAAAAAATCCCTGATGGAAATTATATATACACCTCCAAACCATAGCAAAGATGTCATCTACAAATTACAACGGGAGGTAGAAAATACAAGCCAAAGGGCAATGTTACAATAGTCATGGGGAGATTTCAATATACAGGTAGATCGGGAAACTCAGGTTGTTTCTGGATTCTGAGAGAGAATTTCGAGAATGCATCTGAAATGATTTTTCTATTCTAGCTATTCTGGATTGGTGTTGTGTAATGAGCTGGGATTAGTTAGAGAGCTTAAAGTAAAGGAACCCTGAGGGAAAAGCGATCCTAAATGATACAATTCACCCTCCAATTTGAAAAGGAGAAGGTGATATCAAATGTATCAGTATTACAGTGGAGTAAAGGGAATTAAAGAGGTACAAGAGAGGAGCTGGCCAATTTGACTGGTAAAGAACACTGGCAGGGATGATGGCAGAAAAGCAAAGGCTGAAATTTCTGGGAGAAGTTCAGAAGGTGCAGGATGTATACATTCCAGAGAGGAAGAAATATCCAAAAGGCAGGATGACACATGAAGAGAAGTCAAAGCCAAAATAAAAGCCATATAATAGTGCAAAAATTAATGGGGAGTTAAAGGATAGAGAATCTTTAAAAAACTAGCAGAAGGCAACTGCAGAAGTCATGATAAAGGAAATGATAGACTACAAAGGTAAGCTAGCCAATAATATTAAAGAGGATTCCAGACGTTTCTTCAGATACATAAAGTGCAAAAGAGTTGAGAGTGGATATCAGACTGCTGGAAAATAATGCTGGAGAGGTAGTAATGGGAGACAAGGAAATGGCAGATGAACTAATTAAGTGGAAGACACAAGCTTTATGCCAGAAATTCAAGTGTATCGGGGCAGAACTGTGCGAATACTAAGGAGAAGGATCTTGGGAAACTGAAAGGTCTGACGATAGATGTGGTCACCTGGACCATGTGGTTTAGACCACATCATCTGGAGTAGGTGGTGGAAGAGATTGGGGAGGCATTAGTAGTAATCTTTAAAGAATCATTTGATGCTGGCCAGAGGAATGAAAAATTGCAAATGTCACTCCATTCTTTAAGAAGGGAGAGAGACAAAAGAATGGAAATTATAGGCCAGTTAGTCTGACTTCAGTAGTCATGGGTGTTATGTCAGTATTGACAGAGGGACCCAGGGAGTTTCATGAAGTGTGTCAGTACTTAGAGGACCCTGGGGAATGTGTTATTATATAGTGGTGGCCCCAGAGAGCACATCTATACTTAAATTGTGTCCCTGGAGCATGTTAGTATTCACAGAGGGTCTTGGGAGAGTGTTGAAGAAGATAACAAGGAGTATGTCAATATTTAAAGGGAGTCCTTGGCAGTCCATTAGTACTTACAGAATATCACTGGGAGATTCAGTGTTTACACGGAGTGTTTGTCACTATTTACAACTGGTCCCTGTGAAGTATGTCAATATATACAGAGGGTGTCACTGAGCATTATGACAGTTTTTACAGGGGTCCTCAGGTAGTGTCTGTATCTACATGGGGTCCTGTGGAAGGTGTCAATATTTATAAGGGGTCCCCAGGCTGTGTGTCCCTGTTTACGACAGGTCCCTTGGAGCATGTCAGTATTTGCAAAGCGGCCTGTGGAGTGTGCCACTATTAACAAGGAGTTCCTGATGGGTAATCAGTATTTACAGGGGGTCTCTGGGAGTGTGTCAGTATTTATAAGGGGTCCTGTGGGGATCGTCAGTATTTATAGGGGGTCCCTATAATGGGCCTTAGTTACAAAATTACAAAAGTGAAGATACTACAAGTAAAAAGGGAAGTGTTACAGGGATAATCAGTGGTCAATAGAGAAAAAAAAAACAAATCAAACTAAACCCTATAGGAGCAAATAATTCCAGGTAAATCAGCATGTGAATGTAATTGAGGGGTTTGCTCTGGCAGCTGCAACAGTCACCACGTGCCTCCAAATCTCCTTCCAAAATAGAAGAAAATAGGAAAATATAAGCTTGAAAAATAACAAATATAACTTTAATATTGAAAGAAAGGATGAAAGATAAAAAAAAGTATCTGCGGAGGAGTTAGCATGACATTAATAGAACGGAAGTGTTAGTTTATTTTTATCATGGAAATTGTTATATGACATTTGGAAATACTGACACAAATTGCTGATGGCAATTGTGATCGGTGAATGTAGTATCGTGATTGGTAATTCTTTCATGTTTTGATTTTCAAGTTCATATAACGCATCAGCAAACCAGATGATGCAGTCTGTCTGGACAATGAGAAGACCATCATCAGGATATCATGCAGCATACATTGCCACAGCACACAGTTGTGTGGATAATATATCAACGTGCAAAAATACGGAATGACAAGAATGTTGGAGATGGTGATGATAAAGCAGAGCATCGAACGACTGGCAGCAAACAAAATGAACAAGGCTATAAATTACTGATTCTAAATCACCCTTCTTCTCGGAAATGATCACTGACATTTATAGTCTGTGACTTCCATCTCGGAGTAGAGCTTTTGAACTGCTGTATGACCTGGCATTTTTGCTGTGTGAACTGAAGTCTCGATGATGCAGGGTGGTTGTGGCTTGGTGAGTACAGGCGGAATCGAGGTGGCTGGGACAGGGTGTGAGAGCAGGAAATTAGCCAATATTTGGCCATTGCTGGAGCGGTCTTGCAAGTGATCTGATGCGGCAGAACAGAGGCCAGGCAAGCTGAGATGAGACAGACCCGAGGCAGCGGCACCTGTGCCTGAGGAAGAGGAACGACCCACTGTTTGGCTGATTTAAACACCGGGCCAGATTGGAAAGATTACATATGTGCTGAATTGAGAATGCAAGGCCCAGGCCTGAGAGCATATTGACACGGCAGGGCCTGGGTCAGAGAGTGAATAACGACATGAGGTTTGGCAGATTTAACCACTGGGCCAGATTGAAAGGGTCAGGGTGTCGGGGTCAGTGGTGAGGGATGGGCTGGTGTGCAGCTCACTGATCTGTGAGGTTTATTTGTCTCGGTGCTGAACTTGGGCTCTGGCCTGTGACTAACGGGTTCCTGGATCTGCTGCAGTGATGAACACGCTTCATGGATGTGGACTCTCTTTAATGAACTTCGGTTCTCAATGTTAATTGCTTACCTTTGTTGTTTACATAAATTGATTTTTTTTCTGCACATTGGGTGTTTGACAGTCTGTTTTTGTAATGGATTCTACTAGGATTCTTTGTTTTGTGGCTCCGTGTAAAGAGACAAATCTGAAGGTTCTATACAGTATACATACTTTGAGAATAAATGTATTTTGAACTTTGAAAACAGAGATTACGAACACATGAATAATTTTCCGTTATGAAAATTCTGTTTATAGCAGCTGATGTTCCAACAAATCACAGCCTGTCCACAATCTAAATGAATGATTTAACTGCTGAATGAAATACAACTGTTCAAATTTGCTGTTGATAGAAAGCTGGGCATCAGGTGCTCTCAGTGTGGGTGTTACGTTCCCCAGTAACCGGGTGACTTATCAGCAAAGATAGATAGGTCCGCTGAAGCCTGATGCTACTATTTTCAAATGTTTTTATTTATAAAAGGGCACAAACGTATGGTTAATACAAAACATTCAGATCATATACGTCATCACGACTCAATCTAAAGCACAAGTATAGTAATAATCAATCAGAAATAAGCTCTATCGTTGTCTAGGGGTAATGTATATGTTGTTCGCTGTATATCTGAAAGTCTCTTGCGGCCACTGCAGTTCCACCAGCTGCCATCTGTTGTGGTGTCGTGTTGGTGCACTTTTGTTAGAAAGAGAGAGAAGAAAATTGAATGAAACAGTTACCCGACAGGTTTTCCAACCTGTAGGAGTTCGGTTCTTCGGAAGTCTCGTTGGGGAATGGACTCTTATCTGTGGCCTCCCCTGTAACTAAGCCGTTCTTCCGTTGTGGGGTCACCAATCCCAGGCAAGGAAAAGACGCACACGAACCCCACCACCGGCTGTCGCAGGATTTCTAGCATGTCTCCTGGTCCGTCTCTGGCCCCGCCTCGGCAGCCCACATTTTATCTGGACTGGCAGGGTTGTAGATGTCCATCAGGGTGCGTCGCTGGAGTACCGCCTCCAGCAGTCTCCTTTTTATCATGGCTGGCAGATTTGTAAATGTCAATCAAGGTAGGGTGAGGCCATCCCCACACCACATTGCCCGAGGGTGTCCATGTCCCTGATATCTGGCACGTACTATAGAGTTGCAATTCACACAGGTGCCTCTAAGAACAATGGTCAACTCCGTGGCATTGTCTCTCATTTCCTGGGTCCAAGACCCGAATTAATAGCGATCTTGCGATTCTCTTGAAGGAGGGGGCTGAGGACATGACACCTCCCCTCTTAAAAGTTTTTTACCAGCGGTTAAAAACAAGTTGGTACAGGATCTTTTTTTTTGGACTCTAACATACTACACAAGCTTTTCTCTTCACAGAGTACTACCGTTATACATTTCAGTCAGTATCTAAACAGGAAACAATTACAGTGCCCCTTTCTTTAATATCTTAACATCACGTACCGTACTAAAGTCTGGTAGCACCAAACTTCAGCTCAATAACCACCTATTTTTATTTATTTTCTTCAGCAACACAACTAAGGAGGTGTGATCTTAGCTTAGGTGCATCTACAAAAGTTTATACAAATACTAATCATTTCGGTCGTGTTATTTCACCGGCAGGTCTCCAAAAGGGTTGTCTTTATTAGTCACCGGCTTGGGCGCAAACCCGTACAACCGGTGTCGCTGTTTAAAAATGACAATTTCTATTAACCCTCTTCTCTTTCCCGGGGAGTCCCCCCGTGGGGAACTTGAATAATTTGGCGAGGTACTCTCCTGCCTTTCCTTTCCTCGAGGGTTATCCTCTTAACTCCGTGTCCCCAACCTAGTCCATCATGGGAATTTCCGCCCAATTCCTTAATGCTACACAGGTAGTTAACCCTTTTGTCAAGACCATACAGGCTGATGTGTTTTAGTTCGAACCTTTTTCTCCGGCCGCATTTAAATTTCGGCTTCCTCACAGCGCTTTCTTGAATAACAATAGTGTGTGAGGCCCCTTTACATTCCAAATCAACCTGTAATCGATGCGCAGGCATCAATCTAGACTTTAACTTTTTCCCATTCGATTTGGGAACTACAGATTTTCCGTTCTCCTCCACAACAACAGTTATCTCCCCATTCGTAAACTCCACATTAACTCTGAACACCCCCTTCAGCACAGACACCTTCTTTCCCGAACCAAGTCTATCTGCTCCAAAAGGACGGCCGTCTCGTCCAGCTGAGTCAAATACCTCAGACTTCTTCTGAGCTCCATGACTAGGTTCAGGACCACGTGCATCCCCATCTTGGACACACTCAAACGGGGCATTGGCCTCTTACAGGCTTTCAATACCCGTACTCTTTTCAAATTCTAAATTCCCCTGATCCTCCCAGTTACTCTCTGGGCAACTCACTTCCGGAGTAACCTCAACCCCGCGGGCTGAAACAACCCCATCTGCCAACCCAGCAGACTTCTTCAAGGTAATGGCATCCTTTTCATCTAGGACTGCCCTCATCTCATAATCGGGAACACCTTTATAACTCTCAACTTCTTCAAACAGGGCTGCCACCCCATACAGATCATCCATGTCCAATTCTGGACCTTTTAACAGCTTTATCTGTTTCTCATCTTTGTTTCCTACCTCTAGGACCTTTCTCTTCGCTAAGGGAGGATCTACCTTCTCTCCCTTACCCCCCTTTTACGTTACTATTCCTCGTTCTACCGCCCTCGAAACCCTCGTGGCACAGGGTCGGTAAAAAAGTCTGAGCCAATTTTAAACTGCTCGCTTTCTCAGCTGCCGTTCTCGACAGGCTGCGAGTGTCCGCGCATGCGGGATAGCGCGGGGACTCTATGGGCGGGGCCTCAACACGCACCGGTCGGCGGGTCATAGTCATGGCCGACCAAACTTTTCCTCCTGCTAAATCGTTCCCAAGGAGGACATCCACGTCAGTTCTCAGGAATTCTGATGGCACCCCCATTTCAACTGATCCATACACCAGCTCACAATCCAAAATGCCCCTACGCAAAGACACCCTTTCTGTCCCTTTTCCTATTCCTCTCAGGGCTACCTCGCCCGTCGGAGGTCCGAATTGTAATACGTTACGGCTAATTAATGATAGCTCCGCCCCCGTGTCTCTCCAAATCCGTACGGGGATAGGCGGGTCCCCCTTCCTCACAGACACGGTTCCGTGTGACAGATAAATCTCCGACCCCTCGCGCTCTCTGCTCCCCTGGGACCCTCTTGCCGATTTTCTGATTACCACTGCACACCCGATAGGGATTGCTGCTCTCTCTCTCTCTGGCTCCTTTCTCTGAGCAAAGCATTTAGATGCAATATGACCCACCTTTCCACAATTAAAACAGGTTAAACCAGGAAATCTCCAGGTTTCCTGTCTGTTATCCTCACTCTTTCTGCTAGCTCCCGGCGGGATCTCCACCTCAGCCGGCGGGCTTTCCCTACCATTCCGACGGTCTCTCGGGTAACTTTTTGGCGAGGAAAACTTTGTCTTGTGGGTTAGGGCATATTCATCTGCGAACCTAGCAATTTCTGAGATGGACTGATTCGTCCTCTCATTTAAATACATTCGGATCTCTTCCGGAACACAACCTTTAAATTCCTCAATCAAAAATAACTCCCTGATACGCCCATAGTTCTTGGCCACCTTTTCCGCGGTGCACCAACGGTCCAAGAGCACACCCTTCTCATGGGCTAGCTCGGTATACGTTTGATTCCACCCTTTCCTTAAATTTCGGAACCTTTGTCTATACGCCTCAGGTACTAACTCGTAACCTCAGAGAATGGCCTCCTTTACTTGATCATAATTCCCGTCCCTTTCTGGGGGCAACGCGGCATATGCCCGCTGAGCTTTCCCTCGTAACACACTTTGTAACAACGCTACCCACTTCTCTCTGGGCCACTTCTGATTCACTGCCACCTTTTCAAAAAGCAAGAAGTAACTATCAACATCCGTCTCCTCGAAGGGGGGGACCAACCTCAACGCCCGACTAACATCAAACCCCTCCTCTCTCTCTTGCCGTTGAGCTCTTCGCTCTTGCTTTCGCCTGTCCAGCTCCAATTCATGGCTCCTTTGTTTCTCTTTCTCTTCTGCTTCTGCTTCTAGCTGCTTTAGCTGGAGCTCATGACCCCGTTTCATCTCTAATTCCTTTAGTTTGAACACCTGCTCCCTTTCCTTTTCCTTTTCCTTTTCAGCTCTTTCCTCAGCCTTTTCCTTTGCAGCCCGTTCCTCAGCCTTTTCCTTTGCAGCTGCTTCTAGCTGCTTTACTTGAAGATCATGTTCCAACCTTACTTTCTCCAACTGATCTGCCCCACTCGCTAATCTCTTTTCGGGGATATTTTCCAAATCCTCAGCTGCAAACACCTCCTTCCCAATGTAATACTGATTTATGACCCTTTGCACTTCCTGCTTTTTCATTAATGACCTCACCTCTGCGAGGTCCAACCCTTTGCCAGATTTACCAAGTCTGATTTGGTAGCCTTGCCTAGCGCCTCTACAGTCGGGTTTCTCATAAATTCACCCACATCCATCTTTGCTGGTTTCCTGTCTGGCTACCTGCGTAACCAGATTTAAGTTTGGACTTACAGCCCGATTCACTGACCCTCCCCTTTGGTTTCAAATCCCGGACGAGCCCCCACTTGTTACATTCCCCAGTAACCGGGTGACTTATCAGCAAAGATAGATAGGTCCGCTGAAGCCTGATGCTACTATTTTCAAACGTTTTTATTTATAAAGGGGCACAAACGTATGGTTAATACAAAACATTCAGATCATATACGTCATCACGACTCAATCTAAAGCACAGGTATAGTAATAATCAATCAGAAATAAGCTCTATCGTTGTCTAGGGGTAATGTATATATTGTTCGCTGTATATCTGAAAGTCTCTTGCGGCCACTGCAGTTCCACCAGCTGCCATCTGTTGTGGTGTCGTGTTGGTGCACTTTTGTTAGAAAGAGAGAGAAGAAAATTGAATGAAACAGTTACCCGACAGGTTTTCCAACCTGTAGGAGTTCGGTTCTTCGGAAGTCTCGTTGGGGAATGGACTCTCATCTGTGGCCTCCCCTGTAACTAAGCCGTTCTTCCGTTGTGGGGTCGCCAATCCCAGGCAAGGAAAAGACGCACACGAACCCCACCACCGGCTGTCGCAGGATTTCTAGCATGTCTCCTGGTCCGTCTCTGGCCCCGCCTCGGCAGCCCACATTTTATCTGGACTGGCAGGGTTGTAGATGTCCATCAGGGTGCGTCGCTGGAGTACCGCCTCCAGCAGTCTCCTTTTTATCATGGCTGGCAGATTTGTAAATGTCAATCAAGGTAGGGTGAGGCCATCCCCGCACCACATTGTCCGAGGGTGTCCATGTCCCTGATAGCTGGCACGTACTATAGAGTTGCAATTCACACAGGTGCCTCTAAGAACAATGGTCAACTCCGTGGCATTGTCTCTCATTTCCTGGGTCCAAGACCCGAATTAATAGCGATCTTGCGATTCTCTTGAAGGAGGGGGCTGAGGATATGACAGGTGCTCTCAGTGTGGGATACAGAGTAGTTTATGGAAAGGGACTTGTAACAGTCGATATATGAAGGTGATTTCCTTCTTGTGGATGACTGGAAAAAAGAATCCCGTCTCAGCAGCATTCCATTCAAGTGGAACAGAGATGGGAAATGCCTTCACCCAGAGTATGGTTATCGTGGGAATTCCCTGCTGAACTGGTCTGATGAATCAGCTTCTGAGTATGATCAAGAGAGAGCAGATCAATCCTTTTCAAAACATGTGAATCAAGGAATGTGGGAATTGCACAAGAAAGAGACACCATAACAGATGTTAGCCATGATCCCATTGAATTGTAGAAATGTTATCTTACAGGAAGCATCTGCCTATATAGGATAAAGGTACTCATTCATAAAGAAATGCATCTTCCCTTCTGTTCTGGTTCATAGAGTCCTCCATCACATTTCATTTGATGTGTGGATTTCTTCTCTCAGCCCCACTGTTCCCTCTAAGCTGTGTGGGTGTGTGGCCGTGCAGTAAGTGAAATGCTCCCGTGCACATAGCCTTTGTTGCTGTGCGGCTGGAATTCTCTTTTGTATAATGATTAATTAAAGCAAAGAGCAGGTTTCAGGATGTGTAACAAATTTCCTACTCAGACAATGGTTGGTCCATGCTGCTGTAATGCAAAATAGAGGAAAGGTTAACTAGGGTTCTGAAAGAGACAGCGGTTGAGATTGTGGAGGCATTAGTAATGATCTTTCAAAAATCATTGGACTACGGCATGATGCCAGAGGACTGGAAAATTGCAAATGTCACTGCATTCTTTAAGAGAGGAGGACGCCAACAGAAAGGAAATTATAGACCAGTTAGCCTGACGTCAGTGATTTGGAAATTGTTGGATGCAATTGTTAAGGATGAGGTTATGGAGTACTTAGTGACACAGGACAAGAAAGCACAAAGTCTGCATGGTTCCCTTTGGGGAAAATCTTGCCTGATGAATCTGTTGGATTTCTTTGAGGAGATCAAACGTAGGATAATAACGGGGATGCAGTGGATGTTGTATATTTGGTCTTTCAGAAGGCCTTTGATAAGGTGCCACACATGAGGCAGCTTACCATGATCAGAGCCCATGGTGTTACAGGAATGTTACTGGCATGGTGAGAGCATTGACAGACTGATTGGAGGCAGTGAGTGGGAATAAAAGGATCCTTTTCTGGTTGGCTGCCAAGGACAAGTGGTGTTCCACAGGGGTCAGCTTTGAGACCACATCATTTTATGCTGTATATCAATAATTTAGATGATGGAATAGATGGCTTTGTTGCCAAATTTGCAGATGCTATGAAGATTGGTGGAGGTGCAGCTAGTGTTGAGGATACAGTTCAGCTGCAGAGGGACTTAAATAAATTAAGAGAGTGACAAATGAAATACAATGTTGGAAAATGCATGGTCATACACTTTGATAGTAGAAATAACTTGCAGGTCGAGTCAGCGGTGTGTATGGTAAATGCAGTGTTAGCATTCATTTCCAGAGGTCTAGAATACAAGAGCAGGGATGTGATGCTGAGGCTTTATATGGCACTGGTGAGGCCTCACCTTGAGTATTGTGAACAGTTTTGGGTTCCTGATCTAAGAAAAGATGTGCTGGCATTGAAGAGGATTCAGAGGAGTGCCGCAAGGATGATTTGGAAAGGAAAGGGTTATATTATGAGGAATGTTTGATAGCTCTGGGTCTGCATTCACTGGAATTTAGAAGGATTGGTGGGGGATTTCATTGAAACCTTTCAAAAGTTGAAAGGCCTTGTAACCTTTGTTTTGGCTAGTGGCTTAATATAGGGGGTGATAGCCACTGGCCCGGCCAAATTTAAGAAATCTCGTTTGGATGGATGCTGCACGATGATTTCCCCGTTACAGGTCAGTACACTGAAATAACAAACAGTACACAATATTCAATTAAACAATTGAGCTTTATAATTCTTATTTTGACTATATGATTAATAAAGGAAAAAAAAGAGAAAGAGCCCATTCTCTTGAAACTGTCCATTCCACATTGTTGGAGCTCACTGATAAGCTGGTCATCCACCATCCACCTTCTCCAATCGTCACTACCCTTCGGACCCTCGCTCCAAGACCACTCCGTCTGGCGGTATACAAACTCTATCTGTTCACGTCATTTCTCCTCATCTCTCCCTGGCAAAAGACCGCAAAAATCTTTCTTCCAGACTCACAAGAAATAACAACATTTTTCTTATTGGATAGCCCCAGCATTCCAAGCCCTGGTATCACTAGTCAAACATTGCTGCTACAGATAAACCATTACATTAGCAGTGAAAACTTACAGCATGGTACAGCCTGGACAAAGTCGATACGGAAAGGATAGTTCCCATGGTGCGGGAGTCTAGGAGAAGGGGCCACAGCCTCAGGATAGAGGAAAGTCCATTAAAACAGAGATGCAGGGAAGTTTCGTTAGCTAGAGGGTGGTGAATTTGTGGAATTTATTATAACAGGCAGCTGTGGAGGCCAAGTCGTTGGGTATATTTAAGGCATTGCTTGATTGGTTCTTGATCAGACATGGCATTAAAGGTTACAGGGAGAAGGATGGGGAGTGGGGCTGAAGAGGGGAAAATGATCAGCCATGATTGAATGGTGGAGTTGACTTTATGGACCAAATTGCCTAATTTGCTGCTAGGCTGGATGGTCTTAATGGCCCCCAAACTGAATGAAGATTGAAACTCATTGATAAACACCTTTATTTCCAATAGCCTTAGCAACCATCACATCATGGATCATCTGTCATGAACCCAGTGGCTTGCCATACAGTGTTAAGCTCCTTGGGTTTTTGAGAACGTGTGCTTGCTAATCAATATTGTAAATAGAGTTGTTCAGCCCTTTGTTAATCTTGTTAAGATAATTGTGACTGGTACATTTCCCGCATTGTATGTTTATTTACAGAGGTCCCCCATTCAGTGCCTTAATGTGAGGTCATTGTGTCAAACAGGATTGATTACCTCACGGAGTCACTCAGTCCCTCCCCATGAGGCTCTGATTCTGAGGTTTAATCTCTTGTTTCCGTCTCCTGCTGGGGATTCTGCTGTTCCTCCGCACCTGGGTCCTATGATTCGAGAGTGTGCCATGATGTCATTCAAAGGTCCAATTTAATGTCAAAGAAATGTATACAATATACATCCTGAAATGCTTTTTCATCACAAACATCCACAAAAACAGAGCAGTGCCCCAAAGAATGATGATGATGGCATCCACTAGTCTCGCGAGACCATGGATCTGTGCCTACAAAGTCCCCTCCAGGGCACAGGCCTGGGCAAGGTTGTATGGAAGACTGGCATTTGCCCAAGCAGCAAGTCTCCCCTCTCCACGCCACCAATGTTGTCCAAGGGAAGGGCAAGGGTCAATACAGCTTGACACCAGTGACGTTGCAGGAGTTGCCAGAGCGAGGTTGAAGGCAACGTTGGATTGCCTTAGGGACTCCAGCTCCGGATTTGTCCTCAGGGTTTACTCCCGAAGCCTTTCCCATGAGTGGGTATGGCCGCAAGGCAGCGGAGGATTGAAATCAGAGTTTTCCCTCTTAGATGGACTGCCTTCCCAGGCTGACGAACTCCAAAGAATGAACGACAGTTAAATGTTAGAATTCCAAAGTCCCACTCAGCTCCCGTCCCTCCCACACGTAAGTGATAGCAAACAACAATGCCCCTCCCCCACCATTTTTTCTCATTTGAAATGGGAGATCATTATGAGCCATATCATCCTCTCCCTGCGTTTCTTCCTTCCTAAGGAACCTCTCTCTCTCTCTCTCTCTCTCTCTGACTCCCTACGAGCCACACCACTTACTTACACTCATTAGACAGATGTTGGACAGGGACAGTTAGGGTATTACATCTGAATGATTTCTGTGGAGAAACTGGATAGCTACAAGATCTTGTGTAGTCCTGGTGGTGATGGACTTGTAGCATGTCCCTGATGGTAATTTGGTGAATAGGTGACTGCTAGGGTGTAATTTTTCCAGCTCTTTTCTTCACTCTGGTGACGAATAGGTCTCTAAGTGTTGGTAGTTGACAGCCAATGACCTTCCCTACTGATTGGACGTGGCCTTGCAGAGGTAGGATTTGGCGGGAAACCAAACTGTGATTGAGCTGGTCACAACACTCTCACTGATGGCTGAGTCAATATTATACTACCCTGAATGTATTTGGAATGTGGGAAGAAACTGGAGCACCCGGAAGAAACCCACACATTCGTGGCAGAACATACAACATCCTTACAGACAGCATCTGAATTGAGCCCTGTTTCCTGGCACTATGACAGCATTAAAGGCTACAAAACTGTGCCGCCCAAAACTGAAAGGGTGAATAATAATAGAACCATGGAACCATAGAACATTACAGCACAGAAACAGGTCTTTTGGCCCTTCTTGGCTGTGCCGAACCATTTTTCTGCCTAGTCCCACTGACCTGCACCTGGCCATATCTCTCCATACACCTCTCATTCACGTACCTGTCCAAGTTTTTCTTAAATGTTAAAAGTGAGCCTGCATTCACCACTTCATCTGGCAGCTCATTCCACAATCCCACCACTCTCTGTGTGAAGAAGCCCCCCCTAATGCTCCCTTTAAACTTTTCCCCCTTCACCCTTAACCCATGTCCTCTGGTTCCCCCCCCCCCCCCCAGCCTCAGCGGAAAAAGCCTGCTTGCATTCACTCTATCTATACCCATCATAATTTTATATACCTCTATTAAGTCTCCCCTCACTCTTCTACACTCCAGGGAATAAAGTCCTAACCTGTTCAACCTTTCTCTGTAACTCAGTTTCTCAAGTCCCAACAACATCCTTGTAAACCTTCTCTGCACTCTTTCAACCTTATTAATATCCTTCTTGTAATTCGGTGACCACAACTGCACACAATACTCCAAATTTGGCCTCACCAATGCCTTATACAACCTCACCATAACATTCCAACTCTTATACTCAATACTTCGATTTATAAAGGCCAATGTACCAACAGCTCTCTTTACTACCCTATCTACCTATGATGCCACTTTTAGGGAATTTTGTATCTGTATTCCCAGATCCCTCTGTTCTACTGCACTCCTCAGTGCCCTACCATTTACCTTGTATGTTCTACCTTGGTTTTTCCTTCCAAAGTGCAATACCTCACATTTGTCTGTATTAAACTGCCATTTTTCAGCCCATTTTTCCAGCTGGTCCAAATCCCTCTGCAAGCTTTGAAAACCTTCCTCACTGTCCACTACACCTCCAGTCTTTGTATCATCAGCAAATTTGCTGATCCAATTTACCACATCATCCAGATCATTGATATAGATGACAAATAACAATGTACCTAGCACTGATCCCTGTGGCACACCACTAGTCACAGGCCTCCACTCAGAGAAGCAATCCTCCACTACCACTTTCTGATTTCTCCCTTTGAGCTAATGTCTAATCCAATTTACTACCTCACCATGTATACCTAGTGACTGAATCTTCTGAACTAACCTCCCATGCGGGACCTCGTCAAAGGCCTTACTGAAGTCCATGTAGACAACATCCACTGCCTTCCCTTCATCCACTTTCCTTGTAATCTCCTTGGAAAAACTCTAATAGATTTGTTAAACATGACCCACCATGCACAAGACTGTGATGACTCCCTAATAAGTCCCTGTCTATCTAAATACTTGTAGATCCTATCTCTTAGTGCTCCTTCCAGTAATTTACCTGCTACCAACATCAAACTTGCCAGCCTATAATTTCCCGGATTACTTATGGAGCCTTTTTCAAACAACAGTACAAAATGACCTATCCTCCAATCCTCCGGCAACTCTCCCGTAGATACTGACATTTTAAATTTATTTGCCAGGGCCCCTGCAATTTCAACACTAGTCTCCTTCAAGGTCCAAGGGAATACCCTGTTTGGTCCTGGGGATTTATCTACTCTGATTTGCCTCAAGATAGCTAGCACCTCCTCCTCTTCAGTCGGTATAGCTTCCATGACCTCACTACTTGTTTGCCTTATTTCCATTGACTCCATGCCAGTTTCCTTAGTAAATACAGATGCAAAAAAAGTTTAAGATTCCACCATTTCTTTGAAAGTTGAGGTAGAGTTCATGGGTTCAAGCTGCAGCTAGGAACTGGATAGCAGAGAAGAAGCTGTTTCTGAATCGCTGAGCGTTTGCCTTCAGGCTTCTGTACATCATGATGGTAACAATGAGAAAAAGGCATGTACTGGGTGATGAGGGTCCATAATAATGGATGCTGCCTTTCTGAGGCACTGCTCCTTGAAGACATCTTTGATACGATAGTGGCTAGTGCCCAAGATGGAGCTGACTAAATTTTACAACTTTCTGTTGCCCTCCCCTGAACTACACTGTGTTGCAGCCTGTCAGAATGCTCTCCATGGTACATATATAAAAGATTTCGAGTGGTGGGGGGCGCTAGTGAGATGAGTGCAGTATAGACGTGTTTGCTCCAGCTCCTCAGGGCACACCAAATTTTACGAGTTAAAACTGCCTTTTTGAATGCTTGACTCTCAGTTTCTGTTGCAAGATATCCGTTGTTTGTTTCTCTTTTACGCTACCAAAAAGTGTAACATGAACAGGTCCAGTAAAACAGCACGAGGGGGGAAGGGAACCATTCGCCCGTTAGCCGATGCTGCAGCTAATGTTAGCCGGGACCAAGCTAGCAAGAACCCTCCAGAAATGTCGTCAGCTGAAGAGGAAGACGAGCTTCTTCTTATTTGGCAGAAAATGTTAAACAAGCTCTTGCATTCCTTCAACAAGCAGTTTGACAAGCTTGAGCACAGTTTCCAGAGTCTGTTGTCTGCCCAGCAAGTGCTCACTGAGAGACTGTTGAACCCGAAAATCAGACTGCCGACCATGAGCAGCGAATCCACCTCCTGGAAACTTCAGTCGCCCAGCTGCAGCAAGAAAATAAAAGGCTGCGGGCCAAGCTATCAGATCTGGAAGGGAGATCCAGACGCAATAACATAAAGATTGTTGGTGTCCCAGAAGGTGAGGAGAAAGGGAGGCTGACTGAATTTGTCGCTAACCTGATCCCCAAGCTGCTGAGGGATGATAACTTCACCAAGCCGGTGTTCATGGTATTCTTTGTTGGTTTTTGCTGGCTGCCAGACTGAATGTCAAGTTTGTGTTTCATCATAATGCAAAAGGTACCACAAATGAATAATACTCTTGACTCCATATCCTTGGTCTCTTGGAATGTGCGCGGTTAAGGTCACCCAATAAAGCGAGGTAAAGATTTCACACATTTGAAGTCACTGAAATCTGACATTATATTCTTACAAGAAACTCACGTTAAGGCCACTCAGCATAGGAAACTCAGGGCCAATTGGATTTCACAGGTCTATCAGGCCAGAGGCATTGCCATTCTCTTCTGTAAGACTGTGCCTTTTCATTTTCACTGATCCACAATTGATCCAAATGGCAGGTTTATAATTTTAACTGGGCATATCAATTCACATCCCATTACACTGGTAAACGTTTACGGGTCGAACTCGGATGATCCAGGTTTTTTCCGTAAGGTGTTTGACTTGATTCCAGGTAATGATTCAAGCCACATATTGATTGGGGGTGACTTTAATTGCTACCTGGACCCATATTTAGATAGGTTGTCTTCTGTCCCCACCACCCAATATTCTTGCTGAGCATACTCTTAACAATTTGATGAAGTTGAAGAAGGTGATGGATATTTGGAGATTACAACACCCATCTGACTGTGAGCATTCTTTTTATTCTCATGTACACAGATCATATACACGGATTGATTACTTTTTTAGTTGACTCTAGATTAATCTCCAATATTGACCACATCTAAAATCACAGCATAATAATATCTGACCATTGTCCTGTCAATCTCAATCATCAATTGTCCCTTCTTAAGCAAGCCTATAACTAGCGCTTTAATCCCTTTTTGCTCAAGGATCAAGCATTTAAAGAATATATTATGATGCACATCTTGCAGTTCCTTGAGACCAACGACAACGGCAAGGTGAATGTCTCAACACTCTGGGAAACACTTAAAGTGTATATCAGAGGACAAATTATTTCTTATGAAGCAACACTGATAAGGGCTAAGCAAGGTAGACTGGAAGTGATTGAGAAAGAATTACTAGCGGCTGAACAGGCTTACAAAAACTCTTTGTTCCAATCAGATTATAATAACATTCTCAAATTAAAATACAAATACAACTCCATTCTAGGGGAACAAATTGACAACTTAAACTACCACAATTTTTGAGTGGCTCTCAAAAGCCTATTCGAGAGACATTCAGCCCAATCACAACCTTGCCATCTTTGGATGTTCTGCAGTGACTCTCGAGTTGCCGTATGACGTGCAGATTGCTCTGCATTTAGGAATGGTGGTGGCTAAGAAACTTATTCTTCTGACCTGGAAGTCTACTACTCCACTTACCTTTGCACACTGGCTAAAGAAGATGTTGTCTATTATACAAATGGAAAGACTGCGTCTGCACAAACCCAATACACAGAATATATTTGAGAGAATATAGGGACCTTTCTTGGCTCAGTGTCATATTACCTCATATACATAGTCACCTTGACCTGTCTATTCTCATGAGTGGGTGCGGTGCCTAACCGGATACCTTTATTCATTTTATTTTACATTGCTTCCGTGATACCACTATTGTGTCAACTTTTTTTGGAAGTCTATTTATGTAATCTTGTAAATTGTCTGGCAGCCTTTTTGTTTTTGTTTTTGATTTGTTTTGTCTGTGTTCCACCTGGAGCTGCATCTCCTTTGTATCGTTTAGTATGTCTTCAATATGTTTTGTCTTTGTAAAACTGAAAATGGTAAATAAAGTATTAAAAAAAGGATTTTGAGTGTTTTAGGTTACAAGCCAAATCTCTTCAAACTCCAAATGAAATATAGCCACTGTCTTGCATTCTTTATAGCCGTGTCGATATGTTGGGAGCAGGTTAGATCCACAGAGATCTTGACACCCAGGAACTTGAAATTGCTCACTCTCTCCACTTCTGATTCCTCTATGAGGATTAGTTCATGTTCCCTCATCTCACCCTTCCTGGTCTACAATCAGTTCCTTCACCTTTCTGACATTTTGTGCAACACCACGCAGCTACCTAGTATATCTCACTCTTCAATATCACAGAAATTAATGAAGCAGAACCATTGAACATTCACAGTTTATGAAGAGGCATTCCTGTCTGTTTATGACTGGCTTCCTGTCTTCAGCTGTATAAAGGTCTTCACGTGTGCGGGTCTCTCTTTTTACCCTGAGCTCGATCCACGCTATGAACCAAGGACAGCGTTGGAGAAATCATTTTGAAGGTGTCTTACAGTTAATAAGGGGAGCGGCTCATGTTTCGGATGTACATCTGACTCAGGAAAGACCTGGAGCTACTGCAATTTGCTTGCTGCCTGAATAGGTCTATAACAGATGCGATCTTAGTGGCTCTCCACGTGGCCTTGAATCACTTTGACAATGCAATGTAAATACTTTGCTGACAGTAGCTCAGCATTTAACACCATCATTACTACAGTCCTGATCGGAAAGCTACAGAACGTAGGCCTCTGTACCTCCCTCTGCAAATGGATCCACGACTTGCTAACCGAAGACCGCAGTCTGTGCGGATTGAAAATGACATCTGCACCTCGCTGACAGTGAACGCTGGCGTACTACAGAAGTGTGTGTTTAGCCTATTACTCTACTCTCTCTACACTCACAAATGTGTGGCTTGGCAGAACTCGAATGGCATTCAGAAGTTTGCAGTTGATACAGTTGTTGGCAGAGTTTCAGATGGTGATGATGGGGCGTACAGGAGCGAGATATACCAGACGGTTGAGTGGTGTCGCAGCAACATTCTTGCACTCAACGATAGCAAAACAAAAGAGCTAATTGTGGACTTCAGGAAGGGTGAGATGAGGAAACACAAACCAGTCCTTACAGAGGGATCAGAAGTGGATAGAATGATCAATTTCAAGTTCCTGGGTGTTAATATCTGAGTACCTAACCTGGACGCGCAACATGTTGATGCAGCTATAAAGAAGCCAATACAGGGGCTAAATTGCCTTCGGAGTTTGAGGAGATTTGGTTTGTCAACGAACACACTCAAAAATCTCTACAAATATACCATGGAGAGCATTTTGACTGGCTGCATTATTGTTCGTCTAGTATAGGGGAAGGTGGCTGTGTTGGGAGAAGAGAGATACTGCAGAAGATCAAAGTAAGTTACAAAAACCTGTAAAGTTAGTCAGCTCCATCAGCCTCTGAAGAGTTGAAGGCATCTTCATGGAGCGGTGCCTTAAGAAGGTAGTGTTCATCATTAAGGCCCCCACCACCCAGGACCTGCCCTCTTCTCATTGTTACTGCCGGGAAGGAGGTACAGTAGCCTGAAGGCACAGACTCAGCAATTCAGGAACAACTTCTCTCTCCCGCCCCCCGCCATCCAATTTCTAAATGGACATTGAACCTATGAACCCGACCACACTACTTTTTTTTAAAAAAATCTGTTTTTTTTGCATGTCTTGTTTTAACAACTATCATATATATATGTTTTCTCTATTTTTATTTATCATGTACTTCATCCCACTGCTGAACAAAGTTAACCAATATCACTATGTATGTCGATGATATTAAAGCTGATTCTGAAATAATTGTTTATTGCTTGTCTCATCTTGTTGTGTAACTTGGACAGACTTAACAAGAGTATTGATTGTTTAATGTTGCCGTTTTTATCATCTGGTTGACTTAGATGAGTGTTTGTCTGATTTCCAGGCGAGTAAAGTGTTTCACTGCTTGCTTATGAACAAACAGTTGCTGTACTTACCCACAGTCAGTGTCTGCAGTTTCACCCACCAAACCCATGAATTGGCTGCCGTACACTATTGAAGGAAATTAATGAGATTTCCTTGATTTGTTTTTTATCATCTTATCGAAAGGACAGACTGACTGGCAGAAGGGGTGGGGTGGCTCTGTTGGTGAGGAATGATATTCAGTCCCTTGCGAGGGGGGACATAGAATCAGGGGATGTAGAGTCAGTATGGATAGAACTGAGAAATTCTAAGGGTAGAAAGACCCTAATGGGAGTTATCTACAGGCCCCAAACAGCAGTCTGGATGTAGGGTGTAAGTTGAATGAAGAGTTAAAATTGGCATGTCGCAAAGGTAATGATACTGTTGTCATGGGGGATTTCAACATGCAGGTAGACTGGGAGAATCAGAATGGTACTGGACCCCAAGAAAGGGAGTTTGTGGGGTGCCTCCAAGATGGATTCTTAGAACAGCTTGTACTGGAGCCTAGCGGGGAGAAGGCAATTCTAGATTTAGTGTTGTGCAATGAACCAGATTTGATCAGGGACCTCAAGGTAAAGGAACCATTAGGAGGTAGTGAACATAATATGATATGTTTTAACCTACAATCTGAGAAGGAGAAGGGAAAATCGGATGTGTCAGTGTTACAGTTGAACAAAGGGAACTATGGAGCTATGAGGAAGGAGCTGGCTAAAGTTCAATGAAACAATACCCTAGCAGGGAAGACAGTGGAACAACAATGGCAGGTATTTCTGGGAATAATGCAGAAGGTGCAGGATTGGTTCATTCCAAAGAGGAAGAAAGATCCTAAGGGGAGTAAGGGGCGGCCATGGCTGACGAGGGAAGTCAAGGGCAGTATAAAAATAAAAGAGAAGAAGTATAACATAGCAAAGATGAGCAGGAAACCGGAGGACTGGGAAGCTTTTAAAGAGCAACAGAAGATAACAAAAAAGGCAATATGCCAAGAAAAAATGAGGTACAAAGGTAAACTAGCCAAGAATATAAAGGAGGATATTAAAAGCTTCTTTAGGTATGTGAATAGCAAAAAAATAGTTAAGACCAAAATTGGGCCATTGAAGACAGAAATGGGTGAATTTATTATGGGGAACAAGGAAATGGCAGAAGGGTTGAACAGGTACTTTGGATCTGTCTTCACTAGGGAAGACACAAACAATCTCCCAGATGTAATAGTGGCCAAAGGAACAAGGGTAAAGGATGAACTGAAGGAAATTTATATTAGGCAAGAAACAGTGTTGGATAGACTATTGAGTCTGAAGGCTGATACATCCCCAGGACCTGATGGTCTTCATCCCAGGGTACTTAAAGAAGTGGCTCTAGAAATCATGGACGCATTGGTAATCATTTTCCAATGTTCTATAGATTCAGGAACAGTTCCTGCTGACTGGAGGGTGGCTGATATTGTCCCATTTTTCAAGAAAGGCGGGAGAGAGAAAACAGGGAATTATAGACCGGTTAGCCTGACGTCAGTGGTGGGAAAGATGCTGGAGTCAATTATAAAAGAGGAAATTACGACACATTTGGATAGCAGTAGAAGGATCAGTCTGAGTCAGCATGGATTTATGAAGGGAAAATCATGCTTGACTAATCTTCTGGAGTTTTTTGAGGATGTAACTATGAAAATGGACAAGGGAGAGCTAGTGGATGTAGTGTACCTGGACTTCCAGAAACCTTTTGATAAAGTCCCACATAGGAGATTAGTGGGCAAAATTATGGCACATGGTACTGGGGGCAGAGTACTAACATGGATTGCAAATTGGCTGGCTGACAGGAAACAAACAGTAGTGATTAACGGGTCCCTTTCGGAATGGCAGGCTGTGACCAATGGGGTACCGCAAGGTTCGGTGCTGGGATTGCAGCTATTTATAATATACATTAATGATTTAGATGAGGGGATTAAAAGTAACATTAGCAAATTTGCCGATGACACAAAGCTGGGTGGCAGTGTGAAATGTCAGGAGGATGTTATGAAAATGCAGGGTGACTTGGACAGGTTGGGTGAGTGGGCAAATGTATGGCAGATGCAGTTTAATGTGGATAAATGTGAGGTTATCCACTTTGGTGGCAAGACCAGGAAGGCAGATTACTATCTAAATGGGGTCAAGTTAGGAAAAGGGGAAGTACAATGAGATCTAGGTGTTCTCGTACATCAGTCAATGAAAGCAAGCATGCAGGTACAGCAGGCAGTGAAGAAAGCTGATGGCATGCTGGCATTTATAACAAGAGGAATTGAGTATAGGAGTAAAGAGGTCCTTCTGCAGCTATACAGGGCCCTGGTGAGACCCCACCTGGAGTATTGTGTGCAGTCTTCGTCTCCAAATTTGATGAAGGGCATTCTTGCTATTGAGGGAGTGCAGCGTAGGTTCACAAGGTTAATTCCCGGAATGGCGTGACTGTCATATGTTAAAAGATTGGAGCGACTATGCTTGTATACATTGGAATTTAGAAGGGTGAGAGGGGATCTGATTGAAACATATAAGATTATTAAGGGATTGGACACACTGGAGGCAGGAAGCATGTTCTTGCTGATGGGTGAGTCCAGAACTAGAGGCCACAGTTTAAGAATAAGGGGTAGGCCATTTAGAACAGAGATGCGGAAAAACTTTTTCACCCAGAGCGTGGTGGATATGTGGAATGCTGTGCCCCAGAAGGCAGTGGAGGCCAAGTCTCTGGATGCATTCAAGAGAGAGTTAGATAGAGCTCTTATAGATAGCGGGGTCAAGGGGTATGGGGAGAGGGCAGGAACAGGGTACTGATTGTGTATGATCAGCCATGATCACAGTGAATGGCGGTGCTGGCTAGAAGGGCTGAATGGCCTACTCCTGTACCTACTGTCTATTGTCTATTGTCTATTTAAATGGGAGGAGTGCGCTCGATTGTTGTTTGCTATTCACATTACTACATAAAAATTTAATGAAACCTAGAACACTTTCACTAATAATAAAATAAACAATAATTGTTAATGATCACTTACAGAAAGTGACGAAAAATCGTCAACAAGAGACAATCGCATCAGAAGCATTTCAGGGTGTCTCTGTTTAAAAATAACCCACTATAAAAAGTGCAGCACTTGAACAAAAACAAAATAATCAACGACGGTCGAATCAGATTTCGAAAACACTCTGGGGAACAAATCAACTTTCAAGATTCATTTATTAACCAAGAATGTATACATTATACAACCCTGAGATTTACTTGTCACAGGTAGCCACAGATCAAGAAACCCGAAAGAACCCAAGTAAAGAAAAAATAATATATATAAGTAAGCAAGTAAGTAAGACCAATACTCGATGGACAAGAGAAAGGAAAAAAACAAAATCAGTCAAACAATTGAAGCGAACAACCGCATTCGGAACCAAAATTGAGTCCCCAGATCCGAACCCCAGAGTAGGCCCAAAGCCTCGCTTCTCAGTTCATCATACTAGTGGGCACATGGAGCACAGCAGCCATGGAGAGAGGAGTGCCCATCGCGAACAGTGAGTGAAATCGGCTCTCGTCCTTACCGACACCTCGTCTTTTCAGTCCTTCTGGGCCGTCGTTCGAATTATCCCAACGACGGAACAGCGAAAGGCCTGGAGAGAGGAATGAAGATTGCGGAAAGCAAATGAAATTGGTTCTCATCTCCAATCTGCGCCGGCTTTTCCATTGTCTAAATAGCGAATTGTACTGTGACCCAACTGCAGCCAAAGGCTCCGGACCTAGACCACGCCGTCCAGAGACTCGCTCCGGGCCCAGATTCCATCGCCGATCAGCTCAATGCCCAGAGTGATCCAAAGTCTCACCCTGACACTGGCATCTTCCAAATCACACAGTCATGCTGACCTGGCCACGAGAAAGGACACTTGGAAACAATGGATTCACTTTCCGTTCATTGCTGCTCATCCGTCACCCTGACCAAAGGCTCCCGTACTTGGGACTGACTGATCGGAAACGCAATTCAGTTGCCTGTAGACAATCTGATCATCGGGCATTTCCCAGGAATCACCAGCTACAATGCGCAATATTTCAAGCCTCCCTGAACAGCCTTGGTCATTCCCAACCAGTTGCAGTTGTTGTCCGGATTCTAACAAAGAGAATTATTCATTAATTATTTTGTGTCAAAAGATGAAAACAAAGCATGTTTTCTGGATGTTTCAATCAAAAGGAAAGGAGAGATTTACTGAGAGTTGTGAGGTTTAGAACCGGAGTCTAAGAAACGAAAGGGAATGATGACCACAGATCACCCTGTCTAATTTTGTTTTGTGAGGGACATTTCAGCTCAGAATTATCATTTACCTATTAATTTACGTTACTGAAAATCTGCTTTCCACGCGATGATATTTTATTATATCACACTCATTCCGACAAAGTTCAGAGGATTACGTTTGCCGCACGGTCTTTGACCTCACCTACATGGGACATCAGACCGACAGACCATCCACTGTCAACTGAATCACTGACCATAAATGCGGCAATGTTCTCCCAGCCCAGGCGACCATTCAACGTTCTTCTTGGAAAGTGAGAATTGGGATCTCAACATTATTTTCCAATTTTAAAATTCTCCTGATATCATGACATTTGAGGAAGCAAACAAGCAAACTCTCTGAAGATTTACAACTTTCTTCAGTCATCTGATGCACCAGCCTTCATTCTGGTGAACAGTTCTTGGACGAAATGCTGAAAGCTGCGACAGCACCGAATGTGCTCGTGGTGGTGGAATTCCCTACAGGGGCTTGGCAACAACATCAAATTAGACAGTCAAATCCTGAAGTATGTACGTGTCAAATGCTCCTGCCTCACCTAATGGACGAAAGACCACCAGACATTAATGCCCTTGATGTCAAACTCATCTGACTACCCCTCAGAGGTTTGTCTGTCTTTGTTGGCATTAGTGGGGGTGACCACCGCACAGTCCTCTGGAGAGATAAATTCCACATTCAAGCCAAGGACATACTTATTGAAGCACATTACACTAATAACCTCTCAAAGTCCAACCCTACATCCCCATCGTGAAAGGTGGAAGTAGGTAAAGCCGGCCAGTAGGGCTGTGGTGAAGCTGTACAGGCCAATCCCCTGTATAGTGAATAGTGAATACAATAGATTACAGAAACATTGATGGACTCCAACCAGACTATCAGTTTGAGAGAAGAGGCTCATCGTCGAGTGAGGACATGACACAGCGCAGGGAAAGTCATCAGGACCCTGCACAGCCGAAAACTCTTTTGCCACAAAGTCCAGATCTACCTTTTGTACCTGGAATGTGAGGCCATGTACCAGGCAGGGAAGTTCACCATCATAGCAAATGAGATGAAAAGGTGCAAACTGTCACTTCTTGGACTATGTGAGACAGGATGGATGCCATCTGGGGAGTCTCGACTGACAGACGGGCTAAGTATTATCTACTCAGGCCATCAGAGCAACGATGTGAAAGACATAGTGGAATTAGCGATAGTAAATTGGTAGCCAAGGTAAATTGTGATATGTCATGCTTGCTGGACAGAAATAAAACAGAATGTAATGGACGTTTCTATGCAATCTCAAAAGCACAGGATTAGCCAATCATTGTAGTCCAACTGATCACCATTTTATCTTACTTTGACAGTCAATCACAAATCTTTGATCTCTTTAACGTCTGGGAATAGCAGGCATATCCAGGTCACAGATGATCCTGGAAGTTGATTTCCTTTTACCATACCTCAGTGTGATCACCAGCGGGCACCAGAGTCCCCCAGGCACTGATGCTCCTCCACCCCGATTATTAGTTACTTTCACTTGTGCCTTGTTTCTCTGTTTAAGTTCTCTCTGTTTTGTTTCTCTTCGCTCAGTCTTGGGTTTAGCTTCTCTGTGTGCAGTGATTTTCAAATTCAAGCCAGTAGTGTCTACAAATCTACAAGTGAAGATTCTTTGTTCAACTGCATCCTTGTGTCTGGTCTCCTCAACACTGGGGTCTACCTGATCTTAGCTCTCCCTGGTAGTCCACTGTTTGAAGATAGAGAACTTTGCTATAACAAATCGGATCAAACCCAGCCTGGCAACCACTCATTGTGACACTTTTCAAGAGGAAAGCTTCATCAATAATGTTGAACAGAATGGAGGAAGCTACTAAAAGTTTGTAAGATCCGGATGGGTGTTAATGGAATACATGTCAACAGATGCCATATTTTACAGGTTGATGCATCTCAATAATTAAAATACCATATTAACATTTTCATTGGGGAAGGTGAAGTGCAATGGCGCCCACATGTGGCTGCAGGCAAGAATTACTCTTCCTGCCTTTAAAATCGGGCACTCGTCCCTCTGAACATTAAGAGAAGCTCACGGAGAACATGAGCCATGAGCTATCCTAAATACATTTACTAATAATTAAGCATTCATATATAATTTCACTACACCTCTCGTCAGTCCATCCTCACTCTCCACCTTCCAGAACTCTCAGCTCATTATGTCAAATATCTTTTATGACACTCTTCGTTTCATCCATCAGCATACGGACGCAAATACAGGACTGAATTTGCGCTACATTGACGAATTATGGGAGAATTTTACAGCAAAAAAGACTATCCAGTTCCCTGTAGACTGCTCAAATGTCTCCCTTTGAGTTTCTTCGACACTTTTCGGTGGTGATATGGACGCACATGAAATAGGTCGAGGTACGAACTCTGTTCCTTCCGATGACACCGCACTCCCCAACTCCCGAACCGTGCCTGGGTGTGTTTAGAGAGGGGGTATGCTGTTTTATGGGACGAGAGCGGGATTTCTGAGAAAGTTTGACCCCCAACCCGAAAGCTGATTGTTTTGTGGATAATAATGTTTGCATTTTAATTTGAAATCGTCATTGGCTTTATTCACCGCTCCTCATCGTGTGTATTTTACGAGTGAATAAACTTTTGCGGCTTTATCTAAAAAGAAAATTATGGAGGTGAACAAACAGTCGCCATTTCAGGCTGAAACCCTTCAAACGCACTGGAAAGTTGGGGGCAGAAGCCAGAATAGAAAGAAGGAATCTAATTGGAGAAGGTTCCTCTCCTGCATGAATAATAGCTGCAACGAATATCTATCTGCACGTCTACGTATTCTGGACCGCGATGCATGGGAACTCGTCTGGAACATCTGAGCAGAAATTCGGCATCCCTAGGCAGCCTCGGATCAGTATTGAAAAGGTACCGTAAATCAGTTTGTTTCATTCTGGGTGCTGGTTAGTCTACCTCCCATCCCTTTAGGGATCGCCAGTTTAAAGTCATTGATGCCCAGTTCAGAAAAACACAACTCATTTCCCACCACATTTTCTTTGACACCGAGCGCTCTGAGATTCATATTTTAATATATACATTAGAAAGTACCGTGATAATGGTTCTTTTGATTATTGTTCTTTTAATAAAATTAACAGAGTAATATATTACATATTTCATTTGTTGTTTTAAAAATCCTCATGGGACCTACTTTAATGTACCCTTACAGCCTACTGAGTTTATGGCAGCCTACAGAAAATATCCTTCCTGAACAATTTGCCCAATAGCCCACACAATTCATGTTCCCATCAATCCCATCACTTGCCTGCACTTTGGCCACTTACAGTGGCCAAGTAACCTGAAACGGAGCATTTGAGAAAAACTCATTCCAACGCAGAAATAAAGGGTTAAAGCGGGAATAACAGCTGACAAAATAGAACCTAAATTCCTGAAGCTCTGAGGTGAGAACTTTAACCCTCACTTACCTGATGTGATAATGTTAAAGGTTGCATGATTTCCAGCCCATGATTTGAGCTACTGATTAGTCGAATTTGCTCATGGAAAGGATGTTTACTGTCATGTGTATGTTGGACAGGTCCACTAAAGTTAAAACATTAATGTTATTTTGAATCTGTGCTGTGCATTACCCAAAGAAAAAAGAATGTAGTTCTTGAATGACATTTCATTTCATTAATGGTTAATGATTAATCAGAGAATGGGTTTTCATGAAACAGTATTTAGGCAGAACTGCATGTTGAAAAAATATTAAACCACACTGGCAAATCAAAAGCTACATTCTTAGCATTTCTTAAAGTCACCCAATTCTGGATTATCATGACCAACCAATTAATGACTTTTTAACTCATTTGTTTTCCCATCAGCTTGCATTGCTGTTCAATGTAATGAATGGCATTTTCCTTGCACAATCTTCAGACTGCTGTGCCGGGTTCTGATTTTAATCTTTGTAGCTATTACATTCATAAACTGGAGAAGAATTTATTGAAAGTATGCCTAGAATTTAATTCACTACACATGATAGAAACATAGAAAACCTACAGTACAATACAGGCCCTTCGGCCCACAAAGCTGTGCCAAACATGTCCTTACCTTAGAAATTACTTGGGTTACCCATATCCATCTATTTTTCTGAGTTCCATGTACCTGTCCAAGAGCTTCCTAAAAGGCCCTATCATATCCGTCTCCACCACCGTTGCTGGCAGCCCATTCCAGGCAATCACCACTCTCTGTGTAAAGAAAAACTTACCTACTTCCGAGCACCCAAACTGTGCCCTCTCATGCTAGCCATTTCAGCCCTGGGAAAAAGCCTCTGACTATCTATATGATCAATGCCTCTCATCATCTTATACACCTGTATCAGGTCACCTCTCATCCTCCGTTGCTCCAAAGAGAAAAGGGTGAGTTCACTCAACCAATTCTCATAAGGTATGCTCCCCAATCAGGCAACATCCTTGTAAATCTCCTCTGCACCCTTTTTATGTTTTGACTTCCTTCCTATAGTGAGGCGACCAGAACTGAGCACAGTACTCCAAGTGGTGTCTGACCAGGGTCCTATATAGCTGCAACATTACCTCTTGGCTCTTAAACTCATTCCTATGATCGATGAAGGCCAATGCACCATATGCCTTCTTAAACACAGAGTCAACCTGCGTAGCAGCTTTGAGTGTCCTATGGACTCAGACCCCAAGATCACTCTGATCCTCCTGATCCTTCCCACCGCCAAGTCTTACCATTAATACTAATATTCTGCCATCATATGTGACCTACTAAAATGAACCACCTCACACTAATATGGGTTGAACTCCATCTGCTACTTCTCAGCCCAGTTTTGCATCCTATCAATGTCCCGCTGTACCCTCTGACAGCCCTCCACACTATCCACAGCACCCCCAACCTTTGTGTCATCAGTAGGTTTACTGACCCATCCCCCCCCTCCACCTAGTCATCCAGATCATTTATGAAAATCACAAAGAGCAGGGGTCCCAGAACAGATCCCTGAGGCACACCACTGGTGACTGACCTCTATGCAGATCTCCTCCGGTTCCATTCACACTTTTCCACTGTCACACTTGATTGGTCCTATTCTCTCACGTCTTATCCTCTTGCTCATCACATACTTGTAGAATGCCTTAGGGTTTTCCTTAGCCCTGTCTGCCAAGGCCTTCTCATGGTCCCTTCTGGCTCTTGAAATTTCATTCTTAAGCTCTGTTCTGCTAGCCTTATCTTCTAGATTTCTATCATGACCTAGTTTTTTGAACTGTTCATAAGCTTTTCGTTTCTTCTTGACTAGATTTGCAACAACCTTTGTATACCACGGTACCCATACCCTACCATCCTTTCCCTGCCTCGTTGGGACATACCTATGCAGAACTCCATGCAAATATCCCCTGAACATTTGCCATATTTCTTCCATACATTTCCCTGAGAATATCTATTCCCAATTTCTGCTTCCAAGTTCCTGCCAGATAGCCTCATATCTCCCCTTACTCCAATTAAACACTTTCCTAACTTGTCTGTTCCTATCCCGCTCCAATATTAAGGTAAAGGAGATAGATTTGTGATCACTATCTCCAAAATGCTCTCCCATTGAGAGATCTGACACCTGACTAGGTTCATTTCCCAATACCAGATCAAGTACAGCCTCTCCTCTTGTAGGCTTACCTACATATTGTGTCAAGAAACCTTCTTGAACATACCTAAGAAACTCCATCCCATCTAAACCCCACCCCCACCTCGCTCTCGGGACATGCCAATTGATATTTGGGAAATTAAAATCTCCCACTACAACAACCCTGTTATTATTACACATTTCCAGAATCTGTCTCCCTATTTGCTCCCTGATGTCCCTGTTACTATTGGGTGGTCTATTAAAAAAAAACACCCAGTAGAATTATTGACCCCTTCCTGTTCCTAACTTCCACCCACAGAGACTCAGTAGGCAATCCCTCCATGTCTTCTTCCTTTAATGCAGCCGTGACACTATCTCTGATCAACAGTGCCATGCCCCCACCTCTTTTGCCTCCCTCCCTGTCCTTTCTGAAGCATCTAAAGCCTGGCACTCGAAGTAATCATTCCTGCTCCAGAGCCACCCAATTCTCTGTAATGGCCACAACAGCATCATAGTTCCAAGTATTGATCCAAGCTCTAAGGTAATCTGTGACAATCAGGCAACAATCTAAAATACGATGCAATTGGCCTGATATCTGATTTGGTATGATGAAACTACACTGCAAAAGAGAATTTAAAAAAACTTTAGGCCCCAGTAGGTTACATTTGTACCTGTTTTAATCATGTAAATTTGTCTCAGGAGCATATCTATGAACTAACAATACACAAGTTTAGAACTTAGTAAATTAAGTAAAGAAGAAAGTACATAACAACACTAATGAATCCAATGTTCAAATCTGTAAATAGTTCAAGTGAGCTGGTGCAACGTGCTCCCACAAGTAACTGCTAATGCAACACGTCTTCTGAAGATGGCTTCTTCCAGATCATTTTTCTCTCTTTTGATGGCACTGTAACCCACAGAATGCTGGAGGAACTCAGTAGTTCAGGCAGTATCTGTGAAGAGGGATAAACAGTTGATGTTTTGGTTTGCAGCCCTTCATCAGAATTTGATGAAGTCAAATTACTATAAACTGATTATTACTCCCCATAGATGGTGCCTGACCTGCTGAGTTGCTACAGCATTCTGTGTGCATTACTCTGGATTTCCAACATCTGTGGGATCTCTTGTGTTTTTGATGTCACCATTCCTGATCACAGCCTCTTTGATGATGATTGTGTAAAGTAGGTGCCACGACATTTCCATTAGAGACTGGTTACTTCCTCTGAAATCTGAAGTCCAGGGAAGAAAGCATGGGAGCACTCAATGCTCACTCTATAATATCAATGTCATAATGTCTACTGTTTACTTCAATTATATTGCCCCTTTTCCTCACACAAACTAAAGAATCATTAATGCAGCAGAGCATTGAATTAATTGCCAAGGTTTAAAGTAATTGAGTTTACTTCACACATTTCAATGATTTACTCTGTATTCTTACATTGCTTCCACAATATTTTGTGATGTTTTGGTGATTGTAGCCAAATAAAGACAACATTATTTCACACTCTGCACCGAAGTCGATTCTGTGTCCATCTGCTATACAAGGAGGAATCGTTGGCATGTTTGAGGAAACTTTTGATGCAATTTGAAATGAAGAGAATTGACCTGGATCATGAAATTTCCTTCTCTCTGCTTAGTTGCTGCCTGATTTGATGTGTATTTCCCTCAGTTTCACACTCTGCACTGGTTAATTCTGTGTCCATCTGCTGTACAAGGAGTAATCATTGGAATGTTTGATGGAATTTTTGATGCAGTTTCAAATGAAGAGAATTGACTTGGATCATGAAATTTCCTTCTCACTGCTCAGTTGCTGCCTGATTTGCTGAGAAATTTCCATCAGTTGGTTTTCATTTCAGTTTTCGAGCAACTGTGGAATTTTCACTTACTTTTCACCAAGTGGGCAAGGGAATCCATGAAGATAGAAGCAAGACGATTTATCAATCTGTTTACCATAGAGTTTCTATGGGAGGAATGCCACAGAACATTCATGACAAATAAGCATTTAATAGGGTAAGATCTTTTCAGTCCTCAGTTTTCAACTGATAAAAAAAACAGCTTATATTGATGATTAGATATAATTAAATTCACTAATACTGGACTTGCAGTGGAATAGACTGAATGTAATATGCACAATCAGAAATGGCGTGCTTTGAATCAATTCACAGGCGTGTATTTCATATCTGAAGTAGTTTGGAATAGTTTGAGATATCGGATGTGACACAGCACTGGTATCATCCGGAGCCATTTACTCCAACTAATCATAAAGGATGAGTTAAGCTGAATCGGAGTTGAAAAGGATATTACCAGAGCTTAATTTATAGTTACAATTGAGATGTAAAGTTTTATGTTTATTTCAATTACATCTAACTTATTTTGTTATCTTGCAATATTTTGTATTATTCCTTTCTTTTTGAGTTGTGATTTATTAACAAGTATAAATAAACTACTTAGAATAATTCTAACTTGCTGTGCGGTATGGGTAAGTGTTCATGCGAAACTCACAGAACCTGCAGAAGGCAGAATTATCGACAACTATTTGAGTATTTTAAGTGAGATCTAAATGTCCAAGGCTTCACTGATCCTGGACCTTGCTATGAGCTTTGGGCCAAATACTCTAATGGTGTTTTTTAAAATTATTCAGAGCTTGTCTTGAAGGTAAGTTAAACTGTACAGGTCAACAAGCACTAAACACTGGCTGTGATATTCTTCCCGATAGTTAACATCAGATGGTTGGGGTGGCACTTGATCTTTCAGACCATGGTTTACAACGTCTTAATTGATACAGACATTTATACTCTGCAACCAAGTATTAGCTATCATTTTGCCTATACAGTTATATTTTTAAACAAGTAATTGGCTGAATAATGCAAGGTGCTGCTAATTATTGCCTGGCAGCCCACCTAGCTGTGCCTTCTATACACAAATGTTTATTGGTAAATCCTTCACGTACACTTCTGAAGGCAGATATAGCTTAATTTTAAAGTTTAATTCAAAGGCTGCCAACCCACTTCAGTATTGAATAAGAAACATTTCCAGGAACAAATGTAGTCAAAGTGAACATTATCGAGTAGAATAACAGCAGGATTTGGTATTAGATAACATCAAATTATTAACCACGGCATGATATAAATTCACTGTTTAGATGTTTGTACAGCTCAGTTAATCAGTTTCAAAGGCAACTTTCACCACTCTTTCTGCATTCTCTGTAAGATCCTTCAGTGCAGCTTTCAGTATCTTGTACGTCATGAGAAATGATGAGCCTGCTCCAAAAATGCTACCGATAACTGGGACAAAGTCAAGAGTGAATTCCAGGGCTGAAACGGTAACAGCAGCAGCACCCCAAGATAACCTCATAATTACATCTGTGCTTATTTCCCCCAGCAATGGACCTTTTACTGTCGCCTTTAGCCCTTCCACAGGTTTTCCTGCTCTCTCGGCCAGTCGTTGAAGAGAAGCATCATCCAGACACAGGCATTTCCGGAAATAGACAATGGCTCCAATCAATATACTGATATCACAAGCGAGAGAGAAGCCGGGAACTGGGGCCGCTCCGCATGCCCCAGAGAGTGTTGCAAACATCCAGATATGTTTACTCAGAATCTTATATTTCTTCTGAACTATCTCCACATTTAGATTTGGAAGGTTCAGGACAAAGATCCTTTTCTTTACATTATTTAGATCACCTTCGAGTCCTTCATTTAACCGAATGAAATCAAAATGATCAGGGTCTAAACTGGATATCAGGAACACAGCTGGATGTAGAAACCCGTCCTTTTCCAACTTCACGAAAGTATCTCTTCGAATCTTTTCCAGCTCCTCTTCTTCATTAATAACCTTTTTCTGTTTCCTTGTGGAATTAAGATCAGCATCAACCTTAGAGCGGACAAAGTAGAATTGTTTCCCCAGCCTTTTAATCTCTTTGGCAAGTTTTACATCATTTTCTTTGAATCGACAAGTGGAGATGATGATAAAGAAATCATATCTTTTGAATTTCATTTTTCTGAGATATTTAGCTGCAGGAAATTCTTCAGTTCCAATCCCCGGCAGGTCCCAATATCGAACATTGGGCAGAGTGGGATGTGAGTACCCGGCTGGCTCCATTGTTGTTTCTGTGGTCCCAGATTTAGCTGCTCCCGGATCATCGCTCTGAAGTCCTCTCATGGCATTGATGAAGGTGGATTTCCCTGTACCTGATTCTCCCGTCACTGCGATGTTAAGCTCTGTTTTGTCCAGATCAGTTACTTTCTTCTTTATCAGTAGTTTAACTTTTTCCAGCCCACCTGTTTCAAAATCAGATTTCAGTTTGCTCAGTTCTTTTGGTGTGAAGAATGAGGGGGTCTCAGTCTCTGTCACCTGTTCACTGAAAGAAAATATGTTCCATTAAAGTTGTCAACTGAAACAACTTCCATTTATATTTCATAGCATGGCATTCACAGAACATCCTCATGTCAGTCCCTACTAGGAATGGTCCAAGTGCTCTTTGCCGTTAAAATTTGCTACCCAACAGCTATCCATATTCATTATTATAATGTGCATAAGCACATGTAGAGTCATTGTAAAGTGCAGTACAGAAACATTATGCACCTGCACCGTAACCCTCCATATTCCTATTACTGATGTACCTATCCAAAATACCCTTTAATGTTAAAATCGAGCTCACAAGCATCACTTATGCTGGCAGCTCATTCCACACTCTCATGACCCTCTGATCGGTTAATATGCTTTGACTCTGCTTAACCCCCATTGATTTAACTATCGGACCACGTAGATCTCAACCTGTTTGTCCATAGAGCAACATATTCACATACTTTTACCATTTTATTTCTATATACCCATGTTGCTTCACCATGTCATCTCTTCTCAGTTCAACAAAGTAATCTTAGCTTTTGCCTCTCTGAAATGATATTGCTGGGGAAGTAGGTGATGGGAAATTTTGAGCACATGAAGCCCTATATTGTGAGGGGTGCTAGTAATCAGTTGATAGGGTGGAGAAGAGGAGAGGTCATCAGAGGTTCCTATGCAGATGATGCTTTCTGTCTGCAGTGTGGTGAATCAATGGGAATGGAAACAGCTCATTTCAGACCTGGCATGCTTCAGTCATTGATACTCCTTACCACAGTCAATAATCTAGTTTCAGCACATACAGTTCTGGATGATGCTGCACAGTCAAATATTTGGAGGGGAAAAAGAGAGGAACATTTTCCAAGAACATGCCCGTCCTCAACTATGGTCAGTGCTAATGGTGTGGCTGAAATAGTCACAAGCATGCTGTTTGATAACCAGGTCAAATGGGGATGGGACCAGGCAACTTTCTGAATATAGTACAGAAGACTTAGACTCTTTCTATGTAGGTATCTACACAACAAGATGTAACATTGCTCAGGTGTCAAATCCAGTATGAGTAATGATCACCAAATCTATCTACGTTAAAACATTAACAAAGCAATGGGCCTTGCTGTCATGGGCTCTTAAGAAGCACCTATTCACAAGCACCCCTAAGCATAATTTGGATTTCATCTGTGACAATTTGACCTTCAAACCTCATTTTCAACGTAGTTGAATTGTGGCCATGAGAGCTTTTTCCCATACATAATGAAAACTGTCATTGACCCCAGGCTAAAACATCATTGAGTGTGGCAAACAGAACCACACTCTTTCAGTGGGCAATAAGAAGAATGCAGATCAACAGTTAGGGAGTTAGTCCATATAAACTGGAGTTTGGAATAGCAATACTGAGATCTGTTTGGGGGTCATTGAAACGTGAAGATCTCCTTGATTGGAAGTTTCATGAGCCAATAAAATATGTGGTTTAAGTGTATTTTTGAAGTGGGCAGTGTTAGAGTAGTGAACTGAGGCTTTGGGTCAAGAGACTTCAACGAGAAGAGGAGGAGACCAAGATCTCAGAAGCCATTTTGCATTGGCGATTGTGTGAATGGGTCAGTAGAGTGGTCTGACATCTGAGACTTTGGCTTGAGAGGCCTTGGTCAGGAAACACAGATAAGAAGAGGTAAGTTATGTTATACATTATTGTGCAAAAATCTTAGGCACACATGTATATAACCCCACTCCCGACCCAGCACTCCAGCCTCACCATTCCCAACATCCGTTGCTCCCAACAGATTGTTACAAACTCAAAGGTTAATTTATTAGCAAAGTACAAATGGAGTAAACAACTGAGATTTTTCTTCTCCAGATAGGCATGAAATAAAGAAAACCATGGATTCAGTTCAAAGAGTTCAAACAGCAAAACCACCACGACCCTGCACAAAAAAAGAAAGGCAACACCATCTTTACCCCAGCCTGAAAACCTGCACAAATTCATCAAGAACATCGGCCCCTAAAAAAATGCAGCAAGAACATCAGCCCTACTCTCCACTCCGTATTGACAAATACAGTACTGTGCAAAGGTCTCAAGCATGTTATATAATATATAAAATGCTATATATTATATATGTTATATAATATATAAAATAGGGATACAGGATCGGGTGCTGTGTTTTAGCTCCATGATGTGGGAGCTGGTGGGCTCCATTGAAGTTCCTGGTTACCAAATCTACAGCAAGTGTTAGTTTCTCGAGGAACTTGGGCTTAAATTTGAGGAACTGGAATCTGAGCTTCAAACATTGTGATGCATCAGGGAGGAGGAGAGTTACCTGGAATCTGTGTTTAGTCTGTGATCAGAGCCGAGATATTGTGACTGTGAGTCATACAGAGTCATACAGCATGGATAGTGAGGCACTTGGGGAATGGGGGTTCCAAGAAGAAGTGCTGGAGGAGTCTCAGCTCCTGAACTTGCCCAATAAGTCTGAATTGATGCAATACACACAAAAAGCTGGAGGAACTCAACAGGCCAGGCAGCAGCTATGGACAAGACTAAGCAGTCAACATTTCAGGCTGAGACCCTTCGTGCTAACTGTGAGGATGAGACTGAGGGCTGTAGGGAAGACGAGCAACCAAACCATTGCTCTATGGTCATGGAGCTGTCTGGTGACTGGGTCAGGGGCAGCTCATCTAAATTGCAGAAAAATTATGCTTGGGAAGTGGAAAGATTTGTTTTTCTTTTGTGGTTCATGTGGGTACCAGTGAAAAGGGAAGAGTTTCCACCGAGGAAACTTAAGAAGCTAGGGACTAAATTAAAATGCAGAAACAAACAGATATTAATCTCTGGATTGTTACCTGAGCAATGTGCAATTTGCTCAGGGTTAATGAGATCAGAAAGCTCAATGTGCTGTCAAGGTTTGGTGTGGGAGAAGTGGGTTTGAATTTGTGGAATATTAGCCCCAGTATTGGAGAAAGAGGGCTGTTCCAATGGGGCAGGCCCCACCTGAAATATGCTGGGACCAGAATCCTGGCAAATCACATAACTTGGGCTATGGTTATGGCTTTAAAATCTAGGGGGGGAATTGAACAGGTTGGAGAAGTCAGGATAACATTAAAGAGAAGGAGAATCCAGGAAAGGTTACAGAAGTCTCCAAATTAATTAATAACACAAAGTTTAGAAAGGGATACAAAGGAAGATAGAAAAGAGATGTAAAGAGGGTAACATTATGTCAGCCATGTGAGATTACAATAGGCAGAGTTTTTGGAAAATCAGTTTGGTACTCAATTCCAAGAGAAAGAGTTTGTAGAATGCCTATAAGATGAATTTTTCAAACAGGTTCCGGTTGAGACCATGAGGGAAAATTCCGGTTTAGGCGTTGCGTAATCAGATTTAATTAAGAAGCCTAAGTTAAAGGAACCCTCAGGAGCCAAACATCATACTAGTATAGAATACACCCTGCAGTTTGAGTGGGACAAGATAAAATTGAATGTATCAATATTACAGAGCATTAAATCATTGCTTTTATATTCTAGTCCACCCAAAATGAATATTATCTTTGCATTTCCCTTCCTCATCAACAATTGAACCATCAAATGAACCTTTAGGGAATCCTATACGAGGACTCCCAAGTCCCTTTGCACTTTAATTTTTTTAAAAAAATTTCTTCCCCATTTAGAAAATAGTGTACATGTTTATTCCTTCTACCAACATACCTTTCCATATATTACCCAACATTGTACTCCTTGCCATTTCTTTGCCCATTCTCTTTATCTGTCTAACTCCTTCTGTAGCCTCCCTCCTTCCTCAAGTCTACTTGTCCCTCCACCTATCTTCATATCTCCTGCCACAAAGGCATCAATTCCATCATCCAAGTCATTGATATACAATTTAAAAAGAAGAGTAAGTGTTGGGACCCCAGCAGAACACCACTAGTGACTGGCAGCCAATTCTGAAGTCACACTCTGGATAGCAATAAAAAGCTGATCTTTCAGGCCGAGACTCTTCATCAGTCCTGAAAGGTCTCGGCCTGAAACATTAGTTTTTTATTCCTTTTCTACATGGCTGCTAAAGACTAGTACTGTTCCATTGATGTCAGTGTTGGAAGAAACAGGGATTCTGCAGAAGGACTCGGACAGATAGGAAATAGGAAAAGAAGTGGCAAGAGGAATGCCATGTGGTGAAGTGTATGGTCAGGCATTTGGGTAGAAGGAATAAAAATATAGATTATTTTCTAATGTGGTAAGTAAGACAAATGCAACATTTGTGAGGACTAGAATATTATAGGAAGGATGTAATGATGAGGCTTTATTAGGCATTGGACAGACTGCACTTGGAGTATTATGAGCGTTTTTGTGCCCCATATTTATAAAAGGATATGCTACCTGGGGAGGCCATAATAAATGAAATACTCTCATAATATGCAGCTATGTAGGACCCCGGTCAGACCCCACTTGGAGTACTGTGCTCAATTCTGGTCGCCTCACTACAGGAAGGATGTGGAAACCATGGAAAGGGTGCAGAGGAGATTTACAAGGATGTTGCCTGGATTGGAGAGCATGCTTTATGAAAACAGGTTAAGTGAACACTGCCTTTTCTCCTTGGAGCGACGGAGGATGAGAGGTGACCTGATAGAGGTATATATGACAATGAGAGGCATCGATTGTGTGGATCGTCAGAGGCTTTTTCCCAGGGCTGAAATGGTTGCCACAAGTGGACACAGGTTTAAGGTGCTGGGGAGTAGGTAGAGAGGAGATGTCAGGGGTAAGTTTTTTAACACAGAGAGTGGTGAGTGCGTGGAATGAACTGCTGGCAATGGTGGTGGAGGTGGATATGACAGGGTCTTTTAAGAAACTTTTGGATAGGTTCATGGAGCTTAGAAAAATAGAGGGCTATGGATAAGCCTAGTAATTTCTAAGGTGGGGATATGTTCCGCACAACTTTGTGGGCCAAAGGGTTTGTATTGCACTGTAGGTTTTCTATGTTTCTATGTTTCTATAACACTTTGGCCACCCTGGGCGACCTCTGATCCTTGGTAGGGAAAGCTTGTGCATATCTGTTGTATTGATCCATGATGACTAAGATATTCACTGTGTTGCCAGCATCGGGTTCTATTGACAGGAAATCCATACACACCAGGTGAAGTTTTAAGGGAATTGGGGCCGCAAGAAATTATTTTTGGACTCTTGTAAATAACAGGTTAAAATTAAGTGCCAGCTTGTGTGTGCAAAGTTTGGCCTTCACTAAAGAATCTGCTTTCAGCTTGTTTAGATGAATGACTCACAGCTGGGAAAGATGTGGGAGTTGAATCCACACACATTATGTCTCACGGTTTCGCACCACTGAACTAAGTTCATTCCTCTATATAATATCTGATAAATAGTGGACAGAACATTCATTTTTTAAATTAAAACCTTGATTTAATGGACTTTCTTATCTAAGTAATTAAGTTTTGTTCTAACTGACTTGGTGGGAATATCTATTGAACTGAGTTCTCTTTGTCTTGCTAGTTCTATAAATTGTAACGTTTCTGCATGCTAGGTAGAAGCTCGTTACCGAGCCGCCAGAGAGAGTGATATTCTGTCTCCCTATGATGCCTGGCTCTGAGTTTCTCACTGGCTGAGTTTGAACAAATAAACTGGTGAAAAGATAAAGTAAAGAACTATTTATGGTGTGGTTATTTAGTCTGGCAAATTTAAGTTTACATTTGGTGCCATGACTCGGATCCCAACATAGGGAATGTTTCTCTGGGCTGAGTAAGCCACTGATGGTTTGAATGGAACACAACCGAGTGGTAGGGCACCCCGAGGTGTTTTACCTCTTGCCACTTCCTGGGTCCGGTCAGGAATTCTGCCCCTCGCCCATTGAAACTTGTACCTTGACGGGATCCAGCGAACCACCCGGACCAGGAAAATAAGGCTAGCAGGTGTTTTAGTGAGGTTGCACGGGTGACATTGGCTATTCTGTATTACGCTCGAAACGGGACTACAAGCCCTGTTTGGGAGAAGTGGTCGCCGCTACCCGACAAATTCGGTAAAGGGTTGTGCACACATCAGAATATGGCCGGTTGAAATTTGATAAGGATACGAGACAGGCAGCCGGGTAAATTTCTCACCTTGGCAGCAAGAGTATGGCCGGTTGAAATTTGATGATAAGGTTCTTTGGATGTTAATTGCTGCAGCGCTAATAAAGAAATGGGGAATTGGGGGTGGCCACCAAGGGGGAACTTGAGATATAACCTCTTGTGAACAAGCAGTAAATTTAATTTGGAAAAAGAATAGCAGTAAAAAAAAAGTGAAAATTATTGATAAAAAATGGAATGATAAAGCTGATACCAAATGGAATAATACCTTGCTGGCCAGTTGGAGGAACAATGCATGTGATAAAGGGGTGTAGAGGTATGTATGCCAAAAATGTATGGAAATCCCAAGAGTTGGGAAACATTAAAGGCAGAGTGCGAATGGGTAGATGAGAGAAGAAAAAGAGAATGAGATAAACAAAGAAAACAGGCAAAGGCAATATGGACAGACAGGAAGGTTTAAACTGGCAGTGCTGCGTGTGAGATCTAGGGCCAATATGGGATTCCAAACCCATGTCTGGCGTACCGATCCTGTTTGAGGACAGTGACTGTGATAAGGATTGGGCTCTCACCGTACCCTCACCTTACCAGGGGCCGAGTGCACCCAGTGCTCCCGAACCCCAATTCTGCCAGTACTCAGATACCGTGGCCGCTCAGGTAAAACAGCGACAGCAGGGAAGGAGGGGCTTTCTATACCCTGAAATTCAGGAAGGGAATGCCGAGGATTATTCCGAAACAGGGAGGGAAGAATCTAATAAAACCCCAGAGTTAATGGCTCCACAGAGACAATTGCTCATCCGAATGCTGCCCAATCCACGAGCAGCGAGGAGGGGCAGCCCTCAGTAATTCCAGTGTATGCACCCTGGAAGCCTCAAGAAATTATAGCCATCATGAATCAGGCCCCCAATAGAAAAGAAAAACCAGCACAGTTTGTTTAGTACACCTGTAGTACAATACAAATGTTTAATGCAACCCCACAAGATTTGTTCAGTCTCTGCTGCATGATTCTCTCAGCTGATGAGGGGCGGAAATGGAAGGCAGAATTAAGATAGCAAACCTATCAGGCGGGAATCCATAATGAGAATGAACAGACAGACCAGATTATTCAAGCCATGGAGACGGCTGTCCAACAACCTGTAAATATCGCTAAAGTACTTAAAGTGCAAACCTAACCCTGGGAAATCGGACCAAGTCTATTGGGAGAGATTTGTGGCCTGCTATGGCACTTTCGCAGGAGACTAGGCCTCTAATAATGGGAATCCATCCCCCATTAATGCCCTGCCACTCCAATGCTTACCAATTAAGTTAGCCAACATGATTAAACCAAATAATATGGATTGGCCTGACAATGACTGAAATCGAATGCGACGAGCTTTGAGCCTTGACATATTACTGGGACCTGGCTTTCGAATCCCGATCAACCCCAAAGGGAACTAATATTGAAGGTGAATATGTTCAGCGGGAAGAAGGACATGAGAGGGCTATATCTGGGGATCAGAACTGGGAACAAAAACCTATCAAGGGGCAGGTGTTGACAACAACCCATTGAGAAATTGACAAACACGGAGGCTTCCTACCATGAGTACCTCTCCTCAGCAAGAGCCCAATGTAATATTGCAAGTTGCTGCAATTCTAATTCTGTTTATGATTGATAGGGGAGCAACCACCTCCACTCTCGATCAGAAAATAGTATCAGGAAAGGGATTTCAGCTATCAAAAGCTACAATCACACTGTCTGGGTTCGAAGGCACGGAACACACTTATTCACTACCCAGCCACTGCAGGTGGAAATGCAGGGGGGCCCAGTTTGAGGTTTCATTTACAGCCACCTTCAATCTGGGGTGTAATCTGGCAGGGAGAGACTTGCTCTGTCTGTTGGAGGTCAAGATTCTATGTACAGACAAGTGTATCACCCTGGGACTAGTGAACAACCGGCAGCTTCTCCAGTTACCAACACCACCCCCCCCCTCTGCCCAGTGGGGGGCAATTAATCCGGACTCCACTTCGTTTGAACCCCCTCTGCCAGAGGCAGACCCTCATGTGACTCTGTGCTATGATCCATGGGGTGCTCAACTGAAGAAAGCCATTATTATGCACCCCTCGAGGGACAGAAGTTCCCAGTTACAGTAATTGCAGAGGTTAAAGGAAAAGAGAGCAGTGCATTACTGGCCGAAGTTTCGGATTTCCTTTGGCAACAGTCAGAACTGGTGGCTCCCCAAACCACCATTAGGGTTTGCCCTATGTGAAGCCAAAGATCCTAGGGTTGCTTGCCCACACCCTGACGAAACAAGCCTCCAGCACCGAGGGAGACTGGCAAGATTTCCGATGGGCCAACTCCAATACTGGACGGAGTCGGAGGTGAAGACGGAACATCTGCTAAGACATTCTTTTAATATTGACCAAACCCAAGACGTTGTACCCCATCCCTGGGCAATTTCAGGCCACGAAGTCAGCTGCACCAACTGCCCCCCGTCCGGATCACTGTGAACAAAGGACAGACTCTCCCCTCCCTTCCGTAACACCCCCCTCAAGCCTGAGGCAACGTTTTATGAGGATGGAAGCTCTTTTGTGGATCCAGCGAGGAAACGATGTTCTGGCTATGCGATAGTGACGGACATTGAAGTAATTGAGCAAAAGCCTCTTTTGAAACAGCTGGCTCCACCCGGAAGGCTGAGCAGCTTGCCCTGACACGTGCACGTATCCTAGCAACAGACTAAAGTGCGAACTATTACACAGACTCCCGTTATGCACTGACTATGGGACTTTGGGAATTCCTGACTTCCTCTGGCCACCCCATTAGTAATGCAACCTTTGTAAACAACTTACTCACTGCCCTATACCTACCTTGAGTTTATTAAATGTGCAGCCCATACTGGGAAATCTGATGAGATATTTAAGGGTAATGCTTGGGCTGATGCAGCAGCTAAACAGACAACCTTGAATCCCACACTTCTAGTCCCCTTGGGAACCCAGCAAGCTCCGATTAGACAAAATCTAAGGATGGGTATGGCAGGTATGGGGGAAATACGTACATTCTAGAGGGACGCCCCAAAAGCAGAGCGCAAACTATGGTCCCAAATAGGTCACCACCTTGAACCTCAGACCAATTTATGGGTGACCCCTGTGGGACAGATCTGTGTTCCTTCTGTATTCTTACCTATTTTGATAGATTATGTACATAATTGTACGCACGTGTGCAAGGAGGAAATGGTTAATACATTATTACAATCTTGGTGGCACCCTGACTTCCAGCAAGCAGCTAAGAAAAACAAGCCTCAGCATACTTAATTTGTAAAAAATGAAATCTGGAAAGGGAATACCTTGTGTTTCCGGAACTACCCCCTTGCCTGGTGGGCCTTTTTCTTGTTTACAACTTGATTTTATGTAACTACCTCGAGTACATTATTATAAGTATTGCTTAGTGATAGTAGCTGTATTTGGTAGATGGATTGAAGCTGTTCCTACAGCTAATAATACTGCAATGGCTATTGTGAAAATATTGCTAAAAGAAGTAGTTCTTCACTATGGACTTCCAGAAATGATTAACTCGGACAATGGGCCACTTTGTTTAGCCAAATTAAAAGAGGAAGTCTGTAAAGAACTTGCTATAAAACAGCAGTTCCGCTGCACCCATCATTCGATAGCAGCCGACATAGTGGAATGAGCCAATGGTACTTTGAAAGATAAGTTGGCCAAACTTATGCAAGAAACTGGATTGACCTGGTTGAAGGTTTTACCCTAAGCCCTATTCCATATGAGAATCACGCCATCAAGTAAAATGGGGTTATCACCTGTAGAAATTATCTACAGGAAGCCTATGAGAACCACATGAGGATCCTGACTTTGCCTGCCGCTCTTCCCTGAGAGCTTACCTGCAAAATTAGATATGCAAACCTTGGGGGAGGAGATGGGAAAATATTTATGCAAATTAACTAAAACTGTCCAGAGCTTGCATTCACATGTACAACAGGCCTATTGAGAGGACAACACCCAGCCTAAGAGTGACGACCCACCATTGAGCCTGGACATTTTGTCCTGATTAAGAACTGGGATTGCAAGAAGTTGGAACCGAGGTGGAAAGGACTGTAGCAAGTGCTACTGACAACACCTACTGCAGTGAAGGTGGAAGGGCAGCTCCGGTGGATACATCGAACGGACTGTAAACACATTACTGACGGAACTGATAAGGACTGAAAAATGTATTGGTTAATGCTGATTTTAATGACCCTAAAGGGACCTGCCCCTGTCTCAGGAGGCCCCCAGGTTAACATTACTTGTCCCTCTGCCACACCTATGCTAGGCACGTAGAGCGGGGAGAATGTTGGGTATGTGCCGAAGTTCCCCAACATGGTAAGACTATGAACCCCAAGTCAGTGGTGCCCCTCAATACTAGCAAAGTAAATTCAGTTATGGTGTTTTCTGATTGCCGTAATGGTAACATTGTCAATTGCACCATAGTCAGGTCTAGAAGCCTAGACTGTGGAGGGTGTTGCTTTGAGGGTTGGGGTTGTAGATCTTCTCCACAAGACCCCTCCAAGCTATGGCCGGGGATAAGAGTCACATCTCCAGCAGTGGTTAGTACTACTTGTTAGTGTAACCATAATGAGAGTGCACCCTATCAAGTGGGAAGTAGTGACTGTACAAAGAATCAAACTTATGATACCCTGGACCACTAAATGGAACTTACTGGGTTTGTGGAAATAACACCTATCCCTGGCTGCCGGGAGAAAGAATAGGGCAGCAGCATGGTACCACACCCTTCCAGAAGGGGTCTCGCAGGCGAGACGAGGGTTGGAGTGGTTGTTGGTATTTGGCCTACCTTGTGCCACACTTGAGGATCCTGGCTCAGCCTCAGGATCACCCCCATTGGAATAGGCAACAAAGGGGTGTAACAGAATCTGAGAGGTTTTGGATGATTACCTTTCCCTCCTATGGGGTAGGCAGAAATTCCAGGGAGAAAATTAACATAGCAGCAGCCCTAGAAGAGTTAGCCAACAATACGGTTGGAGCACCAACTGACACTCAAGCACATGTGACTGAAATATCCACCAAAATGATTGCAATCCGGCAAACTGTCCTACAGAACTGGATGGCCCTTGATTTTATTCCGGCAGAAAAGGAGGGACCTGTGCTGTTATAGGAGAGGAATGCTGCACCAATATCCCTGATGAATCCTCAAATATCACTGATCTATCTAAACACATAACCCAAGACATCCCAAAAATTCGAGATGTTGGCAGTAAGCTACACAATTTTGGGGCCAGTAAAACAGGAGAATGGCTCTGGCTCTTTAACATATTTGGGGACTTCTTTGGGTTGTTTTTGCATTTCAGAAGTCTAATTGTATTAACTTTGATTATTGTCTGTATCCTGCGGTGCCTGTGGCCATGTTTTGTATCATTGTGTAGAAGCAACAATCTGTTCTGAAAGGTTATCATATAATGATAAAAAGAGGGAATGATGAAGTTTTAAGGGGATTGGGGGATGTAAGAAATGATTATTGGATTCTTGTAAATAACGGGATAAAATTAAGTGCTGACTTGTGTGGGCAAAGCTTGGCCTTCACCAAGGAATCTGCTTTCACCTTGTTTAGATTATCGACTCACAGCTGGGAATGATATGGGAGTTGAATTCACAGACATTATGTCTCACGGTTTCACACCACTGAACTAAGTACCCTCCTCTATTTAATATCTGATAAAGACTGGACAGAACATTCATTTTTTTAAATTAAAGTCTAGATTTAGTGGACTTTCTTATTAATTATTCTTATTAGTAATTAAGTTTTGCTCTAACTGACTTGGTGGGAATATCTGTTGAACTGAGTTCTCATTGTTTCGCTAGTTCTATAAATTGTAACATTTCTGCATGTTAGGTAGAAGCTCGTTACTGAGTCACCAGAGAGAGAGATATTCCATCTCCCTGAGGCCTGGCTCTGAGTTTCTTGCCGGCTGAGTTTGAACAAATAAACTGGTGAAAAGATAAAGTTAAGAACTGTTTCTGGTGTGGTTATTTGGTCTGGTAAATTTAAGTTTACACAGGTCCAGGGGCCCTACACTCTGTAAGTGGGACAAGGGAGCTGCCCATGTAGGTAGCATCTTCCTCTTTGAAACAAATACACTACGCAGTATCCTTCGACCTCGAGCTTCATTCGAGGCCAGTAAAACCGGTCTCTGAGAAATCCATAGGTCTTTTCAACCCCCAAATGTCCAGAATCATCATAAAGTGACTTATCTACAATCTTCCGATACTTCTCAGGCAGAACCAGCTAGGAACGCCGAGGTTGGTCCGGAGGTGGGGACCTGGTATAGGATCTGGTTCCACAGATCCAAACTGAGCCATTCTCTCAGTAGTGGAGGCACTGCAGCATGTTTCGTCTTCTCTGCCTGAGCCACGTCTCCCTTTTTGACAGCTGACCAAATGATACCAATGCCCAGGTCATCTAGCTGAGCAGTTGCCATTTCCCCAGAACTCAATTCCGGTAACTGGTTTGTCTTCAGAGCAGTCAAGTTACAGTAAACTTGTGGAATGGCGATATCAGAAGCTCCCAATTGATCTACTGCTCGATCCTGCCCTTGCTTTCCATCCACCTCCATCAGGATGGCAAATTGACACATGGCCTTCACTCCCAGGGCAGGAACGCTCTCCCACTCTTTGTCCCTGTCCAGTCCCTCATGAGCCCGTCTGGACAAAGCATCAGCATCAACATTTCTGCTTCCCGGCCGGTACTTCAAGCTGAAATCATGGGCAGATAATGCCGCCAACCACCAATGGCCTGTGGCATCAAGTTTCGCTGAGGTCAGGATATAAGTGAGGGTATTGTTGTCCGTCCTCACCTCAAACTTGGCACTGTAGAGGTAGTCTCTCAGCTTATCCACCACCACCCATTTCAACGCCAGAAACTCCAACTTGTGCGTGGGATAGTTTTTCCTCAAAGGACGACAGACTCTGGCTGACAAGTGCAACACATCTCAACCCGGTGCCCTGATTCTGATACAGGACACCCCCTAAGCCCTCCTTGCTGGCATCTGCATGCAGTACATAAGGCAATTGGGGGTCTGCAAAATCCAGCACAGGCGCCTGGATCAGCAGCTCCTTCAGCGACTGAAAGGCCTCCTCACATTTTGCATCCCGCCTCGGTCCAAAGGGCTCCAATGGGCTAAGATACTCTCCACCCTCCTGTTCCCTTCTTCCCCAAGAGAGGGTAACCACACTGGAGCTGATTCAACAGGTGACTCACTTTCGCGTAGCCTTTCTCAACCTGAGGAACGAGCACAGAGTGCTCACAGTCTGGGGTCTTGGCCAAGTGAAAACTGCCTCTATCTTAGCTGGATATGTAGCGACTCCAATTGTGAGACTATGTGCCCAACATAGCTAACAGTCGTTTGGCAGAACTGGCCCATGTACAGGGAAAGTTTTACTCCTTCAGCAGCCTTGCTTCATGTTCTTCCAAGGTGGATCCAAATACTATGATGTCATCCAGATATACCAATATCTCAAGAAAGTTCATATCCACCAACGTCTTCTCCATGACCCACTGGAAGGTTGCAGGGGCTCCCGATATGCCCTGGGGCATCCTTTTGAACTGGTAGAATTCCATTGGACATACAAATGCCGTCTTCTCTTTGTCAGCCTCACTCATGGGGATCCTGTAATATCCACTCCTCAAGTACAGCACACTGAACCACTTCGCACCACCCATACAGGCTAGCTCGCCTTCAATCCTTGTTACTGTATATTGGAAGGGGAAGGTGCGCCTGTTCAGCCATATAGTCCACGCACATCTGTACCTTCCCATTCTTCTTTCGGGCCATTAATATTGGGGACGCATAGGGACTTCTGGAGTCGGTGATGATCCCAGCTCCCTTCAACTTACACAAATGTCGCTGGATGTCTTCCACCTCTGTAGGGGCCAGTTGCTGTGACGTCTCTCTAAATGGGGTGTTCATGGTCACCCAGATAGTGTGATGAGTGCTCTTAGAACAACCCACATTAAACACGTCAATGGAAAAGACACCTTCCAGCTTCAATATCTTCTCTACCAACCTCCTTTTCCAACCTGCAGGTACCGGAGAGGCCCCAAAATTGAATAACTCAGCAGTCAACTTTCCCCCTTTTCCAAGTTTCTCCCCAGCTTGTCTCACAAGGACACTAGACATTACTGTCACTGGGAACAGATGCTCCCGGGGAATCCCCCACTTGAAGGTGACCTCCCTCTTCATAGTGTTCCTGACAATCACTGCCATCCTGTTTGCCTGTACAACATAAGGTTTCTGCAGTCCTGGCCTCACCAGCACCCCAGTAGCTACCCCAACTCCTCCTCGTGGTCTTCTGGAGTATCCACCAAAAAGCCCTCGCCCTCGAGCATTCCGGAAAACTCGGGGTCCCTTCATTCACGCTACTTCCCCAGTCCATAACACGATTGACTTGGGCTGGTTGAACCACACAATCCCTTGTCTAAACTCATTATCCGGCCCAGTGAAGCCTCGCACTTCTTCAAAAGCAGCTCAACACACTGTGTGAGTGGGCAATGTTCTCCAGCTTTTATCCATGCAGGCCCCCATGAGTATCCTCACAATAGGAGTCTTGGTCCCCATGAGAACTGAAACACCCCCTTCTCAAGGGGGTCGGGACAAACCAGCGCTAATGTATCCAGGACCTCAGCCACTCCCACATCAGCCTCCGAAAACTGCAGCTTCACTGTCAAATAGCCATCATCATAAAGATAATCACCCACACTAGGACCCCAGATCTCTAGTGCACTCCCCCTAGACGAGAATGAGCTGAGCGAGCCTGAGGCGACCCAGGGGGTTACATTGTAGGGGCTCGTCTGGATTGATTTCTGTGGAACCTGTGTGATCACCCTCTTTAAATTATGTCTGCGGCGAAGAGCTGGTGTGCCTTTGTGGATGTGCGATTGCTGGTTATATCTGCATGTGTGTTGGGTGGGGTGGCTGTTGGTGCCCCGGAAGGCATTGTTCGAGTTCCGACTAGCGTTGATGAAATGGTGGTGGGACCATGGGCTGTCCATGCTGTTAAGAGAGTGAGGAGTGACAGGTTGGGATGTTTCAGCAGTGGTAGGCTCCGCCCGGTTGTTGGAATAATGTCCAACCCTAAAGGGGCGGAGCGGACCTCTCAGTTGTTGGGTGAGTGGCAGTGCTTGGCTGAGGGAAAGCGACAGGGATTGGTTGAAAGTTTGAGTAGGCGGGCTGATGACGTTGTTAGAACTGTCAGGGACAATTACCTCGAAGTGACAGCTGCCAGTTCTGGGTAAGTGTGGGAAAATGCGTGTGGTTCGACTGGAAGTCAAATGCCGCAGCTGAGGGGCTTATCATATCTGTGGCAGGAGATTGGTGGAAAGTTTTTAGGGTATCCCTTTTGGCTAGGGGGGCAGATAAATTGCTTGCAGTGCCAGGGGGATCTGTCAAGGGGATCAGCTCCTCCCTCAGTTGTTCCGTTGATCCGAGAGGTGTTGGGAAACTTAGAGGAGGCCCAGTGGGGAACGGCTTGGGGTCTCTGGGGGAGCACATTCCCAGCAATGTACCAAGGAACTCCTGAAAGGAACAGACCCTATTCCTGAAGGCTTAGAGGGACCACGCACTCGGGTGTTGTTACGGATGGATGGAAGCCACGTTAAAGCCATCCTCGACACGGGGGAGCCAGTTAAGTTGCTGTACAGTTTGTTTTATAACCGAACTGGTTTATTGGAAGCATTTACCCTTGATGACTTTGAGGGCACTGGAGATTTGGGGTACCAGTGCTGGTGATTATCCAGACGACGGATGTTGGTCAGTGCAAGTGGAGTTCTTAGAGGCAAATGTGAGGGTGACTGAGGTTCGTGAATCGTTAATGCTGATGTGTCCGGACACTGTTGAGACGGGCAGTGTTTCGGTTATGGAGAGAACCAATATCCTGTTGGTGTGCTTGGGGGCCTGCCCGGAGGAGGCGGGTGAGCGTTGTTTGGAGGCATTGTTGATGCACCCAGAGTTTCGAGCTGCTTGTGCGGACGTGTGTAGCAGCATTGGGCCGGTACGGAATTCAAACAAGAGCCGGTGGTGGTACAGCCTGGGGGAAGTATCTGAGGGTGAGTCCCTCTTAGTGGACGCTGTGAAATACCATGAGGGAGGGGAGTTGACCGCTGAAGACACCTCGGTGGGAGAGAGTTTGTGGCGACTGGCCCCTACAGGCATGGAAGATGTAGGCAGCGTGTGTGTGGATTATATTGCGCTGAAGAGGCGCACTGTCAGTGACCAGAATATGGCCCTGAGGGCTGAAGAGGCGATGGCCTGTCTGAGTGGTGCGAAGTGGTTTAAGGTGCTGGATCTGAGGAGTGGATGTTGCCAGATCCCGATGAGCGAGGCCGACAAGGAGAAGATGGCTGTTATAAGTTCCCTAGGTTTCTTCCGGTCTGAAAAGATGCCACAGGGCATATCCGGAGCCCTTGTAACCTTCCTGCGGGGCATGTGGAAGAACGTGGGGGATGTGGAGGTGTTTGGAGTTTTGGCAGATGTGGATGAGCTCCTGGTATTTGGATTTGCCTCGGGAGAATATGATATGAGGTCGTTGCAGGAGCGGCTGAGAACTACAGAGTTAAAGTGTTTTCTGGACATGTGCCAGGGCTGGCGAAGGTCGCAGCTCGTGAGTGACTGTCTCTACGGAATCAAGTTTGAAAGGAAGCCGGAGAGACTGGAGAGAGTGATCTGGAACCAGTGGGAGGACTTACAAGTTGGAGAAAATGAAGAAAGTTGTCTGACTGAGGGCAACAGCAAACTGAGAGCCTGGAGAGGGGAGTTTGCGGAGGTGAAGAAATTGTGGACAAATCTCGGAAGAGGGAAGCGGACGCTTGAAGGGAACCTGAAGATGACCATCGACAGTTCAAATGAAGTGCAAAGCCTGAAAGTCGATCTGGAAGAAGTCATGACGTAGAAAAAGCTGGAGATAAGTGCAGTGAATACTGAACAGGAGGCTGACCAATCTTTAACTATTGCTTTTCAGGTCGGGGTGGAAGAAGCTGTTGGAGTAACTGCGTCCCAGATTGAGATGGCCGGGATGCGTGAGTCAGAACTGCTGAGCCTGTGGCAAGAGTTAGAGGGGCCAGAGAAGAAGCTGATCTCTCCATTGCAGGAGGTTGAAAAGACTGCAGGAGCAGTGCAGGCCACGTGTTTCCGTTTGGAGAAGATCAAACAGCAGCTACCGATCACAGAAATGAGGAAGAATATAGATTCAAAGGCTGATGTGCTGGATGTGTGGTACATGCTGCCTTTTGCTGACTTCCCCTCGATTGAGGAAGAGCCCTTTGGCCCTTCTCCCACTGAGTCAGGTGTAGTGGGGAGGGTTAACTGTGGTCAGCAGGGGACTCACAGTTGCAGTGGGGGCATGAGTGAGAGGTTGAGAGAGGAGTTGGTAGCGGGCCCGAGGTATCCCCAGTTGTGTCCGAGCCTGAAGGGTTTAGGTGACGGGGTGCGGAGGTCTCGGAGGGTTAGGAAACTCCCAGATAAGTTGGCCTATGTAGCGCCTGAGGAACAGGGCATGAGGTTTACTGTTTGGGAAGCAATGTCACTGCTTGTGCCTGGGTTAGGGTTTGTGTTGGCAGGAAGAGTGGGCGAGTTATTTAATAGTCATGTGGACATGACTTTTATTTGGTGGGGGGAGAGTGTAAAGGGTTTTTCTCTTTTTCTTTGTTGCTGCGTATGTTAATCAAAATGGCTTCTTTGTTTTGTTAAAAGGAGGAATGCTTCTTTGTTACGAGAGTGTGCCGGAAGCATGGGTTAAAATTTACTGATAAAGAGAATTGTATTCCTTTGCAAACCAATTGGGATTAATGTTGTTCTTTCTTCTGAGTCTGTAAACTATTGTTGGCGGGCTTTTGGGGAGATCGGCGTGAGGGGGTGAGAGAGAGAGGACGCGATGCTGTAAACTGGGAGAGGAACGGACCCCAAGCGGGGGTCCGATGCCAGGAGGTACCCTGAGGAGAGGAGACGAGGATAGATGTGCTTGGTTGACCACTTTGGGTGGTCCTGAGCTGCGAGTCGAGGAGTTCAGAGGGGATCGAATGGTGGCCAGAAGACTTCAGTAATTGAGCTCCAACGGTTGTGCAAGAAGTGGAACTTTGATAAGTTTGGCGCCTTTTCTTTATTTTCTTTTCCTTCATATATACTGTATTGATATTAATCACTTATAGTAATCTTTATAAATTGTAATCATTTAATTGCATATGGTGTCCTGTCTGTTCTTTGGCGAGGCGGGGACCTCACACATCATCCACACCAGCTGATTACCCAGTTTGGCGGGGCTGAAGGCTGCTCCCCCTAGACGAGAACGAGCTGAGCGAGCCTGAGGCGACCCAGGGGGTTACAACTGGAACTTGGCTCCACTAAGCCTTCAGGAATATAGTTTTTTGCTTGAGGGTGTTCCTTGATATATTGCTGGGAATGTGTTCCCCATGATACACCAGGCCATCCCCTCTCTGGGTCTCTCTTAAGTTTTCCCATTGACTCTCTCTGCTTAGGTACTCCGCGGCTCACTCTCCCACCTGAAGTGTCCCTCTTCACCACAGTTATAACAAACAATACTGGCCGCTCCCCTTCTCGCGTGATATCGGCAGCTAGCAGCCCTCTGCATAGTCTGCCTTCTTAGATAATCCGCCTCACTCTCAGCTCCATCATATGGGAGGGGCGGGTGCACAACTGCTGATAACAACCAGAACATCTCAGTTCTCAACTCTGCTACTCCCCGGGGCAGGCTATCCATTGTTTCTGCACCACAGGGGACCACTACTGAGGACTGTACCCTGCTGACAGAGGCCTCCGGCAGCTCTGACACATTCTCCTCCTCTCATACTTCTCTGATCAGCTCAGCAAACGGAGGGGAGCACGTTTTACGAGACAGTTGGAGACCCCAAGCAATTAGGTCCTGAAACTGGGTGCCCTTTGTTATCTGGTCCATTCTTAAACTGATCAAACTTAACTGCCTGAAATGGCCCCTTCTGCGCGCAAGCAATTTAGCTGTCTCCCCAGCTGAAAACTGTAGGCAAAAAGCTTCTTTCCCTGCTCCTGGTGCATCTTCTGAAATCCGCCATGAACTCCATTGGGCTTCCTGTCATGCCCAACATATTTTCCAGTGCTTCCGTGTAATCGGCAGTCTTAGCTGGGGGCACCAGGACCTTATGGCTCTCACAATGTCGATAGCCCGCCCACTCAAACTTTCAACCAATCTCTGTCGTTTAATGTCATCACAGTCCTGCCACTCATCTAACAACTGAGAGGTCTGCTCCACCCAAGTCTCATATTCTTCCCTTTAGGAGTGGGCTTCATTCCTGAGAATCGGCTGAGCCTAACATAGCTGGAACTTCGGACCTGCGTATTTTTGCATTTATTCACCAGAGAGGCAAGGGCAGATACTAACTCAGAATTCTCACTCTACCTTGGGGAACAGGGACTAATTAGTCATTCCAAATCCAACCACTCCTTCCACTCGCTCCTCAGAAATGACAGAACCCTGTCTTTGAAGTCTCCGCCCCCAGCTACGGGAAACTCAACTTGTGATTCGGTCCGCTCCTCTACACACTCCTCCTCCCTGTAAGTATGGGCAGTCCACGGCCCCCCTCCCGCTCACCCGGGGAACAGATAGTACCAGGCATCTCTACCGCCATTATGTCACCGCTAGTCTGCAGTAAAACGAGGTCTGTGCCCACCATTTTATCAAACCTCCGCCCGCAATACTGATTTTGCAGACAAGTTTAACAGGCGAATTAACAATTCATCCGGAGTATGAATATCTACCCCACTCAACACGGATGCATTTGATACCAGTAACCCTGTGGATGCACACCACCACTCCGCCCCAGCAGCATCCATACTCACACAGTCTTAAACACACAACACACTGGTTCAATGCTCAGGGCAATCACACAGCATCCAACGGAATCAATCCCGGAAGGATACCTTCGCACAAAAGCTTATTGTTTTAGATACATAAATATTAAATGAGAGGTAAGACTTAACACAGGTCTGCAGAAAACCGACACTGGAAAGGTAGTCATGGGAACATAGAAATGGCCGATTTTGAAATTGTGGAGCAATAGATCCTTCAAGAATCACTGGTATTTGGAATGATTTCAGAGTGGAGGGAGGAAAAGACAGGAAATTATGGGCCAGTTAACTTGACTTCTGTGGTTGGGCAAGATGTTGGGGTCCATTAATAAGTTCGAGGATTCAGGGTAGTTGAAAGGAAATCATGCCTGACAAATCTGTTGAAATTCTTTGAGAAAATAGCATACCGGGTAGACAAAAGAGAGACAGAAGATTTTGTTTACTTGAAAATTCTGTATGTCTTTGACAAGGTGCCGCACAGAAGGCTGGAAACAATATAAGATACTAGCATGAATAGATGATTGGCTGACTGACAGAAAGCAGAGTGGAAATGACGTTAATACACATAAAATGCTGGAGGATCTCAGGTCAGTCAGTACATATCTATGAATAACAATAAAGAGCTGATCTTTCAGGCTGAGGCTTTTCATCAGGACTGAAACAACAGCTCTTTATTCCTTTTCTGATTGGCTGCCAGTGACTGGTGGTGTTCCATAGATGCCAGTGCTAAGGAAGCAGAGATTCTGCAGAAGGACTTGGACAGATCAGAAAATGGGAAAAGAAGTGTCAGAAGGAATACAGCATAGTAAAGTGTATGGCCAGGCATTTTGGAGAAGAAATTAAAAAATAGACTATTTTCCAATATGATAAGGAAGCAAATTGCAACAGTTGAGAGGACTAGAATATTATAGGAAGGATGTGATGCTGAGGCGTTATCAGTCATTGGACAGACTGCACTGGAGTATTGTGAGCATTGTGGACCCCATATCTATAAAAGAATATTCTTGTATTGTAGAGAGACCAAAGTATGTTCACAGGAATGTACTGGAAGCTGAAAGAGTTAATGTATAAGAAGTGGTTGATAGCTCTGGGTCTGTATTCATGGGAGTTTAGAAGAATGGTGGGGGGAATTAGTGAAACCTCTTGACACCCCAAAAGCCTTCTACAATCTGAGAGGCAGAAGACCCCATACAGGATTACTCCTCACTTTCGTATCATGAATCAATCTCCAGCAGCACTCAAGGAGTTGGACAGGTACACCATCTGCTCCCCAAAAGAGTCACACTTTCCACCAGTACCACACAGAGGATGAAGTGAATGGCAGTTGGAAGATTTAAAGACGCTGCCTGTTTATGCTATTCTACAACAAAATATCCACCAAGAGAATGTTCCAGAGTTCTGGTGTGAGATAACATTTCCTCATGTAATTTCATCTCCATTATGCACCATGCTTATGAGGAAAGGTATCATTGTTCCTTTAATGTCACCAGGTCTACTGTGGTGAAATCATGAGCTGACCACAAACGGGATCAGATTGATCCAGAATGCAGATTTTCAAGAAGGTTACATGCTTCCACCTACGTGCACACGGCTATTAGGAACTTCTAATAACTGCTGTTCTCAATGTCAATACCCACACCTCAAAAACAAATAAAAGGGATTTAATCCATCGAAGAGCCAATGCTATTTCTAAAGAGAAAGCTGAGCACTGTAGGCTTCTGCTCTGGCAGGTTTTGTTGATGCAGGAGAGCTGGGAAGAAACAATGTGAGTAATTTCCGACCTACCTGGAGCTTGATGCACCCATTCCTGATCTCTCTTCTCTCGTTGGCTGGCCTGTAAAACAATCCAGTGATGACAGGGCTTTAAACGGATGCTCATGGAACCTTTTTGTCTTCTCATAGAAACATAGAAAACCTACAGCACAATACAGGCCCTTCAGTCCACAAGGCCGTGCCGAACATGTCCTTACTTTAGAAATTGCGCAGGGTTACCCATAGCCCTCTATTTTTCAAAGCTCCATGTACCTATCCAGGAGTCTCTTAAAGGACCCTACTGTATTCACCTCCCCCACCATCGTTATCAGTCCATTCCATACACTCACTACTCTCTGCATAAAAAATCTTATCCCTGACATCCCCCTGTACCTACTTCCAAGCACCTTAAAAATATGCCCTCTCATGCTAGCTATTGAAGCACTGGGAAAAAGCCTCCGACTAGCCACATGATCAATGCCTCTCATCATCTTATACACCTCTATCAGGTCACTTCTCATCCTCCATTGCTCCAAGAAGAAAAGGTTGAGTTCACTCAACCTATTCTCATAAGGCAAGCTCCTCAATCCAGGAAATATCATTGTAAATCTCCTCTGCTCCCTTTCTATGGTTTCCACATCCTTCCAGTAGTGAGGTGCCCAGAAATTAGCACAGTACTCCAAGTGGGGTCTGACCAGGGTCCTATATTGCTGCAACATTACCTCTCAGATCTTAAACTCAATCCCACAATTGATGAAGGCCAATGCACTGTATGCCTTCTTAACCACAGAGTCAACCTGCGTAACAGCTTTGAGTGTCCTATGGACTCGGACCCCAAGATCCTTCTGATCCTCCACACTGCCAGGAGTCTTACCATAAATGCTGTATGCAGCCATCATATTTGACCTACCAAAATGAACCACTTCACACTTTTCTGGGTTGAACTCCATCTGCCACTTCTCAGCCCAGTTTTGCATCCTATCAATGTCGCAATGTATCCTCTGACAACCCTCCACACTATCCACAACACGCACAACTTTTGTGTCATCAGCATATTTACTAACCCATCCCTCCACCTCTTCATCCAGTTCATTATAAAAATCATGAAGAGCAAGGGTCCTAGAGCAGAACCCTCAGACACACCACTGGTCACCAGCCTCCATATAGAATATGACCCGGGTATAACCACCCTTTGCCTTCTGTGGGCAATCCAGTTCTGGATCTACAAAGCAAAGTTCCCTAGGATTCCATGCCTCCTTACTTTCTTAACTAAGCCTTGCATGGGGTACTTCATTAAATTCTTTGCTGAAATCCATATACACTACATCTACTGCTCTACCTTCATCAATGTGTTCAGTCGCATCCTCAAAAAATTCATCAGACCTTTGATAAAGCCATGCTGACTATTCCTAATCATATTATGCCTCTCCAAATATTCATAAATCCTGCCTTTCAGTATCTTATCAATCAACTTACCAACCACTGAAGTAAGACTCACTGGTCTATCATCTCCTTGGCTATCTACACTCCCTTTCTTGAATAAGGGAACCTCATCTGCAACCCTCCATCCTGTGGAACCTCTCCCATCCCCAATGATGATGCAAGGATCATTGCCAAAGGCTCAGTAATTGGCTCCCATGCTTCCCTCAGTAGCCTGGGGTACATCTCATCTGGTCCCGTTGTCATCTCCAACTTGATGCTTTCCAAAAGCTCCAGCACATTCTCTTCCTTAATATCTACATGCTCAAGCTTTTCAGTCCTCTGTAGGTCATCCTGACAATCACCAAAATCCTTTTCTGTAGTGAATACTGAAGCAACTATTTATTAAGTACCTCTGCTATTTCCTCTGGTTCCATACACACTTTTCCACTGTCACACTTGATTAGTCCTATTCTCTCACGTCTAATCCTCTTGCTCCTCACTTATTGTACTGTGCCTTTGGGTTTTACTTAATCCTGTCTTAATTCTCTTGGCCCCTTCTGACTCTCCAAATTTCATTCTTATGCTCCTTCCTGCTAGCTTTGTAATCTTCTAGATCTCTATTATTACCTAGTTTTTTGAACCTTTCATAAGCTCTTCTTTTCTCCTTGACTAGATTTACAACAGCCTTTGTACACCATGGTTCCTGTACCCTATCATTCTTTCCCTGTCTCATTTGAACACACCTATGCAGAGCCCCACGCAAGTATCTCCTGAGCATTTGCTTCATTTCTTCCGTACGTTTCCCTGAGAGCTTCTATTTCCAATTTATGCTTCCAAGTTCCTGCCTAATAGCCTCTTATTTCCCCCTACTCCAATTAAACATTTCCCCCACTATGGTAAAGGAGATAGAATTGTGACCACTATCTCAAAAATGCTCTCCCACTGATATACCTGACTCCTGACCAGGTTCATTTTCCAATACCAGATCAAGTACAGCCTCTCCTCTTTTAGGCTTATCTACATATTGTGTCAAGAAACCTTTCTGAACACACCTAAAAAACTCGGGTGGTCTATAAAAACACTCAGTCAAGTTATTGACCCCTTCCTATTCCTAACTTCCACCCACAGAGAATTCATAGACAACCCCTCCATAACTTTCTCCCTTCTGCAGCTGTTACACTACCTCTCTTCAACAGTGCCACACCCTCACCTCTTCTGTCTCCCTCCATGTCCTTTCTGAAACATCTAAATCCTGGCACTTGAAGTAACCATTCCTGCCCCTGAGCCATCCTAGTGTCTAGACACAATATCATAGCTCCAAGTGCTGATCCATGCTCTAAGCACATCCGCTTTGTTCATAATATTCCTTTCATTAAAATAGACACATCTCAAACCATTGGTCTGAGCACGTCTCTTCTCTATCACCTGCCTATCCTCCCTCTTGGACTGTCTCCAAGCTTTCTCTGTCTGTGAGCCAACCAGCCATTCCTCCGTCACTTCAGTTCGGTTCCAACCCCGCAGCAATTCTAGTTTAAACTCTCCCCAAAGTATTTTGCAAACGTCCCTGCCAAGGTTTTGGTCCCCTTGGGGTTCAAGCACAACCTGTCCTTTTTGTACAGGTCACACCTACCCCAAAAGTGGTCCTAATGATCCAAAAATCTGAATCCCTTCCCCCGTTCCAATCCCTCAGCCACACATTTATCCTCCACCTCAATCTATTCCTCTCCTCTTCTGTTGTGTGATTTCTCTAGTTCTAAAGGAGATGACAGAATGAGTTACTTTTTTTATTCCAGACACATCCAAGACTGTGAGGAAAATCACCATTAATAACATTTGGTTTAATGCAAGCAACTAGAAAACACACAATTGCCTTTACTCATGTTGCCTTAGTCAAGCCGAAGAAAGATATTGTGAGGGCAGTCGTGCTTCCTTCTCAATGTTCCAAGGAAAAAGATCCATCATAAAGCTCAGGAAATAGAGAACTGAGGGTGAATGGAAATGTTCAAAAATTGTCTGTTGGATTCTCAAACATCATCATAAATCATAAATCAGTCGCCACCTTGAAGTGAAGTGACAGAAACCCTTGTGCTGTAATATGCCACTTTACTGTCTCAATTGAAATCACTGGAAAAAATAACATTTTGCACTCACACTCTCAGCAATTCACAGAAAGATGTTATTTCTATAGACAGCAGATGTCAGTGAAAATGCAATCAAATTAAAATAAGAAGCGGACGTGTCGAGTACCTTTTTTGTCTTCACGGAAAGGAATAAAATGTTGAAGATATAGTTAAATACAAAACTAAATCAAGAGGATGAGATTTGTCAGTGTTGTATCCATAAAGCATTGATAAGTGAGAATACAGTGAGACAATGTTACACCGTGGAGTGAATTATATCTGGCTGTATCACCATCTGGTGGGTGGGTGACCACTGCACAGGATCGAAATAAGCTGCAAAAAATTATAAACTCAACCAGCTCCATCATTGGCACTAGCCTCCTCAACATCCATGACATCTTCACGGAGCGATGCCTCAAAAGGGCGGCATCCATCATCACCCAGGACATGCCCTCTGCTCATTGCTATCGGGGAGGAAGGTCAGGAGCCTGAAGACACACACTCAACGACTTTTATGTTTTGGCGATTCCAATGCTTATCCGGATAAGAGCTATCTTTCCGGAAACAGACAGGCTGGGGGAATTGCGTTTTATCTCACAACTATCCTTTGCGGGATGACACACCCCACCCACCAGCTTCAGTTTCTCTCCAGCTAAACATCGTGCTTTTCACAATAAACCTATGCCTTCTAGTTTTACAATTTCTCACCTTCCACTCTAGCTGTGTCCCCGAAATTTCTCCTCTAATATATTTTGCTTCTTTCTCTTTAAATAAAATCTTAAAATAGCAACGCCGGACTTGAAATCCCAGCAACGCTCTGCTAAATGGCTCCAGCAACTTCCTCGGAAACTTTCCTCAGGAAGGCACACGACGGCCAATATGAACTGTGTTCTAACTCTCCATGGACACCTGGTCCGTATGGAAACTTGAAAGACAAGCCCGAGAACCGCTGAACCTCACACCTTCTTCTCAAAGACCGCGGGTGACAGGATTTTGTTAGAGTTATGCCCGCAGCCCCCTCCTTTGTGAGAATCGCAAGAGCACTGGGGGGGGGGGGGGTCAGTGGACCCAGGAAATGGGAGAGAGACATGCCGGATGCCTCGTTCCCCGGCGATGCAAAATAACACAACATTGGCCATTGTCTCTTTTAGACACATTTGTGGATTGGGGACTAGGATACGTGCAAGCCCTCAGGCAAAGTGGGCTGGTTGAGAGAGAGATTGCATCACCCCCAACCTGATTGACATCTACTACCCTGCAAGTCAAGATAAAAGAGGGGCTGTCGAGATGGCCCCTCAGACGCACCAGAAGACACGCTAGCGATCCCGTAATAGCGGGCAGCCATTTGAAGGAAGCCACGTGCGTTTGGTTCCCTTTGCTGGGAGCCGGTGGCGGGTACCACAGAAACGATTTTCTTGAACTAACAACGGGGAACCAACTCCCCCGACTCAACGGATTGGCCTCATCAAAAGACCCGGGCAAGTTTCTTTTCTCACAAATCTCTCTCTCCAACAAGTGAAAACCCAGCGGTCCCCAAAGGCTGAAGCCTGCAGGAACTGAGTGACTTTTATATTTCCATCAGACAATATATTATCCCCTAGACAAACGATAGAGCTATTTCTTATTGATAATTATTACTATACCCGTGCTTTTAGATTGAGTATTGATGACGTATATTATCTGAATGTTTGTATTAACCTTACTTTTGTGCCCCTTTATAAATAAAGACTTTTAAAAATAGTACCATCAGACTTCAACGGACCTCTCTATCTTTGCTGGTAAGTGACCCAGTTACGGGGTACGTAACAGTTAGTCTCTCTGTACCTTGTGTTAAACGACTTGTGATGAGATCTCATTCAGTGCTGGAGTAGTCAGATAGGCCGGGAACGTGAACTAAACGTAAATTGGAACTTGTTCCCTCATTCGTTTTCTGGGCGGTTTGTAATCCGCCCCAACATTGCAGCACCTCTTGGTTAACTCCACGGTGATTTGCGACACACAGCTCTCTCCTGGAAACACCCAAACCTCTTTATGTACCTGACTACTGTCTATTCGTTGGGTTTTGCACTACTTGTTTAACATAACTAGTTAATATACACAGATATACTTTGTGTAATTCAGGATTTATCATTGTGCTGTACCGCAAAGTTAACACATTTCACGATATTCGCCGGTGATGTTAAACCTGATTCTGATCGTCAATTTAGGGCAGTTTTCTGCTGTTGTTCTGTGCTCAACTTCAACTTCACTCGAAAACCCGCAGATCCACGATGTAAAATCCTTACATACAAGTAAAAGAGGCAGAAAATAGGAAAAAAATAACACCTGTTAAGGGGTTTTCTCAAATTGTTTGCGGTATACATTGGTTTTACGGTTGCTGACACAGAGACCCTGCTTGCAAGCTCGCAGGATGTTCTGCCCACAATTTTCTCAATCGAATAGTATTAAATTCTGTAACGGCAATAAACTCAGTTTGTCGTTCAGTTTCTTGTCTTTACCTGCACTGGATCTTTGATCAAGGAGGATGAAGGTCCGCTTTGATCAGCAGTCCGTCGCGATTTGTATGTACTGTGCTTCCTCTTTCATTCACACTGTGTACCTCTCTCAGATTGGATACATTGATGGGTGTTATCCAATGAGAAATAAAGATATGCATGAGATCACTTGTTGTCGGGTGACTTGATTCTTTTCACTCTGCTGGTTCAGTGTGTGATGAGTACAGACGGTGCCCTCAGAAACCGCGTACCTACAGAACGATCCACGTTAACTACAATACTTAAATCAACGCAACGTACTCTGTCACACCTGACAATCGATTTATACCTTCCTCAATTCTTCATCCAGCCAGCTACATTGAGGATAATTTATCGCAGCCAACTAACTGAAAGAGCAAACACGAGGAAATCTGCAGATGCTGGAAATTCAAACAACACACACAAAATGCTGGTGGAACACAGCAGGCCAGGCAGCATCTATAGGGAGAAGCACTGTCGACGTTTCGAGCCGAGACATCCACCAGCATTTTGTGTGTGTTAACTGAAAGAGTCATGCCTTTAGGATATAATACGCCATATCAGCCGCTGGGGAAACTCTCAGGATCACGGAGAGAATGTTCAAACTGCCCTCTGTGTCAGGATCGAAGCCTGGTTGCAAGGTTTTGCAGATAAATCAATCCAGCACCATGATATCGATGTAGGATTTCATCAGGTCCTAGAGGCAGGTAAACACAGTTTTAAATGATCATAGATGACCTTCCTTCAAAGTCAGAACTAAATCAGAAGTTGGATGTTTGCTCAAGACTGTACAATATTCAATCCCATTCACAATGAAAACAAACCAATCTTTGCTTGCAGGCAGCGAGATGACGCAGAGTGGCACAATGGCAGAGTGGGACGTACAGCTGTCCTGTCCTCCTGACCTTCAATGATGTCTGTGCGTGGAATGTGCATGTTTTCCTATCACCGTGTTAGTATTTTTGGTGTATCACAGCTTCCCTTCCTATACCAAAGATTCAGATTCAGATTCAGTTTATTGTCATTTATAACCACAAATACAAATACAATGTAGTTAAAAATGAGACAACGTTCTCCAGAATGATATTAAAAAAAAGTACAAAACAGACCACACAAGAAAAACCACATCCAGAGTCCGGAGAGGCTGCTGCGTATCGATATCGCACTACTATCGCACGTTCCCCAGAAAGGAACTACAAACCCATCAGACAAAACTAAAGCTACAAGATCTACACAAAACCACATAGTTACATATAGTTATAGTTAACATATAGTTTCAACAGTGCAGACAATACCATAATTGATAAAAGACTAACTGACAAAGACCACATAATTATAACACAGTTTCAACAGTGCAAAGCAATATCGTAATCTGATAAAGAGCAGTCCATGCACGGTTTAAAAGAAAGTCTCAAAGTCCCGACAGCCCATCATCTCACGCAGACGGTAGAAGGAAGAAAAACTCTTCCTGCCATGAACCTCCAGTGCCGCAGCTTGCCAATACAGCACTTTGGGAGCCCCGACAACAGCCAACTCCAAGTCCGTCCGAAAACTTCGAGCCTCCAACCAGCCCTGCGACACCGAGCACCATCTCTGCTGAGCGCTTCGACCCCGGTATCGGCCGCCAAGCAACAGGCAAAGCCGAGGATTTGGGGCCTTCCTCCCGGAGATTCTCTGATCGCACAGTAGCAGCGGCAGTGAAACAGGCATTTCAAAAGTTTAACCAGATGTTCCTCCATGCTTCACACGTCCGTCTCCATCAAATCTGGATTGTACATGGCTCCCTACTTGACAGATTACAGATATTCATTCCAAAGTGGTCGCTGCGTGCTGCGTCGCGCCACCATTGCAGTTCAAAGACATGTGGTTTGGTGGCCAAATGGGTCACTCGAATTTGACTACCATTTATCACGACAGGGGGTTCACTGTGGACAGTTTAAAGAAATGTAGGCAATGGAAAGGGGTCATCCGATTATATTTGCTACAGGACTTGGGACTCAGCCTACCTCATTGTTTAGACAGGCCAATGATTTTCAATCCATTCACAACATAAACTGATTATAGACTTTAGAAAGGAGAAGACAGATGAACACAGACTAGTCTTCATGGAAGAATGTGGTGGAAATGTTGAGCAGTTTCAAGTTCCTGATTTTCAATATCTTGAAACTATCCTTACCCCAGAACATAGAGTCAATACAGAAGAATGTATACCACAATCTTATTGAAGGAGATTCAGCATTCCATCAAAGTCTAACAAATGTTGACATTTGTACAGTAGAAAGTATTCTGACTGGCTGTGTCATAGCCTCGTATAGAAACTCCAAGGTACAAGAATGCAAGAGGCTACAGAGAGCAGTGTTGTCAGCCAGGTCTGACATGTGTACAGCTCAATCGACAATCAAGGGCATCTACAAGAAGTAATGTCTCAGCAAGGTGACAGTCACATCAGGGACATCTATCTAATGGGCCATGTACTCTTCTTGATGCTGCCATCAGGAAGGAGCCTGAAGACCCACACCTCAAGTTCAACAACAGCTTGCTCCCCACTGCTATCACATTATCTAACTCTTGTCCATCAATATTCCTGAAATCAGGGAAAAACTCAGTAGCCAACCCACACGCCTGAATGTGAGGGGAGACCAGCAAATCCAGGGAAACCCACATTGTCACAAAGAGAACTTGCAAACACAACACAGAGAGCAGTGGAAGTCATAGTGAAATGCATACTGCACATTATTGGGTGACGGGGTGGAGATACGGCTCTATCAGACATGGCGTAAGGCACACCTTCCTTCTGCTAGTCTTTAGATCACCATTAGACAAGGCCTATCACCTGCTTAGCTCCCCACCCGCACCCAGATCAGGGTCATGTGAAGCCATAGGAGCAGGTGGTGGATGGTCTTATGAGCAACTGGTGCATATCACAACTCCTGGTTAGGTGACCACTGACTTCAGGCAGACAGTCTCTGAAGAGTATTGATAATAGCTGGGATCACCAGCTATCACCAGCAAAGACACTGCCCAGAAGAAGGCAATGATGAATGACTTCTGCAGAAAAATTTGCCAAGAACAATGATGGTCATGGAAAGACCATGACCACCCATATCATACAACATGGCATGTAAAGAAAGAATGAACCACTCATTAAGTTATATTTGCAAGCCTAACCAATTATAAATTTACTCACTCACAATGCCAGTATAATACACATGGTTTTCTAAGACATTGTTTCGGTGTAAAGTTGCTGGAGGGCATAAATTCAGGGTGAGAATATTTAAAATGGTTTGAAGAGAAAAGCTTTTCATATAGTTGTGGATATTTGGAATGAGCCAGAGGAAGTGGCAGAGACAGATACAATTTCAGTTGAAAGGACGTTTTGGCAGCCACGTGAACAAGAAAGTTTAGAAGTATCTGAGCCAAATACCGGAAGATGGCACTATATAGGCACCTAGCATGGCATGAATGAGTTATAGTCACAAAACACAGAAGTCAGTCCTTCAGCCCATCAATTCAGTGCTGAACATACACTGCTTATTGGCACTAATCCTACAAAAAATTCATTTTGTTCTTTTCATATTCCCATCAACACCCTCCCCCTCACCTACCTTAGACGCTACCACACACATACACACTAGGGCAATTTGCAGTAGCTAACTAACACACGATGGAACTGCACATCTTTGAGATTTAGAAGGAACCCAGAGCACCTCAACCTTCAAGGAAATAGAATAAAAATCCTCAGTTGTAATGAGACAGGACCACTGATTCATTAAGAATCTCAAAACAATCAGTGTGTTCTCAAATTAACCCAGCTCCACACTCTACCAACTGGTAATAGATGTCGAGTTATTGAGTTACCTAGCACAGGATCACACCTTCAGCTCAAAACATCCGTAATGAGAAAGATACCACCCAGGTTAATGTCTTTTTCCTCTGTTTGGCCCCTATCCCTCTAAATCTTTCCTGTCCTTGCAGCTGTCCAAATACTTAGAAATGTTGCAAATGTAACCATGTTTACACTTCCCCTGGCAGCTTGTTCCACACGCACTCAAGCATTTCTGTGGAAATCTTCCCCTTTAGATTTCCTTTAGATTTTTGCCCACTCACCTTAACACTACTCCCTCCAGGGTTAGACTCCCTTATCCTGGGGATAGGACTGTGATATCCTTTCCAGTGGATGATGCATTGGATATGTGCCTCATGACTGATGGTTGTCTCTGTTATGTTTTGTAACTCTAATACCTGAAGCTAATTGAAAGAAAAACGTTGTAGTTCAGGATGTGTGTGCTTACTTTCGTTATAATTCTAAATGAGGCATGCAATGACATGGTGGCATAAAGACATATGCGATTCATGTACTTTTACATGAATTATGTAAACAACAAAAATGCTTAAACAGACAATATATATACATTACTCAGATATTATTGAAATATTAAATACACAACAGTTACCAGTATGCATTTTGCCTTGTGTCTGGCCACTGCAATGAACAGTTGAAGCATCAATGAAAACCTCCAGTTACATTCAATTACGTCAAACCAGTTTCACTTGTAACAACTCTAAAAATGTTGGCTTTGGCAGCAGAACATTCATTTTCTTCTAGAAATTGAAGATAGTCAGATAATGATGACCTACGGATTTTGACATTTTTGAGAAATACACAACATTCCACGAGGACTGTCACATTTCCCTGTGACAGTAAAGAAGTTCCAAAATTCTACATAAAAAAGAACAGAGTTTCTCCACATCTAGCTGTGAACTTTCAGCAGCTAAACATGTGAATCTACGCACTAAACTGCAGTAGGTTAGACTCGGTCTCAGACCATTGATGTCACAACTATGGACTCTGCCGTGGGATCTACGCACTCATGAGTATGCACATTCCAGCTGATTTATGTTTCATTGTGATGGTTTTTAACTCCCTTCTTTTCATTCTAGTCTTGTTGAGACTTGACCAAAAGCACGGCAATGTTTGTGCTCCCTGCTTACCCTCATCCGTGTCTGGGAAAGAAGACTGCTGTTTTGATTGACAATGTAAGAAGCGGTATTCATTTAGTGGTCTTTATACTCCTTGTGTGCTTTCTTTGATCATAACTCCCGAAACTTTAGATACTTTTCCTCTTTCTTCTTGACTAAGTTCATCACCTTTCTGGACATCCAATGTTCTCTTATCTTTCCATCCCCATCCTTCCTCCGAAGAGAAACATTCCTTTCTTGTGCACTGTGCAGTTGATCATAAAACACTCGTCTGATGAGCGCTTGCCAGGAACAGGTGTTCCAAATTATCACTTATTTGTTCCTGCTTAATGCCCTCATAGTTTGCCCAACTCCAGTTTAATGTTCACTTGCACAGGCCATACCTCTCCTGTTTCAGAGCTATCCTAGAAGATAAAGAGTTGTGGCCATTGTTCCCCAACTGTTCACCCACTGAAAGGTGTCGAGTATCTCTCTGCTAAGTCTCACAATACACAATACCAACTCTGAGTGGATCTTTATCAAGTGCCTTTATTCTTTATTCACTTGCAAAGGGAAATTTCACCTCCACACCCACCAGGGATGATCAGGGATGTCCAACACACTGTTTACAAAGCATTCCTTTTACACATAAGAATGAGACAAGTTTCCTATTTCCAGTAAGCTCAGTCCTTCTGATACATTTGTTGTTGTCTGCTCCTCTCTGCTACTTCCTTACTTTGTTCACACACACTGTTCAGTACATTGGGTGCTTGCAGTCACGTATTTCAGTAGTAAGCACATTTCTGTAGTCACGTACATATATTGCATCATATTAGCTTCGCACTCTGGGATCGTCTACGACTCCATTTTGTCACATTAAACAGTTACAAAAACTACAAAGTTCAACACATATTTCCACAAAGGTCGGTCACCTGGCTAGGCTCATTACCCAGGTGAGAGGTCAAAGCAATTTTTAAACAAATTGAATTTACATAAATGCTTTCTTTTACACTTAATCATTGTTTTTGCCTTTGATTGTATAAATTGTTTTTAATAGTTTGGTGAATATTAACAGTTGTGGAATATTAATTACTGTACAGTATATGAGTGCAATTCAATGATTTTTAATCTTGTAACAATTGCCTTAGAGATGTGACTTATCCATTGCCTATTGCATGCAATGTTTTTGAGGCACAATGTTGTTTTGTCCTGCTGTGTGAAGGGATCTAAATACATTAGACCCACCTCTCCCCACACTCAGACTGGTGGAAATGTCTATGATGTACTTTACCTTCGAGATTGTACATAATGAAAAAATAGGCCAGTGGCTGTTTCTGGATGAAATTCAGCCCATTGCAAAAACCATTTTCCTCTTCAATATATCGAAAATTACACACTTCGGTTACACTGATTTACAATGCTCATATTATCATTAGAGAACACTTAACTGCATTGTTCATTTGAATGTGTATTAGGGTCCATTATTTCTTGGAGGTTATTCATTGTGACATTGGTAGCACACCCTCTCCTTTTCAGACTTGCCCCTGTAAGCACACCTCCTCCACAGTCAACAGTCAATAATACAACTCTAATATGATTTCTAAACAAAAAGCACTGACCAGAGTGATACAATAGCTGACCTGCAAGTAATCTGATGGCCAGCACACACATTCTGAATGTCTCTTATGAATTTGGTTGGGTTCCTGTTGACTGAGACCTGTAAAAACATAATATATTGTGAATTATGGAGTAATTATTGGACTGAGCACAGCTCACATAGAGTAATACCAGAGAAGTTTCAGTAACATCAGAAGACTTGCTAAACAAGTCATTCTTTTCAAAAGATACATCTCTGTATATGTTTTATCTGGAGCCATAGTTGATAAACATTCTTCCAGTTCCCAGTCAGAGACAATTATTTCATTTCACGACTTGTTGTTCTTTACCTATATGAGAATTACAAGAAAGGAAGAAAGTAAAGATATTCATAGATATTTACACTTCATTCAAAACTCTCACATTCAAAGTAAGTTTATTGTCAAAGTGCATTAATGTTACTTGACATAGGAAACTAGTCCAGGTGCCGTGTTCCTGTGTTCCAAGAAATAGTCCAGGCACCGTGTTCCTGTGTTCCAAAAACTAGTCCAGGCACCGTGTTCCTGTGTTCCAAGAACTAGTCCAGGCGCCGTGTTCCTGTGTTCCAAGAACTAGTCCAGGCGCCGTGTTCCTGTGTTCCAAGAACTAGTCCAGGCGCCGTGTTCCTGTGTTCCAAAAACTAGTCCAGGCACCGTGTTCCTGTGTTCCAAGAACTAGTCCAGGCGCCGTGTTCCTGTGTTCCAAGAACTAGTCCAGGCGCCGTGTTCCTGTGTTCCAAGAACTAGTCCAGGCGCCGTGTTCCTGTGTTCCAAGAACTAGTCCAGGCGCCGTGTTCCTGTGTTCCAAGAACTAGTCCAGGCACCGTGTTCCTGTGTTCCAAAAACTAATCCAGGCGCCGTGTTCCTGTGTTCCAAGAAATAGTCCAGGCGCCGTGTTCCTGTGTTCCAAGAAATAGTCCAGGCGCCGTGTTCCTGTGTTCCAAAAACTAGTCCAGGCGCTGTGTTCCAGCCCTGTCCAAGTCTGAGCTTTGTGTTCTCATCCAGTTGTGGTGCCTCACCCAGCCCAGGAGTACCTCGCCCAGCCTGGTGCTGGTGATTCCTCATCCTGAGCTGGAGATTCCTCGTCCAGTCCAAGTCAAGGCTTCGTATTCCCAATACTATCTTGTGTCTAGCCTGTTCCTCATCCCGAATCCTCGACTGTATCCAGGTTCCAAGCCCAATTCAAGACCCAAGTTCCAGGTCCCTGTCCACTCTCTGGCTTGGAGTCCTGGACAAGGCTCCCAGTTCCAAGTTCCGTGTCCGGATCCTGTGTTCCTTGTCCTGTTCCTAGTACTTCAGTGTCTGTGCCTTGCACTTGGGTCTGCTACCAATGCTGCCCCTGCCCACCCCCCCGCCCACCCGTACAACAGATGCTGGAAGTCCTTGATGATGGATGATGTTTTTTGTGTGACAGTGCTCCATGTAAATGTGCTCAATGGTGGGGAGAGACTTTCCTGTCATGGACATGACTGTATCCATCAGTTTCTGTGGACTGTTCTATTCATGGGCACTTATGGTGTTTAAAAATCAGGCCATGATTCAACAGGTTAGGATATTCTCCACTGCATTTGTAGAAGTTTGTCAAAGTTTTGAATGATATGAACAGTTCCACAGCAAGTGTGAAATATAATTGGGTACTGTCTCTCAAACACTCAAATTCTGGAGCTGAGATTCAAATGTATCACATTTAAGCAATTGCATGAGGCATCTTATAGTTAATGAAGTGTGGTATAATATATTTTTTTTTCTAGTCATTGGTACATTTCTGTGGGACCAAAGGAGATGACAGAGATGATAGTTCTATACCATACTTTCATTCAATTAGGATTACGTCGGGGCTTTGCTGGATGGTGTGCTTCGAAGGGGCTTCTCCATGTTGTATTTGAATGACTGAAGGAACTGAAAAAATGCACCAGCATGACAAAAATTTCAAAACCCTCCTGGGAAATAGAAGATGTATATATCCAAGGATGAATACAGTAAAATGGAAGTTACGGCAGGATTTGACATTCGACTTCCTCAAAATATAATAGTATGACATGAACTACATGGAACAATGCTTGTAGTGACCAGTTAAACAGTCTGAAACACAGTATTCACCACTCTCTGTGCTCCCTGTAGGATCCTTCATTACCTTGCTCAGGAAGTAACAAGGAATGATTATCCTGCTCTAAAAATGGATCACAGAGTGGGACAAAATCAGAAGTGAATAACATAACTGAAACAACAACGTTAGCACATTGCCCAAACTTTATAAATTAGTCTAGTGTGATTTGTCTCTGCTGATGAGCTTTTAATCCCACCTTCAGCTCGTCCACAGGTTTACCTGTGCTGTTGGCCAATTTTCAAAGAGAAACATTATGCAGACCCAGGTATTTACTGCAAAAGATTATTTGTCTCATCAATATACAAATGTCACAAGGAGAGACTAGGAACCAGTTTAGCTCCCAATTTTCCTGAGAAAATTGCCAACATCTAGATACATTTCATCAGCATCTTGCTTTCCTCATGAACAATTTCCACACTGGTTGGGAAGGGCTAGGAAAAGGATTTTTTTCTTGACATTAGGTAGATCTCCTTTAAGTGTTTCATTTAACTGATGGAAGTCATAGAGTCATAGTGTCATAGAGAAGTACAGCACAGAAACAGGCCCTTCGGTTCAACTAGTCCATGGCAAAATCATTTAAACTGCCGACTCCCATTGACCTGCACTGGGACTATAGCCCTCCATGCCCCTGCTATCCATGTACTTATACACATTCTGTTAAATGTTGAAATTGACTTTGTATGCACCACTTGTGCTGGCAGCTCATTCCACACTCTCACAGCCCTCTGATTGAAGAGATTTCCTCTCATGTTCCCCTTAAACCTTTCACCTTTCATCCCTCACCCATGACCTCTGGTTAGAAACAGAAAATCTACAGCGTAATACAGGTCCTTCAGCCCACAATGCTTTGCCGAACATGGACTTACTTTAGAAATTACCTAGGGTTACCAATAGCACTCTATTATTTTAAGTTGCATGTACTTATCCAGGAATCTCTGAAAAGACCCTGTTGTATCCGCCTCCACACCATCGCCGGCAGCCCATAGGTAACTGACCAAAACTACACACAATACTCCAGATTAGACCTCACCAACATCTTATCCAACTTAAACCTAACATCACATCTCCTGTACTGAATACATTGATTTATGAAAGTCAAAATGACAAAAGCTTTCTTTACAAACTTATTTATGTGTAACACCACATTCAATGAATTATGGACCTGGTTTCCCAGGTCCCTTTGTTCTGCCAGACACCCTGGTTGGTCCGACTGAAGTGCAAAACCTTGCACTTATCTGCATTAAATTCTGTCTGCCATTTTTTAGCCCATTTTTCCAGATGATGTCAATCTCTCTGCAAGCCATGATAGCCTTCCTTACTCCCACTGCACACCCAATCATTGTGCTATCTGCACATTTGCTGATCCAGTTTACCATATTATCATCCAGATCACTGATATAGATGACAAATAACAATGGACCCAGCACTGATCCCTGAGGCACACCACTAATCAGAGGTCTCCACTCAGAGAGGCAAGCATCTACTACCACTCTCTGGCTTCTTCCACACTGCCAAAGTCAAATCCTGAATGCTGAGCAACTGAAGCTTCTTGACCAACCTCCCGTGAGGGACCTCGTCAAATGCCTTAATAAAATCTACAGAGACAAAACCTACTTCCTGGTAACTTCTTCAAAATCATCTATAAGGATAGGTAGACATGACCTACCATGCATGAAGCCATGCTGACTATCCTTAATCAGTCCATGTCTATCCAAATACTTATATATCTGGTCTGTTTGAATAGCTTCCAATAACGTTCCCACAAATGAAGTCAGACTCACTAGTCTGTAATTTCCTGGTTTATGTTGAGAGCCTTTTTTCAAACAGTAACATCATTGGCAATCCTCCAATCCTGTGGTACTTCCCCTGTTACTAATGAAGATCTAAATATCTCTGCTAGGGCCCTATAAATTTCTGTACTTGCCTCCCCTTGCGTCCAAGGAAACACCTTGACAGGCCCTATGGAGTTTATTCACCCTGATTTGAGTTAGCATAGTAAACAGCTCCTCCTCTATAATCTGTACAGGGTCCATGAAGTTGCTGCTGACTTGCCTCATTCCAATAGACTCTTTATCCATCTCCTGAATAAATGCAGAGGCAAAGAATTCATTGTAGATTCTTCCCCATCTATTTTGGATCCACACATGGAATTTAATACTGGACTTCCAAAGGACAAATTTTGTCCCTGGCAGTCCTTTTGCTCTTAACATATTTGTAGAATCCCTTAAGATCCCCCTTCGGGAGTCAGCAGGAGACGCTCATGGAGTGAGCACTGTTTCAGATTCGCTCCATAACCTTTACTTTTTTTAACCTATGATCACCCTTATTTAACGTATTTTTACCTATACCAAAAGATTCTTGCTACTTTTTTGGACTTTAAGAGTTTATTGTGAATTTTTGAAGAAATGAATACAGAAATGGCTCTGAGATCTAAAGGGCGAGAACCTGGGAAGGATCCTAACGGGAACGGGAAGAAGAAGAAGACTGATCCTAAGCGCACTGAATTGACTTATGAAATGTTATTGGAGGTTTTAAATCAAAAATTTTAAGAACACCGACAAATTTTTAAACAAGATATAAAGGCTTTTCAAGATTATATGGATAAGACGGATTCAGTAGTTAACCAGCAGCAAGTTCTAATTGCAACTCTGCAAGAGGACGCTCGGAAGCGAGACTTGATAATTGAAAAACTGGAGCAGAACTTACTTTTGACGATTAAACAGGTGGAAACACTTAAAGCCAAGAGTGTCGACTTTGAGAATTGGTCCAGAAGACAGAACCTACGCATACTTGGTCTCCCGGAAGGTATTGAACAAGGGGACCCCTCGAAGTACTTTGCTCAACTTTTAAAGGATGCGTTCCCTTCTGTATTCCCAGACAGTCCTCTGTTACTCGATCGCGCTCACAGAATTATGCGTCGATCACCAAGTGCTTCAGCTAAACCACCGGTTGTAATTGTCCGATTTCACTATGTGCATGTTAAAGAGCAACTTATTCGTGTGGCTCGGCGTGTAGGGATGGTCAAATTTCAAGATCACAATTTTCGATTAGTGGAAGATTTTAGTCCAGAAGTAATGAAGGCAAGGCTTCTTTTTGAACCTCTGATGTCTGAATGTTATGAGAAAAATCTAAAACCTGCGCTCTTATACCCTGCGAAGCTCAGAATCTCGCCTCTGAATGCACCACGGCGTGTTTTTCTTTCTACATCTGAAGCGAGAAGCTTTCTGAATGAGAACTTCCCTACTGCTACGGATTCTCATCTCTAATAAATGAGTGATTTTGATCGTGCAAGATGGTTTTTATTTCCAAAACCAGATTTTGTTTTTGGCTATTGGTGTAGGTTTACTCTATATTTTATACTCTAGTTAAAGTTTTTTTTTCGACATACTAATCTTTTTATTTTACTTACTTCAACCACTGTACTTTATCTTTAGTCATTATTATTAATCCTTCGAAGGTGAAATTTTTTTTCTAAGATTGCGGTTTCTTCTCTAAAATATTTTTGGCTTTTTTTTGATTTCGCCATTTTTTTTCTCTCGTCTTCTTCCTATAATGCATTTCTTATCACAGTTTAAATTGTTTTGGGGGTTGTTTGAGTTTTAACCCGATTTATAAGTTACTAGTGATTATATTCTTTTTGTTTTTTTGTACTACCAATTATATTAAGAAGTTTGGTTTTAGTATAGTGATTATTATTTCTTTAGAGTTTGGGTGGATCTTTTTTTTATCCTTTATATACGGAGTTGTCTTCTGCTGATATGGGGGTAGATTTAGTTTCATCTTTCTTTTTTCCCAGCCTATCCCTGGCTGGGGTGGTCTTTTTTTCCCTCTTGGGTGGGGGGGTGGGAGGTCTTTTTCTAAATCTTATGTTTCTTCAATCAGTTTTTTAAATTTTTTTTCATTTGGGCTGTTTTTAAACTACTAAAATGTCTGCGATGTCATCACTTCTGGGTCTGCCCCTTATTTTTGTTCCTCTTCCGGGTGCATGAGTTCATAATTTGGTTAACCCTTAATATACCAAAGGGTTGATTTCAGAAATATGGCTCAGACCATTAATTTTGTCTCTTGGAATACTAATGGCTTAAACCATCCGATTAAATGGAAAAAGATTTTCAAAGTATTCCAAAGACTTAATGCTCATATTATTTTTGTACAAGAAACTCATGTGAGGAAAGAGGATATTTATCGCTTTTTTAGGTTTTGGAGGGGTCAACAGTATCATTTGAATTCGAATGCTAAAGTAAAGGGAGTTTCAATTTTTATTGATTCCTCTATTGCATTTGTCCAACATGATATCTTTTTGGATCCAAATGGTAGATTTTTGTTAATTACTGGCTTACTTTTTAACAAGAAGGTTGCTATGGTTAATGTTTATGCTCCAAATGTGGATTGTCCCGATTTTTTTAAGTCCTTATTTACTTCTCTACCTGATCTAAATGAATATAAGTTAATAATGGGTGGTGACTTTAATTGTTGTTTAAATCCTTTGATGGACAAATCTATATCTACTCAGACTTTAACTAATAAGTCAGCCACTTGTATTAACTCTTTTTTGACTGATAATGGAATTTTTGATATTTGGAGATTTCGGCATTCTAAGGACAAAGAGTTTTCATTTTTCTCACATGTTTATCATTTCTATTCGAGAATTGATTATTTTTTATTGAGTCTTATTTTATTCCATCGGTAATTGGTTGTAATTATGATATTATAGCCATCTCTGACCATGCTCCATTAAAACTTTCTATTAAATTTATGGATACAGCTTCTAGTGCTAGACAATGGCGATTTGATTCTACCTTACTGCAAGATGCGGATTTTATTAAATTTATGAAGGAACAGATCGATTTCTTCTTTTCAAATAATTCCATGGATGATATTTCTTGCGGAACACTTTGGGACACTTTTAAAGCATATATACGTGGACAGATTATCTCCTACTCTGTTGGTCTGAGAAAACGCATTAAGAAGGAAACTCTTTTATTGGTTGATAAAATTAAAGAGATTGACAAGAAATATTCAATTACTCCTAGTAAGGAGCTTCACAAACAAAGGGTTGAACTTCAAACGGAACATAGTTTATTACTTACATCTTCGATTGAAAATCAATTAATGAAAACCAGATCTGATTTTTATATACATAGTGATAAATCAGGTAAACTGTTAGCTAGTCAATTGAAGAATGCTTTGGTTAAACGTCAAATTACTAAGATCCATCAGCAGAATGGGGATCTGACAGTTAACCATGATGAGATAAACAAATCATTTCAAGATTTCTATACCTCCCTGTATCATTCCAAATTCCCTATTGATCGTAATACCATGTGTGATTTTCTTGGGAAATTGAATTTTCCAAAATTATCATCAGATGATCTTTCAATATTAGAAACTCCTATTACGGATGCAGAAATTAAAGGAGTTATTTCCTCTATGAATTCTGGGAAAGCACCAGGTCCAGATGGGTATACAGTAGAATTTTTTAAATGTTTTTCCGCTACTCTTTCTCCTTGGTTATGCAGGGTTTTTGAAGAAGCAATTAGATTGGGCAATCTGCCACAATCTTTTTATAGAGCTTCCATTTCTTTAATATTGAAGAAAGATAAAGACCCTGCTGACTGTGCATCCTATAGACCAATATCTTTATTGAATGTAGATTCCAAGATCTTTTCCAAGTTACTGGCATCCAGGCTGGAGAAGGTATTACCCCAAATTATTTCGGAAGATCAAACTGGTTTTATTAAAAATTGCTATTCTTTTTTCAATGTTAGGAGATTATTGAATATTGTTTATACTCCTTCATATAGCACTTCAGAATGTGTCATTTCATTAGATGCGGAGAAAGCATTTGATAGAGTTGAATTGCCATACTTATTTAATGTGCTTGAGAAGTTTATTTTTAGTCCAACATTCATTTCCTGGATTAAACTGATATATCATACTCCAGTAGCCTCGGTGCTTACTAACAATCAAAGATCTCCCTTTTTTCGTTTATTTCGGGGTACTAGACAAGGCTGTCCTCTTAGTCCATTATTATTTGATATTGCTTTAGAACCCTTGGCAATTGCTATCAGAGAATCGCAGAATATTTTTGGCATTAATCGTGGGACAGATATACATAAGTTATCATTATATGCAGATGATTTATTATTATTTATTTCTGATCCTGAGAAATCCATTCCTGCAGTTCTATCATTGTTGGCTCAATTTAGTAATTTTTCCGGGTATAAATTAAATCTTAATAAGAGTGAATTGTTTCCTTTAAATAGACAGGTTCCAATTTATGGAAATTTACCTTTTAAATTAGATAATGACTCTTTTATTTACTTAGGGATTAAAATCACAAAAAACTATAAAGACTTATTTAAGGTTAATTTTTTACCCTTAATCGATCAGATTAAATGTTTGTTTACTAAGTGGTCACCACTATCTTTATCTCTGATAGGTTGGATTAATGCTATTAAGATGGTTATTTTACCCAAGTTTTTATATATATTTCAAGCGGTACCAATTTTTATTCCGAAATCTTTTTTTGCTAATGTTGATTCAAAAATTTCCTCATATATATGGCAGAATAAAAATCCTAGGTTAGGTAAAATATATTTACAAAAGGCAAGGATGGAAGGTGGATTGGCATTGCCTAATTTTAGATTTTATTATTGGGCAGTTAATATCCGATATTTGATATGTTGGTTAAAGGATTGGGATATATCTTTTAGCCCTCATTGGGTGAACCTGGAAATTAAATCTGTACAAGGATTTGCATTGGGTTCTATTTTAAGGGCTTCTCTTCCCTTTGCTCTTTCTAAATTGCAGAAATGAATTGACAATCTGATAGTTAAACATACTTTACGTATATGGTTTCAATTTTGGAAATTTTTTGGGTTGACTCAGTTTGTTTTAAATATTCCTATTGTATCCAATTGCTTTTTTTATCCTTCTATTATAGACCAAGCTTATTCAGCTTGGAAGACTAAAGGATTACTACGATTTTCCGATTTACTTTTGGATAATTGTTTTATGTCTTTTGAGCAATTATCTAATAAATATAATTTGCCTAGATTTCATTTTTTTTTAAGATATTTACAGATTAGGAATTTCTTAAATACTGTACTTCCTAGTTGTCCAAATTTTGGGTCTTCAGGTATTTTGGAGAATTTGTTTGAACTAAATCCTTCTCAGAATGGGCTAGTATCAAAACTTTACAATATAATTATGAAGATACGTTCAGAGCCCTTCTATAAGACTAAAAATGATTGGGAAAGAGAACTTAACCTTACTATCCCTATTGAGAATTCGGATAAAATTCTTCAATTAGTTAATACATCATCTATATGTGCTAAACATTCATTAATACAGTTTAAGGTTGTGCATAGGGCTCATATGTCCAAGGATAAATTGGCTCATTTTTATTCCTATATAAATCCTATTTGTGACAGATGTCATTCTGAGATAGTGTCTTTAACTCATATGTTCTGGTCGTGTCTGCTTTTGAAAAACTATCGGAAAGACATTTTTGATATTATTTCTACGCTATTGAACATTGATTTACAACCTCATCCTATTACTGCAATTTTTGGTTTACCAATGATGGACTCACTCCATTTATCCTCTTCCGCTTGTCGAATGATTGCAGTTCTTACATTAATGGCTCGAAGATCTATTTTGTTGAATTGGAAAGAAATTAATCCTCCTACCGTATTTCATTGGTTTTCTCAAAGTATGTTATGTCTAAATTTAGAAAAAATTAGAAGTGTTGTATTTGATACTTCTATTAAATTTGAAAAGATATGGAGACCATTTATTCAATATTTTCATATGATGTAATATGACCATCTTCCAAGCCTATTTGTTTTTCCAGTTTTGATTTTATATATGTTGAGAGGATCGGAGTTGACGACACTGATGATTTTGTATTTTTGTGAGATATTATAAACAGCCCTTTTTTTCCCATTTTTTCTTTTTCTCTTTTTTCTTTTTTTGTTTTTTTCCTTATTAGTTATTAGATTATTAGATTAGTTTATTTTTTGCATAATTTTTTTTCTTTTTTCTGTTTTTTTAAAATATATATTATGATACACCTAGGTTTGCCTTGTTTATTTGTATATTGTATCATCCATGATTTGGGAATACTCATTTATACTATAATCATTGCTTATGTGTTCTTTCATGTTCAGTTGAAATGTGTATGTTTGTAATCCCATTATCTATGTATCAATTTTATTTTGTTGATATTAATAATAATAATAATAAAAATATTGAAAAAGAAAGAAAGAAAGATCCCCCTTCACCTTGTCTGCTGGAGAACCTTGATGCCTTTTTTTAATCTTTCCTGACTTCTTTCTTAAGTGTTAGCTTGCATTTCTTAGAATCCACAAGCTCCTCATTTGTTCCTACCTTCCTATTCCTGCTACGCACCTAATTTTTTTTCTTAACCGTGGTCTCAATATCTCTTGAAAACCAATTTTCCCTACTTTTACCTTTTATCCTGACAGGCAAGTACAAGTTTTGAACTCTCAAAATTCCATTTTTGAAGGCCTCCCACTTACCAGGTACACCCTTGCCAGAAAACAGCCTGTCTAATCCACACTTGCCACATCAAAATTGGCCTTTCTCCAATTTAGCATCTCTACCCGTGGACCAGACCTATCTTTTTGCATGTTTACTTTGAAACTAATGGAATTGTGGTCACTGGATGCAAAGTGTTCCCCTAGTCACTTCTGACACCTGCCCTGTCTCATTCCCATATAGCAGATCCAGTACTGCACGCTTGTTGAGCTGAATTCATTTGACATACTCTATACCAATATACTGATCCTGCTCAAATCTAGATATCATGGATATTGTTGGATCACGAATCCCTGCTTCTACCAGCTTCCTCACACAGTCAGCCCATGCTTTCCTGTACTTCTTCATAAATTACCTTTTGGTGCTTCCTTATGGAATAAAAATCACTGTCATTCTCATAGCAGGGGAACAGAAATCCTTCCTCAGCTGTTTAATCTCTATGATGAGATTTGCACCAGTTTCCCAGAATCTATCAGTTGTGATTCTGATAAAGAAATTATATCATTTACATTTTATTTCCTTCAGCTATTTTCCAGCAGAAAATATTGTCATTCCAATCCATATCAGGTCACAGAAGCAAAATTTGCAGACTTAATCGATTGTTTATTTTTTTATTTTCTCCCATAATACATATTTCCATTAACAGTACACATAATGTGTAGAGATACCCACTATACAGATGTGAGTGGGGTGTGAGACAGAAACATGTAGATGATAGATGGGAACATATAGTACGGTACAGCTCAGCCCAATATCAAAGCATTTCAAGATGTTCTCAGGAAGCTGACATGCATCATTGGACCCTCACCTTTTGGGCATGTACTCTTCTTGATGCTGCCATCAGGCAGGAGATACTGGACCCAGAATTCCAACACCTCAACGCTCAACACAGCTCCTTCTTCCTCATATTTAACAGATACAAACAGCGTAACTGCGCTTGCAAAAATACTGCAGCACATGTAGATATTTGTAACATGTACAACTGCACACACGTCCTGTCAGTAACACCTAGAGAAATGTCATTACACCATCTTCCTTGTTGAACACTGTCAACTACAGTTCTCTGCTCTTCCTCCAACTCTTGAGTTACACTTTCCAGTCCACTAAAATGGTGAGCTGATAGTGTGCTTGTTGTGAGATGCTGTACAGTGTAACTGGTTCTGTAGTCTCCATATCCTGTCACCTGTGCTATTGGCATTGGTAAAGTATGCTTTTGGAACTGAAAAATTTTCAACTCAGGTTGGGAAAGTCCCTTTGATTTGGTAACACAGCATCAGGTCACACATCTGAGTAAACAAACACCTTCTTGCAATCCCTGAGAACATTAGAACAACAGCAGTTGAAGACATTTCCCTTTAAAGCATGGGACTCCTTTTTGGAATGTCCTTTCTTTTTAGACTAATTATAATAACATACTGACATTCTTTCTTTAATGTCCATTGCAGAGGAACTACTTTGGATATTAAACAAAGAGTATGTCAGTACTTTAGATGCATCATAAACTCTGGTAGTGACGTCAATTGACAATAGACAATAGGTGCAGGAGTAGGCCATTCAGCCCTTTGAGCCAGCACCGCCATTCACTGTGATCATGGCTAATCATCCACAAGCAGTACCCCATTACTGCCTTCTCCCCATATTCCTTGACTCCGCTATCTTTAAGAGCTCTATCCAACTCTTTCTTGAAAGCATTCAAAGAACTGGCCTCCACTGCCTTCTGAGGCAGAGTATTCCACAGATCCACAACTCTCTGGGTGAAAAAGTTTTTCCGCATCTCTGTTCTAAATGGCCCACCCCTTATTCTTAAACTGTGGCCTCTGGTTCTGGACTCCCCCAACATTGGGAGCATGTTTCCTGCCTTTAGCGTGTCCAATCCCTTAATAATCTTATATGTTTCAATCAGATCCCCTCTCATCCTTCTAAATTCCAGTGTATACAAGCCCAGTTGCTCCAATCTTTCAACATATGACAATCCCGCCATCCCGGGAATTAACCTGATGAACCTACGCTGTACTCCCTCAATAGCAAGAATGTCCTTCCTCAAATTTGGAGACCAAAACTGCCCACAATACTCCAGGTGTGGTCTCACCAGGGCCCTGTACAACTGTAGAAGGACCTCTTTGCTCCCATACTCTACTCCCCTTGTTAAAAGACCAATAAGCCATTAGCTTTCTTTACTGCCTGCTGTACCTGCATGCTTACTTTCAGTGACTGATGAACAAGGGCACCTAGACCTCATTGTACTTCCCCTTTTCCTAACTTGAGACCATTCAGATAGTAATCTGCCTTCCTGTTCTTGCCACCAAAGTATATAACTTCATATTTATCCACATTAAATTGCATCTGCCATGCATCTGCCCACTCACCCAACCTGTCCAAGTCACCCTGCATTCTCATAACATCCTCCTCATATTTCACACTGCCACCCAGCTTTGTGTCATTTGCAAATTTGCTGCTGTTACTTTCAATCCCTTCATCTAAATCATTAATATATATTGTAAATAGCTGCAGTCCCAGCACAAAGCCTTGCGGTACCCCACTAGTCACTGCCTGCCATTCTGAAAGGGACTCGTTAATCCCTTCTCTTTGTTTCCTATCTGTCAACCAATTTTCTATCCATGCCAGTACCCTACCCACAATACCACGTGCTCTAATTTTGCCCACTAATCTCCTATGTGGGACCTTATCAAAGGCTTTCTGAAAGTCCAGGTACACTAGATCCACTGGCTCTCCCTTGTCCATTTTCATAGTTTCATCCTCAAAAAATTCCAGATGATTAGTCAAGCATGATTTCCCCTTTGAAAATCCATGCTGACTTGGACCGATCCTGTTACTGCTATCCAAATGTGCTGCTATTTTATCTTTTATAATTGACTCTAACATCTTCCCCACCACTGATGTTGGGCCAACTGGTCTATAATTCCTTGTTTTCTCTTTCCCTCCTTTCTTAAAAAGTAGGATAACATCAGCTACCCTCCAATCCACAGGAACTGATCCTGAATCTATAGAACATTGGAAAATGATTACCAATGCATCCACGATTTCTAGAGCCACCTTCTTAAGTTCCCTGGGTTGCAGACCATCAGGCCCTGGGGATTTATCAGCCTTCAGTCCCATCAGTCTACCCAACACTGTTTTCTGCCTAATGTGAATTTCCTACAGTTCCTCTGTTACCCAAGGTCCTCTGGGCACTATTACATCTGGGAGATTGTTCGTGTCTTCCCTAGTGAAGACAGATACAAAGTACCTGTTCAACTCATCTGCCATTTCCTTGTTCCCCATAATAAATTTGTCCATTTCTGTCTTAAAGGACCCAACTTTGGTCTTAACTAATTTTTTCCTCTTCACATACCTAAAGAAGCTTTTACTTCCCTACTTTATATTCTTGGCTAGCTTACCTTCATACCTCATCTTTTCGCCCCGTATTGCCTTTTTAGTTATCTTCTATTGCTCTTTAAATGTTTCACAATCCTCTGGCTTCCCGCTCATCTTTGCTATGTTATACTTCTTCTCCTTTATTTTTATACTGCCCTTGACTTCCCTTGTCAGCCACAGTCACCCCTTACTCCACTTAGATTCTTTCTTCCTCTTAAGAATGAACTGATCCTGCAACTTCTGTATTATTCCCAGAAGTACCTGCCATTGTTGTTCCACTGTCATCCCTGCTAGAGTACCTTTCCAGTCAACTTTGGCCAGCTCCACCCTCATGGCTCCATAGTCCCCTTCATTCAACTGTAATACTGACACTTCTGATTTTCCCTTCTCCCTCTCAAATTGTAGATTAAAACTTATTATATTATGGTCAACACTCCTAATGGCTCCTTGTCCTCGAGTTCCCTTATCAAATCTGGTTCATTACACAACACTAAATCCAGAATTGCCTTCTCCCTGGTAGGCTCCAGTACAAGCTGCTCTAAGAATCCATCTCAGAGGCACCCCACAAACTCCCTTTCTTGGGGTCCATTACCAACCTGATTTTCCCAGTCTACCTGCATGTTGAAATCCCTCATAATAACCGTAGCATTACATTTGCAACTTGCCAATTTTATCTCTTGATTCAACTTGCACCCTATATCCAGGCTACTATTTGGGGGCCTGTAGATAACTCCCATTAGGGTCTTTTTACACTTACAATTTCTCAGTTCTATCCATACTGACTCTACATCTCCTGATTCTATGTCACCCCTCACAAGCACTGAATTTCATTCCTCAGCAGCAGAGCCACCCCACCCCCTCTGCCCACCTGTCTGTCCTTTCGATAGGACGTATACCCTTGAATATTCATTTCCCAGCCCTGGTCCTCTTGCAGCCATGTCTCTGTTATTTCAGTGTCACTGGAAACCTTGTTGTTAACCCTTGTTTTGAATATTACTCTAAGGATGTGAGGAGATCATGGTGTTCACATTTGTGAGCAATCTGAATTTTGAAAATGTGTGAACAAATGCTGTGTAGATCAGTCAGCAATCAGCAGTGTGCAGTCTGTCGTGTGTGGCTATGGGAGTGCGAATTCTGCAAGGCAGAAATTTGTGAGGTGTTCACAATGTCAGGGTTAGCTAATGTTATATCCACAGTGACCAGTCTACTGTGATGGGACTAGTGAGCTATCTATGATAAATCAAATCACAGGCGGGGAATATAGAAAACAGAATGCATTCAATGATTTTACTTTGTGGTGAATCACAAGGTAATCTAATATTGTCCACTCTCACTGCACCTCATTCCGTCCGTGATGAAATCTCCAACCAGGTTCTTTACCTTGAAACGTGTTGTTCCAAATTCCTCCCAGTCAGTCTCTCTTGTTCCACCTTCCTCAGATTAAATATTGTACAAAATGCCTCAGTCTTCATTCTATTCTGGGTTTAACCATCTCCTCTCTTCTAGAAAGTCCACAATACCTCCCAGAGAAGCAATCATATGTTCATAGCATTCTCTATCTGTATCCAACCCCCTCCATGCACTCTTCCTTTTCATCTCTTTATATTTCCTGCCCCTGTCAGATTCTTGGTTGAAAAGAAAAGGGAAACAATAAAGAATTGATTTACCACAAGTTAATTCAATTGAGGGTGGTCTAATCGTGGTAGTAGACATGTACTGACATGTTGGAATGGGAGTGGGAAGTGGAATTAAAATCAATGTACACCAGGAAAACCCACCTTTTGTGATGGACAGAGTGACGGTGCTCGATGAAGTGGTCTCCCCAGTCTACGTTGGGTCACCAATGTAGAGGAGGCTGCACAGGGACCACTTGACTTGCAAATGAAGTGTTGCTTCACCTGGAATGACTGTTTGGGGCACTGAATGGTGGTGAGGGTGATGGTATAAGGGCAGGTGAAGCACGTCCCACTTACAGGGGTAAGTGCCAAAGGGAGATAGGGGGAGAGGGATGAGTGGACAACAGAGTTTCATGATCCTTTCTGAAAGCAGAGAGTTGAGAGAAGGGAAAGGTAGTTAATGGTAGCATCCCATTGAAGACGATACAGAGAATGACGCACTGGATACCATGGCTAGTGGAGTCGTAGGTATGGACAAGATGAACTCTATCTCTGTTATGGCAGCAGGGAGACAGGCTGAGAGTGGATTTCTGGGAAATGGAGGAGATGTGGATGAGGGCAGCATTGATGTTAGCGGAAGGAAAACCTCATGCCTTGAAGGAGGAGGACTTCTCAAATGTTCTGAAGTGGAGACTCTCATCCAGAGAGCAGATGCGGCAGAAAAAGGAACTGAGAAAAGGGAACAATATTTTTATATTTGATAGGATGGGCCGGGTCAGTAGATTTCCCAGTTGCCTGCATTGACCCCTTTTTCTCCGAACTAATCCTGTTTAAAATGTTGCAATTATAATGACTTCTACACTGCCTCTGTCAGCCCGTTCCATATGTACACCACCTTCTCTGTGGGAAGCCTTCCCAACAGATGCCCTTTAGATGTTTCCTCTCTCACTGTAAACCTATGCCCTCTGGTGTGAGATACCCACTACCTGGCAAAAAGACTCTGACCATCCTGATGTGTTCTGATACAGCTCCCTGATGACAGTTTTGTCAGTCAAATGAAATCTTTATGTGCAGAAGCTCCAGGATAACTTGGCTGTGTCCAAAAACACAGGCTAATTATTACATTAAATAAATTGTCCTTTCTAATCTCAAGTGCCCACTGCCCACATTTCGACAAAATACATGTTCTGTAAGCCTCTACACTTTGCTCTAAGCTGTTGCAAACTCTCCATGTATTCCATTTCAGTAATTTCATTCCTTTTCTGTGGTCACTGAGATGCCTGTTATGTGAAATCGAAATCCTGGGTATGGTGAGTGAGGACACAAGGCATTCACTACCAGTAAGTAAGTTAACTACAGTGGATTCCAGCTCCTTGGGCCATCTGTTAATTGGAGTAGTCACTTATTGAGACAACTCTTGAAGAACAAAGCTAATAAAGAAAATAGCTGGGATTGCCTTTGTTCACTTGGGACACTGCCACTTAATTGGGACAGGAGACTTGCTCAGCTGGTTTTAACTAGCATCAATCGTGTGCACTTGCATGGTTTTTAAACACTACACTGTGCTTATAGTGATCAGTTTTTAAACAGTGTTGATTGTGTGTTTGTGTTAAAAAAGCTGTGAATTTTGTCACTGATACTTGGCAAAAAATACATCAGAACTGTTTTGCACACTACAGTTTCAAACATTCTGGTTTGGAGATGCCAGAAACAGCCAGGAGTGAAAATGAAATGATTTCAAGGCTTCAACAAGTTAGGAAATATTAAGAATCTGAAGGTATCAACAATTCCTGAAGCTGCCTGGAAGGAGTTTGTATGTTCCCCCCATGACCATATAGGTTTCGTCCGGGTGCTCCAGTTTCCTCCCACAGTCCAGTTAGTAGGTTAATTGGTCATTGTAAATTGTCCGGTGATTAGGCTGGGATTAAATCAGAGGATTACTGGGTGGTGTGGCTTGAAGGGCTGGAGAGCTCTATTCTGTGCTATATCTCAATAATAAATAAATAAAAACAATCATCCTGAATGCTACAATGAAAATGAAGATTTGGAAGATGAAAGCATTGTATGAAGGCAGTCCATTATCTGCACAAGGTACCTGCGCTGATTTTGTTCATTTATGGTCAATCAAAAGAATATGGCAGAGTACACAAGATGAATTTGTCCATTGATAATTATTAGGATCTGCAGTTCTATAGTACTGTAGCGGTATTTTTAACGTCCCCACTGACTAATTAGACCTGTGCTTATTATACCACCCGCACCAACACCTTCCCCTTCCTCATTCTATAGGGATTACTCTCAGAGACAGGACTTTGGGAATAGACAAATCACAAGTAGGAATGTACCAGCCCAAGCACCTCCCAGCCCTGCCCAAGCCAATGAGCTAGATCCCCTGTCATCCCCCGGGTAACGATACTCTTTGACGCAGGGTGGAGAGCAGCAGCCTTTCATGACTTACTGCTCCACCAATGGCTGTAGCCTTCGGTAAACCAGATTTGCAAAGAATAAGAAAAGATTTTCTGCAGCTTTCTCCAAACCTGTGCAATGGCCCCTCTGTGCCAGATGGAGATGCAACTAGTTTGAATGCTCTCCATGGAACATCTGTAGAAATTTGTGATGGTCTTTGGTGACATACCAAGTCTCCTCAAGCTCCTAATCAACTATAGACATTGTTGTCCTTTCCTTGTAATTGCATCAGCATATTGTGGCCATTATAGAACTTTAGAGATGTTGACATCCAGGAACTTGAAACTGCTCACCCTGTCCACCACAACCAATTCCTTGGTCATACTGTCATTGAGTATATTGTCATTGTTGCAACACCACAACCTACTGATTCTCACTCCTGCACACCTCCTCGTCACCATCTCAAATTCCGCTAACAATACTTAAGTCATTGAAAAATCTGAAGATAGCATTTGAGCTGTTCCTAGCCACACAGTCGTGCATGCAGAGAGAGTAGAGTAGTCAGCTAAGCATGAGTGTATCAGTGTTGATTGTCAGCAAGGAGGAGATGTTATTACCGGTAATCTGCACTGACTTCCATCTCTCGATGAGGAAGTCAAGAATCCAGTTGCAGAGGGACATACAGAAGCCCAGGTTCTAGAGCTTGTTGATTAGTACTGAGTGTATGATGGTTTTATATGCTGAGCTGTAATCAATGAACAGCAGCCTGACCTAGGTATTCATATTGTCCAGGTGATCCAAGGCCGAGTGGAGATCTAGTGAGGTTTCATCCACTGTTGGCCTAATGTGGCGATAAATTGTGTGTTGATTCTGGCCAAGACCAACCTCTCAAAGAATTTCATCACAGTAGATGTGAGTGTAACTGGGCGAATGTCGTTGAGGTAGCTCATTCTGCTCCTCTTGGGCACTGATATGATTATCACACTTTTGAAGCAGGTGGGAATCTCCCCCAGCCTGTTGCTCTTCCCTGCCTGTTCAATAGGGGCTGGAGGGTTTAGGGACCAGTAGCACACTTGTCGGGTCTAGGACTGGCCTACAATGTCATGGATGCATAGGAGGATGTGCACTCCTTAAAGGGGAAACCTCTTTGCTAATCCTTCTTCCCTAACCTCGCCATCTAACCATATAACCCCATACCACACCCACACGTTGCAGTCACCCTCCCACAACATCAGGGCTCGGATCTTAATGAGATATGGTTGCCAGTTAGTGTCACAGGCAGTCTCTAACTGCTACATTTTTCCTAGCTGACAGACCATGTCTGTACTCCTATCCTCTAACTCCTTGGCCCGAGTCTACACAGATTGAGCAACCACCCTTATTGTAACACATTGCTGGTTTAGCAATTCCACTTCATTTCATAAGCAAAATATCTCTTCCTCCTTCTGTGAGATTGTCTTGTGCTGCAGTTTACTGTGGCTGTCAACAACCAAAAAGCACCCATCTGGTTCCCCTTCCTCTCAGTCCTCGTTCAGTACAGACATGATGTGGTGTCCCATTTTCACCTTGCAGGAGTCCAGCTTGTCTGACAGCCTACTGGTATATCATGTCCCACCAGAATGTTGGCAAGATGCCCAATCCTGCATTGTTGTCTTCCAAATGCTGCACTATTGCATCTTGGACTTGGCACTCCTCACATGGGGGTTCTCTCTCTGTTTTTGCCTTTAAACATATTAATCTTCCGTTCAATCACCAAACCCTGCTTGCTGGTCCTATTGTGTGTTCACAGGTTCACAGTTTCACTGAGTGGTGACAGAGTAGACTGGCAATGTTACATTTGATGTCAGGGAGACTTTGAGAACATCTTATCCTCCAGGAAATTCCTTCAGCACCTGTTTCTGGAGTTTGCAGTGAGCATACAAAGGATGTGAGCTGTTTGTTTATCCCTCTACTAGTAACTATGTTGTGAGGGAACACCATCATTGGTTTGCCTGCCCTGTAGAACCCAAGGAATTTTCTGAGTAAAAATGTGTTCCTCCACTTCTCTTTTAAACTTTCCACCTCTCATGTAAAGTTATGCCATTTAGAATTCAAAATTTCGACCCTGGGAGAAAGATTCTGACTCTCTATCATACCTATGCCTCCCATTATTTTATAAACTTCTATCATTTCTCCACTAAACCTCCAACGCTCCAGAGAAAACATTTTGTACAACCTCTCCAAAATAGCTAATATGCTTGAATTCGGGCAACGTCCTGGTAAAGCTCTGCTGAACCTTCTTTGATGCCACCACCTCCTTTCTGTAATGGGGTAATCAGAAATGCATGCCATACTCCAAGTACAGCATAAACAACATTTCTACAGGTGCAACAAGACTTCCTGACTGTTGTATTCTATGCCACTTGCAAAGAAGGGAAGTAGATAGATAGATAGATAGATAGATACTTTATTCATCCCCATGGGGAAATTCAACCTTTTTTTCCAATGTCCCATACACTTGTTGTAGCAAAAACTAATTACATACAATACTTAACTCAGTAAGAATATGATATGCATCTAAATCACTAACTCAAAAAGCATTAATAATAGCTTAAAAAAGTTCTTAAGTCCTGGCAGTTGAATTGGAAAGCCTAATGGCATTGGGGAGTATTGACCTCTTCATCCTGTCTGAGGAGCATTGCATCGACAGTAACCTGTCACTGAAACTGCTTCTCTGTCTCTGGATGGTGCTTTGTAGAGGATGTTCAGGGATTTCCATAATTGACTGTAGCCTACTCAGCGCCCTTCGCTCAGCCACCGATGTTAAACTCTCCAGTACTATGCCCACAACAGAGCCTGCCTTCCTTACCATCTTATTAAGACGTGAGGCGTCCCTCTTCTTAATGCTTCCTCCCCAACATGCCACCACAAAGAAGAGGGCACTCTCCACAACTGACCTATAGAACATCTTCAGCATCTCACTGCAGACATTGAATGACGCCAACCTTCTAAGGAAGTACAGTCGACTCTGTGCCTTCCTGCACAAGGCATCTGTGTTGGCAGTCCAGTCTAGCTTCTCGTCTAACTGTACTCCCAGATACTTGTAGGTCTTAACCTGCTCCACACATTCTCCATTAATGATCACTGGCTCCATATGAGGCCTAGATCTCCTAAAGTCTACCACCATCTCCTTGGTCTTGGTGATATTGAGACGCAGGTAGTTTGAGTTGCACCATATCACAAAGTCCTGTATCAGTTTCCTATACTCCTCCTCCTGTCCATTCCTTACACACCCCACTATGGCCGTGTCATCAGCGAACTTCTGCACATGGCAGGACTCCGAGTTATATTGGAAGTCTGATGTGTACAGGGTGAACAGGACCGGAGAGAGTACGGTTCCCTACGGCGCTCCTGTGCTGCTGACCACCGTGTCAGACCTACAGTCTCCAAACAGTACACCAAACAGCTTCTTTATCACCCTATCTACTTGCCTGGTCATCTTCTCACAGCTATGAACTTGGTCCCCAAGAGCAATCTGTACATCAATGTGTTTATGTGACCTAACATTAATTGTACCTTCCCCTTGTATTTGATCTCCCAAAATCCAACAGCTTTGTTAGAATGCCTGATTCTTCCAGTGATGTACAATGTTTACCATAAGCAGGACACTCCACTTAGTGGGTTAACTACTATCACACTGATAGCACCAGACAAATTTCCGCCTGTCTTGGTAATGCTGGAGATGGGTTTGAGTTCTGACCAGTTCTTATTATTCACCACTGGTTCTGTGCACAGCTCTTCTTTTAAGTGTGTAGTCTGACAGTAATAATAATATTGTGAACACAAGCAGATCAGTCAGTTCAGGAATTTCTGGTTGAAATTATCTCCTTCAACATCTTCTGTTTTCAACTCTCAGTCAAGTTTGGCAATTTCTCTGACTCAAACCACAATCATATTTTTTACCTTACCTCAGAAATTGGAACACAGTTGTCTCAGGAAACCATTGAGCTGTAAAAACTATTTTTCTCCAACATTTCTTTAGCAGATGATATTTGCAATATTTCCAACTCCACTATATTAGGTGACTCTTTTAGTCACATCAGCTGATTCCAAATCCTGTCAAATGGACAAGGCCACATTTCCTAGCAGACAGAACTGAGGATGGCTCAGAATTCCCATGAAATGTTGCATGATTAGATAACGTCCTTGCATCTAAACTGTTCCATGGGTACACTCAGTGTGTTTTCCAGCAACAATTACTTTCAACATTGGATGTTTTGCACAGATTCAATTTAATCAGATTAAGCATAGTTTCCACTAAATCTATGGGATAAAACAGGCAGCTGACCCAGTTAGAGACACAACTGAAAAACCATGAAGTGCTCGCGTACCTCAACGGCATTTTCCTCTCAGCTTATACCCTACCAATCAGCGGATCATCCTTCACAATTTTCACCAGCTGTAGTAAGGTTTCATCACCAGAATGATATTCTCCTTCCTTCACCTTTCAACATTTAGAAGAGGTCACTTCCTTTGTGACTCCCTGATCTGTTCTTAAGTTTCTGCCTCCTGATCTCCCTATTATATGGCAGTTGCTCTTGTAACTACAGCTGATGCAACACTTACCCTTTCATCTTTTACCTCCTTCCCTCCTCCCAAAAATCTCCTGGGTCCCAAATAGTTTTTCCAGGTAAAACAGCAAATATTTTGCATTTCTGCTAATCTAGTGTACTGCATTTGATGTTCACAATGTGATTTGTTCTGCACTGTAGAAACCCAACACTAATTGTGTAACTGGATTACAGAGTATATGCATTCAGTTCACAAGTGTCCCTGGGGTGTCAGTTGCCTGCACTTCACAATCTCACTGCCACCTTTTTTGTCTGTATCCTCCTGTACTTTGCAAACTCAATGTACAAAACAAAGCTTACAGCTGTGCATACTGCAGCCTTTTGGGCTCAATGTAGATTTCTCCAACTTCAGATAATTTGTTCTTTCATTCTGTTTGAATCAGTTCTGGGCATTTTTTGTCCATCATCTTCTTTACATTCATTTGTATACACTGGCATGCTGGACTCGTCCCAGAAAACCAGACCATAGAATGTTACTTACACTTTACAACATTAACAACATGTCACACTGACACAAGGAGCTGAACTGCCTAATTAGTGGTTACATCTTTGCTTCATGTCTATCTGAAGGGTCACAGCCCCAATCATCAATGGTTTATTCCCCTCCATAGATGCTGCCTGACTTGCTGTGTTTCTCCAGCAGTTTCTGTATGTTAACAGTTGCATCATTTAACCCTTTATTCAATGCATTGCCCTCCCCTTCCTCTGTTACCCTAACTAATTTGCTTTGTAGTTCTCCACATCTGTAAATCATTTTCCACCATTTATACCGTGACCCCAGTCACATATTTTCCTCTCTCCCCTCTTCTTCACTTCATCATTCTTTGGTTCATTCAGCCCTGCCCACCTACCCTGACGCTGCCTGGGAGAGACTGACAAAGGCGTAATGTTGCCAAACCTCCTTCCTCACCACCATTCAGTACTGGAGAGTTTAACATCGGTAGCTGAGCAAAGGGTGCTGAGTAGGCTACGGTCAATTATGGAAAACCCTGAACATCCTCTACATAGCACCATCCAGAGACAGAGAAGCAGTTTCAGCGACAGGTTACTATCGATGCAATGCTCCTCAGACAGGATGAAGAGGTCAATACTCCCCAATGCCATTAGGCTTTACAATTCAACCGCCAGGACTTAAGAACTTTTTTTAAAGCTATTGTTAATGCTTTTTGAGATAGTGATTTAGATGCATATCATATTTTTGCTGAGTTAAGTATTGTATGTAATTAGTTTTGCTACAACAAGTGTATGGGACATTGGAGAAAAGGTTGAATTTCCCCATGGGGATGAATAAAGTATCTATCTATCTATCTATCTATCTATCTATCTATCTATCTATCTAATCCAGGTGAAGTAGAGATTTACCTCCAACTTGGTCTACTGTATCCCTTTCTCCCAATATGGTCTCCTTTATATCTATGGGTTCAATTGCAGACAAAGTGACTGGTTGATTAATACCTACACTCTGTCTACAATGGCCACCTGGTGCTCCCAGTTGACAGACATTTCAATCCTTCCAACCACTCTCTCAGTGTTTTTTCAGAGTGAGGTCAAGTGCAAACTTGAAGAATAGCACCATATATTATGTGTGGGTATTCTTCAACCCAATGGCATGGATATTGGATCCTTTCACTTCAGATAACCTCCACTTCATAGCTTCTTCTTCTTCTTCTTCTTCTTCTTCTTCTTCTACACAGATTCTCCTGTCATTCACCTCTCTTCCCTGTCCTAGTTCTTCCACTCATTCCATTTTGTATATCCATTCCATCCCTGCTACTTCTACCCACCCAGCCTCTGTGTTTGTGTTTTTCTGATTCTTGCCCTACAGCCTTTCACTATTTACATTACACACTTGATTATCTTCTCCATTTATTAGTTCATTATCACACATCCTGCCTCCAACCTACCTTTACACACTTGCCTATCACCATGTGTACCAGTCACTGCTAGCTCTGGCTGCCCTTCCACCTGCTCAGCTATAACTGGATGTCCCCTCCCCGTCTCACAGTCCAGATGTATGGTTGTGGCCTAAAATGTCAGTCCAGTGACTCACATGTGGCTATAGATGCCCTCACCTGTCTGTCTCATTACATTGAGGAAGAACATTGTTTAGGTTCTGGAACAGCAAGTTGCAGGTGAAGGCCAAGTTGAGGGTGGATGCTAATGGTGCCATTACCCATCCACCATCAGAGTTTGCATGGTTATTTGGTTTCCAAAATGTTATGAGCTGTGTCCACAAATCCCTTCAGTTTCTTGTGATCACATGCAGATTAGTTGTCCCACCGAGCCGTTATACATCCAGGTAGAATGTTTTCTATGGTGCATCAATAACAATTGTTGAGGGTCGATAGGGATATGCCAAATTTCTTTGGCCTCCTGAGGAAGTAGAGCCATTGATGAGCTTTCTTGTGATTGTGCCCCTTCCTGAATTCAATGTCCAAATCTTTTGTTAACATTGTTGTCATGACACCAGGTCACTAACCTCTCCATCTCATTTCTGTTTTCCAACTCATTGTCATTTAAGTTTCGGTCCACTGCAGTCATCATTGTCAAACTTTCAGCCTGGGAATTCTGCAGTGGTGAGGCAATATCTCAATCAGCAAAGTCAAAGCAGTGGTTGGTGAACATCTCCTTGTAGCATGTCCTCTCCAGTTAATAATGAACTCTGTGAAGTGAGCACCTGGCTTTCCTCCAGCAGCTTCCACCACGGCCAGGAATGTTCTGACTGGTCATTCTAGCCGCTGACTTTAGCTGTCTCATCGATGTTACTCAGTGATTTGACAGTGCCAACAGCAGAATGGCTAGAACCATGAAACGGATGTAAATGCTTCAATCGGCGTTCTTACAGGAAGAGCACAGTCACAACCCACCTGGCTGAGATTAGACAACTCACAATGGTTCCAGATCAACTTCCTCTACAAGACAGAGCCAGTCATAGTCAGATCCACCGACATCAGTCTGGTGTCCTTCTCCGATACTGGCTCCTGTCACCTACAGTAGGACCAAAGGACAGGCAGGGGGAACTGGAATCTGAACATCAGATTGCTGACTCCAGAGAACATTGGAGAACTGAAGAGGGATTATGCAGGTTGGAGAAGTGTGAAACCCCTCTTTGACCCACTTATTCAGTAGTGGGAAGAAATTGAAGAGAACATCAACAAGTTCTTCATCCAGAAAGGAGTTCACAAAGCAAGATAGAGTCAACTGCAGATAGACTTACAACAACTTCCTCTTCCGCAGTCAAAGGGGGAGGAAGTCTGAAAAATCAAGAGTCACCAGGAATCATTCATCTTTGCCTCAGAATCCTTCAAGACCATCTTCAGATTCCGGGTCGACTCTGTGGCAAAGGACGAGATGTGCTCATGCTTCCTCTTCCAAAATATCCACAGGGGAAGCCCTGTGGTCCACAGCCTTAGAGAAGAGGAGAACTCAGTGATATCTTCATAGATGCAGGTATCAAGGAGCTATGATAGATCTTTTTATGCCATACTGTATGACAGAAAGACAGCAAACAACAGAGACCCCCAAAACCTCCTGTCTCTGTCATGGAGGTCTTATACAACAGCAAACAGGAGAGTCAGGATCAACAACTGATCCTATTGACCTAACTGGCTTCATCTCTTCCTTTGACTCATATAAAGCTATCTGAAGTGACGGTTCACCAGCTAAGTTGTACTCGCTCTGTGGGACTGGACCTGTTCTGAGTCATGATACTGTGTTTCTGGCTGTCAGCATACCAGAATCCACAAGGAAAGGCAGATAAATCACAATGACAGGCAGATGAGGGAGAGCAATGAGGGAAGACATCAAGAATTGGGGACCCATTTCAATGTTGAATGTAGATTACAAGGTTTTGTTCAAGGCCATTGCCAACAAAGTCAAGTTTGTTCTGGGGCAGGTGATTCACCTGGATTAAGACACAAAGATCTTTGACAGCCTAGTGCTGCTCAGAGACAGTATTGCCCATGTTCAGGACAGGAATGTGGATGCATTCCACCAGGAAAAGGTTTCAAACAGGATATCATTCACAAACATGTGGGGCATACTTTCCAAACTGGGCTTTGGGGAGGGAATCAGATCAAATTGTTTTGCACATATGTCTGTAGAGTAGTAACAAATTAATTTGTGAGAAACAGATTGATTCCCCTTTAAGTCTGCAGTCAGGCAGGGACCACTACTCTCCCTGTCCTGTATGCGTGCTGTGTAGAATCTTTCACCAAATCTATTAGAAAAGATGACAGCATGAGAGGGGTGAACTTGCTGGACTGCAGAATGATCCAGATGAAAACTTCTGTAAATAGACAATGTTGTCATCTACTGCTCCAATCCACAGTCAAGTTACAGATTGATCAGCATCTGAAACTAGCTTGAGTTGGCATGAGGAGTCAGAGTTTACTGAGTGAAGAGTGAGGCCATACGTTTCAGTAACTGGTCTGACCAATCCAATATCCCCTTCACTTCAGGTGTGATGACCTGAAGGTGTAGGGGTCTGTCTTGGAGATGCTGGCACATGTAACAAGAATTGGCTGGAGTAAATTGGGAAAGGAAAACAGAAATTGGGTCTGTGGGAATGACACTTCATCTCAATGATTGGGAAGAACTTGGGCATCTGGTGTGAGGTGCTCCTGGGGCTGCTGTACTTGATGCAGGTGTGGCCCGCCCTGCTCCTCTGGATGGAAATCACCCATGGTGGCTTCCAGTTCATTGTGATCCAAGACAGGTCATAACGTACAAGTCCATGGACACTGGAGGCAAAATTGTACCCAATGGATGATGCCCATCCTGGTGACCACCACTGTGTGTGGCTGGGTCAGTCTGTGTGGGCAAACAAGTTGTGTCATCCAGTGTCACTACCTGTTGAGGCTCCACCTGTCCCTAGTTTAGTGAAAGACAGATAGGTCCTGTTGCCATACTGCTTGCTTTCTGTTGCAAAGTTCCTTCAGACCAATATGTTTGACCATAAATCACTCAGGCAGTGGTCAGCATCAAAAGTCCTGCAGATATAGTAGAAGAACTCAATGGTTACTGTGGGGTGATTCCCTGAGCAGACAGCCCAAAGTATTTGGCAGATTGCCTCATTGTTAGATCTCACCCATAAACACTGACTTTGTTTCACTGGAGGCTCCAGATGCTGGGAGAGTCCAGTACCAGAGGGCATGGTTTGAGAATAAGGGGTAGGTCATTTAGGACAGAGTTAAGGAAAAACTTCTTCTCCCAGAGAGTTGTGGGGGTCTGGAATGCACTGCCTCGAAAGGTAGTGGAGGCCAATTCTCTGGATGCTTTCAAGAAGGAGCTAGATAGGTATCTTATGGATAAGGGAATCAAGGGATATGGGGACAAGGCAGGAACTGGGTATTGATAGGAATTGATCAGCCATGATCTCAAAATGGCGGTGCAGGCTCAAAGAGCCAAATGGTCTACTTCTGCACCTATTGTCTATTGTCTATTGTCTATTGAGGTGAGAGTTAGATCCTTCCCGCAAGGTCTGAAATGTACTGTCAATGTATGCTTTCCCCAGATTGACTGACCTGTAATGAGGTGATCACTCACCTCTTTGTGGACTGTGGGTTTGTGAAGAGGGTGTGGAGAAAGGTGTAAGGGTCCTTGGCTCATTCTGAGCAGCTGTGTTACAGAGGACTGCTCTCAGATATATGGGCTATTCTCATGATGCACACAGATGGTCACCAAGAGCTGCTGGAAGATCATCAACTCTGTGAAAGATACCCTTTGCTCTGCTGAAGCTTGTTGGTCTCCCAGTATATTGAACTGTTTTCAGTAGTTTTTGCTGCTGGTGACACATTCCAGGTTGCAGGAGTACATGCTGAGGGACAAACGGAAACTTGCTACATCCAACAATAGGGCTCAGTGAGGAAGGACCACAGTCCAGGGTTCTTCTGCTACTGGACAGGGAAGCATTGTGGGGATGTGGGAGCTCTTTAAATATTGTATTAGCATATCACTCCAGAGGGCCAGATTAGAGGCAACTGTACTAATTAGTTTTAATAATGCAAATTAACACCACTGAATGTATTGTCTGTGAAAGTAATGGCTTCCAATGCCTTATTGTTGCATTGTTTGTGTTTGAATGAAGTTATTTTGTTTTAAAAAATCTTTTCACTGAAGCTGGCTGCTCTGCTAAATTCTTCCTGCAGCTGTGGAACCGTGGAATCTTTGTGCCAAACTCATATAGTAAACTTAGAATAAATGATGTTGAAATTGATAAGGTACCTGAAAGGAAATTTTTAGCAGTGGTAATAGATAGTATATTAATCTGGAAACCACAAATAAGTTATGTCAAAGCAAAAATGTCAAAATCTATTACAATACTGTACAAAGCGCAAGATTTCTTAAATCAGGAATCTTTGTATACATTATACAGTTCACTTACAGACTTACACACGACTTACTGTGTAGAGGTATGGGGAAATGCATACAAAACAAATACAAATTACATTTTTCTACTCCAAAAGAAAGTTATATGAATTGTAAATAAGACAAGTTATTAAGAGCCAACCAATCCACTATTTATTCAACTAAACACTTTAAAATTCAGAGATTTTGGAGATTTTAAAATAATACAAATTGTATATAAACTGAAAAATGGACAGTGACCACAATGTATCCAAAGGTTGTTTGAAATGAGAGAAAGTCAACATGATTTGAGAGGAACATGTGTATTTCAAAAACAAAGGATAAAAGCAAATATAAAAAATCATTGTATTTCAGTCAGAGGAGCCAATCTATGGAACAGTTGTAGTAAGAATTTAAAAACATGCACTGCACTCAACAGGTTTAAAAAATTATTTAATGAAAAATTATAAAATACATGATTTAAAATGAATGGGAGGAATGTAAATGATAATTGGAATTGGAGTTTGTGTTAAAATATCATGATTTTTTTTGGTTGTGATGTGATGATTGACACCAAAAATGTTGTATAAGTAAGAGGGGTAGGCGTAATAAGCAGTAGCTTCAGCTTTAAAGAATATCTATGTTTTTTGTTGTTATTTTGTCCTGTTACGAAGGATGAACAACTCTGATGGGCAGAAGGGTGCAGAGTGTCCCATGACCCCCCTTTTTGGAGAATCGCAAATCACTACTATTTCGATGCTGCTAACAAGGAAGTAAGAGAGACAAAAGGAAATCTGCCAGGGCAGTTGTTATTGATAACAGCTCATGAAAGAGAATGAGAGAGAGACACAGCTAAGAGGTACACAAGGTGGAATGTCTCCTACTGACAAAAGAGGAGATTTACTGCTATTGTCTTTTGGAGAAGGATTGTTTACTTGGTACTGTTCTATTCATTGAAATCCCTCAGGGGACAGCCACAGTGGGCTGGTTTGATGGGTTAAGTCATTCAAACCTGATTGACACCTGAGACCCCGTGAGTGGGGATAAAATTGAGGTCTGGGGTGACACCCCTCAGACGCACCAGGTGAAACGCTAGTGAGCAGTAGAAACCCATGAGACAGTGTGGAACATCGGAGACTGAACGAAGGGTCGGTAAATTTTAACTCACAGTGTTTATAGCGAGACCAGTGGGGGCTTGTGTGTGTGTCTACCCTTGCCTGGGTGACGAGTCCACCACGGAAGAACGGTCTAGCTAAAGGATGGAGGGGTCACACTTGAATGGCCACAACAACGACACATCGACGGATCGAATTCGTAAAGGAAGGTTGGCAAAGACCATAGCTGTTACTGTTTGCGCGCTCTCTTTCTCTTGTCTCTCTCTCTCTCCAACAATTGCAACACATCGACCGACAACTACCACAGCCTGCATGAACTGAACTGAACTTTATATTTCCATCTGACAATTCATTATCCCCTAGACAACGATAGAGCTTGTTTTATTATTGATTATTATTATACCCGCACTTTTAGGTTTAGTATTGCTAACGTATATTATCTGTATATTTGCATTGATATTGTTTTGTATATTTTTACAAATAAATACTGTTGAAAATAGCATCACCAGACTCCAACGGACACTTCTATCTTTGCTGGTAAGACACCCAGTTACGGGTTACGTAACAGTCCTATGAAATCATCATTGTAAATGATACTTTTGTTATGTTTGTACTGACTGAAATAAATTAATTTCATTCATTCATTCTTTCAACTTGCTGTTGGTTTCAGATTCCAGCATCCTTTTTGTATCTCTAACCAGTTTTGTCTCTATCTCCAAACACGAGGAAATCTGCAGATGCTGGAAATTCAAGCAACACACACAAAATGCTGGTGGAACACAGCAGGCCAGGCAGCATCTATAAGGAGAAGCACTGTCGACGTTGTGGGCCAAGACCCTTTGTCAGGACTAACTGAAAGGAAAGATAGTAAGAGATTTGAAAGTAGGAGGGGGAGCAGGAAAGGCAAAATGATAGGAGAAGACCGGAGGGGGTGCGGTGAAGCTGAGAGCTAGAAAAGTTATTGGCAAAACGGATACAGAGCTGGAGATAAGGAAAGGATCATGGGACGGGAGGCGAAGGGAGAAAGAAAGGGGGAGGGGAGCACCAGAGGGAGATGGAGAACAGGCAGAGTGATGGGCAGACAGAGAGAAATAAATGGGAGGGGAAAAAAGAACTAAATGTATCAGAAATGGGCTAAGAATGAGAGGGGGCATAAATGGAAGTTAGAGAAGTCAATGTTCATGCCATCAGGTTGGAGGCTACCCAGCCGGTATATAAGGTGTTGTTCCTCCAACCTGAGTGTGGCTTCATCTTGACAGTAGAGGATCCCATGGATAGACATATCAGAATGGGAACGGGACATGGAATTAAAATGTGTGGCCACTGGGAGATCCTGCTTTCTCTGGTGGACCGAGCGTAGGTGTTCAGCGAAACGGTCTCCCAGTCTGCGTCGGGTCTCACCAATATATAAAAGGCCACACCGGGAGCACCGGACGCAGTATACCACACCAGCCGACTCACAGGTGAAGTGTCGCCTCACGTGGAAGGACTGTCTGGGGCCCTGAATGGTGGTGGGGGAGGAAGTGTAAGGGCAGGTGTAGCACTTGTTCCGCTTACAAGGATAAGTGCCAGGAGGGAGATCGGTGGGAAGGGATGGGGGGACACGAATGGACAAGGGAGTCGTGTAGGGAGCGATCCCTGCAGAAAGCAGAAAGGGGTGGTAGGGAAAGATGTGCTTGGTAGTGGGATCCCATTGGAGGTGGCAGAAGTTATGGAGAATTATACATTGGACTTGGAGGCTGGTGGGGTGGTAGGTGAGGACAAGGGGAACCCTATCCCGAGTGGGGTGGCGGGTGGATGGGGTGAGTGCAGATGTGCAGGAAATGGGAGAGATGCGTTTGAGAGCAGAGTTGATAGTGGAAGAAGGGAAGCCCCTTTGTTTAAAAAAGGAAGACATCTCCTTCGTCCTGGAATGAAAAGCTTCATCCTGAGAGCAGATGCGGTGGAGACGGAGCAATTGCGAGAAGGGGATAGCATTTTTGCTCTAACTCAGTTCTGTTGAAGGCTTTTCAACCTGAACCCTGAACTGACTCATTGAGGTATCCAACATTCTAAATTTCTTGTTTCAGACTTCCAGTTCCTACATTGTGATCCCTTGTGCCTGCTTACATAGCACACATACAGGGCTGTAAGTGAAATAGTTAAGCCAGAAGGTAAAATTTCGAGTTCTGGTAGTTCAGTAATTTCAAGTCAATAAATATATTTTACAAAATGGTCACACAATGTTGCAGGTTGGAAGCTTTGAGACAAGGATAAATATGTGTTAGGTTCCATAAGTGCAAACTTTGACATTATTTTCAACATTAAAGGAAGTTGGTGTACAACAACAAAGTTGACTTGGATTGCAGTATGAAAGCTTTTGAAATTTGCTTCCTTCCTGTGCAGGGTGCTTATCTGCACAATGCTGGAACTTCTGATAAACAGTTCCAGCAGTTCACAACATTTTGGTTTTGCAAGTAAATGGAGAACTTTGTGTCAAGCTTCACTGAGGCTGCCTGTGGCCTGATACATTTTCTCATAATGTTTCCTTCCACAAGTCTAGTAGTGCCTCTCAGCAATAGTTCAGTGTTGATGAAAAGTATTCACCCCACTTGGAAGTTTTCATGTGTAATAGTTTAACAACATTGAATCACAGTGGATTTAATTTGACTTTTTGACACTGATCAGCAGAGACATGAAGGTGTCAAAGACATGAAAACTTCCAGGGGCGGGGGTGGATGAAAACTTCTTTTAGACACCGTATAACTGCTCTGTAAGAGAAACAAAAGCTTACTGCACATGAATTAAAAATAATGGAGGGTAACAGTTCACTCCTATTTGTTCACTGCAGTTCATATGAACAATTTTAAAAAATTGCTTTCAAAAAAGTTTATATCATACTTCTCCAAAAATGTCCAGCTGCCCTTGTCCACAATGAATTAAGAGGCAAATTGCTCTACCTAATCATTCAGTTTAATCTTGAGATTGTGGGAGATAATAGATTATAATTTATCAAATGAAGATCACTGCTTTTCAAAGAAGAAATAAGTGTACACACTTTATCACACAGGGGATTGTAAACCAACCTAATGAACATTGGCTCAGCTACAAGCCTCATGCTTTACAATCCTCACAAAATGCTGGAGAAACTCAACAGCAATGTTCTCTCCAAAGTGTGCACGTGTGCGTGCACACACATCTTTTGTACGAGTAAACAGAAAAATTTAAACTACGCACAAAAGGTTGTTGCCCTCTACTTTAATCACATGTGAAAAAATTGATATTATTACAGGCTATCATAACGTATATGAGAACTAAGACTCATTGATGTATGTCATTTTATTTCTTTTAAACAATAAACAACAAACTGGACTTGCTGGTTTATTATCCTTAGAATAACTTCAGGTTTACTTCATTCACTTAAAAATTCATTGCAAACATGTTGTTACTGGGGAAAACTTTGCATATCACAAGGTTTTTGCACACTCTGGTCATTACAAATTTGAGGGAACATTGTTCAGCAGGCCAGGCAGCATATCTGGGAAAGAGTAAACAGTCGACATTTCAATCCGAGATCTCTCATCTGGTCTGATGAAGGGTCTCGACCCGAAACTCTTTACCATAGATGCTGCCTGGCCTGCTGAGTTTCTCCAGCACTTTGAGTGTGCTCTTTGGAATTCAGGCATCTGCAGATTTCTCATGTTTGTGCTTTCAATTCCTGCTCAGTGGTAAATGAGGGAAGGCATAAAAAACCCATCGACACACACTAAATACTGTGAAACTCAGCAGATCAGTGAGCATCTATGGAAGGGAATAATCAGTCGATGTTTCAGGCTGAGACCCTTCATCAGGACTCTGTTCATTGTGTGTTTTGGTTAAGATTTCCTGCAGCTACAGAATCTCTTGTGCTTAACAGATAAATTGCCGCTCAGTCTCAACTCTTCACTTATTAAACTACCAGACTGTAATGGGAAGACAGAACAAGATACACTCCTACACAGCTCCTTTCATAGCTCAAGTGTCCCAAATGTCAAGCTGGTCCTGTAAAAATGCTATTCCTGTTGTAACATAGGAAACATTACAGCCAATTTACTTACAGCAAGTTCCTGCCGAAACAACAACATTGTACAGCCAGTGTGGCAGGTGATTCAGTTGAAAGATACTGTAAATATTAGTAAGAACATGGAATTTCTCGATGATCTTTAAATACCAGTGACCACTCCAGTGCCGGACTGAAAGAATATTGTGCTGTTGGCAACGCCATTCAATTCACATCGGTCCCCTGTATACAATAGTCAAGTCAGTAAGGGCTTCCTGATCATTTCTCGCCTCCCTGAACTGACATCACTGAAACAAATAGTGTAATAATCACAACTTCACTGTGACTGAATATACTAACAGATGCATGTCCTGCGTTACAACAGTGAGAGCACACCGAAATGTGCGCCAGTGGCTGGAATGCCCTTTAGTCATCCAGTATATTTAAAAACTTGCACTGTAGTGAGGGCATCAATAGTACTGACTAGGCCAGTGTTTACTACACACCCCTCATTTCCCCTGAATGATGGGTTTACAAGCCCAGCAGTGAGTCTGTTGTCATGTCTAGGCCTAAGTTAGAAAGGACAACAGATGTCTGCTTCTGCAAGAATGTGAATGAATGAGATGGTTTTCTGTGATGGGATAGTTTGGAAGCCATTAATCTGGCACTCAGGACTTTGGTGCTGGACTTGCTGAATTTCTGATGTTATTTTCCAATTAAAAGACAGATCAGTTTGTTATGCAGTATAACAAAATTTCAGGGATCCAAAGGAAACCAAAATGGGTGAGAAGAAGAGGGAATGAGACACAGTGTGGTAGATGGAGTTGGGGAAATGAGGACCCAGTGTGGTAGAAGGAACACAGGAACAAAGACCCTGATGAGTTAGAGGAAGCAACAGTAAAGCCACATGTCAAAACATCAGGATTTCTAAATAACCTAGTAGATTATCAAGTCAAGTTAAGTCAAGTCACTTTTTATTGTCATTTTGACCATAACTGCTGCTACAGTACATAGTAAAAACGAGACAACATTTTTCAGGAACATGGTGTTACATGACACAGTACAATGCTAGATAGAACTACGTAAAAAAAAAGTTTAATTGCACTAGCTTTTTCCACAATTGTCATAGCAGGATATGGATACAAATCTCTAAATTATCAACTTAAACCTATAGGGAACTAGTCCTGTAATTTAATCATTGCATTGTCTGTATACAAGGGATTAAAAAAGCAAGAGTTTCCTTTGTGTAATAAGATAAAGGCATTATACTATCATTAATTAGTTGTTGTAAAACTTTTAAGGAGTCACAAGAGGTATCTTACAGTAAGCACCAAGAAGTTTAAGTATTTGTTCTTGTGATGCACACTTGCTTGTTCTAGCCCTACACTAACTTCCAGAAGGCTAGTCCAATTAAGAGTAGAACCATTGTTGCCACTGAGAGAAGCAAGTTAAGGTGTCAATGATTGTTAGAGAAATATAATCATACCTTCCTTTATCAACATTGTTTTGGATTATCAACAAATTTGTGTGTTCCAAATCTCGTATAGTAAACTTAATCTGGTGAGATTCTGAAACCCGAGTTCTGAGTTGAATTTGCAAAATATATAATTACAAAAAGGCAGTCCCAAAGCAAGAAATGATAATGGATCTTTGACCTGAAATGTTGCTGCCTCAGCTGCTCAAATTTTCAAGAGTGTTAAGTTTTTTCTTGAAAGATTTCCAACATCCGTAGTTTAAAAAAAAACATTTAGTCACTGTTGAGTTGAGTCAAGGATATTTCAATGAGTGTTTGCTCTGGAACAGTGAAAAATGACCGTCATCAACTATAACCACTGCCGTGCCACATCTGAAGCAATGAACTTTCCATTCCATCTATTTTCATATTCAGCCCTGAAAAACACAACTGGATCAAGACAATGAGATTGTAGAAAACAACCTGGCAACATATGAACAGAATTGTTTGAGAGTGAGTCACTAAACCTACTGTACAGCTAAAACAACAGGGAAAGCTTAAAACCGAATGTGTATCTGGAATATCAGGTGAAGTTCCTTCCTGCTCATGTTTTGGGAATTGCAATTCTACCAACATAAAACAGAACAATACAGCACAGGAACAGGCCCGATCCTCACTGATACAGTAGAAATTCAGTTCTGGAAACACTCAGTTGGTCAGGCAACTTCTGGATGTGCGCTAATACTTCATCTCTTTGTATCTTCCACATTTTTTGCCTGGCTTACGTGTTCCCAGAATTTTCAAATTTTATCATAGAATAATAGAATGTAACTTTTAATCTTCTCTGAAGTGGGGGTGGGCTAGGTGGGAATTGAACACCACCACACCATCTGCCACAAGCAGGAGTTCCCGATGGCCAAACATTTTATTTCCCGATTCCCATTCTGAATCTCATTCCCATTCTGACATGTTGATCCATGGCTTTCTCTTCCACCAAGATGTGCACTCTCAGGGTAGAGGAGAAAAATGTTATATCCTCTCTGGGTACACTCCAACCTGATGGCATGAATATCAATTTCTCCCTGTCCCATTTTCTCTATTCCCCATTCTGACTTTTTTCTTCTTCTCATCTGCAAATTCCCCTGGGCCCCCTCCTCCTTCCCTTTCCCTATTGTCCACTCTCCTCTCCTATCAGATTCTATCTTCTCCAGCCCTTGACCTTTCCCAACCACCTGGCTTCACCTGTCAGCATCCAGCAAGTCTCTTTCCTGTACCCCACCTTTTTATTGTAGCATTTCTCCCTTCCTTCTCAATCCTGGAGAAGGGTCTTGGTTCAAAACGTCGAGTGTTTTTTCATTTACATGGAAACTGCCTGCCCTGCAGAGTCCCTCCAGCATTCTGTGTCTTTCGCTTTAGTAATGCAAAGGCCAATACTACAAATTTGGAGAGACGATTACAAATCCATTAGCAGCCCTGGAATTTAAATTCCAGGAATAATCTAGAAAGCTGAATAAGCAGAAACAATGACAATAAAAACCATTACAGTAATTTGGCCATAAATCACCTGGATTACTAATATTCATCAGGCAAGAAAATCTGACATCTTTACCCAATCTTTCCTATTGTTACCCCAGACCCACAGGAAGTGGTGACTCTTAACTGATCTCTGAAACAGAAGAGTGAATGTGCAAATTAAACACAGACAGCACACCAGGTGAAGATTAAACCTGGAACACTGGAGCAGTGAGGCAGTAGTACCACCCTGACATCACTGGGAACATTCTCCAGTCTGTCTCTGTTACATCACTGCCTGTGTTTGTGTTGCTTCCTGCACTCATGCTAAGCTCGGCAATTTAATCAACTTTACCTCCTACTTCCACACTGCCATCAATTTTATTGATCTGTCTCTGATACCTTTCCCCCATCAGACCATTAGACAGAGGAGTGGACAGGCCATTCACCCCATTGCAGCTGCTAAGCCATTCAATCATGGCTGATTCATTACCATTCTTGACCACATTCTCCTGCCTTCTTCATGTAATGTTTTACGTCCATCAACCTCCGCTTTAAATATAACTAATGACTTGGCCTCCATAGCTGTCTGTGACAATGAATTCCACAGATTCACCAGCATCTGGCTAAAGAAACTCCTCTTCACCTCCATTCTAAAGGAATGTCTTTGTATTCTGAGACTTGGCACTTCGGTCTTAGATTCCCCACTATTGAAAACATCCTCTCAATATCCAGTCTATACAGCCCTTTCAATAATAGTCCCCCTCATCCTTTTAAACACCATTTAGTACAGGCCAGAGCAATCAAACACTCCTTACATGTTAACCATTTAATTCCTGGATGTTCTTCAAACCTCCTTTAGATCCTCTCCATTACCTCCATGTCCTTTCTTAGAAAAGGGACCAAAAACTGCTCACAATATTCCAAATACAGTCTAGCCAATCCCTTAGTATTACAGACTTGCATTTATTTTCCAGTCCTCTTGAAATGAATGACAACTTCACAACTAATGACACAGGAAGAGCAGTAGATGTAGTGTATATGGATTTCAGCAAGGCATTTGATAAGGTACCCCAATAAGCAAGGCTTATTGAGAAAGTAAGGAGGCATGGGATCCAAGGGGACCTTGCTTTGTGGATCCAGAACTGACTTGCCCACAGAAGGCAAAGAGTGGTTGTAGACAGGTCATATTCTGCATGGAGGTCGGTCACCAGAAGAGTGACTCGGGGATTTGTTCTGGGACCCTTACTCTTCGTGATTTTTATAAATGACCTGGATGAGGAAGTGGAGGGATGAGTTAGTAAGTTTGCTGATGACACAAAGATTGGAGGTGTTGTGGATAGTGTGCAGGGCTGTCAGAGGTTACAGCGGGACATTGATAGGATGCAAAATTGGGCTGAGAAGTGACAGATGGAGTTCAGCCCAGATAAGTGTGAAGTGGTTCATTTTATTAGGTCAAATATGATGGCAGAATATAGTATTAATGGTAAGACTCTTGGCAGAATGGAGAATCAGAGGGATCTTAGGATCCAAGTCCATAGGAGGCTCAAAACAGCTGCACAGGTTGACTCTGTGGTTAAGAAGGTGTACAGTGTATTGGCCTTCATCAATCGTGGAATTGAATTTAGGAGGCAAGAGGTAATGTTGCATCTATATAGGACCCTGGTCAGACCCCACTTGGAGTACAGTGCTCAGTTCTGGTCGCCTCACTAAAGGAAGGATGTGGAAGCCATAGAAAGGGTGCAGAGGAGATTTACAAGGATGTTGTCTAGATTGGGGAGCTAGCCTCATGAGAATAGGTTGAATGAACTTGGCCTTTTCTCTTTGGAGCAACGGAGGATGAGAGCATTGATCGTGCGGATAGTCAGAGGCTTTTTCCCAGGGCTGAAATGGTTGCCACAAGAGAACACAAGTTTAAGGTGCTGGGGAGTAGGTACAAAGGAGATGTCAGGGGTAAGTTTTTTACTCAGAGAGTGGTGAGTGCATGGAATGAGCTGCCATCAATGATGGTGGAGGTGGATATGATAGGGTTTTTTAGGAGTCTTTTGGATAGGTACGTGGAGCTTAGAAAAATAGAGGGCTATAGGTAAGGCTAGTAATTTCTAAGGTAGGGATATGTACGGCACAATTTTGTGGCCCAAAGGTGTTGTATGTGCTGTAGGTTTTCTATGTTTCTAATATAAAACATTTCAAGGGGAAATATAATGGACTGGCTGATTGCCTCTCACAACCAACTACCCAAGTAATTAGATCATCGCTGAAAGAAGATTATAACTGGGAGCTGAATATCCAGGTATATACATTGTATTGAAAGCATAGGCAGGTAGTCAGTTTTGTGCTGGTTTCCAAGAGGGGGGAATTTGAATAATGCCTAGAAGAAGGCTTGATGGAGCAGCAGGTGGTTGAGTCCACTAGGGGACTAGCTCTTCTGGATTAGGTGTTGTGCAACAAACCGGAATTGATACTGGAATTGAGCTTAAGGTAAAGGATCATAATTTGATAGACTTCACCCTGCAGTTTGACAGTGAGAAGCTAAAATCAGGTTAATCACTATTACAGTACAGTAAAGGGAATTACAGAGGTATGACAGAGGAGCTGGCCAAAGTGGTTTGGAGGAGGACATGACCAGGAATGACAGCAGAGTAGAAATGTTTGGAATTTCTGCGGGCCATTCAGAAGGTACAGGACAGATACATCCCAAAGTAGAAGAAATATTTTAAAGGCAGGATGATGCAACCGTGGCTGACAGGAGAAGTCAAAGCTAATGAGAGGGCATATCACGGAACAAAACTGAGTGGGTTAGAGGAATGGGAAGATTTTAAAAACCAACAGAAAGCAACTAAAGAAGACAAAGAAGGAAAAGATGGAATATGAAGGTAAGCTGGTCAATAACATTAAAGAGGTTACTTCAGATATAAAAAAATGTAAAAGCGAGGCTAGAGTAGGTATTGGTCAGCTGGAAAATGATGCTGGAAGGGTGGTAATGGGGGACAAGGAAATGGTGGATGAACTGAGTAAGTATTTTGGATCAGTCTTCACTGTGGAAGGCACGGACAATATGCTGGATGTTCAAGAATATTAACCAGCACAAGTGAGTGAAGTTGCCAAAAGTTGGGAGAAGATGCGCGAGAACTTGAAAGGTCTGAAAGTCATCTGGATCAGATGGTCTACAAGCCAGAGTTCTGAAGGAGGTGGCTGAAGAGATTGCGGCGGCATTGGTAAAAATCTTTCAAGAATCAGTGGAGTCTGGCATGGTTCTGGAGGACTAGAAAATTACAAATGTTCCAGATAGAGGCAGAAGTAAGGAGATTACAGGCAGTTAGGCTGACCTCAGTGGCTGGGAAGATGTTGGAGATGATTTGGGATGTGGTTTCGGGGTACTTGGAAGCACACGATAAAACAGGCCAAAGTTCAGCATCGTTTCCTTCAGGGAAAATTTTGCCTGGCAAATCTTTTGGAATTCTTTGATGAAATAACAAGCAGGATAGTCAAAGGAGAATCAGTGTATGTGGTGTACTTGGATTCTCAGAGGTCATTTGACAAGGTGTCACACATGAGGCTGGTTAACAAATTAAGAGCCCATGCGATTGTAGGAAAGATACTTGCTTGGATACGGTATAGGCTGATTGGCTGGAGGCAAAAAGTGGGAAGAAAGTGAACCTCTGTTGGTTGGCTGGTGTGATTGGTGGTGTTCCACAGGGGTCCGTGTTACGACTGCTTCTCTTCATATTTTATGTTAATGATCTGGATGATGGAATTGATGGCTTTGTGGCTATGTTTGGGGATGATACCAAGATAGGTGGAAGGGCATGTAGTGTTGAGGAAGTATAGAGGCTACAGAAGGGCTTAGACAGATTAGGAGGATGGGCAAAGTAGTGGCAGATGGAATACAGCGTCGGGAAGTGTATGGTCATACACTTTGTTCGAAGAAATAAAAGCATAGTCTATTTTCTTTATGGACAGAAATTTCAAAACTTGATGTACAAAGGATCTTGGTAGTCCTCCAGCAGGATTTCCTGAAGTTTGCTTCGCAGGTTGAGTCATTGGTGAGGAAGGCAAATACAATGTTAGCAATCATTTCAAGAGGATTAGAATATAAAAACAAAGATGTATTTTAAGGATTTATCAAGCATTGGTGAGACTTCATTTTGAGTATATTGAACAGTTTTGGGTCCATTATCTAAGAAAGGATGTGCATATATTGGCGAGGGTTCAAAGGTAGTTCATGAAAATGACTATGGGTTTGAAAGGCTTATCATATGATGAGCATCGGATAGCTCTGGGCCTGTACTCACTGGAAATTCAGAAGAATGAGGGGTCATCTTATTGAAACCTATTGAATCTTGAAAGACCTTGATAGTGTATTTTTGGAGAGGATGATTCCTATGGTGGGGGAGTCTAAGACCACACTACACAGCTTCAGAATAGAGGGACATCCATTGCAAACAGAGATGAGGAGCAATTTCTGTAGCCAAAGAGTGTTGATTCTGTGGAATTCATTGCCCAGGTGGCTGTGGAAGCCACATCATAGGTATATTAATGCTGGAGGTTTATAGTTTCTTTATTACTCAGGGCATGAAGTAACACGCAGAGAAGGGGGGAGATTGGGGCTTAGAGGGAAATGGATCAGCCATGATGAAATGGCAGAGGAGACTCCATGGGACAAATGGCCTAATTCTGCTTCTATGTCTTATGGGCTTATGGTCATACCTGGATGTAACACGGTTGGTTTGGCAATGACTCTGTGTCAGACCGCTAGAAACTGGTCAGAGCTGTGAAACCAGCTCAGTACTTCACACAAACCAGCCTATCCTCCCCTGTCTCTGCTACACTTCCCACTGCCTCAGGAAAGCATCCAATCAAGGATTCTCCCATCCCAATCAGTCTTTCTTCTCCCCTCTCCCAACTGCCAGAGATTTATAAATGCTTAAGAGCATATATCCCAACTCAAGGACTACTTCTAATCCACTTTAATTAGATTCTTGACAATGACAAGACAACACTTTATCTCTGCCATTTCATATTTAAATTATGTTGTATAGTGGTCCATTAATAAGCAACAATTTACAGCACTCGGCTGGGTATGTTTCCTCCCATACTGGGGCTTCAGGACAAAGAGGAGGTTTGGAGTCCATCTGGAAAGTGGCCTCTATAGGAGGTGTTGTTACCTCCTGAGATTGCCACAACCCACTGCTTTGGAATTCACTATGATCCTACTGGGTGGCGTGGCTTAAAGCGAAGAAGGCTCTGTCACAGAGTTCCACACTCTCTGCCAGACTCGCATCTACCCGGTTGGTGGAAAGCTCCAGCCTAACAACTCTGAATGTCACATCCCGAGATATCACAGTTTCCACCTCAAACTCATGCTGGCCCTTACTTTCACATATCGCACCCTCAGGACGTCTGTGCTTTCCAAGATCGTAATCCAGGAGTTTAACAGGAAAGTAATACATTGGATGAATAAATTTCTCATGTCACAATAAATATATAATCTACACTGATACATTCATCCCTCTACACTGAAGGAGCAAGGACAGAATCAGGGCAGAATGAGGGGTAAACAAAATGCTCACATTGATGTGCTGGCTGACTTGCCAGTGAAGACAAGGAGCAACAAGGAACAGATTGCATCTGGCCATAAAGGAAGTTTGTTCAAAAAGGCAGCAGTCGATACCTTGATGACACCAGGCTATGTCACAGTGGCTTCATACCCGACAGCTCCAGAGAGAGGAAGCTTTCCTAAAAACAGAAACACAAGCTCGTTTTCAACAACCAAAGGGCAGAACCAACTCAGAGTGAGGGAGAAGGAGAGCGGGAGATTTGAAAATTGGAAAGAGGGTGGAGGTAGAGAGTCAAGACGAGAGAGGAATGGGGGAGAATGGATGAGGAGTGGAGGGGGGGGCAATTCTGAGGCATCAATTGCAAGCTTGGGATGTAATATATCAAAGGTCGTTTCCAAGTCACTAAGTATTTTCTTGAATGATCACTTGTGTGACATGGGAAGACAATTAAGTTGCTACTGTGGGCAGCATGGTGGTTAGCACAACAGTTTATAGTACCTGTGACCCAGGTTCAATTCCCACCACTGCCTGTAACGTGTTTGTACATTCTCCTCATGTCCCTGTGTTTCCTCCTGGTGCTCCGGTTTCCTCCCACATTCCAAAGACATGCAGGTTGGTAGATTAAATGGTCATTGTAATTGTTCCATGATGAGGCTAGCATTAAATCAGGGAATTGCTAGGTGGCATGGCTTGAAGAGCTCGAAGGGCCTATTCCATACTGTTTCTCAATAAGTAAATAAAGGCTGGAGATCAGTGATAGATCCAGCGCTCACCCTCTCTGATGGGAAACCCTAATTTTAACCTTAAATCCTGTCCCTGACCTCAAGCTCAACTTCTGTCTCTGATGTGATCCCTGTCCTCCTTACCTCATCTCCAGACATCACACTGCTCCTTACATCAAACCCAAAGACCAAACTGAACCCCAGACTTTGAGAAGCCATTGGTGACCATGGGAGAAGGAAGGAAAAGCTCTGACTCGGACAGAAGCACACTGAAGTGGTCATGAGACCAGCACTGACTGCCAATGAGGTGTCAGAGAAAAAGTTCTTATTCCACTGCTCTATTCTCTACCCTCATGATGGTGTAACTAGACATAGATAGATAGATAGATAGATAGATAGATAGATAGATAGATAGATAGATAGATAGATAGATAGATAGATAGATAGATAGATAGATACTTTATTCATCCCTATGGGGAAATTCAACATTTTTTCCAATGTCCCATACACTTGTAGTAGCAAAAACTAATTACATACAATACTTAACTCAGTAATAATATGATATGCATCTAAATCACTAACTCAAAAAGCATTAATAATAGCTTTAAAAAAAAGTTCTTAAGTCCTGGCAGTTGAATTGTAAAGCCTAATGGCATTGGGGAGTATTGACCTCTTCATCCTGTCTGAGGAGCATTGCATCGATAGTAACCTGTCGCTGAAGCTGCTTCTCTGTCTCTGGATGGTGCTATGTAGAGGATGTTCAGGGTTTTCCATAATTGACCGTAGCCTACTCAGCGCCCTTCGCTCAGCTACCGATGTTAAACTCTCCAGTACTTTGCCCACGACAGAGCCCGCCTTCCTTACCAGCTTATTAAGACGTGAGGCGTCCTTCTTCTTAATGCTTCCTCCCCAACACGCTACCACAAAGAAGAGGGCGCTCTCAACAACTGACCTATAGAACATCTTCAGCATCTCACTGCAGACATTGAATGACGCCAACCTTCTAAGGAAGTACAGTCGACTCTGTGCCTTCCTGCACAAGGCATCTGTGTTGGCAGTCCAGTCTAGCTTCTCGTCTAACTGTACTCCCAGATACTTGTAGGTCTATAGACATAGCTCTATAAATTCACTGCCAATGGCAGAATCTGTGCTGGGGATAAGAAAACATACAGGAGTGAGATAGATCAGCTGATTGAGTTGTGTCACAACAAAACTTTGCACTCAACATCAATGAAGCCAAGGAATTGATTGTGGGCATCAGGAAGAGCATACCATGAGAACACACATCAGTTGTATTGAGGGGTCGGTCATGGAAAGAGTGAGCAGCTTTATGTTTCTGGGTGTCAACATATTGCAGGATCTACCTTGAGCCCAACATACTGATGTAATCACAAAGAAAGCACACCAGTGGCTATATTTTATCATCAGTTTGAGGAGATTTGATATATCACCAAAGAGTCTCTCAAATTTCTACAGATGATCTCGGAGACCATTCTGTCTGATGGCATCATCACCGGGTATGCTGGCTCCAATGCCCAGGATTGAAAGACACTGCAGAGTTGTGGATTGGCACAAGCCAGTCCTTTCTCTTACTGTATGTTCCAGTGACTTCTCAGGCTCCAGGGATTAACCCACTGATGTAGTCATGTGTCCATTCTTAATCAGGGCCAGCAAACATTTTAAAATATTAAAAAGCATGCATAACAAGTGCCACAGAGAATTGGACCCAGATAGAGCAGAGGATAACACACACACTACGTATTAAGTGCTCCAAATAGCGTGCGGCTCAATAGCCTTTGACAACCGTGCTCCTGGCCTTCGTGTGTGGTTCAGCTACAACATCCAGCGGAACCATTTCTGCCGACAGAATGGGTAAAGGAAGGTTCCTGGCACCTGAAAACTTAAAGTCACTTCGTTCAGATGGGGTTCGGCTGCTGTGGTTAGCTCATCTCGGTGAAAGAAAAGTCTGATCTCAAACCTCCACTGCCTTGTAGCTATACCCACTCTTGGGGAAGGCCCACTCTTGGGGAAATCCAAAGGGAAAAATCTGGAGCTGCAATCCCTAAGGCAGTCCTACATGCTGACTTACAACTCCTGTGACACTGCTGGTGCCAAACTGTATTGGTCATCTGCTATTGACTATCTGGGCCATACCTCTCCACTGTATTGAGAAATATACCTAACATAACTACTATATATACCTGAAACATAACCACTATATATACCTGAAATATAATCACTATGTATTAGCTATTTACTATACTATGTAATCACTTCTAGGTACCGAATATTAATATGTATCATTTTACTAGACACATTTTGCTATGTGTTGTTTTCACTAGATACTTTGTACTCTCTTAGCTGCATACTTACAGGACACCTGTTTAGTTAGCAGCACTTTTAGCTGAAATGTACCCCGTGTATTACACTCAGCCTTTGTTTAGTACGAGATAACGGTGGCGGACAGGATGCTGCGAGCAGGAATGTAATGTGAGGGAGGTTGGTCTGGAAAACATAATCTTGGCCATGAATAAGGCCCCAATGCGATCAGGTGACATATAATGGTGGCGCACCGCGGGCTAGGCAAGAGCGATTAATTAATTCATATATAGATGATATGCAACTAAAAATTGATTGGGTATGCTGATAAAACCGAAATGTAACTGAGATAAGAAATTACTATAAAGAATGCTGTACACCGGAGCTCGGTGGGCTTTCGGTGACAAGTTCATTGATTGCCTCAGCCTTTGTTTGCAAATAAAGGTTTAATTTTCTTGAAGAATTGTCTGTGTCTCCAGGTCATTTCAAGTAACCACGACAAAATTGGCGACCACGGCAGGACCGGGAAGAGACCCGCGGAAAGGAAACGGCAGATTGGGGATGCTTCCCAGTCCTCTAGGGACCCCCATAAGGCTAACAGAATTAAGGGTGCACCCAAACAAAAGGTAAGCGCTTTTTGCGACAATTTGGACTAAGAATTCTGTTGGCTTTGGGGAGGTCTTGGAGTCTCAGAAGTGTGGAACCACTGACGAAGGGTCTCTCCGGTCCAAAGAATCTGGCAGAATTGGGGGTTAACAGAGGAGGCTCAGAGGATTGATCAAGAACACTGCAGTGAGGGTAGGTACAAATAAGTTAATAAGAAGTTAAGTTAAGAAAAATTCCATTTGGTGTTGGTAAATCCCTGTGGATACCGCTTCGCACAGAGCGAAGGGCTGAATGGGCAGGGTAAGGAAAAGTAGAGTAAATCCCTGTGGATACCGCTTCGCACAGAGCGAAGGGCTGAATGGGCAGGGTAAGGAAAAGTAGAGTAAATCCCTGTGGATACCGCTTCGCACAGAGCGAAGGGCTGCACGGGCAGGGTAAGGAAAAATAGAGTAAATCCCTGTGGATACCGCTTCGCACAGAGCGAAGGGCTGCACGGGCAGGGTAAGGAAAAGTAGAGTAAATCCCTGTGGATACCGCTTCACACAGAGCGAAGGGCTGAATGGGCAGGGTAAGGTAATGTAGTGTAAATCCCTGTGGATACCGCTTCGCACAGAGCGAAGGGCTGCACGGGCAGGGTAAGGACAATTGAGTAAATCCCTGTGGATACCGCTTCGCACAGAGCGAAGGGCTGAACGGGCAGGGTAAGGAAAAATAGAGTAAATCCCTGTGGATACCGCTTCGCACAGAGCCAAGGGCTGCACGGGCAGGGAAAGGAAAATAGAATAGAATTAGAGTAGAAAATCCTCGTGGATACCGCCTTAAGAGATAAGGGTCTGAACAGACAAGGTGCAAAGAGCAAGTTCTGTGGGTACCGCTCTGAATAGAGGTCTGCACGGGCAGAACTGAATAGACTAGGCATAGAATTAGAGTAAATAATATTATCCAGTAAACAAACTGTGAATCTCTGAAATACCTTAAAAAGAGAGAATAACATGACAGATAAAAGAACGGCAGTAGAGATTCTGAGCAAAAAATTCCCGTTAATTAAATATGAGATCACAAAAACTTCAGAAAAATGGGAAAAAAGAACCAAAAACCTGGTCACAAAGTGGCCAAGAGAAGGAACGTTTGATGTAAGTTTGTGCGAAGAAATGGAGGGACTAATTAAAAAATTACAAACCAAAAGATAAATCTAAGAAAAGAGGGCAAAAAAGAGAACGAGAAATGGAAGTGCTAAAACTCTTCAGAATGGAGGGAGAAAGGCTGAGGAGGACAGGTAGAATATTGATTACAAACGAGGAAGACACTAAGGTGCTGGAAAAACAGCCTGTTAAAGAGAGAGGAGGGTACGGTGAGAAGCTGGCTTCAGCTCCGTACCCGGATGCAAAAGAAACAGAAAAACCCCCTCCCTATAATGAGGAAGGAACCCCTAAGCAGTGCCCCCTGCTGACGGGAACAGTAAACATGCAGGGAGAAGTCCAAGTTTGGGATAATGAAGGAAAAAAAAACAATACGAGAAGGAAAAACGGCGATATAGAATGAGATAGAGGGAGAAAAGATAAAGATAGAACAGGAAAGAAGGGAGATGGAAAGAGTAGTGGAAAGGCTACACTAGCTGAGAGAGAAGAGGGATTATGAGGAGTATCGGTTATACTGTAGAGACAGACAGGCTAGAAGAGAACAGGAATCATCTAGACAGCAAGAATGGAGTGAGTTGAGAGGAAGTTGGAGGAAGGTAGGGGACGAGAGTTTAGAGGAAATACGAGAGAGGACGGAGAAGCAGATATTGGAGATGGAAGAGGGGACTAGAGTGGAGAAGGAGCAAGGAAGAAGGTATATCCCAGGAAGGTATGAGTGGCAGCCAGTAGTACTAGGGCCAGCAATAGATAAAGAACCAAGTGAGGAAGGAAGCTTGATTACATGGAATGGAGAGAAGGAAATGCTGCCACTGCTGATAAAGGGATCAGGACAAGTACAGTATATCCCTTGGGAATCCCAGGACCTGGAAGGGCTGAAAAATACTCTGCCTAGTCTGCACGAGGGGGCAGGAAAGTGGATTAGAGCCTTTGAGGAGGAAACAACGGGACGATTGTTGGCTATGGGAGATTTGAAGGCACTGCTGATAAGGTTGGTGGGAACTTCCAAGCTGAAAGAACTGATGGAAATGGCTGGCTTACAGAATGTGGACAGCCCACAGACTGATGGGGCCAATTTTGATCCAGTGAGACAGAGGGTATGGCAGGCCCTCAGGAAGCTTTATCCACCCAGAGTAGACCCCAAAGCCTTAAAAGGGGAACTACTGGGAGACACTGAAAACCCAGCAGCCTATGTAGAAAACCAGTTGAAAAGGTGGAGACTGGAGACTGAGCAAGAGGTGGAAAATAGTTTGTTTCTGAACTCACTGTTCTGACAGAGCATTTTGGATGCAATGCCTCCGCAGTTCATGTCTAAATTGGAGGAGGTGGTTGGGCTGTCATCACTGACCCCACGAGCATTCAGTGATCACGTAGTCCACGCAGTGGAGAAATATCGGAGAGACAAATGAAAGCTGGCTGAGCAGCAAGAAGAGGTGCAGCAAAAGCTATTGCAAATGCAGCTCGAAGAACTGAAAAAGAAGGACAAAGACAAAAGCAAAAAGATGCTGCCAGCCACCACCAGTGTGAGTACAGCCATTACACCATTAGATGGAGGAACCGGTCATTCTGTCAGTCAAGGGCCAGAAAACCCCATGCCAGTAATGAATGTCTTCAGAGGAACATTTCCACAGATGCCCTATTGGGGACAGAGTAGAGTTAAGCAACAGCCCAGACAGGACTGGAACTCCCAAGGAGGGGGACAGAGGAGCTATGGGCGGAGAGGACTAGTGAGGAGACAGGGGGAAAGAGAGATAGAAAGATTGTGCTGGGGATGCAGCCAGCCTGGGCACATGAAGAGAGACTGCCCATTTAAACCATGGCCTGTCTCGTATCAGCAGGAGCCGATGGCAAGGGAGCCACAGTTTGGCCACATGCCGGCTCCTGGGGGTCTGAGCGGACCTGTAAATCCCTATGCAAGGTATTAGGGGTGCCCCGAGAACTCAAGTGGGATGGGACATTATCCAATGATAACGAGGGAGGCAGAGGAGGAACCTATGGTTCAGGTTATGTTAGAAGGGCAACTGACACCAATGATGATAGATACTGGAGTAACGTACACTTGCGTACAGCCACAGTATGCCCTTCACCTTCCCATGTCAGGAAAGTTTATAAAGACGGTAGGGTTCTCAGGGAAAACATAGTTGACACAGTGCACGGCTCCAGTGCATTTGAAAATGGGAAATAAAGGAATTGTTTTACCAGTACTAGTATCTAAAGGAACTCTGATTAATTTGTTAGGCAGAGATGCCTTATTGAAACTGGAATTAAAATTAGAATGCACCAGAAATGGGCTGAATGTGGAAAGAGCAGGGGCTCAATTAATAGTGCGAGAAGATAAGAGAGCCAAAGTTTTTTGGATAGGGGACATAGAAGATCAGATCTGGGATACCTGGGAAAAGTGGAAACAGGGCGTGCAGGCCATATTACCTGAGGCTGTAGTGCCCAAATCTGAGTTACATTGTACTGTAATTTTCGATGAGGCTCAGAATAAGGAGGTAGAGAGGAGATGGAACATGAGGACAGATATTCGGCAACACCTAAAAGGGGAAGCCATAGTAATTGGGAAGCAGGGGGCAGCCCTGCAAGTCAGCTGGAATACCTTCTTGAAAGAATGGTACAGAATACCGGAAACTGTACCCCACGTAACCCTGCTGGTATATGAGGGATAACAGTCTAAAGATTTAGGACCCTTAGTAAAGCAGGTAAGCACCGTAACGGTTTGGAGAAAGGTTATGCCTGAGGTATGGATATCCGGAGACAACAACCACATTAAGATAGGGATAAACATAGATGTGACAGGAACTATGAAGGAAGTTGAAGTAACTCCTCAGCCACACATGCCGTTGTTGGGGCAGGCAAGGGGTCGGTAGAAAAATAAAATATTGGACAAGTTGCCATCTATTCTGTGGTTGCAATATGACACGGACGTGGGGAAAATAGAAACAGCCAGTCCGGTGGAGGTAAGGTTAAAGAAAGGAGCAGTTCCACCTAGGAGAGCACAATATCCCTTAAGACCGGAAGCAGAGGAAGGTATAGCGCCAACGATACAGGGACTGTTAGCGGCAGGAGTGCTTAAGACAGTAAACAGCCCCTGCAATACTCCGCTGTTGCCTCTCCCAAAGGCGGACAAGTCTAAGCGGAGACTGGTGCATGACTTACGAGCAGTGAATGAGGTAGTGGAGGATGTGGCAGCAGTGGTCCCGAATCCACACACACTGCTGACTAATATCCCACCAGAAGCAAGCTACTTTTTAGTAATTGATTTGTGTTCGGCTTTCTTCAGCATTCCCCTAGCCGAACAGTGTCAGTATTTGTTTGCATTTACATACAGAGGCAACCAGTACACCTACACTAGAATGCCACAAGGATTTAAGCATTCACCACATGTTTTTAATAAAGTATTGAAGGAAGATTTGGATGGCATTTCGCTGGAAAGTACACTGATACAGCAGGTGGATGATTTGTTGATTTGCTCTGAAAGTGAAGAGCAGTGTGAACGGGATACTGTGACACTTTTAAAGAAACTGGCGTATGGAGTACATAAAGTATCTAAGAAAAAGCTGCAATTTTGTAAGCAGCAGGTGGAATATTTAGGAAGGATGGTATCTAAAGGCATAAAGGCAGTAGCGCCGAGTCAGATTGAGGCAATAACGAAAGCTCCAAAGCCCCAAACAGTAGGGCAGATGATGACGTTTTTGGGAATGACAGGATATAGCTCAGATTGGATAGGAGAATATGCTGAGATTGTGGCACCTTTGAGAAAGATAATGAAAGAAACAGGACATACAAATTTGAAGAACGGCTTACAGTGGAATGGAGAGGCGGAGCTAGCTTTCAATACTCTTAAGCAGGAATTGCAGTCAGCACCAGCATTAGCTTTGCCTGACTACGAGAAGGTTTTTCATTTGTATGTATCCAACCGACAGGAGGGTTATGTCACAGCGGTTCTAACACAAGAGACAGGCACAGGAAAAGCAAAGCAGCCGATAGCATACTACAGTACGACACTAGATGAGGTGGCTCAGGGGTATCCACCCTGTTATCTGGGATTGGCGGCGCTGTACTATGCATATGAAAAGGCATAATCTGTAACCCTGGGCTATCCTGTGACTCTGTACACACACCACAAAGTAGCAGAATTGCTGGAAAGAGGGAAATTTGTGCTGACACCAGTCAGGATAGCAGCGTATCAGATGCTGTTGACATTTCCAGACATAACTATACAGAGATGCACTACCAGTAATACAGCCGATTTTGTCCCTTTGGGCTATGAAGGAGAACCCCATGATTGTGTAGGGAAGATGATGGCATTTGCCAAAATTGAGAGCAGATTTACGTCAGAACCACTAGAGGATGCAGATAAAAAGGTTCTGTTCGTAGATGGCTCTTGTTGTAGGGATTATGATGGAAATCACGCAGGGTTCTCAGTAGTGCAGCAGGATCAGTCGAGCTATAAGATTATTAGGATGGAGTCCTGTCCCCAACCGTGTTCCGCCCAACTAGCAGAAATCAAAGCCCTGACAGCTGCATGTGAAATGATGGAAGGTGAGAAAGTAGACATCTATACTGATTCGGCATATGCTCATGGAGTATGCCATTTGTTCGGGGCAGTGTGGAAGCAGAGAGGTTTTAAAAAAAAGTAGCGGAGATCCTATACAACATTGTCAGCAAATTCTAGAATTAATAAAAGCACTTATGAAACCCCAAGCACTGGCTATAGTGAAATGCCAGGCACACAAGAAAGGGAATGGTATGATAACAAAAGGAAATCAAGCTGCAGACGAAGGAGCCAGGGAAGCGTCTGGGTGTACATCAGTTATTATTGCACCCCAGGTAAGCCGAGAGCCGGAACCCATGATAGAGGACCTGGTTGAAATGCAAGGTAGGGTAACGTTGGCAGAACAGACAATGTGGAGGTGACGGGGGGCCAAGCAGAACTTAGAAGGCCTGTGGAGCATGGAGGATGGTTTGTGGGTAGCTCCTACTCCTTTGTTGACTATCCTAATTTCAGAAGCACATGGAGTGGACCGTTGTGCAAGGGGGAAGTTATAAGGAAAATAAAAAAGGATGGTTTCTGGTCACCTTATTTACAGGCTTCGGTAGACTATATTTTAGCACAGTGTGAGGTTTGTGCACAGAATAATGTTCAAAGGGGGATTGCAACCCCAATAGGTCACATACCCGTGCCTGAAGGACCATTTCAACATCTGGTGATTGACTACGTAGATATGATAAAGACGGTAAGAGGGAAAAGATACATTCTGGTGGTAATTGACAGGTTCAGCAGATGGGTAGAGGCAATACCCTCGAAGGATCAAGGGGCAGGAACAATGGGAAAGTTCCTGACAAATGAAGTGATCCCAAGATTTGGAATATCTACGGAAATTAGCTCGGACAACGGTTCGGCCTTCATCCAAAAGGTGGTCAAATTGGTATTACAAGTACTGAGAATAAAACAAAGGTTTGGATGTGTGTACCACCCACATTCACAGGGCATGGTGGAAAGAATCAATGGTACTCTGAAGGCCAAACGAAACAAAATTTGTGCACACACTAAACTTAATTGGGTCGATGTTTTACCGTTAGCATTGATGAGTTACCGCATGCAAACTAATCGAGTGACATGCCTGACACCGCATGAGATGCTCACTGGGAAGCTATCATACCTGTGATAGGGGTAAGCAAAAAATGTTGAATGGATAAACTATATATACTACAATCAACAGAGGTTCATCAACTACACTGACGATGCACTGGAGGCCTTAGGGTAACAGCTGGATGCAACTAGCAGGATGGCGTGGCAAAACAGACAGGTACTGGATTGGCTTTTGGCAGAAAAAGGGGGTGTGTGTGTGATGTTTGGAGATCAATGCTGCACTTTCATACCAAACAATACTAGCCCAGAAGGGTCTTTCACCAGAGCAATGAATAAATTAAAGGATCTGCGGAAGGAGGTCAAACAAAATGCAGGATTTGGGCATCGGTGGTTTGACTGGTTAGAAAGTAAACTAGGGGGATGGGGTGTGTGGCTGACTAAATTGGCAACGACTGCAGGCATTGTGATAAGTTGTGCATTTATTCTGTGCTGTTTTCTTCAATGTCTCAAGACTTTGATAATGCGTGCGACAGCAAATCAATTCCCGATGTTCCTGGAAATTGTTGAATCTGACCCCAGACAAGGAGAAAAACCGATGATGTACTGCTACAGTCTGCACGATGTAGCAAGCGGACTGGAGGGTGTTAATGATGTGGACACTAGTCTGTAAGGATGTCTGAGTCTTTTTTCCTGTCTCAGCTATGGAGGGAAAGGTTTTTGGCTCAACAGCCTAGGATAACAGAGAGAGATCATTTTGAGCTCCGAGTACAGAAATTGTAGTTGACCCAGATTTGGGATTAAAATGCTGGACTTTATTTTGGCTTTGGTGCACGGCCTCTGAGTGTTCTCTTTCTGTGTGAGACCCTGTAGGTCTCAAAGGGGGGATTATATTGAGAAATATACCTAACATAACCACTATATATACCTGAAACATAACCACTATATATACCTGAAATATAATCACTATGTATTAGCTATTTACTATACTATGTAATCACTTCTAGGTACTGAATATTAATATGTATTATTTTACTAGACACATTTTGCTATGTGTTGTTTTCACCAGATACTTTGTACTCTCTTAGCTGCATACTTACAGGACACCTGTTTAGTTAGCAGCACTTTTAGCTGAAATGTACCCCGTGTATTACACTCAGCCTTTGTTTAGTACGAGATAACGGTGGCGGACAGGATGCTGTGAGCAGGAATGTAATGTGAGGGAGGTTGGTCTGGAAAACATAATCTTGGCCACGAATAAGGCCCCAATGCGATCAGGTGACATATAATGGTGGCGCACCGCGGGCTAGGCAAGAGCGATTAATTAATTCATATATAGATGATATGCAACAAAAAATTGATTGGGTATGCTGATAAAACCGAAATGTAACTGAGATAAGAAATTACTATAAAGAATGCTGTACACCGGAGCTCGGTGGACTTTCGGTGACAAGTTCATTGATTGCCTCAGCCTTTGTTTGCAAATAAAGGTTTAATTTTCTTGAAGAATTGTCTGTGTCTCCAGGTCATTTCAAGTAACCACGACAGCTGTAGGTGCGAAAAACCTGCCGTCAAAAGTTGCCGCTATTATGGAATTTCCACTGGCCTGCGCTACCAAAGCAGTGCGAGAGATTTTAGGGATGGTGAATTTCTACCAGTGTTTCATTCCACGAGCTGTTCAACTGATGCTCCCCTTGTATAGTGAGTGCCCTTAAAGGCAGTGTCTCTAACAGAATGTTTGAGTGCTCAGCGGACTTGACCAGAGCGTTTGACGACACCAAACGGTCTCTTTGGAATGCGCACCCGGTCCCCAATACAATAGCCACCACTACTGACGCACGAAAAGTTGCTCGGACGCGTATAGCAGCCTCAGTCGGCAGCTGCGCGCCCCCACCCCCAACCCAGGGGGTGACTGCGCCGGCTTGGCAGCGGTACAAGCTACCGCCCCAGAACTGTTGGTTTATAGAACTGCTTTCAGAAGCCTGCAGTTCGCTGTCGTCTAGTTTGGGGACGCGGGAATTTCTCTCCGGTGCAATGTCTCTACCAGTTGTACTGGCCCCATAGCGCCTGCGAAGTGGAGGTGTTCTGTTTTTAACTCCATTCTCGGCCTCTCACATCCGGAACGGAAGACTTCACAGCAACTGCTTAGTTTAAAGGTTGTGGGGAAACAGCCTTCGGAAGGGCGTGTGATTGGAGTTCAGACTGCGCTGTGTGTCAGCGGGCAAAAATTTACCAACACGTTCGGGCACCTTTCGAGGTCGCACCACGTCAATGTGGACCTGGTTGGTCGTCTAAGATTATTGACAAAATCTGACTCTATCATTGACTATGCCCCAACCCACACAAACACTGACATAGTCACACTGTGGTTCTGTGCACATCACCCACCACAAAAAGGTGAGAGGACAAGCACTCCTCCAAACTCCACCATAACCAAGAACAACACAGGGCAGTCGGAGAGTACGGTGCAGTGGGATTCATTTGGGAACTGACACACGGCTGTAAAGAGAGAGTGGGACAATCCGATTAGCTTGGGGTTGACCAAAGGCCGTAGGGAGAGCGTCGGGGCGTTATGATTGCTTTGTGATTAGTTTGAGGACTGACATAGCTGTTGGGATAGTGTGAGGCAATAGCATTAGTTTAGTAACAGATGCAGGGCTGTGCAGAGAGAGTATAGCAGTTGGATCAATTTGGGGAGTGATGCTGGCTGTGGAGACAGTTGTTTGTGGACTGACACAGGGCTGTGGGGAAAGGGATGGTCAGATTAGTTTGGGGACCGACACGGCGTTGGTGAGAGAGTGGATTTGTGGAATTTGTTTGGGGACGGATACAGGGCTGGAGGGAGGGTGTTGTGCAGTAGGATTGATTTGAGGAAGTGATCGGGCAGTAGGATTGATTTGAGAAAGGGATCGGACAGGAGGATTGATTTGGGGATGGAACAGATAAGTGACATCTGAGGGGTGTATTTGGGATAAGGAAGGTGGGAGTGCAGTGGTGGAAGGGAGGGGACGGTGGAAGGGGGAAGGAGGAAGGGAAGAACGTGCTGCTGAGTGCTGGTGGTGGGGGAGGAGGTGCTCGCCAAGCGGCCGGACCGCATTCACAAAAGTCTCTGAGTTCACTTGGCTAACAACACCTCCATTCTTAGTTTGGAGTTCCACCGTAAGGGCTGCTCCACGGCTATTGGCGATCAAAGGCCCAACCCCCACCCCCCCGGAGTCACAAAACAGATCAGTTCCGAAGCCCGAAGGCTGCAACGTTCAAGGTCGAAATAGGTGATGTTCCTCAAGCTGGTGTCAGTCCTCTTTGCCACCGGGCCCGAGAACACACGTCAATAGGACCGAGTGAAGGCGGATTAAACTGACAGGAGGCACCAGAGACGGCAGCTGCTGGAATCTGGGGCAACGGACAATCTACCGGAGAAGCTCAGCAAGTGAATCATTGATTCACCTGGAAGGAATGTTTATGGCCCTGGATGGCGGGACGGGAAGAGGCAAAGCGGTTGCAAGGGCAAGTACTGTAAGAAAGGGGGTAGTGGGTGGGAGTGGAGCAGGCAGTCGTGAACTGAATGGTTCCTGCAAAACCCTCAGATTGTTACACTGGAAAGAGGGCAGAGGATTCGGAGGTGTTGCAGCAACTCGAGGGTCTGAGTGTTTGAAGAGGTTGAACAGGATGTGTCTTTCTTCCTCGGGGTGTAGGAGAACTTGAGATGCCCTTGTCGAGGTGTACATAATCATTGGTATGTTCATTTATTATTGTCACATGTACGGAGCTACAATGAAATGTTACGTATTCAGGCAACAATAAATATAGATGAGTTATGCAAGAGGTTTTTATAACAAATAACACGTTTATTAAACACTGAAAACAAACCCCCTCAAAAGTAAACAAACTCAAATATGACCGGAAAACAGCTGCTGTGCGGCAGATTCACACTTCTTAATTAGCGTGGCAATTCAAACAGTTCTTAAAGCGGTATGCCGAAAAAAAAACAGTTCTTTAGAGCGATATGCCGAAAGTTCAAAAGCTCACGGTACTTTTAAAAGGAGAGACTTTTTAAAGCGATGTAAATTCTCTTCCACGTCGATGTCCTTCGATTCCCCGGCGTCGAACTTTCCCACGTCGAATTTTATTAAATATAACGGCTTAAAGGTACTGACCTTCCTTCCACACTATTCTCAATCTCCCGCTATTTCCAGCGGAGACTAACACGAGAATAGTCAACGAAATCCTTCCGAATGAGGATCAAATAAGGTCAAAATCAATCCACCGTCGAAAATCGATTCTCCTCGATCTCCATCTTCCAAACTTTTCTTCACTCTCCATCAGCAAAGAAACCGCTGGCAGTGACCTTTTAAACTTTAGGCATTATATAAAACTTCATTTTTAACTAAACTGCGTCATCCCATTAAATCACGCAGTGACATGAAGTCATCTTGGCAAATCTAGCCACGAACTGCCCCACCTAACAGGGTGGGTCTTCCTTTTATACCCTGTAGAAAAAACCTGTCACATGACCTCTACTGGCGGGAAAATGACATCACTCCACCATCACAAGACCATTACCTCATATCCAGTATAACTTCAACCCCAGTCACGTGACAAGGGTACCACCGTCACGTGTCACGGGTACGTAACAGGAACTTTTCCTGCACACCGTTCATGCAGATTCAAATTATTACACGGAACATTGAGGTAGACCAAGGTAAAACAATAGAATAATTCAGAATTAAGGGATATTGTAATGTAGGTAGGCAACATGGCGCAAGATAATATCATGTAGTAGCTGTGCTTGAGTTTGATAGTTCTACTTTCAGACTTTTCTTTCTTGTTCGCGAAGGAGTAAGAGAAGGGAGAATGTCTGTGCGGGTGGCGTCTCTGAGGAGCACTGATAGGGTGAATGTAGCCAGTTTTTTTTCTCCAGGATTGGGGAAGCAAGAACTAGAGGACAAAGGCTTAGGCTAGAGGGAAGAGATTTATGTGTCCCCTCAGGGACAACTTCTGAACACAGAGAATGGACCATATTTGGAACCAGCTAGTGTGGTCGAGACAGGTAAATTAATAAACATTGAAGATCATAAAACACAGGAGCAGAATTCGGCCATTCAGCCCAAGGTGTTCACTCCGTCTTTTCATCTTTGCTGATCCTGAATCCGATTCAACCCTATACTGTTACCGGGACGTGGCAGGAAGAATGAACCCAAGTGCAGGACTCTGACACGGAGGCAGGATCAGGAAGCAGAATCTTCGTAGCCAGCGCAGAATCGAGACCAGGCTGAGTCAGGATTAGGGCGGCTTGATTCACGAAGAGATGCGGGTTGGAGACTTAGAGCAAGGTTCCTCTCTTTCTGAGAGTCGACCAACAATCTGGCAAGGGCTGACTGAAGCTGTCTGAAGCTGTCGGGGTCTTATCGTCCAGTGGCTAATGGAAACCAGGTGCCAGCGATTGAGAGAAATTGGGATAGATTGGGAATCGAGTGTGCGGATTAAGGACCAATTAGCGAGGAAAGGGAAAAGGTGGGAAATGCCAGCCAGGACCATGACACATACAAATACCCCCTCACCGTATCGCTTAATGTCCCAACCATTCAGGAATCCATCTACTTCTACTTTAAAATATGCACACATACTTGGTGTCCACTGTAGTCTCTGAAAGGGCATTCTACAGATTAACCATTATTTGGCTGAAAAAAATAAATCCTGCTTTCTTCTGTTCTAAAAGGTCACTCATCAATTGTGAGGCTGTGTCCTTTAGTTCTGGATACCCCCACAAGTGGAAACTTCCTCTCCACATCCAAGTTATCTAGTCCATTCAACATTCAGTCTATTTCAATGAGACCCCCACACATTCTTCTAAATTCCAGTGAGTACAGGCACAAAGCTACCAAACACACCTCACATGTTAACCCCATCATTTCCAGTATCATCCTTATGAACCTCCCCTGGATTCTCTCCAATGACAATACATCCTTTCTGAGATAAGAGGCCCAAAAACTATTGACAATACTCAAAGTGTGGCCTGACATGTCTTTTGAAGCCCACACATTAGCTCCTCGTTTTTATATTCTATTCTCCTTGAAATAACTGCTAACATTTCATCTTTCTCCTTTACCACAGGCTCGGCCTGTGAATTAACTTTCTGGGAGGTTTACACGAGGACTCCTAAGTCCCTTTGCACCTCTGATGTTTGACTTTTCTCCCCACTTAGGTTATAGTCTGCACTATTGCTCCTTTTACGAAAATGCATTATCATATGTTTTCTACACTGTATTCATCTGCCACATTTTTTGCCTTTTCTTCCAATTTATCTAAGTGCTGCTGCAATGCATTGCTTCCTTAGCACTACCTACCCCTCCACCTGTCTTCATATCATCTGCAAACTTTGCCACAAAGCCATCGATTCCACTATCTAAATCATTGACCAACAATGCGAGAAGTCCTAATACTAGTCCCTGAGCAACACCAGTAGTCAGCTGCACCCAATCAGAAGAGGTCCCGTTCAGTCCCATTTGCTGCCTCCTGCCTGTTAGCCATTCATCTATCGTGCAAGTATATTTCCTGTAACACCATAGGATTTTAAAGGACGTTTGGAGTGGTAATTGGATAGGAATGTTTCAGAGGGATATGGAGCAAATACAGGCAGTTGGGACTAGATCAGATGGGAAACTTGAACGGCACAGACAGCTAGTTCTGTAGATTCAAAATCTGGCTTGGAGGTAAGAAGCAGAGTTTTGTGGCTGGATGTTGTTTCTCAAGAATGGCAACTGGTAGAAGATGCTATGCTACACCAGTGTATAATGAACCCATGTCATTCACTATTTACATCCAAGTTTTAAATGCAAATACAGAAGGCTTGTATGTTTGTGAATCACATGAAATTGAGATGTATGGTTGATAATGAAGTAGGTTATCATAGATTATGAGGTGATCTTCAGAATCAGGTTTATTGTCATTGACATACTTCGTGAACTTCATTTTGTAGCAGCACTACATTACAAAATATTAAAAATTACCATACGTTACAATAAGGAAATAGTGTAGAAGAGGAACAGTGAGGTAGTGTGGGAGGTTCAGAAATATGATGGCAGAGTAAAAGTAGCTCAAACATTGTCTTCAGGCTCCTATACCTCCTCCTGATAGTAGTAATGAGAGGAGTACATGTTCTGGACAGTGAAGGTCCCTAATGATGCCGCCTTCCTGAGACATTGCCTTTTGAAGATGTGCTTGATGAGGGGTGGCTTGTGTCCATGATAGAATAGAGCTAATTGATCTCAGAATCAGAATCAGGTTTAATATCACTGGTATATGTCATAGAAACATTGAAATCTACAGCACGTTACAGTCCCTTTGGCCCACGGTGTTGTGCCAACTATGTAACCTACTCCAGAAAGTGCCTAGAATTTCCTTACCACATAGCCCTCTATTTTTCTAAGCTCCATGTCCCTATCTGAAAGTCTCTTAAAAGACTCTATTGTATCCACCACTCCCACCTTTGCTGGTAATGCATTCCACACACTCACCACTCTGTGTGAAATACTTACTTCTGACATCCCCCTTGTACCTACTTCAAAACACATTAAAACTATGCCCCCTCATGTTAGCCATTTTGGCCTTGGGAAAAAGCCTCTTGCTATCCATATGATCAATGCCTCTCATCATCTTATCCACCTCTATCAGGTCATCTCTCATCCTCTGTTGCTGCAAGGCGAAAGGCCAAGTTCACTCAACCTATTCTCATAAGGCATGCTCCCCAATACTGGCAACTTCCTTGTAAATCTCATCTGCACTCTGTCTATAGCGTTCACATCCTTCCTGTAATGAGGTGACCTTGAACTCAATCCCACAGTTAATGAAGGCCAACACACCATACAATTTCTTAACAACACCGTCAACCTGTGCAACAGCTATGAGTGTCCTATGGACACAGATCCCAAGATGTCACTGATCCTCCACACTGCCAAGAGTTTTACCATATATTGTGAAATTTGTTACTTGTGGCATAAATACAATGCAATATATGATAAATATAGAGAAAAAATGTGAATTACAGTAAGTATGTTTGTAAATTAAATGGTTAAATAAGTAGTGCAAATTCAGAAAGCAGATGGTAGAGGGAAAATTGTTCCTGAATTGCTGTGTCTGTGCCTTCAGGATTCTCTGCCTTCTTCCTGATGGTAACAATGAGAAGAGAGCTTGTTGTAGATGGTTAGGATCCTTAATGATGGATGCCATCTTTTTTGAGGCATTGCTCCTTGAAGATGTCTTGAATACCATGGTGGCTAATTTACAACGCTGCAATTTATTTTGATCCTGGGCAGTAACACCACACCCCATACCAGACGGTGATGCAGCCAGTAAGAATGCACTCCAGAATAGAAATTTTCGAGAGTTTCAGATGACATATCAAATCTGATCAGTTAGGGAAGTGAGCCAAAGTTTGGCACTTGCACTTCAAAAATAGCAAGTGTGAGATGCTGCATTTTTGAAAGTTAAATCAGCATAGGACATATCAGGGATGTTAGAGCACTTGATAATGTAATGGACCTTCAGTCCTAGTAGCAAAATTAGGCCATGAGCCCTGTGACTCTGCTCCAACACTGAAGGGGATTGTTTTCCCCTTTCAAGCCCATTCTCCTGCCTTCTCTCTGGAAACTGTAAACCCTTACAAATTAAGCACCTCTCAACCTCCACTTTACATATACCGAGTGTCTTGACCTCCACAACAATCTGTGGGAATGAAATCCATTGGTTCACAACTCTCTGGCTAAAGAAAGTTATCCTTCCTGAGGCAGTCTTAAGGTGGATAAGTCATCTGGACCAAATGGACTGCATCCCAGTGTCCGAAAAAATGGTGCTGAAGAGATAACGGATGCATTGGTCATGATCTCTCATCTTGATTTTGGCAGGGTGGATTTCCTGGTGGTGGCTGATGGAGTAACAGCAATCTGCCATTGCTCCAACATTAATTATCTTACTATTTCCAACCTGTCTTGAAACTTCCTTGTTAAGTGTGATATTCTTTCATTATGGCTACAAGGGGTGTTAGAGGTACTAAAAAGGATGATCTCCCTGCTTCTTTGTATTCCATTATGGATTTGCTGCAAAGTCATACATGAGAAGCCTCTGATAAGTTTCAACAATTCAGCTTTGAATTTGAACAAATAGATGGTAAATTGGATTCTATTCAACAACCATATAAAAAATAATGAAGCAATTTTGTTATCTTTGGAAACGGAAGTGGATGAATTGTAAAAGCTTTGTGAAAAGCAATCGAAGTCCAATGAAAGGTTAAGAGAGTGATTATCAGCCTAGAAAATAGAACTGGAAGGAACAACCTATGGATTCTGGGTCTTGAAGAATTAACTGAAGGTAATCATCCTATGGAATGTTTTGCAAACTTTTTGCAAGAATTATTTCCAGAAATTTTGACGTCTTTACCTATGATTGATTGAGCTCACAGGTCTCCCATCTTTAGAACTCATAAGAGAGATAGACCAAGATCAGTAATAATCTGTTTTCATGAATTTAAAACAAAGGAACTGTTAATACGTGGATCTCGTCGAAGAGGCATGACTGACTATAATGGTTGTAAGATTAGAATTGTCGAAGATTACTTGCCTGATGTTATGCAGGAACATGCCAAGTTCAAAGAAGTTATGTCTGAGTTTTTTAACAAGGGTTTCAAGCCTTCTTATCGCTACCCAGCTCGACTCAGAATCACACTAAAAAATGGATCTTTCGAATGGTTTTGTTTGACTGTTGAAGCATAAAGGTTTTTTAAATCCAAAGGTTAGCTGTTTAGTTTGTCCATACATGAACACAAAATTAAATGAGAAACTTTTAGTTCGCAAATCCCGTTGAAGGGGTATGATTGGTTATAGGTTGGAATATTAAGGTTCTCGAAGACTTTTCGCTTGAGGTTATGCAGGAATATGCTAAATTTAAACAGGCTTTGTTGGAATTTTTTAAAGAAGGGTTTCAACCCCCCTCTTGGCTTCCGAGTCTGACTGAGAATCTCATTAAAGATGGACTGTTTGAATGGTTTCGTTTGAATGCTGAAGCACAACGATTTTTTAAATTTGAAGGATAACTGCTTAGTCTGTTTTTTCATGAAGATATAAGATTAAATGTTTAATGTCTTTCTGTATGAATAATTGTATCTTTTACTTTTGGTAAACCTTTGTAACTAATTTCCTTTTGTATTTTTAATACTGTATTTTTGATATACGAGAATTGAATTTCTTGTTTGGATATTGTTTAGTCTAGGTTGGGATATAAATAACCTTGAAACTAATTGGAGTGCTCACCAAGTTTTTTTTTTGGGGGGGGGGGTGTTGTCCGTAGTTGTAGATGCCAACTTTCTATTGGTCGGTAGTCTTTCTTTGGGAGGTGGGCGGCAGTATGCTTTTTTTCTCAGAAGCTGTTTACAAATTTTTTTAGCCAACTTGTTGCTTGGTTACCATTTCTCAAGGTTTGTGGGTTCGTTTTTAACTTACATTTTATCCCTTCCTTTAAATAATATTAAAAATGGACCAAACTATTAATTTACTCAGTATTAACGTGAAAGGGTTAAATCACTCTGCTAACCATAACAAGATTTTTGCTTATATTAGGAAATTTAAGGTCCCTATTATTTTCTTACAAGAAAGTCACATATGCAAATGTGATAATCTATTTTTTTTAGCCATTGGAATGGACTTTGTTTTCACTCTTCTTTTCAGGCCAAATCTAGAGGAGTTTCGATTTTTGTAGATAATATACTTTCCTTTGTTTTTCATTAAGTAGTGCCTGATACTAATGGATGTTTTGTTATAGTTTCTGGAAAACTGGATAATATATTAATAGTGTTTGCCAATGTGTATGACCCAAATATAGATGATCCAGGATTCTTTGAATGTTTTTTTTTTCATTTCTACTAGATCTGAGTCTTTATTCTTTGGTGATAGGAGGAGATTCTAACTATTGGCTAGACCCAATTTTAAATCGATCATCTTCTAAACCAGCATCTCTTAATAAATCAGCTTTGTTTATTCAATCCTTTTTATTGAAATGTGCTATTGTTGATGTTTGACATTTTTTACGTCCTTTAAATAGGGAGTACTCGTTTTTTTCCCATTCATCATACATGTTCCAGGATTGATTATTTTTTATCAATAGTTAAATAATTTCATCAGTCCATTCCTGTGAATGTAAAGAGCTTGCTGTTTCAGATCATGCTCCTGTATTTCTATTTTTAAATCTCCCTTATCTTCCTCAAACAAGCAGATTTTGGCATTTCAATACAGCTTTGTTATTTGATAAGGAATTCTTAAAATTTCTAGAGAGGTATATTATTTTGTTTTCTGAAGAGAATAAAAATGGAAGAGTCTTCTAATCTCTTGGGATATGAAGATATTTTCAATGCCTATATTAGAGGACAAATTATTTTTTATACTGCGAGTGTTAAGAATAAAGCTAATAAAGAAAGAATTGAATTAGCCAATCAATTTGAACAATTAGATCACAAATATGCTATAGCTCCAGATCCTGTTTTATATAAAAGATGTATTGAAGTTAAAACTAATTATGGTCTTCTTTTAATATATCCAATTGAAAATTAACTTCATAAAAATAAAACTCAATTTTACATTCACGGAGATAAATCAGGCATAGTATTGGCCAACCGATTAAAAACTTATGTAGTTAAATCACAAATTAAAGAAATTTGCAAAACTAATGGTGATAGGACAGCTGATCATTCTGAAATAAGTGATACCTTTAGAGAATTCTATTCTAAACATTAGTTCTGATTCTCCTAAAGATAATACTGTAATGAATAATTTTTCAGATCAATTAAATATCCCTGCACTTTCTGCAGATTATTGCAAACAGATTTTCAATGACTTTAAGTTCTCTGACTCCCACCAACTTATTTTCACCATGGATGTCCAGTCACTATATACCTCCATCCCCCACCAGGAAGGTCTCAAAGCTCTTCACTTCTTTTTGGATTCCAGACCTAACCAATTCCCCTCTACCACCACTCTCCTCCATCTAGCGGAATTAGTTCTTACTCTCAATAATTTCTCCTTTGGCTCCTCCCACTTCCTCCAAACCAAAGGTGAAGCCATGGGCACCCACATGGGTCCCAGTTATGCCTGCCTTTTTGTTGGCTTTGTGGAACAGTCCATGTTCCAAGTCTATACGGGTTTCCGTCCCCCTCTTTTCCTTTGCTACATCGACGACTGCATTGGCGCTGCCTCCTGCACGCATGCTAAGCTCGTTGACTTCATTAACTTTGCCTCCAACTTTCACCCTGCCCTCAAATTTACCTCGTCCATTTCCAACACTTCCCTCCCCTTTCTTGATCTTTCTGTCTCCATCTCTGGAGACAGCTTATCTACTGATATCTGTCAGACTGGATTTATTAAAAACCGACGTTCCCATTTTAATATACACTGTGTATTAAATGTTATTTACTTTCCTTCCCAGGAGATATCGGAATGTGTGATATCCTTAGATGCTGTGATGGCCTTAGATTGGGTTGAATGGAATTATTTACTTAAAAACTTAGAAAAATTTAATTTTTGACCAGATTTTATTCAGTGGATTAAATTACTTTATTTATCTCCTTCTGCTCGGGTTCTTACTAATTTTGAAAATTCCAAACCATTTAAACTTTATTGCGGAACTATGCAAGGCTGTCCGTTGAGCCCTTTGCTCTTTGATCTACCTTTAGAACCCCTTGCCATTGCATTTCAAGAATCTAGTGATATCTGTGGTATTTTAAGGAGAGGTACTACTCACAAAACCTCGCTTTACGACGATGATATATTGTTCTTTATCTCTAATGTTGAGACCTCGTTACCTTGTGTACTTTCTTTACCCTCCCATTTTAGCCAGTTTTCAGGATATAAATTAAACCTACATAAGAGTGAGTTATTTCCTTTAAATAATTTGGTATCAATTAATAGTAATCTCCTTTTTAAAATTGTGAGGAATCGGTTTACTTATTTGGGCGTAACAGTCATTAAGAATTACAAAGACCTGTTTAAAGAAAACTTCCTTACTTTATTGAATCATGTAAAAAGGATAGTAAATTGGTCACCTCTCTCAATATCATTGATTGGATGAATTAATTCTATTAAAATGAATATTCTGCCTAAATTTATATATATATTTTATGCTTTACCTGTTTTTATTCCAAAATTCTTTTTTGACTCTCTTGATTCTATTTTATCCTCCTACATATGGAAAAATAAAAGTCCTTGTTTAAATAAAGTTCATCTTCAAAAATCTAAAAAGTCTGGAGGTTTAGCCTTATCTAATTTTAGGTTTTATTACTGGGCAGTTAATATACGATATCTTAAATTTTGGCTATATTATATTAATCGTGCAGACTGTCCACTATGGGTTTCTTTAGAAGCTAACCCTGTTAATAAATTTTCTATTATTTCTGTTCTTGGATCCTCACTTCCTTTATTTGTAAGTAATCTAACTGATAATTTAATAGTTAAACATACTCTGAGGAGCTGGATACAATTTAGAAAACACTTTGGTTTATTGAGATTTTCCCTTTCAATTCCCATTTATTCTATTTTTTTAAACCCTCCATGACTGATTTTGTTTTTAAAAATGGGACAGGTTGGGTATTAAATGTTTTTGGGATCTGTTTGTTGGAAGAAGCCTTTACTCATTTGAGCAATTGTCAGCTAAATATAGCTTACCCAAAACTCACTTTTTAAAATATCTACAAATCGGAGACTTTCTAAGATCCCAATTATGCACATTTCCTATAAGCTCATATAAAAACTAATTAGAAGTAATTTTTAGTTTGACACCTTTTCATAATGTTTCAACATCTAATATTTATGGTATGTTACTGGAGATGAGAAATGTTCATTTAGACAAAATTAAGAATCTCTGGGAACAGGATTTACAGACATCAATATCTGAGGAAACTTTGAATGGAATTTTTAAACTGGTCAATACTTCATCACTGTGTGCTCATCATTCCCTCATACAATTTAAAGTGGTACATAGAGCTCATATGACTAAGGATAAGCTATCTCGTTTTTATTCAGATATATCACCCTACTATGACAGATGTAAAAATGCAGAAGCTTCATTAATTAATATGTTTTGGACTTGTCAGAATCTTGAAAAATATTGGAAGGAAGTTCTTCAAACTTTTTCCTTCCTTTATAAAGTCAATTTTAAGCCTAACCCTCTTATGGCCCTATTCAGTATTGTTACAGGACAAGATATTAAGCTGTAGGCATCTGATTTCCATATTTTGGCCTTTAGCTCTCTTATAGCTAGGAGGATGCTTTTGTTTAAATGGAAAGATGTTTTTTCTCCTCCTCATGCTCAATGGTTATGCGACATTATGTCATGCTTAGATTTAGAGAAGATTCGTTGTTCAATTTCTGAATCTTGTCAAGACTTTCAAACATTGTGGGGACCTTTTCTGAACTATTTTCAAAACCTTCAACTCGTTGTTTAAATTCAGATGTTGGCTATTATTAATTTTTATTATATAAGAAGGTATTTTACCTTTTTTTTCTCTTTAATAAATAACGTTGGTCTTGGTAGGGGTTAGATTTTTATTTTTGTAATAAAATAGTATATTTCAATATAACTATTGATTAACTTACATGAATACGGGTTAATGAGATTGGTATGAACAGATATAATGTAATTGGTAGTTTTTTAAAATCTTTTTTGACCTTTTATATATACTTTCTCGTACTCTGTATTCTCCTATGTAGAAACTAATAAAAATATTGGAAAGATTATGGCAGGGTGCTGGTGGACTGGGAAATTGCAAATGCACTCTTTACGAAGGGAAAAAGACAAATGAGAGGAACTTATAGGCCGGTTAGTCTGACCTCAGTGGTTCATAAAGTGTTGGAGTCCCATATTAAGTGCAAGCTTTCAGGGTACCTGGAGATTAATGACACAATAAGTCAAACTCAGCGTGGTTTCTGTAAAGGGAAATCTTGCCTGGCAAATCTGTTTCAATTCTCTGAGGAAGTAACTAGCAGGGTAGACAAAGGAGAGGCAGTGGGTGTCATTTACTTAGATTTTGAGATGGTATTTCATAAGGTGCCACATGAGATTGCTTAACAAGATAAAATCCTATGGTGTTACAGAGGCAGAGGGTGGCGAGTGGGTGAAAAGGGAGCCTTTTCTGGTTAGCTGCTGTGGCGACTGGTGTTCTTTAGGGGTCAGTATTGTGACCTCTACTTTTCACATTGTTTGTCAATGATTTAGGCAATGGACTTGATGGCTTTGTGGAAAAGTTTACAGATAATACGAAGATAGGTGGAGGGATAGGTAGTGCTGAGGAAGCAATGCAGTTGCAGCAGGACTTAGACTAACTGGAAGAATGGGCAAAAAATTGGCAGATGGAATGCAGTATTGTGAAACGTATGATAATGCATTTTGATAAAATTAACACTAGTGCAGGATATTATCTAAATGGAGAGAAAATTGAAACATCAGAGGTGCAAAGGAACTTAGGAGTCTTCGTGCAAGAGTCCCAGAAGGTTAATTCACAGGTTGAGTCTGTGGTAAAGAAGGCAAATGCAATGTTGGCATTTATTTCAAGGAGAATAGAATATAAAAACAGGGTGATAATGCTGAAGCTTTAAAAGACACTGGACAGGCGGCGCTTGGAGTATTGTCAACAATTGTGGGTCCCTCATCTCAGAAAAGATGTATTGTCATTGGTGAGAGTACAGAGGAGTTTCACAAGGATGATTTCAGGAATGAAAGGGTTGCATTTGGCAGTTTTGGGCCTGTACTCACTGGAATTTAGAAGAATGCGTGGGGATCTCATTGAAAACCTAATGAATGTTGAAAGGACTAGATAAGGTGGATGTGGAGAGGGTCATTCCTCTGGTGGGGTATCCAGAACTAAAGGGCAAAGCCTCAAAGTTGAGGGCCATCTCTTTAGAACAGAAGTTAAGAAGAGTTTTTTTTTTGCCAGAGAGTGGTGAACCTGTGGAATGCTCTGCCACAGACTGCGCTGGAGGCCAAGACTGTGGGTATGTTTAAAGGGGAATTAGATAGGTTCCTGATTGGTTGGGACATCAAGGAATATAGTGAGAGGGCAAGTAGATGGGGTTTATTGCAATCCAGAATCAGCAATGATGAAATGGCAGTGGATAGGCTGAATGGCCTAATTCTGCTCCTATGTCTTATGGGTCCCTGGCACTGAGTGTCATGGGGTATTTCAATATGCAGGTAGATTGAGAAAATCAGCTTTGTGCTGGATCACAAGTTTTAGAATGCCCAGGAGATGGCTTTTCAGAGCAGCTCATGGCTGAGCACACAAGGGGATCAGCGATTATGGGCTGGGAGTTTTGCAATGAAGTGGAATTGATTAGAGAGCTTAAGTTAAAGGAATCTTTTGGGATAAGTCATTATAGTATGATAGATTTCACCCTCCAAATTGAGAAGGAGAAATGAAAGTCATATACTTTATTATTACAGTGGAATAAAGGGAACTACAGAGACTCAACCACCAGCTGCTCTAAAAAGCCTTCTTCTCCATCTACCTGCCTACCCTTTCAATACAATGTCTATCCTTGGATGTTCAGCTCCCAGTGATAATCTTCCTTCACCATGTTGGGCACATGGCCAAGTGGTTAAGGTGCTCATCTAGTGATCTGAAGGTCACTAGTTCGAGCCTCAGCTGTGGCAGCGTGTTTATGTCCTTGACAAGGACTTAACCACAAACGCACTTAACCACACATTGCTCTAGTGTCCTGTGTGAGGAGTGGAGCCCCACATAGACTTACAATCTACGTCTTGTAAGGCATGAAAATGCCTGATGCAGGCCTCTCATTGTCTGAGTCGATGTTCCCCTTCAGTGATGATTCAGTGATACCCACAGTATTGTACATGAAAATCTGCAGCATTTATGTGACTGGGCCAGGACAAATTGTTAGTCATCTTTACACAGAGGAATCTGAAGCTCTTAACTAGCTTTTCCCTCTTTACAAACACAGGAGGGGAGTGTGACCCTTTTCCCTCTGATGCAGACCATTGAAAACCAGCAGGCAGATGTTTAGGAGTCAGAGCGAATCTAAGGAAAATGTTTATATCTTATTTCCTGGGTAGGTGGTGGAGATGAGTACTGTCTTGTTAATAGTGCTCTTGAATGGCCAAGCCAGAAGGCTACAGACTAAGTGCTGGTGGCAGTGGGTGCAGAGGACTGTACCATACAGAACGATGGCCCTTAACGGTGACTCCTTTGCATGCATCTTCAGAAACAGCTCTATTGCTATCTTTAATATCTCTATTTTTCCTTTTCAGGGTTCTTTTGAAGGTGCTGACCTGCAGTTAAACGCTGACTTCAGTTCTTTGTGGGAATGGGACCCGCTCTGGGGGTTTCCCGACAGGCTGATATTTGATATACCAAGGACGAGGCCTAGAAGTCTAGTGTGCCTTCATAGTTCTGAGATTTCGTGGCTCTGGAGGTGGGTCAACACGTGGTTGGTGCTGCCTTAGGAAACTGGTGTGTCATGGGAGTACATGGTAGATGAAAAGCAGCAAACTGGCTGCTGGCTGTGTGCCCAGAGACCCGAGTTCTTTGGGCACAGAGCTCAGAAAAAGCAATGCAACAGACTTCTAACATCGTAAATGAGTGAGTTGTTTGTTATGTCTGCCCTCAGGCAGTGAAACGGGGACACCTCTTTTTCCTTATTAGGGAGAGAGAAGACCAGTGGTATGTCAAATTACTGGGTGAACAAGTAGTCTTTGTGGTACTGCAAGTCTGTGTCTTTATTGATGCTTTGCTGCATGCTTGAGTGCTCGATGGGGAGCACCGATGCTTATTTTGCTGATGGGGGAGGGGATATCGTGGCTTTGCTGCTGCTTATGTGTGGGTGGGGGGAGCTGGGGGCGGTTTAGTGGTTCTAATATTTAATTATCACTCATTCTTTATGGCACTTCTCTTTTTGTGGATGGTTGCAAAGAGAAAGAATTTCAGGATTGTATGTTTGTATATTGTATACATTCCTCTGACATTACATATGAAATGTGTAATCTCCTTTGAAACCTTTGGTAAATGGGATTGATGTAGTTGAGTTCCTGCTGGTTCACGTGGACAAGGTTGACAAAGTGTCTGTTTCCGTACTGCTTGACTTGCAAGTTACTTCTGGGATAGTTTTCACCTCCCTTGTGTTCAAATGGTCAAATGGGCATAAAACAGCAAATGCAGAACAAAACCAGAAAATGCTGAATATGCATTGTGTATGTTCTGCCAGCTCATCAGAAGAAGGCTGTGGAGGTTCAGGAGAGGATTCAGAACAGATTCAACCAGATTAGAGACTATTAGCTATAAGGAAATGTTGAATATACCTGGACTGTTTCATCTGAAGTTTCAGAGACTGAGGGGTGCCCGTATAGAATTTTATAAATTATGACAGATGTAGATAGTGCCGATGGTCTCTTTTCCCAGGATAGAAATGACAAATCCTAAAAGTTTCCCTACAACCCTGTTCTAAGTCCCAAACCAATCCCAATGTTGTGGTCTCTTCCTACGTCCCTGTGTCGGTCCTCAAAAGCATTCCATTCCTGATGTCTGCCCAAAGCCCTGTGTCAGTCCGTGAGCTAACTCCACTGCCCCATACTTTCCCTGTGATGGGATTATTTTGGGTCTAACACAGGACTATGTGGAGGGAGCAGGGCAGTGGGGATTGACACTGGGCTTTGGTGAGAGCACAGGACAGTGGGATTCTGGTGACTGATGCAGGAGTATGTGTTGTGCAACTACTCTGGGGCTCACACAATGCTGTGGGGTGACAATGTGATGCTGGGAGAAGTTTACGGAGAGATGGATGGATTTGGAATTAGAGTGGGGCACTGTCACTATTTAGAGACTGGGATTGAGCTGTGTCAACAGAGCTGAGCAGTGAGATTCCTTCAGTCACTGAAACGGAATTCTAGGAAAGTTATGGGGCGGTGGTATTAGTTTTGGGATAGACAAAGGTGTGGGGAGAGAGAGCAGGCCACTGGAATTAGTTTGGGGAATGACATGGGGCTACAGGAAGAGAGAGGGGAACTGGGGTTAATTAGGGTTCTGACCTGGGTCTGTTGGAAGAGAGAGAGCCACTGGCATTAGTTTGGGACAACACAGGGCTGTATATAGACAGAAAGTAATTGGGATTAATTTAGAGACTGACAGAGTGGTGTGTGTAAACAGCAGGGCAGTGGGATTAGCTTGTGGAACAGAATGGACCGGTGGGAAAACAGTCAAGCATTGGGGTTAGTTTGGAGACCAAGACAGGGCTGTAGTGAGAGAGTCAATTGATGGGATGAGTTTGTGAACTAATATAGGTCTGTCTGTAATGAGCGAGGCAATGGGATTGGTTTGGGGACACACAGAGGGCTTTGAGGATGGAGCAGGGCAGAGGGATTGGTTTGGGGACTGATGCACTGCAAGAGGGAGAATGTGGGGATGTGTCATAAGCTTGGGATAGAGTGAGATCCTGTGGGATTAGTTTAAGAACTGACATAATGTGTGTTCCTAGTTCTGACTTCATGCTGCATTTAGAGTTCTGAGTGAGTGAATTCTGAGTTCTGATTGATGAGTAAGCAAGTTCAAAGTGAGCAAGTCCAGAGTCCAGAGCAGTAACTCCAGAGTGACTTCCAAGATGTGACCATTGCATCCTCTCTAGTTCTGCTTGCCCGTGCTCTTCTCCCATCTGCCAAGTTCCTCTGCTTCATGTGCCCATCCAAGGGCTTCTTAAATGATACTGTTGCACCTGCCGCAACCACAAACTCTGGTATTTTGTTCCATCACCTCACCAACGTCTGCGTAAACCATAGCCCTTTGATCCCTTTTTAATTTTTCCCATCTCATGTTAAATCTTGACCTCCTACTTTTATACTTGCATTCTCTGAGGAAAAGACTATTACCGTTTACCATATTTATGCCTCTTATAATTTTAAACACATCCATAAGGTCATCCCATTCTCCTACGTTCCCACAAGTAATGAGGGTGATGAACTTCAAACATGGATCAGTAATGGAACTACAACATTGTGGCTATTATGGAGACTTGGCCTTCACAAGAGCAGGTATGGCTGCTGAATGGTCTGGGGTTTAGATGTTTCAACATGATCAGGGAGGGTGATAAAAGTAGTGTGAGAAGGACATTGTTAATCAGGGATAGTATCACGACTGCAGAAAGGCAGGACCCTGTGGAGGGATTGTCCACTGAGTCAGTGTGGGTGGAAGTCAGAATCAAGTAGGGAGCAATCACTCTATTGGGGCTATTCTATAGATCCTCCAGTAGCAACAGGGACAATGAAAAGCAGGTTGGGGGACAGACTTTGGGAATGTGCAAAAATGACCAAGTTGTTATCATGGGTGATTTCAACATCCCTAATATTGATTGGTGTCTCCTTAGTGCAAGAGGCTGACAGACCGACAGGAGGAGAGGCCAGGAGAAACAGACTGCATGGGAAAGTATTTAATTGAGAAGGGGAAATTATGATACTGTTCGACAGGAACTTGGCATCATAAATTGGGAACAGATGTACTCAGGGAAGTGCACAATGGAAATGTTAATGCTGTTTAGGAAGTACGTGCATGGAAATCTGGATAGGTTTGTCTCATTTATACAGGCAAAGGACGGTAGGGTGAAAGAACCGACAGTAGATGTGGACATCCCGCAAAGAGGAAGAAGGAGGCTTACACAAGGTTACGGAAACAAGGATCAGGCTGTGCTTTAGAAAGTTCAAAGGTAACCAGGAAGGAGATGAAGAATGCACTTAGGAGAGCTAGAAGGGGGCATGAGAAGGCATTGACGAGTAGGATTAAGGAAAATACCAATACATTCTATCCATACTGTATGTGAAGAAGTTGGACCAGAGTGAGTGTAGGACTGATCAGGGCTTTGTGGGAGGTGCAGGTTTTGGCAAATAAAATGGCATGAGGTGTTTTATATTTAAGAAAAACCATAACAACTCATTGTATTGCAAATACTGAAGACAAAAAGCACAGTAACAGAACTCCATGTAATACCTCATCACATCAGGCCAGCCTCTTAAAGTGAACCCAACTCAATGCTGGTGGTTGTGAATTGTGTACATTTCCACCAGTTACATTACCCTACACAGGTCACAGTGGATGTTGGTGTGCGTCACGGTGGATGAAATCAAATGAGGTGGAATGTTGGTCAATAGGAACGCAAGAGAGCTGTACAGCATGATGTGACGTAGGAACAGGTGCAAAAGAATTGAATTTACGGAGGAGGGTGGAAATCTGTTGAGAGGCCAAGCAGACAATTGTGGCAGTAGGAATAAAAGTACCTGACACACATAACGGTTGTCCATATGCAAACTCAGCCATGGATGACTGCAGGTCCTCTTTGGGAGCAGTACCCATGGGAGATGATCATGCCAATGTTCATTGGTCAGGGAGGCCCTCGAGCAACCGTTAAGCAGCAATGAATTGCTTGACATAGGGCATTGGACTGTGGCTGATATGCCATGGTGTGATGAATTGGGACTACAGTCAGAGGAAATATCAGATGGATGCCATATCAAACAACCCAGATGCTGATGAGGGATGCTAGAGTGACAACCTCTGGCCACCTGGTGGTATGGTCCTCCATGGTAAGGAGGAGCATGAAACCACGGGCAGGTGGAACAGGACCAACTAGGTCCACAACAAGGTCAAGCCCTCACCCTTGGGATCTCAAATGGTACCCAAACACGATGGTTAATTTATGCCCATTGGCACTCCACACATCCTGAAGTCCAATTACATATGTCCTTTCTAAGGCCATGCTACACAAACCTTCCTGCAATCAGTTTATGTGAATCCTTCCAGCCTGGATGTGAGAGGCCATGTATGCAAACACTATGGAACGAGGGCAACCAGTTGAGAAATTGCACAGGAGAGAAACCCCCAATCTTAATGTCAGCCAACCACAGGCCCAATATTGCTAAGCCAGGTCCTCTAGGTCAGTAGCTTGGTCAGCATAGTCACCCCCTATATGTATGGCCTCAATGGATGGTTGTGAGAGGCAATCAGCCAGGGCATTACATTTCCCCATGATATCAGTTGTGAAGTTAGCATTCTTTTGGAGAGGACTAGAAAATAAAAGCAAGGCTGTAATACTAAGGCTTCATAAGGCTTTGGCTAGACTGTGTTTGGAATATCGTGAGCAGTTTATGGTCCCTTATCTAAGAAAGGATGTGCAAGTATTGGAGAGGATCTGAACGAGGTTCGAAAAACAATCCGGGAATGAAATGGTTAACATACAAGGAGTGTTTGATGGCTCTGGCCTTTACTCACTGGTGTTTAAAAGAATGAGGGGGAATATAATTGAAAGGCCTGGATAGACTGGTCATTGAGAGGATGTTTCCAATAGTGGGGAATCTAAGACCAAAGGGCAGAGTCTCAGAATACAAGGACATTCCTTTAGAACGGAGGTGAGGAGGAGTTTCTTTAGCCAGAGGTTGGTGAACCTGTGGAATTCATTGCCACAGAAACTATGGAGGTCAAATCATTAGTTATAGTTAAAGTGGAGGTTGATGAGTTCTGCATAAACATTACATGAAGAAGGCAGGAGAATGGGGTTGAGAAGGGTGATCAATCAACCACATTTGAGTGGCTTAGCAGCTACAATGGGGTGAATAGCCTAAGTCCACTCTGTCTAATGGTCTTATGGGGGAAAGTTATCAGAGACAGATCAATAAGATTGATGGCAGTGTAGAAGTAGGAGATAAAGTTGATTAAATTACCAAGCTTAGCATGAGTGCAGGAAGCAACACAAACACAGGCAGTGATGTAACAGAGACAGACTGGAGAATGTTCCCAGTGATGTCAGGGCGGTACTACTGCCTCACTGCTCCAGTTTTCCAGGTTTAATCTTCACCTGGTGTGCTCTCTGTGTTTAATTTGCACATTCACTCTTCTGTTTCAGAGATCAGCTAAGAGTCGCCACTTCCCATGGGTCTGGGGTATCAATAGGACAAGGTTGGGTGAAGATATCAGATTTTCTTACCTGAAGAATATTAATAATCCAGGTGATTTATTGCCAAATTAATGGTTTTTATTGTCATTGTTTCTGCTTATTAATTTTTCTAGATTATTCATGGAATTTAAATTCCAGGGCTGCTAATGTATTTGAAATGGTCTCTCTGAATTTGTAGTCTTGGCCTTGGCATTGTCAAAGTGACACACACAGAATGCTGGAGGAAATCAGCAGTGCAGGCTGCTTCAAGGTAAATGAATAAACACTCGACATTTTAGACCAAGAGCCTTCTTAAGGATTGAGAAGAAAGGGGAAGATGCTACAGTATAAAGGTGGGGGGACAGGAAAGAGACTCGCTGGATGGTGACAGGTGAAGCCAGGTGGGTGGGAAAGGTCAAGGGCTGGAGAAGGTAGAATCTGATTGAAGAGGAGAGTGGATAATAGGGGAAAGGGAGGGAGGAGGGGACCGAGGGGGACGTAATTGGCAGATGAAAAGATGTAAAAAGTCAGAACAGGGAATAGAGGAAGTGGGGCAGGGAGAAATTTGTTAACCAGAAGGAGAAATTGATATTCATGCCATCATTCTATTCATATGTTGCCATCATTCTATTCATATGTTTTCTACAAACTCACCGTCTTGATCCAGTTGTGTTTTTCAGGGCTGAATATGAAAGCAGATGGAATGGAAAGTTCATTGCTTCGAACGTGGTACTGCAGTGGTTATAGTTGATGATGGTCATTTTTCACTGTTCCAGAGCCAACACTCATTGAAATATCCTTGACTCAACTCAACAGTGACTGAAATTTCAAAAATAAACTGCAGATGTTGGAAATCTTTCAAGAAAATTTTAATACTCTAGAAAAATTCAGCAGCTGAGGCAGCATCATTTCAGGTCAAAGATCCATCATCATTTCTTGCTTTGGGACTGCCTTTTTGTGATTATATATTTTGTAAGTTCAACTCAAGAACTCGGTTTTCAGAATCTCACCAGATTGAGTTTACTATACGAGATTTGGAACACACAAATTAGTTGACAATCCAAAACAATGTTGATAAAGGAAGGTATGATTATATTTCTCTAACAATCATTGACACCTTAACTTTCTTCTCTTAGTGGCAACAATGGTTATACTCTTAATTGAACTAGCCTTCTGGAGGTTAGTGTATGTAAGCCTAGGAACAAGCAAGTGTACATCACAAGAACAAATACTTAAACTTCTTGGTGCTTACTGTAAGATATCTCTTGTGACTCCTTAAATGTTTTACAACAACTAATTAATTACAGTATAATGTCTTTATATTGTTGCACAAAGGATAATCTTGCTCTTTTAATCCCTTGTTTACAGGCAATGTAATGATTAAATTACAGGACTTGTTCCCTAGAGGTTTAAGTTGATAATTTAGAGATTTGTATCCATATCCTGCTATGACAATTGTGGAAAAAGCTAGTGCAATTAAACTTGTTTTTTTTAATGTAGTTCAGTCTAACTTTGCACTGTGTCATGTAACACCATGGTCCTAAAAAACATTGTCTCATTCATACTATGTACTGTACCAGCAGTTATGGTCGAAATGACAATAAAAAGTGACTTGACTTGACTTGATAATCTACTAGGTTATTTAGAAATCCTGATGCTTTGATATGTTGCTTTACTGTTGCTTCCTCTGACTCATCAGGGTCTTTGTTCCTGTGTTCCCTCTACCACACTGGGTCCTCATTTCCCCAACTCCATCTACCACACTGTGTCTCATTCCCTCTTCTTCTCACCCATTTTGGTTTCCTTTGGATCCCTGAAATTTTGTTACACTGTATAACAAAGTGATCCATCTTTTTATTGGAAAATAACATCTGAAATTCAGCAAGTCCAGCACCACCAAGGTCCTGAGTGCCAGATTAATGGCTTTCAAACTATCCCATCACAGAAACGCATCTCGTTCATTAATGTTCTTGCAGAAGTAGAAATCTGTTGTACTTTCTAACTTAGGCCTAGGCATGACAACAGACTCACTGCTAGGCTTGAAAGCCCAACATTCAGGGGAACTGAGGGGTGTGTAGTAAACACTGGCCTAGCCAGTACTATTGATGCCCTCACTATGGTGCAAGTTTTTAAATATACTGGATGACTAAAGGGCATTCCAGCCACTGGTGCACAATTCAATGTGCTCTCATTGTTGTAACGCAGGATGTACATCTGTTAATATGTTCACTTGTAGTGAAGGTGTAATTATTACACAATTTGATTCAGTGATGTCAGTTCAGGGAGGCAAGAAATGATCAGGAAGCCCTTACTCACTTGACTATTGTATACAGGGGACCGATGTGAATTGAATGGCGTTGCCAACAGCACAATATTCTTTCACTCCGGCACTGGAGTGGTCACTGGTATTTAAAGGTCATTGAGAAATTCCGTGTTCTTACTAATATTTACAGTATCTTTCAACTGAATCACCTGCCACACTGGTTGTACAATGTTGTTGTTTCGGCAGGAGCTTGCTGTAAGTAAATTGGCTGTAATGTTTCCTATGTTACAACAGGAATAGCATTTTTACAGGACCAGCTTGGCATTTGGGACACTTGAGCTATGAAAGGAGCTGTGTAGGAGTGTATCTTGTTCTGTCTTCCCATTACAGTCTGGTAGTTTAATAAGTGAAGAGTTGAGACTGAGCGGCAATTTATCTGTTAAGCACAAGAGATTCTGTAGCTGCAGGAAATCTTAACCAAAACACACAATGAACAGAGTCCTGATGAAGGGTCTCAGCCTGAAACATCGACTGATTATTCCCTTCCATAGATGCTCACTGATCTGCTGAGTTTCACAGTATTTAGTGTGTGTCGATGGGTTTTTTATGCCTTCCCTCATTTACCACTGAGCAGGAATTGAAAGCACAAACATGAGAAATCTGCAGATGCCTGAATTCCAAAGAACACACTCAAAGTGCTGGAGAAACTCAGCAGGCCAGGCAGCATCTATGGTAAAGAGTTTCGGGTCGAGACCCTTCATCAGTCCAGATGAGAGATCTCGGAATGAAATGTTGACTGTTTACTCTTTCCCAGATATGCTGCCCGGCCTGCTGAACAATGTTCCCTCAGATTTGTAATGACCAGAGTGTGCAAAGATCTTGTGCTATGCAAAGTTTTCCCCAGTAACAGCAACATGTTTGCAATGAATTTTTAAGCAAATGAAGTAAACCTGAAGTTATTCTAAGGATAATAAACCAGCAAATCCAGTTTGTTGTTTATTGTTTAAAAGAAATAAAATGACATACATCAATGAATCTTATTTCTCATATACGTTATGATAGCCTGTAATAATATCAATTTTTTCACATGATTAAAGTAGAGGGTAACAACCTTTAGTGTGCAGTTTTAATTTTTCTGTTTACTAGTACAAAAGATGTGTGTGCACGCACACATGCACACTTTGGAGAGAACATTGCTGTTGAGTTTCTCCAGCATTTTGTGAGGATTGTAAAGCAAGAGGCTTGTAACTGAACCAACGTTCATTAGGTTGGTTTACAATCCCCTGTATGCTAAAGTGTGTACACTTATTTCTTCTTTGAAAAGCAGTGATCTTCATTTGATAAATTATAATCTATTATCTCCCACAATCTCAAGATTAAACTGAATGATTAGGTGGAGCAATTTGCCTCTTAATTCATTGTGGACAAGGGCAGCTGGACATTTTCGGAGAAGTATGATATAAACTTTTTTGAAAACAATTTTTTTAAATTGTTCATATGAACTGCAGTGAACAAATAGGAGTGAACTGTTACCCTCCATTATTTTTAATTCATGTGCAGTAAGCTTTTGTTTCTCTTACAGAGCAGTTATACGGTGTCTAAAAAAAGTTTTCATCCACCCCCGCCCCGGAAGTTTTCATGTCTTTGACACAGAAGAGTCTCTGCTGATCAGTGTCAAAAAGTCAAATTAAATCCACTGTGATTCAATGTTGTTAAACTATTACACATGAAAACTTCCAAGTGGGTTGAATCAACACTGAACTATTGGTGAGAGGCACTACTAGACTTGTGGAAGGAAACATTATGAGAAAAGGTATCGGGCCAGAGGCAGCCTCAGTGAAGCTTGACACAAAGTTCTCCATTTACTTGCAAAACCAAAATGTTGTGCACTGCCGGAACTGTTTATCAGAAGTTCCAGCATTGAGCAGATAAGCACCCTGCGCAGGAAGGAAGCAAATTTCAAAAGCTTTCATACTGCAATCCAAGTCACTTCGTTGTTGTACACCAACTTTCTTTAATGTTGAAAATAATGTCAAAGTTTGCACTTATGTAACTTAACACATATTTATACTTGTCTCAAAGCTTCTAACCTGCAAAATTGTGTGTACATTTTGTAAAATATATTTATTGACTTGAAATTACTGAACTACCAGAATTCGAAATTTTACTTTCTGGCTTAACTAATTCACTTACAGCCCTGTATGGGTGCTATGTAAGCAGGCACAAGGGATCACAATGTAGGAACTGGAAGTCTGAAACAAGAAATATAAAATGTTGAATACCTCAATGAGTCAGTTCAGGGTTCAGGTTGAAAAGCCTTCAACAGAACTGAGTTAGAGCAAAAATGCTATCCCCTTCTCGCAATTGCTCCGTTTCCACCGCATCTGCTCTCAGGATGAGGCTTGTCATTCCAGGACGAAGGAGATGTCTTCCTTTTTTAAACAAAGGGGCTTCCCTTCTTCCGCCATCAACTCTGCTCTCAAACGCATCTCTCCCATTTCCCGCACATCTGCACTCACCCCATCCGCCCACCACCCCACTCGGGATAGGGTTCCCCTTGTCCTCACCTACCACACCACCAGCCTCCAAGTCCAACGTATAATTCTCTAAAACTTCTGCCACCTCCAATGGGATCCCACTACCAAGCACATCGTTCCCTACCACCCCTTTCTGCTTTCTGCAGGGATCGCTCCCTACACGACTCCCTTGTCCATTCGTCCCCCCCGATCCCTTCCCACCGATCTCCCTCCTGGCACTTATCCTTGTAAGCGGAACAAGTGCTACACCTGCCCTTACACTTCTGCCTCATTACCATTCAGGGCCCCAGACAGTCCTTCCAGGTGAGGCGACACATCACCTGTGAGTCGGCTGGTGTGGTATACTGCGTCCGGTGCTCCCGGTGTGGCCTTTTATATATTGGCGAGACCCGATGCAGACTGGGAGACCATTTCGCTGAACACTCTGTCCACCAGAGAAAGCAGGATCTCCCAGTGGCCACACATTTTAATTCCACGTCCCATTCCCATTCTGATATGGCTATCCATGGCCTCCTCTACTGTCAAGATGAAGCCACACTCAGGTTGGTGGAACAACACCTTATATACTGTCTGGGTGGCCTCCAACCTGATGGCATGAACATTGACTTCTCTAACTTCCATTTATGACTCCTCTCATTCTTACCCCATCCCTGATATATTTAGTTCTTTTTTCCCCTCCCCTTTATTTCTCTCTGTCTGCCCATCACTCTGCCTGTTCTCCATCTCCCTCTGGTGCTCCCTTCCCCCTTTCTTTCTCCCTTCGCCTCCTGTCCCATGATCCTTTCCTTTCTCCAGCTCTGTATCCCTTTTGCCAATCACCTTTCTAGCTCTCAGCTTCATTGCACCCCCTCCGGTCTTCTCCTATCATTTTGCCTTTCCTGCTCCCCCTCCTACTTTCAAATCTCTTACTATCTTTCCTTTCAGTTAGTCCTGACGAAGGGTCTCAGCCCGAAACGTCGACAGTGCTTCTCCTTATAGATGCTGCCTGGCCTGCTGTGTTCCACCAGCATTTTGTGTGTGTTGCTTGAATTTCCAGCATCTGCAGATTTCCTCGTGTTTGGAGATAGAGACAAAACTGGTTAGAGATACAAAAAGGATGCTGGAATCTGAAACCAACAGCAAGTTGAAAGAATGAATGAATGAAATTAATTTATTTCAGTCAGTACAAACATAACAAAAGCATCATTTACAATGATGATTTCATAGGACTGTTACGTACCCCGTAACTGGGTGTCTTACCAGCAAAAATAGAAGTGTCCGTTGCAGTCTGGTGATGCTATTTTCAACAGTATTTATTTGTAAAAATATACAAAACAATATCAATGCAAATATACAGATAATATACATTAGCAATACTAAACCTAAAAGTGCGGGTATAATAATAATCAATAATAAAACAAGCTCTATCGTTGTCTAGGGGATAATGAATTGTCAGATGGAAATATAAAGTTCAGTTCAGTTCATGCAGGCTGCGGTAGTTGTCGGTCGATGTGTTGCAATTGTTGGAGAGAGAGAGAGACAAGAGAAAGAGAGCGCGCAAACAGTAACAGCTATGGTCTTTGCCAACCTTCCTTTATGATTTTGATCTGTCGATGTGTCGTTGTTGTGGCCATTCAAGTGTGACCCCTCCGTCCTTTAGCTAGACCGTTCTTCCGTGGTGGACTCGTCACCCACGCAAGGGTAGACACACACACAAGCCCCCACCGATCTCACTATAAACACTGTGAGTTACAATTTACCGACCCGTCATTCGGTCTCCGATGTCCCACACTGTCTCGTGGGTTTCTGCTGCTCACTAGCGTTTCTCCTGGTGCGTCTGAGGGGTGTCACCCCAGACCTCAATTTTATCCCCACTCACGGGGTCTCAGGTGTCAATCAGGTTTGAATGACTTAACCCATCAAACCAGCCCACTCTGGCTGTCCCCTGAGGGATTGCAATGAATAGAACAGTACCAAGTAAACAATCCTTCTCCAAAAGACAATAGCAGTAAACCTACTCTTTTGTCAGTAGGAGATGTTCCACCCTGTGCACCTCCCAGCCATGTCTCTCTCTCATTCTCTTTCATGAGCTGTTATCAATAACAACTGCCCTGGCAGATTTCCTTTTGTCTCTCTTACTTCCTTGTTAGCAGCATCGGAATAGTAGCAATTTGCGATTCTCCAAAATGGGGGGGGGGGGGCATGGGCCACTCTGCCCCTTCTGCCCATCAGAGTTGTTCATCCTTCATAACACCCCCATCCTTCTAGGAATTTTCACCAAAGGAGAAAATTAACTAATACAAAGTCTTACAGAATTACAGAATCTAACAAAATACAGAAGAGTTTTTTAACTACAGAGCAATACAGATATACATTCAACTTAGCATCTAGATAAGCAGTCAGCGAGTACATTATCACTTTCTTTAATATGCTGTACCTTAATATCAAATTCTTGCAGCATCAGACTCCAACTTAATAACCTCCTGTTTTTATTTTTCATGTTAGCCAGGAATACCAACGGGTTGTGATCTGTATAAACAATTAAGGGTTTTTGCGCTGGACAAATGTACGCTTCAAAATGTTGTATTGCCAAAACAAGTGCCAACAATTCCTTTTCCACGGTAGAGTAATTCCTCTGGTGCACATTGAACTTCTGAGAGAAATACGCTACCTGGTGTTCCACTCCATCCCCTGCTTTCTGCAATAGGACTGCTCCTGCAGCCTCATCACTTGCATCAGTTGCCAGGGAGAAGGGTTCTAACAAATCAGGTGCCTTTAACACAGGGTGATGGCACAACATGGTTTTTAACTTTTCAAAAGCATTCTGATAAGAATTGCTCCGTTCAAATTTTTCCTCCTTCAGTAGGAGTTTTGTAAGTGGGAGAGTAATATCCGCAAAACCTTTACAGAATTTTCGATAGTATCCCACCATGCCCAAAAACCTTATCAGTGCCCTTTTATTGGTGGGTACAGGAACCTCAGAAATAGCCTGTACTTTTGCTTGCACAGGAGGCAACTGCCCCTTTCCTACCACATACCCCGAGTATGAGATTGTGGCATGACCAAATTCACTCTTTGCAAGGTTCACTGTAAGTTGGGCTGCAGACATTCTTTTAAACAGGTTTTCTACAGCCTCAATGTGCTCATTCCAGGTGTCACTCCAAACTACCACATCGTCAATATAAGCCTTGGTGTTGGTTAACCCTTTTATCACTGTGTCGATCATCATCTGGAATGTCCCTGGTGCATTTTTCATTCCGAATGGCAAAACATTGTACTCGTAAAACCTGGATGGGGTGACAAAGGCTGAAATTTCTCGAGCCCTGACCGTTAAAGGAACGCACTAGTACCCCTTTACCAAGTCAATGTAACTTGCCTTCCCCATTTTATCAATGCAATCGTCCACCCTAGGGATAGGGTAAGCGTCTGTCTGCGTGACAGCATTCACCTTTCTGTAATCAGTACAGAATCTTATGGTACCATCCGGTTTCGGTACTACCCCGCAGGGAGAGGCCCACGCAGAAGAGGATTCACGGATTATACCAGCAGCTAGCATATGCTCAATCTCTTTTCCTACTAGCTTGCTCTTTTCCGAATTCATCCAATAAGGGGATTGTTTAATAGGCTGTGTCGAGGTAACAATCACATCATGCTCTGTTCCTCTACACCTCCTTGGAACATCTGGACATAAATCTGTATGCCGTTTAATGAGCTGTGTTACCTGCTCCCTCTGTTCAGGCTCTAAGTGATTGACTCTATCAGCAAGGCTTGCTAAAATAACAGAGTTCTCTAATCTGGTGGGTACTATACTTACCTTTTCAAACCGCTCTGGTTCCTCCTCAACACTCCTTTCTGCCTCATCAGTTTTCGTGACTGCACCGACCACCGCTTGGGTCGTTTCATGATAACCTTTCATCATGTTCCCGTGAACCAACTGGTTCGACTTTCGTCTATCAGGTGTTTCAATCACATAATCCAGTGAGTCTATTTTCTTAATCACTTTATACGGTCCTTGAAACCTTGCCTGTAGGGGGTTGGTAACTACAGGAAATAGGACCAAAACATTATCGCCCATGTGAAACTCTTGCTCTCTCATTCGTTTGTCATACCATTGTTTCATTCTGGTCTGGGAGTCTTTAAGATTTTCCCTTGCCAAGGCGCATACCTTATGAAGCCTTTCCCGGAATTTTAAAACATAGTCAATCACACTGACTTGAACGTTCAGACGAGACCACTTCTCTTTAAGTAGGGTTAAAGGTCCTCTGGGCCTGTGACCAAAAACGAGCTCAAACGGACTGAACCCCAGAGATCCCTGAACTGTATCCCTTACTGCAAATAACAGAAGTGGTAATGCATCATCCCAGTCTTGAACATTTTCCTGACAATAAGTTTTAATCATGGTCTTTAGTGTAGCGTGGAATCTTTCCAACGCTCCTTGGGATTCCGGATGGTATGCAGAAGCTAAAATTTGTTTGACTCCCATCTGGGACATCATTTGCTGAAATGCTTTGGATGTAAATGTATTCCCCTGATCCGACTGTATTTCCTTAGGTAGCCCCACTGTGGTAAAGAATTTAATGAGTGCCTTCACCACCGCAGGGGTCCTAATATTCCCCAGGGGCACAGCCTCTGGAAATCGTGTAGCGGCACACATCATGGTCATGACGTACTGTCGCCCACTCGCAGTTTTAGGTAAAGGACCCACAAAATCCACTATGACTCGGGAGAAAGGCTTCTCACAAGTGGGTATTGGTCGAAGAGGTGCCTCAGGGATAACTTGGTTCGGCTTTCCTACCACCTGATATGTATGGCACCTTTTACAATAATCAGCAATATCTTTTCTCATGTTTGGCCAATAGAAATCTTTCATAACCCTATCCACTGTCTTCCTTACTCCCAAATGTCCACCTAAAGGTCCCTTATGAGCTAAGTTCAAAATTTCATCCCGATACACCTTCAGAACTACCACCTGATGTACCACCGCTCAATCCTCATCGACCGGCACTGTGGTGGGCCTCCACTTCCTCATCAACATACCCTCCTTCAGGTAGTAACCCTCTGGCTCTTTCTCAATCTTTGTCTCAGAAAGAACTGACTCTCTCAATGCTACCAGCTCCTCGTCACGTCCCTGCTCTTTTATAAATTCTCTTCTTGCTAAGGGTAGGTCTACCTCCTCTCCTTTACTCTCTTTCACCTCCCTATTCTCTGTTTTACCATCCTCTAAGCCCTCTTGGTACAGGGTCGGTAAAAACGTCTCAGCCAAATCGACACTGGACTGATTTAAACTGGTCTCTTTCTCAGCTGTCTTTCTCGACATGCTGCGAGTGATCGCGCATGCGGGATAGGTCTTGGAATCTATGGGCGGGTCCTCAACACTCACAGGCTTGCTCGTCAGCTTCATTGCTGAACACACCTCACCCCCTGCTAAATCATTACCAAGAAGGACGTCCACGCCGTCTCTCGGTAATTCTGACCGCACCCCTATTTCAACTGATCCAGATACCAGATCAAAATTCATAATGATCCCATGCAAAGGTACAGCTTCTTTCCTTTTTCCTATGCCTCTCAAAACTACCTCTCCAGTCTCAGGAGCAAAATCTAGCACCTTACTTAGAATCAATGACAGATCAGCTCCAGTATCTCTCCAGATCCTCACTGGAACTGGGGTTTCTCCCTCTTTCACAGACACGGTCCCTTCTGAAATAAAGTTCTCACGCCCCTCTCGTATTTTATCTACCTTGGCCTTTCTCGTTGATTTGCTGATCGACTCAATACACCCTGTAGGGACTGCTGCTTTCCCTTTTCCTGTCTCCTTCCTCGGAGCAAAGCACTTAGATGCAATATGACCAACCTTTCCACAATTAAAACAGGTCAAGCCAGGAACCCTCTGGCCAGCCTGCCTTTCTTCCTCCTTACCTTTACCACTAGCTCCCGGCTTATTTTCTACCTTAGCCGGCGGGCTTTCTCTAACATCCCTACGGTCTTTCTGGTAACTCTTATTCAAGGAAAACATTGTCTTGTGGGTTACGGCATATTCATCTGCAAACCTGGCAAATTCTGATATAGACTTATTTGGCTTCTCGTTCAAATACATCCGGATATCATCCGAAACACAACCTTTAAATTCCTCAATCAGAATTAACTCTCTGAAATGCCGGAAATCCTCCTCCACCTTTTCTGCTGCACACCAGCGATCCAAGAGCACACCCTTCTCATAGGCAAACTCTGCATATGTCTGATTCCACACTTTCTTTAAATCTCTGAACTTTTGTCTATATGCTTCAGGGATTAACTCATAGGTCCAAAGGATGGCCCGCTTTATTTCCTCATAATCCGCAGACACGTCCATGGACAATGCCACATATGCCCGTTGAGCCTTCCCTTTTAACACACTTTGTAACAACGCCACCCACTGATCTTTGGGCCACTCCTGATTCTCTGCCACCTTTTCAAAATGCAAGAAATAACTATCAACATCTGTCTCCTCGAACGGAGGTACTAACTTAAACTCCCTACTAACATTAAACTTCTCCTCTCGGTCTGCTCCTGGGACTCTTCCCTCTTGCTTTAATTTCTCCATCTCCAGCTCATGCTGCCTCTGTTTCTCCTTCTCCTTTTCCTTTTCAGCTCTTTCCTTCTCCCTTTCCTCTGCTTCCAGCTGTTTTAACCTAAATTCATGCTCCCTCTGTTCCTCTTTCTCCTGTAACTGGAGCTCATACTCCCTTTTCTTCTGTTCCAAACTTAATTTTTCCAACTCGAAATGAACCATCCCAATAGCTGGTACCTTTTCAGGGATAAGTTCCAATACCTCAGCCAGAAACACATCCTTATCAATATAATACAGAGCTATGGCCCTCTGCATCTCCCACTTTTTCATTGACGATTTCACCTCTGTGAGATTTAATCTTTTCACAATATTTACCAAGTCCATCTTTGTGGCATCCTCTAGCGCCTTCAAAGTCGGGTTTTGTGTAAATTCATCTACGTCCATCTTTGCTGGTTTCCCGTCTGGTTACCCATGCAACCAGATCCAAGTCTGGACTTATAGCCCGATTCACTGGCCCCTCAATTTGGTATCAAATCTCGAGATGAGGCCCCAAATTTGTTACGTACCCCGTAACTGGGTGTCTTACCAGCAAAGATAGAAGTGTCCGTTGGAGTCTGGTGATGCTATTTTCAACAGTATTTATTTGTAAAAATATACAAAACAATATCAATGCAAATATACAGATAATATACATTAGCAATACTAAACCTAAAAGTGCAGGTATAATAATAATCAATAATAAAACAAGCTCTATCGTTGTCTAGGGGATAATGACTTGTCAGATGGAAATATAAAGTTCAGTTCAGTTCATGCAGGCTGCGGTAGTTGTCGGTCGATGTGTTGCAATTGTTGGAGAGAGAGAGAGACGAGAGAAAGAGAGCGCGCAAACAGTAACAGCTATGGTCTTTGCCAACCTTCCTTTATGATTTTGATCTGTCGATGCGTTGTTGTTGTGGCCATTCAAGTGTGACCCCTCCGTCCTTTAGCTAGACCGTTCTTCTGTGGTGGACTCGTCACCCAGGCAATGGTGGACACACACACAAGCCCCCCACCGGTCTGGCTATAAACACTGTGAGTTAAAATTTACCGACCCTTCGTTCGGTCTCTGATGTCCCACACTGTCTCATGGGTTTCTACTGCTCACTAGCGTTTCAGCTGGTGCGTCTGAGGGGTGTCACCCCAGACCTCAATTTTATCCCCACTCACGGGGCCTAAGGTGTCAATCAGGTTTGAATGACTTAACCCATCAAACCAGCCCACTCTGGCTATCCCCTGAAGGATTTCAATGAATAGAACAGTACCAAGTAAACAATCCTTCTCCAAAAGACAATAGCAGTAAATCTCCTCCTTTTGTCAGTAGGAGACGTTCCACCTTGTGTACCTCTTAGCTGTCTCTCTCTCTCTCATTCTCTTTCATGAGCTGTTATCAATAACAACTGCCCTGGCAGATTTCCTTTTGTCTCTCTTACTTCCTTGTTAGCAGCATCGAAATAGTAGCGATTTGCGATTCTCCAAAAAGGGGGCCACTCTCCAAAAAGGGGGCATGGGCCACTCTGCACCCTTCTGCCCATCAGAGTTGTTCATCCTTCGTAACAGGACAAAATTACAACAAAAAACATAGATATTCTTTAAAGCTGAAGCTACTGCTTATTACGCCTACTCCTCTTACTTATACAACATTTTTGGTGTCAATCATCACATCACAACCAAAAAAAAATCATGATATTTTAACACAAACTCCAATTCCAATTATCATTTACATTCCTCCCATTCATTTTAAATCATGTATTTTATAATTTTTCATTAAATAATTTTAAATAATTTTTTAAACCTGTTGAGTGCAGTGCATGTTTTTAAATTCTTACTACAACTGTTCCATAGATTGACTCCTCTGACTGAAATACAATGATTTTTTATATTTGCTTTTATCCTTTGTTTTTGAAATACACATGTTCCTCTCAAATCATGTTGACTTTCTCTCAGTTTAAACAACCTTTGGATACATTGTGGTCACTGTCCATTTTTCAGTTTATACATAATTTGTATTATTTTAAAATCTCCAAAATCTCTGAATTTTAAAGTGTTTAGTTGAATAAATAGTGGATTGGTTGGCTCATAATAACTTGTCTTATTTACAATTCATATAACTTTCTTTTGGAGTAGAAAAATGTAATTTGTATTTGTTTCGCATGCATTTCCCCATACCTCTACACAGTAAGTCATGTGTAAGTCTATAAGTGAACAGTATAATGTATACAAAGATTCCTGATTTAAGAAATCTTGCGCTTTGTACAGTATTGCAATAGATTTTGACATTTTTGCTTTGACATAACTTATTTGTGGTTTCCAGATTAATATACTATCTATTACCACTGCTAAAAATTTCCTTTCAGGTACCTTATCAATTTCAACATCATTTATTCTAAGTTTACTATATGAGTTTGGCACATAGATTCCACGGTTCCACAGTTGCAGGAAGAATTTAGCAGAGCAGCCAGCTTCAGTGAAAAGATTTTTTTAAACAAAATAAACTTCATTCAAACTCAAACAATACAACAATAAGGCATGCAAAGCCATTACTTTCACAGACAATTCATTCAGTGCCGTTAATTTATTGTTAAAACCAATTAGCGCAGTTGGCTCTAATCTGGCCCTCTGGAGCCATAGAAATAAATATTGTTAATACAATATTTGAAGAGCTCCCACATCCCCACAATGCTTCCCTGTCCAGTAGCAGAAGAACCCTGGACTGTGGTCCTTCCTCACTGAGCCCTATTGTGGCTGTAGCAAATTTCAGTTTGTCCCTCAGCGTGTACTCCTGCAACCTGGAATGTGTCATCAGCAGCAGAATCCCTATTGACCTGTTCAATATACTGGGAGACCAACAAGCTTCAGCAGAGCAAAGGGTATCTTTCACAGAGTTGATGATCTTCCAGCAGCTCTTGGTGACCATCTGTGTGCATCATGAGAACAGCCCATATATCTGAGAGCAGTCCTCTGTAACACAGCTGCTCAGAATGAGCCAAGGACCCTTACACCTTTCTCCACACCCTCTTCACAAACCCACAGTCCACAAAGAGATGAGTAACCACCTCATTACAGGTCAGTCAATCTGGGGAAAGCATACACTGACAGTACATTTCAGACCTTGCGGGAAGGATCTAACTCTCACCTCAATAGACAATAGGTGCAGAAGTAGACCATTTGGCCCTTCGAGCCTGCACCGCCATTTTGAGATCATGGCTGATCAATTCCTATCAATACCCAGTTCCTGCCTTGTCCCCATATCCCTTGATTCCCTTATCCATAAGATACCTATCTAGCTCCTTCTTGAAAGCATCCAGAGAATTGGCCTCCACTACCTTTCGAGGCAGTGCATTCCAGACCCCCACAACTCTCTGGGAGAAGAAGTTTTTCCTTAACTCTGTCCTAAATGACCTACCCCTTATTCTCAAACCATGCCCTCTGGTACTGGACTCTCCCAGCATCTGGAGCCTCCAGTGAAACAAAGTCAGTGTTTACGGGTGAGATCTAACAATGAGGCAATCTGCCAAATACTTTGGACAGTCTGCTCAGGGAATCACCCCACAGTAACCATTGAGTTCTTCTACTATATCTGCAGGACTTTTGCTGCTGACCACTGCCTGAGTGACTTGTGATTAAACATATTGGTCTGAAGGAACATTGCAACAGAAAGCAAGCAGTATGGCAACAGGACCTGTCTGTCTTTCACTAAACTAGGGACAGGTGGAGCCTCAACAGGTAGTGACACTGGATGACACAACTTGTTTGCCCACACAGACTGACCCAGCCACACACAGTGGTGGTCACCAGGATGGGCATCATCCATTGGGTACAATTTTGCCTCCAGTGTCCATGGACTTGTACGTTGTGACCTGTCTTGGATCACAATGAACTGGAAGCCACCATGGGTGATTTCCATCCAGAGGAGCAGGGCAGGCCACACCTGCATCAAGTACAGCAGCCCCACGAGCACCTCACACTCGATGCCCAAGTTCTTCCCAATCATTGAGTGGAAGTGTCATTCCCACAGACCCGATTTCTGTTTTCCCTTCCCAATTTACTCCAGCCAATTCTTGTTACATGTGCCAGCATCTCCAAGACAGACCCCTACACCTTCAGGTCGTCACACCTGAAGTGAAGGGGATATTGGATTGGTTAGACCAGTTACTGAAACGTATGGCCTCTATCTTCACTCAGTAAACTCTGACTCCTCATGCCAACTCAAGCTAGTTTCAGATGCTGATCAATCTGTAACTTGACTGTGGATTGGAGCAGTAGATGACGACATTGTCTATTTACAGAAGTTTTCATCTGGATCATTCTGCAGTCCAGCAATTTCACCCCTCTCATGCTGTCATCTTTTCTAATAGATTTGGTGATAGATTCTACACAGCACGCATACAAGACAGAGAGAGTAGTGGTCCCTGCCTGACTGTAGACTTAAAGGGGAATCAATCTGTTTCTCGCAAATTAATTTGTTACTACACTACAGACATATGTGCAAAACAATTTGATCTGATTCCCTCCCCACAGCCCAGATTGGAAAGCATGCCCAACATGTTTGTGAATGATATCGTGTTTGAAACCTTTTCCTGGTGGAAAGCATCCACATTCCTGTCCTGAACATGGGCAATACTGTCTCTGAGCAGCACTAGGCTGTCAAAGATCTTTGTGTCTTAATCCAGGTGAATCACCTGCCCCAGAACAAACTTGACTTTGTTGGCAATGGCCTTGAACAAAACCTTGTAATCTACATTCAACATTGAAATGAGTGCCCAATTCTTAATGCTTTCCCACATTGCTCTCCCTCATCTGCCTGTCGTTGTGATTTATCTGCCTTTCCTCATGGATTCTGGTATACTGACAGCCAGAAACACAGTATCATAACTCAGAACAGGTCCAGTCCCACAGAGCGAGTACAACTTAGCTGGTGAACCGTCACTTCAGATAGTTTTATACGAGTCAAAGGAACAGATGAAGCCAGTTAGGTCACTAGGATCAGTTGTTGATCCTGACTCTCCTGTTTGTTGTTGTATAAGACATCCATGACAGAGACAGGAGGTTTTGTGGGTCTCTGTTGTTTGCTGTCTTTCTGTCATACAGTATGGCATAAAAAGATCTATCATAGCTCCTTGATACCTGCATCTACAAAGATATCACTGAGGTTCTCCTCTTCTCTAAGGCTGTGGATCACAGGGAATCCCCTGTGGATATTTTGGAAGAAGAATCATGAGCACATCTCGTCCTTTGCCACAGAGTCGACCTGGAATCTGAAGATGGTCTTGAAGGATTCTGAGGCAAAGATGAATGATTCCTGGTGACTCTTGATTTTTCAAACTTCCTTCCCCTTTGACTGCAGAAGAGGAAGTTGTTGTAAGTCTATCTGGAGTTGACTCTATCTTGCTTTGTGAACTCCCTTCCGGATGAAGAACTTGATGATGTTGTCTTCCGTTTCTTCCCACCACTGAATAAGGGGGTCAAAGAGGGATTTCACACTTCTCCAATCTACATAATCCCTCTTCAGTTCTCCAATGTTCTCTGGAGTCAGCAATCTGATGTTCAGATTCCAGTTCCCCCTGCCTGTCCTTTGGTCCTACTGTAGGTGACAGGAGCCAGTATCGGAGAAGGACACCAGACTGATGTCGGTGGATCTGACTATGACTGGCTCTGTCTTGTAGAGGAAGTCGATCTGGAACCATTGTGAGTTGTCTAATCTCAGCCAGGTGGGTTGTGACTGTGCTCTTCCTGTAAGAACACCGATTGAAGCATTTACATCCGTTTCATGGTTCTAGCCATTCTGCTGTTGGCACTGTCAAATCACTGAGAAACATCGATGAGACAGCTAAAGTCAGTGGCTAAAATGACCAGTCAGAACATTCCTGGCCGTGGTGGAAGCTGCTGGAGGAAAGCCAGGTGCTCACTTCACAGAGTTCATTATTAACTGGAGATAACATGCTACAAGGAGATGCTCACCAACCAATTCTTTGATGTTGGTGATTGAGAAATTGCCTCACCACCTCAGAATTCCCAGGCTGAAAGTTTGACAATGATGACTGCAGTGGACCGAAACTTAAATGACAATGAGTTGGAAAACAGAAATGAGATGGAGAGGTTAGTGACCTGGTGTCATGACAACAATGTTAACAAAAGATTTGGACAATGAATTCAGGAAGGGGCACAATCACAAGAAAGCTCATCAATGGCTCTACTTCCTCAGGAGGCCAAAGAAATTTGGCATATCCCTATCGACCCTCAACAATTGTTATTGATGCACCATAGAAAACATTCTATCTGGATGTATAATGGCTCGGTGGGGCAACTAATCTGCGTGTGATCACAAGAAACTGAAGGGATTTGTGGACACAGCTCATAACATTTTGGAAACCAAATAACCATGTAAACTCTGATGGTGGATGGGTAATGGCACCATTAGCATCCACCCTCAACTTGGCCTTCACCTGCAACTTGCTGTTCCAGAACCTAAACAATGTTCTTCCTCAATGTAATGAGACAGACAGGTGAGGGCATCGATAGCCACATGTGAGTCACTGGACTGACATTTTAGGCCACAACCATACATCTGGACTGTGAGACGGGGAGGGGACATCCAGTTATAGCTGAGCAGGTGGAAGGGCAGCCAGAGCTAGCAGTGACTGGTACACATGGTGATAGGCAAGTGTGTAAAGGTAGGTTGGAGGCAGGATGTGTGATAATGAACTAATAAATGGAGAAGATAATCAAGTGTGTAATGTAAATAGTGAAAGGCTGTAGGGCAAGAATCAGAAAAACACAAACACAGAGGGTGGGTGGGTAGAAGTAGCAGGGATGGAATGGATATACAAAATGGAATGAGTGGAAGAACTAGGACAGGGAAGAGAGGTGAATGACAGGAGAATCTGTGTAGAAGAAGAAGAAGAAGAAGCTATGAAGTGGAGGTTATCTGAAGTGAAAGGATCCAATATCCATGCCATTGGGTTGAAGAATACCCACACATAATATATGGTGCTATTCTTCAAGTTTGCACTTGACCTCACTCTGAAAAAACACTGAGAGAGTGGTTGGAAGGATTGAAATGTCTGTCAACTGGGAGCACCAGGTGGCCATTGTAGACAGAGTGTAGGTATTAATCAACCAGTCACTTTGTCTGCAATTGAACCCATAGATATAAGGAGACCATATTGGGAGAAAGGGATACAGTAGACCAAGTTGGAGGTAAATCTCTACTTCACCTGGATTAGATAGATAGATAGATAGATAGATAGATAGATAGATAGATAGATAGATAGATAGATACTTTATTCATCCCCATGGGGAAATTCAACCTTTTCTCCAATGTCCCATACACTTGTTGTAGCAAAACTAATTACATACAATACTTAACTCAGCAAAAATATGATATGCATCTAAATCACTATCTCAAAAAGCATTAACAATAGCTTTAAAAAAAGTTCTTAAGTCCTGGCGGTTGAATTGTAAAGCCTAATGGCATTGGGGAGTATTGACCTCTTCATCCTGTCTGAGGAGCATTGCATCGATAGTAACCTGTCGCTGAAACTGCTTCTCTGTCTCTGGATGGTGCTATGTAGAGGATGTTCAGGGTTTTCCATAATTGACCGTAGCCTACTCAGTGCCCTTCGCTCAGCTACCGATGTTAAACTCTCCAGTACTGAATGGTGGTGAGGAAGGAGGTTTGGCAACATTACGCCTTTGTCAGTCTCTCCCAGGCAGCGTCAGGATAGGTGGGCAGTGCTGAATGAACCAAAGAATGATGAAGTGAAGAAGAGGGGAGGGAGGAAAATATGTGACTGGGGTCACGGTATAAATGGTGGAAAATGATTTACAGATGTGGAGACTGACAAAGCAAATTAGTTAGGGTAACAGAGGAAGGGGAGGGCAATGCATTGAATAAAGGGTTAAATGATGCAACTGTTAACATACAGAAACTGCTGGAGAAACACAACAAGTCAGGCAGCATCTATGGAGGGGAATAAACCATTGATGATTGGGGCTGAGACCCTTCAGATAGACATGAAGCAAAGATGTAACCACTAATTAGGCAGTTCAGCTCCTTGTGTCAGTGTGACATGTTGTTAATGTTGTAAAGTGTAAGTAACATTCTATGGTCTGGTTTTCTGGGACGAGTCCAGCATGCCAGTGTATACAAATGAATGTAAAGAAGATGATGGACAAAAAATGCCCAGAACTGATTCAAACAGAATGAAAGAACAAATTATCTGAAGTTGGAGAAATCTACATTGAGCCCAAAAGGCTGCAGTATGCACAGCTGTAAGCTTTGTTTTGTACATTGAGTTTGCAAAGTATAGGAGGATACAGACAAAAAAGGTGGCAGTGAGATTGTGAAGTGCAGGCAACTGACACCCCGGGGACACTTGTGAACTGAATGCATATACTCTGTAATCCAGTTACACAATTAGTGTTGGGTTTCTACAGTGCAGAACAAATCACATTGTGAATATCAAATGCAGTACACTAGATTAGCAGAAATGCAAAATATTTGCTGTTTTACCTGGAAAAACTATTTGGGACCCAGGAGATTTTTGGGAGGAGGGAAGGAGGTAAAAGGTGAAAGGGTAAGTGTTGCATCAGCTGTAGTTACAAGAGAAATTGCCATATAATAGGGAGATCAGGAGGCAGAAACTTAAGAACAGATCAGGGAGTCACAAAGGAAGTGACCTCTTCTAAATGTTGAAAGGTGAAGGAAGGAGAATATCATTCTGGTGATGAAACCTTACTACAGCTGGTGAAAATTGTGAAGGATGATCCACTGATTGGTGGGGTATAAGCTGAGAGGAAAATGCCGTTGAGGTACGCGAGCACTTCATGGTCTTTCAGTTGTGTCTCTAAATGGGTCAGCTGCCTGTTTTATCCCATAGATTTAGTGGAAACTATGCTTAATCTGATTAAATTGAATCTGTGCAAAACATCCAATGTTGAAAGTAATTGTTGCTGGAAAACACACTGAGTGTACCCATGGAACAGTTTAGATGCAAGGACGTTATCTAATCATGCAACATTTCATGGGAATTCTGAGCCATCCTCAGTTCTGTCTGCTAGGAAATGTGGCCTTGTCCATTTGACAGGATTTGGAATCAGCTGATGTGACTAAAAGATTCAACTAATATAGTGGAGTTGGAAATATTGCAAATATCATCTGCTAAAGAAATGTTGGAGAAAAATAGTTTTTACAGCTCAATGGTTTCCTGAGACAACTGTGTTCCAATTTCTGAGGTAAGGTAAAAAATATGATTGTGGTTTGAGTCAGAGAAATTGCCAAACTTGACTGAGAGTTGAAAACAGAAGATGTTGAAGGAGATAATTTCAACCAGAAATTCCTGAACTGACTGATCTGCTTGTGTTCACAATATTATTATTACTGTCAGACTACACACTTAAAAGAAGAGCTGTGCACAGAACCAGTGGTGAATAATAAGAACTGGTAAGAACTCAAACCCATCTCCAGCATTACCAAGACAGCCGGAAATTTGTCTGGTGCTATCAGTGTGATAGTAGTTAACCCACTAAGTGGAGTGTCCTGCTTATGGTAAACATTGTACATCACTGGAAGAATCAGGCATTCTAACAAAGCTGTTGGATTTTGGGAGATCAAATACAAGGGGAAGGTACAATTAATGTTAGGTCACATAAACACATTGATGTACAGATTGCTCTTGGGGACCAAGTTCATAGCTGTGAGAAGATGACCAGGCAGGTAGATAGGGTGATAAAGAAGGTGTTTGGTGTACTTCCCTTCTTTGCAAGTGGCATAGAATACAACAGTCAGTAAGTCTTGTTGCACCTGTAGAAATGTTGTTTATGCCGTACTTGGAGTATGGCATGCATTTCTGATTACCCCATTACAGAAAGGAGGTGGTGGCATCAAAGAAGGTTCAGCAGAGCTTTACCAGGACGTTGCCCGAATTCAAGCATATTAGCTATTTTGGAGAGGTTGTACAAAATGTTTTCTCTGGAGCGTTGGAGGTTTAGTGGAGAAATGATAGAAGTTTATAAAATAATGGGAGGCATAGGTATGATAGAGAGTCAGAATCTTTCTCCCAGGGTCGAAATTTTGAATTCTAAATGGCATAACTTTACATGAGAGGTGGAAAGTTTAAAAGAGAAGTGGAGGAACACATTTTTACTCAGAAAATTCCTTGGGTTCTACAGGGCAGGCAAACCAATGATGGTGTTCCCTCACAACATAGTTACCAGTAGAGGGATACACAAACAGCTCACATCCTTTGTATGCTCACTGCAAACTCCAGAAACAGGTGCTGAAGGAATTTCCTGGAGGATAAGATGTTCTCAAAGTCTCCTTGACATCAAATGTAACATTGCCAGTCTACTCTGTCACCACTCAGTGAAACTGTGAATCTGTGAACACACAATAGGACCAGCGAGCAGGGTTTGGTGATTGAACGGAAGATTAATATGTTTAAAGGCAAAAACAGAGTGCGAACCCCCATGTGAGGAGTGCCAAGTCCAAGATGCAATAGTGCAGCATTTGGAAGACAACAATGCAGGATTGGGCATCTCGCCAACATTCTGGTGGGACATGATACACCAGTAGGCTGTCAGACAAGCTGGACTCCTGCAAGGTGAAAATGGGACACCACATCATGTCTGTACTGAACGAGGACTGAGAGGAAGGGGAACCAGATGGGTGCTTTCTGGTTGTTGACAGCCACAGTAAACTGCAGCACAGGACAATCTCACAGAAGGAGAAAGAGATATTTTGCTTACGAAATTAAGTGGAATTGCTAAACCAGCAATGTGTTACAATAAGGGTGGTTGCTCAATCTGTGTAGACTCGGGCCAAGGAGTTAGAGGATAGGAGTACAGACATGGTCTGTCAGCTAGGAAAAATGTAGCAGTTAGAGACTGCCTGCAGCACTAACTGGCAACCATATCTCATTAAGATCTGAGCCCTGATGTTGTGGGAGGGTGACTGCAACGTGTGGGTGTGGTATGGGGTTATATGGTTAGATCGCGAGGTTGGGGAAGAAAGATTAGCAAGGAGATTTCCCCTTTAAGGAGTGCACATCCTCCTATGCATCCATGACATTGTAGGCCAGTCCTAGACCTGACAAGTGTGCTACTGGTCCCTAAACCCTCCAGCCCCTATTGAACAGGCAGGGAAGAGCAACAGGCTGGGGGAGATTCCCACCTGCTTCAAAAGTGTGATAATCATATCAGTGCCCAAGAGGAGCAGAATGAGCTACCTTAATGACCATTGCCCAGTTACACTCACATCTACTGTGATGAAATTCTTTGAGAGGTTGGTCTTGGCCAGAATCAACACACAATTTATCGCCACATTAGGCCAACAGTGGATGAAACCTCACTAGATCTCCACTCGGCCTTGGATCACCTGGACAATATGAATACCTAGGTCAGGCTGCTGTTCATTGATTACAGCTCAGCATATAAAACCATCATACACTCAGTACTAATCAACAAGCTCTAGAACCTGGGCTTCTGTATGTCCCTCTGCAACTGGATTCTTGACTTCCTCATCGAGAGATGGAAGTCAGTGCAGATTACCGGTAATAACATCTCCTCCTTGCTGACAATCAACACTGATACACTCATGCTTAGCTGACTACTCTACTCTCTCTGCATGCACGACTGTGTGGCTAGGAACAGCTCAAATGCTATCTTTAGATTTTTCAATGACTTAAGTATTGTTAGCGGAATTTGAGATGGTGACGAGGAGGTGTGCAGGAGTGAGAATCAGTAGGTTGTGGTGTTGCAACAATGACAATATACTCAATGACAGTATGACCAAGGAATTGGTTGTGGTGGACAAGGTGAGCAGTTTCAAGTTCCTGGATGTCAACATCTCTAAAGTTCTATAATGGCCACAATATGCTGATGCAATTACAAGGAAAGGACAACAATGTCTATAGTTGATTAGGAGCTTGAGGAGACTTGGTATGTCACCAAAGACCATCACAAATTTCTACAGATGTTCCATGGAGAGCATTCAAACTAGTTGCATCACCATCTGGCACAGAGGGGCCATTGCACAGGTTTGGAGAAAGCTGCAGAAAATCTTTTCTTATTCTTTGCAAATCTGGTTTACCGAAGGCTACAGCCATTGGTGGAGCAGTAAGTCATGAAAAGCTGCTGCTCTCCACCCTGCGTCAAAGAGTATCGTTACCCAGGGGATGACAGGGGATCTAGCTCATTGGCTTGGGCAGGGCTGGGAGGTGCTTGGGCTGGTACATTCCTACTTGTGATTTGTCTATTCCCAAAGTCCTGTCTCTGAGACTAATCCCTATAGAACGAGGAAGGGGAAGGAGTGTTGGTGCGGGTGGTATAATAAGCACAGGTCTAATTAGTCAGTGGGGTCGTTAAAAATACCGCTACAGTACTATAGAACTGCAGATCCTAATAATTATCAATGGACAAATTCATCTTGTGTACTCTGCCATATTCTTTTGATTGACCATAAATGAACAAAATCAGCGCAGGTACCTTGTGCAGATAATGGACTGCCTTCATACAATGCTTTCATCTTCCAAATCTTCATTTTCATTGTAGCATTCAGGATAATTGTATTTATTTATTTATTATTGAGATATAGCACAGAATAGAGCTCTCCAGCCCTTCAAGCCACACCACCCAGTAATCCTCTGATTTAATCCCAGCCTAATCACCGGACAATTTACAATGACCAATTAACCTACTAACTGGACTGTGGGAGGAAACTGGAGCACCCGGACGAAACCCATATGGTCATGGGGGGGAACATACAAACTCCTTCCAGGCAGCTTGAGGAATTGTTGATACCTTCAGATTCTTAATATTTCCTAACTTGTTGAAGCCTTGAAATCATTTCATTTTCACTCCTGGCTGTTTCTGGCATCTCCAAACCAGAATGTTTGAAACTGTAGTGTGCAAAACAGTTCTGATGTATTTTTTGCCAAGTATCAGTGACAAAATTCACAGCTTTTTTAACACAAACACACAATCAACACTGTTTAAAAACTGATCACTATAAGCACAGTGTAGTGTTTAAAAACCATGCAAGTGCACACGATTGATGCTAGTTAAAACCAGCTGAGCAAGTCTCCTGTCCCAATTAAGTGGCAGTGTCCCAAGTGAACAAAGGCAATCCCAGCTATTTTCTTTATTAGCTTTGTTCTTCAAGAGTTGTCTCAATAAGTGACTACTCCAATTAACAGATGGCCCAAGGAGCTGGAATCCACTGTAGTTAACTTACTTACTGGTAGTGAATGCCTTGTGTCCTCACTCACCATACCCAGGATTTCGATTTCACATAACAGGCATCTCAGTGACCACAGAAAAGGAATGAAATTACTGAAATGGAATACATGGAGAGTTTGCAACAGCTTAGAGCAAAGTGTAGAGGCTTACATAACATGTATTTTGTCAAAATGTGGGCAGTGGGCACTCGAGATTAGAAAGGACAATTTATTTAATGCAATAATTAGCCTATGTTTTTGGACACAGCCAAGTTATCCTGGAGTTTCTGCACATAAAGATTTCATTTGACTGACAAAGCTGTCAGCAGCGAGCTGTATTAGAACACATCAGGATGGTCAGAGTCTTTTTGCCAGGTAGTGGGTATCTCACACCAGAGGGCATAGGTTTACAGTGAGAGAGGAAACATCTAAAGGGCATCTGTTGGGAAGGCTTCCCACAGAGAAAGTGGTGTACATATGGAACGGGCTGACAGAGGCAGTGTAGAAGTCATTATAATTGCAACATTTTAAACAGGATTAGTTCAGAGAAAAAGGGTTCAATGCAGGCAACTGGGAAATCTACTGACCCGGCCCATCCTATCAAATATAAAAATATTGTTCCCTTTTCTCAGTTCCTTTTTCTGCCACATCTGCTCTCTGGATGAGAGTCTCCACTTCAGAACATTTGAGAAGTCCTCCTCCTTCAAGGCATGAGGTTTCCCCTCCGCTACCATCAATACTGCCCTCATCCACATCTCCTCCATTTCCAGAAATCCACTCTCAGCCTGTCTCCCTGCTGCCATAACAGAGATAGAGTTCATCTTGTCCATACCTACGACTCCACTAGCCATGGTATCCAGTGCGTCATTCTCTGTATCGTCTTCAATGGGATGCTACCATTAACTACCTTTCCCTTCTCTCAACTCTCTGCTTTCAGAAAGGATCATGAAACTCTGTTGTCCACTCATCCCTCTCCCCCTATCTCCCTTTGGCACTTACCCCTGTAAGTGGGACATGCTTCACCTGCCCTTATACCATCTCCCTCACCACCATTCAGTGCCCCAAACAGTCATTCCAGTTGAAGCAACACTTCATTTGTAAGTTAAGTGGTCCCTGTGCAGCCTCCTCTACATTGGTGACCCAACGTAGACTGGGGAGACCACTTCATCGAGCACCGTCACTCTGTCCATCACAAAAGGTGGGTTTTCCTGGTGTACATTGATTTTAATTCCACTTCCCACTCCCATTCCAACATGTCAGTACATGTCTACTACCACGATTAGACCACCCTCAATTGAATTAACTTGTGGTAAATCAATTCTTTATTGTTTCCCTTTTCTTTTCAACCAGGAATCTGACAGGGGCAGGAAATATAAAGAGATGAAAGGGAAGAGTGCATGGAGGGGGTTGGATACAGATAGAGAATGCTATGAACATATGATTGCTTCTCTGGGAGGTATTGTGGACTTTCTAGAAGAGAGGAGATGGTTAAACCCAGAATAGAATGAAGACTGAGGCATTTTGCACAATATTTAATCTGAGGAAGGTGGAACAAGAGAGACTGACTGGGAGGAATTTGGAACCACACGTTTCAAGGTAAAGAACCTGGCTGGAGATTTCATCACAGACGGAATGAGGTGCAGTGAGAGTGGACAATATTGGATTACCTTGTGATTCACCAAAAATAAAGGCATTGAATGCATTGAGTTTTGTATATTCCCCACATGTGATTTGATTTATCACAGATAGCTCACTAGTCCTGTCACAGTAGACTGGTCACTTTGGATATAACATTAGCTAACCCTGACATTGCAAACACCTCACAAGTTTGTGCCTTGCAGAATTCACACTCCCATAGCCACACACTACAGACTGCACACTGCTGATTGCTGACTGATCTACACAGAATTTGTTCACACATTTACAAAATCCAGATTGCTCACAAATGTGAACACCATGATCTGCTCACATCCTTAACAGCGTAACATTCAAAATAGGGGTTAACAACAATGTTTCCAATGACACTGAAATGACTGTAGGAATAACAGAGACATGGCTGCAAGAGGGCCTGGCTGGGAAATGAAGATTCAAGATTATATGTCCTATCGAAAGGACAGACCGGTGGGCAGAGGGGGTTGGGTGGCTTTGCTGGTGAGGAATGAAATTCAGTCCCTTGTGGGGGGTGCCATATAATCAGGAGATGTAGAGTCACTATGGATAGAACTGAGAAATTGCAAGTACAAAAAGACCCTAATGGGAGTTATCTATAGGCCCCCAAATAGTAGCCTGGATATAGGGTGCAAGTTGAATCAAGAGTTAAAATTGACATGTTGCAAAAGTAATGCTACGGTTGTTATGGGGGATTTCAACATGCAGGTAGACTGGGAAAATCATGTTGCTACTGGACACATAGAAAGGGAGTTTGTGGAGTGCCTCCGAGATGGATTCTTAGAGCAGCTTGTACTAGAGCCTACCAGGGAGAAGGCAATTCTGGATTTAGTGTTGTGTAATGAACCGGATTTGATCAGGGACTTCGAGTAAAGGAACCATTAGGAGGTAGTGACCATAATATGATAAGTTTTAATCTACAATTTGAGAGGGAGAAGGGAAAATCGAAAGTGTCAGTATTACAGTGGAACAAAGGGGACTATGGAACTATGAGGGAGGAGCTGGCCAATGTTGACTGGAAAGATACCCCAGCAGGGACGACAGTGGAACAACAATGGCAGGTATTCCTGGGAATAATACAGAAGGTGCAGGATCAGTTCATTCCAAAGAGGAAGAAAGGTTCTAAGGGGAGTAAGGGGCAACTGTGGCTGACAAGGGAAGTCAAGGGCAGTATAAAAATAAAAGAGTAGAAGTATAACATAGCAAAGATGAGGGGCAAGCCAGAGAATTATTTATTATTATTTAAACATTTAAAGAGCAACAGAAGATTACTAAAAAGGCAATTCAGGGACAAAAGATGAGGTACAAAGGTAAGCTAGCCAAGAATATAAAGGAGGATAGTAAAAGCTCCTTTAGGTATGTGAAGAGGAAAAAATTAGTTAAGTCCAAAGTTGGGCCTTGAAGACAGAAACGGGTGAATTTATTATGGGGAACAAGGAAATGGCAGATGAGTTGAACAGGTACTTTGGATCTGTCGTCACTAGGGAAGACACAAACAATCTCCCAGATGTAATAGTGGTCAGAGGACCTAGGGTAACAGAAGATCTGAAGGAAATTCACATTAGGCAGAAAATGGTGTTGGGTAGACTGAAGGGACTGAAGACAGATAAATCCCCAGGGCCTGATGGTTTGCATCCCAGGGTACTTAAGGAGGTGGCTCTAGAAATCGTGGATGCATTGGTAATCATTTTCCAATGTTCTGTAGATTCAGGATCAGTTCCTGTGGATTGGAGGGTAGCTAATGTTATCCCACTTTTTAAGAAAGGAGGGAGAGAGAAAACAGGGAATTATAGACCATTTAGCCTGACATCAGTGGTGGGGAAGATGCTGGAGTCAATTATAAAAGATGAAATAGCGGCACATTTGGATAGCAGTAACAGGATTGGTCCAAGTCTGCATGGATTTTTGAAGGGGAAATCATGCTTGACTAACCTTTTGGAATTTTTTGAGGATGTAACTATGAAAATGGACAAGGGAGAGCCAGTGGATGTAGTGTACCTGGACTTTCAGAAGGCCTTTGATAAGGTCTCACATAGGAGGTTAGTGGGCGAAATTAGAGCATATGGTATTGGCAGTAGGGTACTGGCATGGATAGAAAATTGGTTGGCAGACAGGAAACAAAGAGTAGTGATTAATAGGTCCCTTTCAGAATGGCAGGCAGTGACTAGTGGGGTATCGCAAGGCTCGGTGATGGGACCGCAGCTATTTATAATATACAAACCCCATTTCCAGAAAAGTTTGGATATTTTCCAAAATGCAATAAAAACAAAAATCTGTGATATGTTAATTTATGTGAACCTTTATTTAACTGACCAAAGTACAAAGAAAAGATTTTCAATAGTTTTACTGACCAACTTAATTGTATTTTGTAAATATACACAAATTTAGAATTTGATGGCTGTAACACACTCAACAAAAGTTGGGACAGAGTTAAAATAAGATTGAAAAGTGCACAGAATATTCAAGTAACACCGGTTTGGAAGACTCCACATTAAGCAGGCTAATTGGTAGCGGGTGAGGTATCATGACTGGGTATAAAAGTAGCGTCCACCAAAGGCTCAGTCTTTGTAAGCAAGGATGGGTCGTGGCTCACCCCTTTATGCCAAAATTCATGAGAAAGTTGTTAGTCAGTTCAAAAGGAACATTTCTCAATGCAAGATTGCAGAGAATTTAGGTCTTTCAACATCTACAGTACATAATATTGTGAAAAAATTCAGAGAATTCAGAGACATCTCAGTGCGTAAAGGGCAAGGTCGGAAACCACTGTTGAATGCGCGTGATCTTCGAGCTCTCAGGCGGCACTGCCTAAGAAACCATCATGCTACTGTGACAATTATAGCCACCTGGGCTTGGGAGTACTTCGGAAAACCATTGTCACTTAACACAGTCCGTCGCTGCATCCAGAAATGCAACTTGAGACTGTATTACGCAAGGAGGAAGCCATACATCAACTCTATGCAGAAACGCCGGCGAGTTCTCTGGGCCTGAGCTTATCTCAGATGGACCGAAAGACTGTGGAACCATGGGCTGTGGTCAGATGAGTCCACATTTCAGCTAGTTTTCGGAAAAAATGGGCGTCGAGTTCTCGGTGCCAAAGATGAAAACGACCATCCTGATTGTTATCAGCGAAAGGTGCAAAAGCCAGCATCTGTGATAGTATGGGGGTGCATCAGTGCCCACGGCATGGGTGAGTTGCATGTATGTGAAGGTACCAGTGACTCTGAGGCATATATTAGGATTTTAGAGAGACATATGTTGCCACCAAGGTGACATCTCTTCCCAGGACGTCCCTGCTTATTTCAGCAGTACAATGCCAGACCACATTCTGCACAGGCTACAACAGCATGGCTTTGTAGACACAGAGTGCGTGTGCTTGACTGGCCTGCTGCCAGTCCAGATCTATCTCCTATTGAAAATGTATGGTGCATTATGAAGAGGAGAATCAGACAACGGAGACCACTGACTGTTGAGCAGCTGAAGTCTTATATCAAGCAAGAATGGACAAAATTTCCAATTGCAAATCTACTACAATTAGTATCCTCAGTTCCAAAACAATTAAAAAGTGTTATTAAAAGGAAAGGTGACTTAGCACAATGGTAAACATGCCTCTGTCCCAACTTTTGTTGAGTGTGTTGCAGCCATCAAATTCTAAATTTGTGTATATTTACGAAATACAATTAAGTTGGTCAGTAAAACTATTGAAAATCTTTTCTTTGTACTTTTGTCAGTTAAATAAAGGTTCACATAAATTAACATATCACAGATTTTTGTTTTTATGGCATTTTGGAAAATATCCCAATTTTTCTGGAAATGGGGTTTGTACATTAATGATTTAGATGAAAGGATTAAAAGTAACATTAGCAAATTCGCAGATGACACAAAGCTGGATGGCAGTGTGAAATGTGAGGAGGATGTTATGAGAATGCAGTGTGACTTCGACAGGTTGGGTAAGTGGGCAGATACATGGCAGATGCAGTTTAATGTGGATAAATATGATGCTATACACTTTGGTGGCAAGAACAGGAAGGCAGATTACTATTTGAATGGTGTCAAGTTCAGAAAAGGGGAAATACAACGAGATCTCGGTGTCCTTGTTCATCAGTCACTGAAAGTAATCATGCGGGTACAGCATGCAGTGAAGAAATCTAATGGCATGTTGGCCTTTATAACAAGGGGAGTTGAGTATAGAAGCAAAGAGGTCCTTCTGCAGTTGTATAGGGCCCTGATGAGACCACACCTGGAGTATTATGTGCAGTTTTGTTCTCCAAATTTGAAGAATGACATTCTTGCTATTGAGGGAGTACAGCGTAGGTTCACGAGGTTAATTCCTGGGATGGCGGGACTGTCATATGTTGAAAGATTGGAGTGAATGGGCTTGTATACACTGGAATTTAGAAGGATGAGAGGGGATCTGATTGAAACATATAAGATTATTAAGGGATTGGACACGCTAGAGGCAGAAAACGTTCCCGATGTTGGGGGAGTCCAGAACCAGAGGTCACAATTTAAGGTTAAGGGGTAGGCCACTTAGAATGGCGTTAAGGAAAAACTTTTTCAGCCAGAGAGTTGTGGATCTGTGGAATGCTCTGCCTCAGAAGGCAGTGGAGGCCAATTCTCTGGATGCTTTCAAGAAAGAGTTAGATAGAGCTCTTAAAGGTAATGGAGTCAAGGAATATGGGGAGAAGGCAGGAACAGGTTACTGATTGTGGATGATCAGCCATGATCACAGTGAATGACAGTGCAGGCTCGAAGGGCCGAATGATCTACTCCTGCACCTATTGTCTATTGTCAATTGACGTCACTACCAGAGCTTATGATGCATACAAAGTACTGACATACTCTTTGTTTAATATCCAAAGAAGTTCATCTGCAATGGACATTAAACAAACAGTGTCAGTATGTCATTATAATTAGTCTAAAAATTGACAAAACAGAAAGGACATTCCAAAAAGGAGTCCCATGCTTTAAAGGGAAATGTCTTCAAATGCTGTTCTTCTAATATCCTCAGGGGATGCAAGAAGAAGCTTGTTTACCCAGATGTGCGATCTGATGCTGTGTTACCAAATCAAAGGGACTTTCTCAACTTGAGTTGAAATTTTCTCAGTTACAAAACCATACTTTACCAATGCCAATAGCACTGGTGACAGGATATGGAGACTACAGAATCAGTTACACTGTACAGCATCTCACAACAAGCACACTATCAGCGCACCATTTTAGTGGACTGGAAGGTGTAACTCAAGATTTGGAGGAAAAGCAGAGAACTGTAGTTGACAGTGTTCAACAAGGAAGAAGATGATGTAATGACATTTCTCTAGGTGTTACTGACAGGACGTGTGTGCAGTTGTACTTGTTACAAAGATCTACATGCGCTGCAGTATTTTTGCAAGTGCAATTACGGTGTTTGTATATTTTAAATGTGAGGAAGAAGCAGAAATGTGTTGAGCCTTGAGGTGTTGGAATTCCAGTTCCAGTACCTCCTGCCTGATGGCAGCATTAAGAAGAGTACATGCCCGAAAGGTGGGGGCAAATGATGCATGTCACCTTCCTGGGAACATCTTGTCGATGCTTTGATATTGGGTTGAGCTGTACCGTACTATATGTTCTCAAGTATCATTTATATGTTTCTGTCTCACACCCCGTTCATATCTGTATAGTGGGTATCTCTACACACTGTGTGTACTGTTAACGGAGACATGCATTATGGGAGAAAATAAAAAATAAACAATCAATTGAGTCTGCAAATTTTGCTTCTGTGACCTGATGTGGATTGGAACAATAATTTTTTCTGATGGAAAAAAGCTGAAGGAAATGAAATTTAAATGATATAATTTCTTTATCAGAATCACAACTGATAGATTCTGGGAAACTGGTCCAAATCTCATCATAGAGATTAAACAGCTGAGGAAGGATTTCTGTTCCCCTGCTATGAGAATGACAGTGATTTTTATTCCATAAGGAAGCACCAAAAGGTAATTTATGAAGAAGTACAGGAAAGCATGGGCTGACTGTGTGAGGAAGCTGGTAGAAGCAGGGATTCGTGATCCGACAATATCCATGATATCTGGATTTGAGCAGGATCAGTATATTGGTATAGAGTATGTCAAATGAATTCAGCTCAACAAGCGTGCAGTACTGGATCTGCTATATAGGAATGAGACAGGGCAGGTGTCAGAAGTGACTAGGGGAACACTTTGCATCCAGTGACCACAATTCCATTAGTTTCAAAGTAAATATGCAAAAAGATAGGTCTGGTCCACGGGTAGAGATGCTAAATTGGAGAAAGGCCAATTGTGATGTAGCAAGTGTGGATTAGACAGGCTGTTTTCTGGCAAGGGTGTACCTGGTAAGTGGGTGGCCTTCAAAAATGGAATTTAGAGAGTTCAAAACTTGTACTTGCCTGTCAGGATAAAAGGTAAAAGTAGGGAAAATTGGTTTTCAAGAGATATTGAGACCACGGTTAAGAGAAAAAAAGAGGTGCATAGCAGGAATAGGAAGGTAGGAACAAATGAGGTGCTTGTGTAATCTAAGAAATGCAAGATAACACTTAAGAAAGAAGTCAGGAAAGATTAAAAAGGCATGAAGTTGCTCCAGCAGACAAGGTGAAGGAGAATCCTAAGGGATTCTACAGATATGTTAAGAGCAAAAGGACTGCAAGGGACAAAATTTGCCCTTTGGAAGACTAGTATGAAATTCCACGTGTGGATCCAAACTATTTGGGGAAGATCTACAATGAATTCTTTGCCTCTGCATTTATTCAGGAGATGGATACAGAATCTATCGAAATGAGGCAAGTCAGCATCAACTTCATGGACCCTGTACAGATTATAGAGGAGAAGCTGTTTACTGTGCTAAGGCAAATCAGGGTGGATAAAGTCCATAGGGCCTGACAAGGTGTTTCCTTGGACCCAAGAGGAGGAAAGTAAAGAAATTTGTGGGGTCCTAGCAGAGATATTTAGATCATCATTAGTAACAGGGGAGGTACCAGAGGACTGGAGTATAGCCAATGTTGTTACTGTTTGAAAAAAGGCTCTCAACATAAACCAGCAAATTACGGGCCAGTGAGTCTGACATCAGTTGTGGGAACGTTATAGGAATCTATTCACATGGACCAGATATATAAGTATTTCGATAGACATGGACTGATTAAGGATAGTCAACATGGTTTCTTGCATGGTAGGTCATGTCTACCTGTCCTTATAGATGATTTTGAAGAAGTTACCAGGAAGTAAATGTTGTCTATGTAGATTTTATTAAGGCATTTGACGAGGTCCCGCACGGGAGGTTGGTCAAGAAGCTTCAGTTGCTCAGCATTCAGGATTTGACATTGACATTGTGGAAGAAGCCAGAGAGTGGTAGTAGATGCTTGCCTCTCTGAGTGGAGACCTCTGATTAGTGGTGTGCCTCAGGGAACAGTACTGGGTCCATTGTTATTTGTCATCTATGTCAATGATCTGGATGATAATATGGTAAACTGGATTAGCAAATGCACTATGATCGGGTGAGCAGTGGAAGTGAGGAAAGCTATCATGGCTTGCAGAGAGATCAGCATCAGCTGGAAACATGGGCTGAAAAATGGCAGACAGAATTTAATGCAGATAAGTGCAAGGTTTTGCTCTTCAGTCGGACTAACCAGGGTGTCTGGTAGAACAAAAGGATCTGGGAAACCTGGTCGATAATTCATTGAATGTGGTATTACACGTAAATAGGGTTGTAAAGAAAGCTTTTGTCATATTGGCTTTCATAAATCAATGTATTGATTACAGGAGATGTGATGTTAGGTTTAAGTTGTTTAAGACATTGGTGAGGTCTAATCTGGAGTATTGTGTGCAGTTTTGGTCACCTACCTATGGGCTGCCGGCGATGGTGCCGCAGGCGGATACAACAGGGTCTTTTCAGAGATTCCTGGATAGATACATGGAGCTTAGAAAAATAGAGGGCTATGAGTAACCCTAGGTAATTTCTAAAGTAAGTACATGTTCGGCACAGCATTGTGTGCTGAAGGACCTGTATTACGCTGTAGATTTTCTATGTATCTAACCAGAGGTCATGGGTGAGTGGTGAAAGGCTTAAGGGAACATGAGGGGAGATCTCTTCACTCAGAGGGCTGAGAGAGTATGGAATGAGCTGCCAGCACAAGTGGTGTGTACGAACTCAATTTCAAAATTTAACAGAAGTTTGTATAGGTACATGTATAGTAGTGGTATAGAGGTCTATAGTCCCAGTGCAGGTCAATGGGAGTCAGCAGTTTAAATGGTTTTGGCATGGACTAGCTGAAGCAAAGGGCCTGTTTCTGTGCTGAAATTCTCTATGACACTATGACTCTATGACTTCCATCAATTAAATGAAACACTTAAAGGAGATCTACTTAATATCAAGAAAATATCCTTTTCCTTGCCGCCCTTCCCAACCTGTGTGGAAATTGTTCATGAGAAAAGCAAGATGCTGATGAAATGTATCTAGATGTTTGCGATTTTCTCAGGAAAATTGGGAGCTAAACTGGTTCCTAGCCTCTCCTTGTGACATTTGTATAGTGATTAGACAAATAATCTTTTGCAGTAAATACCTGCGTCTGCATAATGTTTCTTTTTGAAAACTGGCCAACAGCACAGGTAAACCTGTGGTTGAGCTGAAGGCTGGACTAAAAGCTCATTAGCGGAGACAAATCGCTCCAGAGTGATTTATAAAGTTTGGACAATGTGCTAGTGTTTTTGCTTCAGTCAGGTTATTCACTTTTGACTTTTTCCTACTCTGATCGATTTTTAGAGCAGGATAATCATTCCTTGTTACTTACTGAGCAAGGTAATGAAGGATCCTGCAGGGAGCACAGAGTGGTGAATGTTGTGTTTCAGACTGTTTAACCACAAGCATTGATCCATGTAGTTCATGTCATACTATAAAATATTTTGAGGAAGTCCAAGGTCAAATCCTGCTGTAACTTCCATTTTACTCTATTCATCCTTGGATGTATACAACTTCTATTTCCCAGGAAATTTTTGCCATACTGATGCATTTTTTCAGTTCCTTCACAGAGAAGGCCTTTCCAGCCTTTTGAGCCACACCACCCTGCAATCCCCCAATGTAATCCTAGTTGAATGAAAGTATGGTATAGAATGATCATCTGTCATTTCCTTTGGTCCCTCAGAAATGTACCATCGACTAGAAAGAGAAAAATCTATTATACCACACTTCATTAACTATAAGATGCCTCATGCAATTGCTTAAATGTGATACATTTGAATCTCAGCTCCAGAATTTGAGTGTTTGAGAGACAGTACCCAATTATAATATTTCACACTTGCTGTGGAACTGTTCATATCATTCAAAACTTTGACAAACTTCTACAAATGCAGTGGAGAATATCCTACCCTGTTGAATCATGGCCTGATTTCGAAACACCATAAGCGCCTATGAATAGAACATTCCCAGAAACTGATGGATACAGCCAGATCCATTGCAGGAAAGTCTCTCCCCACCATTGAGCGCATTTACATGGAGCACAGTCACAAAAATATCAGCATCCATCATCATGGACTTCCAGCATCTGTCGTACAGGACGGTGGGGGTGGGGGGTGGGTGTTGGGGAGGGCATTGGTAGCAGACCCAAATACAAGACACAGACAGTGAAGTACTAGGAACAGGACAAGAAACACAGGACCTGGATGTGGAACTTGGAACTGGGAGCCTGGACTAGGACTCAGAGCCAGAGAATGGACAGGGACCCGGAACTTGGGTCTTGACTCGGGCACGGAATCCGGATCCAGGTGAGGACTCAGGACTAGATACAGACTAGACAAGAGAGTGCTGGGAATATAAAGCCTTGACTTGGACTGGATGAGGTTCTTGGACATGGCCTGGATGGGACAAGGTTGTTGGACTGGACTAGGCATCTCCAGCACAGGATGAGGAATCACCAGCACCAGGCTGGGCAAAGTACTCCTGTGCTGGATGAGGTACCAGGACACGAAGCTCAGACTTGGACAGGGCTGGAACACGGCACCTGGACTGGGTCTCGGAACACAGGAACACAGAGCCGGGACCCCTCCTTGAGAACAGCACTAAGGGCCAGGGCCTACACAGAGTCAGGACCCCTCCTTCGGAACAGGACTTAGGGCCAGGACTCTTTCCTTGACACAGGCACTAAACACAGGGACACAAAGAGACGGTTCCAAACTCAGCAATAGATAGTTCCTTATCTTGGCATAGCTCGGCTCCAGTCTCACTCCAGCAGTTGAACTTGACAGTGATACAGGCAATGACTCAGGTGAGGTTACAGGCAAAGTAACAGACAAAAGAAACAGACAAAAGTTAGTCCCAAAGTAACTGCCAGGGGTTCATAAGGGAGTGGACAGAAAGGGGGTGGGGGTACAGTCCAGAAGCCTAAAACTGAATCCCGAAGCTATTTATGTAGCCAGCACAAAACGAGAATCAGGTGACTCAATTAAGGCACCCAATAGAACCAGGGAAAAACAGGAAAACCTGGAATAAGGATCAATTAACCGGACCATGAACCGGAATATGGAATTCATGGACCGTACCATGACAACATCAGGCCATGCTCTGTTCTCACTACTACCATTGGGCAAGAGGCACAGGAGCCGTAGGTCCCACATCAACAGGTTCAGGAATTGCTATTACACTACAAACATCGGGCACTTGATCGGCATGGATAACTTCACTCAACACCACTCAGAAATGATCCCACAACTGATAGACTCACTCTCAAGGGCTCCACAACTCATGAGTCTACAGATCATGTGCTCATTATTGTTGATTTATTTTTCATTTGCAAAATTTGTCTTCTTTTCAACATTGGTTTTTTGTCAGTCTTTGCTGTACTCTTTTCATAAATTTGCTGTATTACTTTATTTTCCTATGGCAAGTAACATTAATGATTTTGACAATAAACTTACTTTGAATGTGAGAGTTTTGAATGAAGTGTAGATATCTATGTACAATGTCCTGTGTATGTTACTACAAAGGGCTTCTTTGGTTTGTTACGAGTAGGGATGCTTCTTTGTCTGTTAAATGTTTCTCTCACCGTTGTTTTGCTTTAGAATGGCTGATATGGTAATTGTATTCATTTGTTAATCAATGGGGAATGTTATTGTGTTTTGTGAGGCTGGGAACTTGGGGGAGGGGTTGCGCGGGCTTGGGGGGGTGAAGGCAGTCGGGAGGCAGAGCCGAGGAAGGTGGACGTGCGCTCGGAAGACCACCGGGGAGTCCGAGGTGGAAGACGTTGAAGTCGGAGGCAAACGACGAGGAGTCGACTCGTTCTATGGCTGAGCTCCAACGAGTGCACTACCATGACTGAACTTTGATAAGTTGGCGCCTTTTGGTTTTTTCCTTGTATATATATATATTGTATTGCCTAATACTCTTTTAATGTTAGCAAACTCTTTAAAGTGTATTTCATAACGGTATTTGTTGTGGGTTTGATACTGTCGGCGGGAGCGAGGCATAAACTCGATTCTCACAGCACCTGCGTGTACGGGAGGCGGGGTTGGTGTGTGGCTGGATCTCCTTTTCCCCTAGACATTTACCAGCCTTTTGGGTAAGTGTTACATTTGTGGGGGCTCATCCGGGATTGGATTGGCAAGGGCTGTGGAATCGCGCAGGCAGCAGAACGCAGATGGACAGGGATAAGATTGTTCGCTGGTGCGAATTTGAAGGTGTACCGGTACAGTACGCATGCGTAGTGAGCGGAATGGATTTTCGAGTTTCGGGAGACGCGGTAGTGCAGGGGTTAAGTTTGGTGAACGGTATGGGGCAGGTAGAATTGGTAGCTAGACGGTGTGGTAAAGAGGTGGAGTCTAGCTGGGTGTTGGTTAGTACGAGTACTGACGTCATGACGTTGGAACTGCCGGCGACGGTCAGTGTACCGGGGGAGGAGGGGCTGTGGGGGCTCCACCCCTTCTCCGAGGATGAGGCTGAGGAGACATCGGAGGAGGAGCTAGAGCTAGAGGAAAACCCCAGAGAGGTGGCCGGCACTAGCAAAGGGAGGAGGGAGGAGGGAGTCGTGACTAGGCCCCGCCCCCCAGGAAGGGGGGAAGCCTCGGAGCTGGCAGCCGCACTTAACTCCCTGGTGGGAGTGGCTGAGAGGCCATGGCTGAAGCTGGGGGTGTTCGCCGGAGCCAAGCCTACTCCGGACGGGGAGGTGGACTATGAGACCTGGATCGAACATACGTCCTTGATGTTAGAGGAGTGGCCAGGCTCGGAGGAGAAGAGGCAGCGATTGGTGGGAAGTTTGAGGGGTTTAGCAGCCAAAACAGTCCGGGAGTTGAAAGCTGAAAAGTCTGGGGCCTCAGTGGAGGAATGTATAGAAGTTCTGGAAGGAGCGTTTGGGTTGTCAGGGGAACCCTGGCTGCTTTTAGCAGAGTTCCAACACCTGGAACAATGGAGAGGGGAAAAGCTCTCTGAGTACATATTTAGGATGGAGGGGATGCTCTCGAGGCTGCGGCGCCGGGGGGTAGTGAAGGCGCCTGACGTGGCTAGCGTGAGGATGAGTCAGTTATTCAGTGGCTCTCTGGAGGAGGACAAGGTGGCGTGGACTATCCGGCAGGCTTATAGGAAAGGCCCCCCTCCATCGTTCGGGCAACTGATTAGAGAGGTGCGGGAGGAAGAGAGAGCGTCGGGGCGGAAAAGGGGCGCGGTCCTACTGGAGCGATCCTCAGCGATACAGGAAGTGGTGGCTGGGTGGAGGAATGACAACCCACCTGGGGGTAGAGAACCCCCTCTGGAGGGGAGGGACAGGGGAGGTACCCACTCCCGGGGGCGACCAGTGCAGTGAGTTGGGAGCGGGAGTCGTCCTGGGAGAGGAGGGGCGGCAGGCAGCGTGTGCTTTAACTGTGGGAAAGAGGGGCATTTCAGGCGGGACTGTGGGCGTCCGAGGGTGTGCTATATCTGTGGAGAGGAGGGACACTTTAGGTGGGATTGTGAGAGACAAGGAGTTCCGCGGAGGACAAGCCCCCCTGCGACTAAGAAGGGGGAGGTGTCGGGAAACTTAGGAGAGGCTCAGTGAGGGAACAGACTGGAGCCTCTGGAGGAACACGTTCCCAGAGATCAGCCAGGGGACTACCGGGTGCCCACGCCTCTATTCCAGATGGGCTGGTAGGACCCCGTGCCAGTGTGGGTCTACGGATAGAGGGAGTTTACGCAAAAGCTGTTCTGGATACGGGATCTCAGGTGACCTTATTGTACCGGTCTTTCTACAACTAATATCTAAAGCATTTGCCCGTAACCCCATTTGACGCCCTGCAGATTTGGGGTGTGAGCGAGGGTGACTACCCGTACGATGGGTATCTATCGGTGAGATTGGAGTTCTCGGAGGGCGATGTGGGAGTGTCCGAAGCTATTGAGACGTTGGTGTTGGTGTGTCCTGACCCGGTGGAAACCGGCGGTGCTGCCCTCCTGGTGGGGACGGCTCCTGGGACGGCTCCTGGGAGCTTGTAAGGAGAAAGCAGGGGAAGACTTTCTGGAGACCCTCTCGGTGCATCCAGTGTTTCGAGCAGTGTTCGAAGAAGGGGTTGCCTCCCTAGGACTGGACTCGGAGTGTAAACGAGGGACGGTGTGGTGTACTCAGGTGAGGCCCAAGGGGATCCGACCCGGGGAGGTAGCACTAGTGATGGGGACCCCCCAGATTCCCAGGAGTGCCGACGGGTGAAGCCCTGTTAGTAGACACCCCGGACGATCTTGAAGGGGAGACACGATTTCTGGCGGGGGCGCTGGTGAGACCTGAAGTGCAGAGACCAGGAGTGGTACATGCGAGGCGTATAGCTATAAGGGTCAGGAACACCACGGCAAGAGAAATCACCTTTAAGAGGGGAATGCCGCTGGCACATCTGTTCCCGGTGATGGTAATGTCTAGCGCACCAGTGAGGACCCCAAACGGGGAGGGATCGGAGCATCGAAGGGAGCTGACTGCTGAAGTCTTTAACTTCAGGGATTCCCGTGTCGCCGGAGTGGAAACACAGGCTAGTGGAGAAGATGCTGAAGATGGAAGCTGTTTTTTCTCGAGGCGAGTTTGATGTGGGCTGCTCCAAAAGCACTCACCACACCATCCGGGTGACGGAGGACACCCCGTTCCGAGAGAGATCCCGGCGGCTGGCTCCGGCAGATGTTGAGGACGTGCGGCAGCACTTGTGCAAGTTGAAGGAGGCCGGAATCATAGCTGAGTCCCGAAGTCCTTATGCGTCCCCAATAGTGGTGGCACGGAAGAAGAATCGGCGAGTGCGCATGTGTGCTGACTACAGGACGTTGAATCGGCGAACTGTCCCTGATCAATATACTGTCCCAAGAGTCGAGGATGCACTGGCCTGCCTGAGCGGTGCAAAGTGGTTCAGTGTGCTGGATTTAAGAAGTGGGTATTACCAGATCCCGATGAGTGCGGGGATAAAGAGAAGACCGCTTTTATCTGCCCGCTGGGGTTCTTTCAGTTCGAACGAATGCCCCAACGCATATCGGGAGCCCCAGCAACCTTCCAGAGGCTCATGGGGAGAACTGTGGGGGATATGAATCTGTTGGAGGTGCTGGTGTACCTGGACGATTTGATAGTGTTTGGATCGACTTTGGAGGAACATGAGGAGAGGCTGTTGAAAGTGTTGGGCCGGCTTAATGAAGAAGGGTTGAAGCTTTCCCTGGACAAATGCCAGTTCTGCAAGTCGTCGGTTAACTACGTTGGCCATATCATTTCGCGAGAGGGAGTGGCTACTGATCCAACCAAGATAAAGGTCGTGACCACCTGGCCGAGACCCCAGAAAGTGGGCGCTCTGCGCTCATTTTTGGGGTTCTGTGGGTATTACCGGCGATTTGTGAAAGGATACGCCAAAGTGTGTCACCCGTTGACTCAGCTGTTGTGTGACTATCCCCCGGTGGGAAAGAAAAGGACGGGGGACCAGAGGCAGGACGCTGGAGGATACTGGAACCTGGCGGAACCTTTTGGCTCGAGATGGGATGATCAATGTGAAGAGGCGTTCCGATCTTTGAAAAGGGCACTGACCCAGGCCCCGGTGTTGGCTTTTGCCGATCCCCAGAAGCCATATGTGCTGCACACGGATGCCAGTCGAGAGGGTCTCGGGGCTGTTCTGTACCAGGAGCATGGCAAAGCATTGAGGCCGGTAGCCTTTGTCAGCCGAAGCTTGTCGCCATCGGAGAGAAACTATCCCACTCACAAGTTGGAGTTCCTGGCGCTGAAGTGGGCGGTGGTGGACAAGCTGGGCGATTACCTGTACGGAGCCAAGTTTGAGGTGAGAACGGATAACAATCCTCTCACTTATATTTTGACTTCGGCGAAGCTGGATGCCACAGGACATTGGTGGCTGGCGGCCTTGTCGGTATATGATTTCAGCCTGAGGTACCGGCCCGGAAGCAAGAATGTCGATGCGGATGCTTTGTCTCATCGGGAGCCGGGGGAACAGGAGAGGGACGAGGAGTGGGAGAGTGTCCCTGCCCCTGGAGTGAAGGCGATGTGTCAGTTTGCTATCACCGTGAAGGCCGAGGGAAGAGGGAGGCTGGAACGAGCCGTGGACCATTTGGGGGTTTTTGACGACGCCATACCCCTAGCTTACTGTGACCTGACCGCACTGCGGACTAAACAGTTGCCGGAACTGAGTCCGGGGGAAGTGGCAGCTGCTCAGCAAAATGACCCGGGCATTGGCACAGTGTGGAGAGCGGTCGAGAAGGGGGATGGGGCGTTGGCTGAGAAAGCCAAACACCCATTTGTGCCCCTGTTGTTGAAGGAGTGGTCTCGGTTGAAGTTAAAGAACCAAATCTTGTACCGGGTAACGGCGCCTCCGGACCAACCCCACTGTTGGCAACTGGTCCTGCCGGAGGAGTATCGGCAGGCTGTACTCCAGGCCCTACATGATGATTCTGGACACTTGGGGGTGGAAAAGACTTATGGATTACTCAAAGACCGGTTCTACTGGCCCCGGATGAGGGGGGAAGTCGAAGAATACTGTAGGGACTGCAGTCGTTACATCCGGAGGAAGACCCTGCCCGTGTTGACGGCTCCACTGTCGTACTTGCAGAGTGCGGGACCTCTGGACTTGGTATGTATGGATTTTCTGTCGATTGAGCCTGACACCAGCAACACCGTGAATGTCTTAGTCATCACCGATCATTACATTCGCTATGCTCAGGCATTTCCCACTAAGGATCAGAAGGCGATGACAGTGGCAAAGGTGTTATGGGAGAAGTATTTTGTTCATTATGGCCTTCCCAGGCGAATCCATAGCGATCAGGGGCGGGACTTTGAGAGCCGCCTTATCCATGAATTACTGACTATGCTTGGGGTTGAGAAATCCAGGACTACCCCATATCACCCACAGAGAGATCCGCAGCCAGAGAGGTTCAACAGGACCCTGTTGGATATGCTCGGGACGCTGGAGATTGGGCAGAAAAGCAAGTGGAGTCATCATATTGGACAATTGGTTCACTGTTACAATTGTACTCGCAATGATGCTACAGGATATTCGCCCTATTATCTGATGTTCGGGCGGGAAGCAAGGTTGCCCATTGACTTGTGTTTTGGGGGTGAAGTGGGTGAATTACCTGGGAAGTCCCATCTAAAGTATGTGTCCGACATGAAGAGGGAGTTACAGCTGGCGTACGAGTTGGCCGAGGCGGCAGCTACCAAACAAAATCAGAGGAATAAGATGCGGTATGATCGAAAGGTGAAGTTTGTTCAATTATTGCCGGGCGACCGGGTCCTTTTACGGAATTTGGGACTCCCTGGTAAGCACAAGTTGGCAGACCGATGGGCGGCCAGCCCCTATGTAATAGAGAGCCTGATGCCGAACCTACCAGTTTACCGGGTGAAACCTGAGGATGGGAAAGGGCCTATCAAGGTACTCCATCGGAATCACCTGCTGCCGCTGGGTCAAGCGGTGCAGGTGGATACGGAGCCAGAGTGGGAGGTTACGCCTAGTACAAGGACTCTGCGAGGGTGCAGAGAAAGGGAAGAGACCGCTGCTGAAGAGCGGGGACGGGTCCCTCGCCCGGAAATGGCTACTGATTCGGAAGAGGACGACTCAGATGAGTGGCCCCTGTTCCCATTCGCTGGTGCTCCAGTACCAGGAGAGGAGGCTCCTGGCCCTTCCCATACTGAATTGGGTGAGAGGAGGGAAGGTCTTGAGGGTCAGATGGAGAGGCTGCCAACATTGGTGGGAGAGAGGGTGGAGCCCGAGCGTGAGCCGGAGAGATCTCAGGTGAGGGAGGACCCCCGTGAGGAAGGGGGTGAGGGTCTGTCAGGAAGACCTGGGGTGTCCGAGACAGTGGGTTCGCAGGTGAAGAGGGAGCCCAGTGGGGCAGAAGGGGTATGGAGATCTCAGAGGATTAGGCGCCCCCCGGAGCGGTTGACATATGTGGTACCAGGAGAACCGAGTGTGATCTCTACTGCTCTGGGTAGTTATGTCACTGCTTTCTGCACCTGGGTTGGGTTTTGTGTGTTGCAAGAAGCTTTGGGAAACTCTAGTAATGCCATGAGGGCATGACATTTGCTGGTGGGGAGAGAATGTACAATGTCCTGTGTATGTTACTACAAAGGGCTTCTTTGGTTTGTTACGAGTAGGAATGTTTCTTTGTCTGTTAAATGTTTCTCTCGCCGTTGTTTCGCTTTAGAATGGCTGATATGGTAATTGTATTCATTTGTTAATCAATGGGGAATGTTATTGTATTTTGTGAGGCTGGGAACTTGGGGGAGGGGTTGCGCGGGCTTGGGGGGTGAAGGCAGTCGGGAGGGAGAGCCGAGGAAGGTGGACGTGCGCTCGGAAGACCACCGGGGAGTCCGAGGTGGAAGACGTTGAAGTCGGAGGCAAACGACGAGGGGTCGATTTGTTCTATGGCTGAGCTCCAACGAGTGCACTACCATGACTGAACTTTGATAAGTTGGCGCCTTTTGGTTTTTTCCTTGTATATATATATATTGTATTGCCTAATACTCTTTTAATGTTAGCAAACTCTTTAAAGTGTATTTCATAACGGTATTTGTTGTGGGTTTGATACTGTCGGCGGGAGCGAGGCATAAACTCGATTCTCACAGCACCTGCGTGTACGGGAGGCGGGGTTGGTGTGTGGCTGGATCTCCTTTTCCCCTAGACATATACCAGCCTTTTGTGTAAGTGTTACATCTATGAAAATCTTTACTTTCTTCATTTCTTGTAATTGTCATATAGGTAAAGAACAACAAGTCGTGAAATGAAATAATTGTCTCTGACTGGGAACTGGAAGAATGTTTATCAACAATGGCTCCAGATAAAAGATATACAGAGATGTAAGTATTGAAAATAATGACTTGTTTAGCATGTCTTCTGATGTTACTGAATCTTCTCTGGTATTACTCTATGTGAACTGTGCTTGGTCCAATAATTACTCCATAATTCGCAATATATTATGTTTTTACAGGTCTCAGTCTACAGGAACCCAACTAAATTCATAAGATACATTCAGTATGTGTGTGCTGGCCATCAGATTACTTGCAGTTCAGCTATTGTATCACTCTGGTCAGTGCTTTTTGTTTAGAATTCATATTAGAGTTGTATTATTGACTGTTGATTATGGAGAATGTGTGCTTACAGGGGGAAGTCTGAAAAGAAGAGGGTGTGTTTCCAATGTCAGAATGCATATTTTCTGAGAAATAATGGAGCCTAATACACATTCAAATGAACAATGCTGTTTAGTGTTCTCTAATGACAATATGAGCATTGTAAATCAGTGTAACCGAAGTGTGTAACTTTCCGTATATTGAAGAGAAAAACGGTTTTTGCAATGCGTTGAATTTTATCCAGAAATGGCCACTGGCCCATTTTTTCATTATGTACAATCTTGAAGGTAAAGTACATCATAGACATTTCCACCAGTCTGAGTGTGGGGAGAGGTGGGTCTTCACACAGCAAGACAAAACAACATTGTGCCTCAAAAACATTGCATGCAATAGGCAATGGATAAGTCACATCTCTAAGGCAATTGTTACAAGATTAAAAATCATTGAGTGGCACTCATATACTGTACAATAAATATTATTCTACAACTGTTAATATTCACCAAAGTATTAAAAACACTTTAAACAATCAAAGGCAAAATCAATGATTAAATGTAAAAGAAAGCATTTATGTAAATTCAATTTGTTTAAAAAATTGCTTTGACCTCTCACCTGGGTAATGAGCCTAGTGAGGTGACAGACCTTTGTGGAAATATGTGTTGAACTTTGTAGTTTTTGTAACTGTTTAATGTGACAAAATGGAGTTGTAGTCAATCCCAGAGTGGGAAGCTAATATGTTGCAATGTATGTACGTGACTACAGAAATTCACTTAATAATGAAATGTGTGACTGCAAGCACCCAATGTACTGAACACTGTGTGTTAAAAAAAATAAGGAAGTAGCAGAGAGGAGCAGACTACAACAAATGTATCAGAAGGACTGAGCTCACTAGAAATAAGAAACTTGTCTCATTCTTATGTGTAAAAGGAATGCTTTGTAAACAGTGTGTTGGACATCCCTGATCATCCCTTGTGGGAGTGGTGGTGAAATTTCCCTTTGCAAGTGGATAAAGAATAAAGTCACTTGATAAAGATCCATTCAGAGTTGGTATTGTGTATTGTGAGACTTAGCAGAGAGATACTCGACACCTTTCAGTGGGTGAACAGTTGGGGAACAATGGCCACAACTCTTTATCTTCCAGGATAGTTCTAAATCAGGATATGTATGGCCCATGCAGGTGAATTGCACAGTGTACAAGAAAGGAACGTTTCTCTTCGGAGGAAGGATGGGGATGGAAAGATAAGAGAACATTGGATGTCCAGAAAGGTGATGAACTTAGTCAAGAAGAAAGAGGAAAAGTATCTAAAGTTTCGGGAGTTATGATCAAAGAAAGCACACGAGGAGTATAAAGACCACTAAATGAATACCGCTTCTTACATTGTCAATCAAAACAGCAGTCTTCTTTTCCAGACAAGGATGAGGGTAAGCAGGGAGCACAAACATTGCCGTGCTTTTGGTCAAGTCTCAACAAGACTAGAACGAAATGAAGGGAGTTAAAAACCATCACAATGAAACATTAATCAGCTGGAATGTGGATACTCATGAGCGCGTAGACTCCACGGCAGAGTCCGTAGTTGTGACATCAATGCTCCGAGATCGAGTCTAACCTACTGCAGTTTAGTGCGTGGATTCACAAGTTTAACTACTGAAAGTTCACAGCTAGATGTGAAGAAACTCTGTTCTTTTTTATGTAGAATTTTGGAAATTCTTTACTGTCACAGGGGAAATGTGATAGTCCTTGTGGGACTTAGTGTATTTCCCACAAATGTCAAGACCCGTAGGTCATCATTATCTGACTATCTTCAATTTCTAGAAGAAAATGAATGTTCTGCTGCCAAAGCCAACATTCTTAGAGTTGTTACAAGTGAAACTGGTTTGATGTAATTGAATGTAACCGGAGGTTTTCATTGATGCTTCAGCTGTTCATTGCAGTGTCCAGACACAAGTCAAAATACATCCTGGTGACTGTTATGTATTTAATATTTCAGTAATATTTGAGTAATATTGTAAATATATTGTTTGATTAAGCATTTTTGTTATTTATATAATTCATGTAAAAGTACATGAAACGCATACGTCATTATGCCACCATGTCTTATTGCATGCCTCATTTAGAATTATAACGAAAGTAAGCACACACGTCCTGAACTCCAATGATTTTCTTTCAATATGCTTTACGTATTAGAGTTACAAAACATAACAGAGACAACCATCAGTCATCAGGCACATTTGTCAAACTTCCAACAGAAAGGATATCACAGTCCTATCCCCAGGATAGAGGAGCCTAACTCTGGAGGGAGTAGTGTTAAGGTGAGTGGGCAAAAATCTAAAGGAAATCTGAAGGGGAAGCTTTCTGCAGAAATGTTTGTGTGCATATGGATCAAGCTGCCAGAGGAAGTGTAGACATGGTTACAGTTGCAACATTTCTAAGTATTTGGACAGGTACAAGGACAGGAAAGATTTAGAGGGATAGGGACCAAACAGAGGAAAAAGACATTAACCTGGGTGGTACCTTTCTCATTACGGATGTTTTGAGCTGAAGGTGTGATCCTGTGCTAGATAACTCAATAACTCGACATCTATTACCAGTCGGTAGAGTGTGGGTTTGGAACTGATAATTGAGTGCAAAATGTTACATTTTCAGCCTAATGGGCTTGGTTAACTTGAGAACACACTTATTGTTTTGAGATCCTTAATGAATCAGTTGTCCTGTCTTATTACAACTGAGGATTTCTATTCTATTTCCTTGAAGGTTGAGGTGCTCTGGATTCCTTCTAAATCTCAAAGATGTGCAGTTCCATGTGTTAGTTAGCTATTGCAAATTGCCCTAGTGTGTAGGTGTGTGGTAGAGTCTAAGGTGGGTGAGGGGGAGGGTGTTGATGGGAATATGAAGAGAACAAAATGAAATTTATGTAGGAATAGTGCCAATAAGCAGTGTATGTTCAGCACTGAATTGATGGGCAGAAGGGCTGACTTCTGTGCTTTATGACTATAACTCACCCATACCAAGCTAAATGCCTATATAGTGCCACCTTCCAGTATTTGGCTCAGATACTTTTAAACCTTTCTTGTTCACATAGCTGCCGAAACATCCTTTCAACTGAAATTGTATCTGTCTCTGCCACTTCCTCTGGCTCATTCCAAATACCCACACCTATGTGAAAAGCTATATGAAATCCTTTCCTCTTCAATCCATTTTAGATATTCTCACCCTGAACTTATGCCCTCCAGTAACTTTACACCAAAACAATGTCTTAGAAAACCACGTGTATTATACTGGCATTGTGAGTGAGTAAATTTATAATTGGTTAGGCTTGCAAATATAACTTAATGTGTGGCTCATTCATTCATTATGTGCCATGTTGTATGATATGGGTGGTCAAGGTCTTTCCATGACCATCATTGTTCTTGGCAAATTTTTCTGCAGAAGTTGTTCATCATTACCTTCTTCTGGACAGTGTCTTTACAAGATGGGTGATCCCAGCTAATATCAGTACTCTTCAGAGACTGTCTGCCTGAAGTCAGTGGTCACCTAACCAGGAGTTGTGATATGCAGCAGCTGCTCATAAGACCATCCACCACCTGCTCCTGTGGCTTCACATGACCCTGATTGGGTTGCGGGTGGGGAGCTAAGCAGGTGATACGCCTTGTCTAATGGTGATCTATAGACAGCAGAAGGAAGGTGTGCCTTATGCCACCTTTGATAGAGCCATTCCTCCACCCCGTCACCCAATAATGTGCAGTATGCATTTCACTATGACTTCCACTGCTATCAATGTTGTGTTTGCAAGTTTCTTTGTGACAATGTGGGTTTCCCTGAATTTGTTGGTTTCCCCTCACATCCAGACATGTGGGTTGGCTACTGAGTTTTTTCCTGACTTCAGGAATATTGAGGGACAAGGGTTAGAGAATGTGATAGCAGTGGGGAGCAAGCTGTTGTTGAACTTGAGGTGTGGGTCTCAGTCTCCTTCCTGATGGCAGCATCAAGAAGAGTACATGGCCCATTAGATAGATGTCCCTGATGTGGATGTTACCTTGCTGAGACATTACTTCTTGTAGATGCCCTTGATTATCGATCAAGCGGTACGCACAACAGACCTGGCTGACAACACTGCTCTCTGTAGCGTCTTGCATCCTTGTACCTTGGAGTTTCTATACGAGGCTATGACACAGCCAGTCAGAATATTTTCTACTGTACAAATGTCAATGGTTGTTAGTCTTTGATGACATGCTGAATCTCCTTCAATAAGATTGTGGCATACGTTCTTCAGTATTGCCTTTATGTTCTGGGGCAAAGATAGATCCAAGATATTGACAATCAGGAACTTGAAACTGTTCAATCTTTCCACCAAATTTTTCAATGAAGACTAATCTGTGTTCATCTGTTTCTCCTTTCTAAAGTTTATAATCAGTTTACATTGCGAATGAATTGAAAATCATTGGCCTGTCTAAACACTGAGGTAGGCTGAGTCCCAAGTCCTGTACCAAATGTCATCAGATGTCTCCTTTCCATTGCCTACATTTCTTGAGACTGTCCACAGTGATCCTCCTGTCATGATAAATGGTAGTCACGATCATGGCCTTAAATTCCTCTGTATGTTATGCTGTAAATGGGATTGTGCACGATGATGACTTTGTCCAGGGCATTTCTCTAGCTGGTAACAAGGGGATTTATTGGTGCGGAAATTGATTCTGTGCTACTGGGGGATTAAGTCTGAATACATCCTGGAAGGGAGGAAGATCAGAGGCAGGCTGTCTGTCAGTCCGTCTGATTGTCTGTAGTCTGTAACTCTTTCTCATTTACAGGAAAGTAAACAAATGCAATAAGATTTATGAAACACTATGTATAAAGGCCAATGTGCAAAGAAGAAAAAATAAAAGATAATACTGAGAAAATGAGTTGTAAAGAGTCTTTGAAATTGAGTGTGTAGGTCATGAATCAGTTCAGGATTTTGGTGAGTGATGTCATTCACACCAGTTCAGGGGCCGGATAGGTGTAGGGTAATTAATGTCCCTGTACCTGGTGGTGTGGGACCTCACCCTTCTGTGCCACCTGCCTGATGGTAGTAGTGAGAGGAGTGTGTGGCCTCGATGAGATGGTATTTAATGATGGATGCTGCATTCTGTGGCAGAGCTCCTTGTAAATGTGGCCTGTGGTTGGGAGGACTTTGCCTGTGACATACTGGGATGTATTCACTAATTTCTGTAGACTTACATTGCTGGGCATTGGTGTTTCTATACCAGACCATGGTCAAAGATTGTTTAACATCATTTCCAGTACACAAGTGTAAAGGAGAACTCAATAATTGTTACTACAGTTCTGATGCAGGATAAAAAACATAAAAAGATAGAGAGCATAATAATATTATAAAAACATAATAAAAATAAATTTGTAAGATAACTTATATACATAGACGGATATGGCCAAAAAATGATGCTAGGCACAGGAGCATTTCTACTTAAGGTTACTGACAGGAAATAATAAATGACTGGTGATTAGGAGTGTGGCGGGGTGAGTTGGTGGTTGGAGATGTTGATTAGCCTTACTGCTCGTGCGAAGTAACAATTTTTGTTTCTGATGGTTCTTGTATCCTACTCCCTGATGGGACAAACGATCCACAAGTTGGGTGGGTGGGATCCTTTATGTTGTTTCTGGCCCTTTTCTGGCACCTTTCTGTATCTATTGCATGGCCTTGATGGCAGGTAAGCTGGTGCTGGTGATGTGTTGTGTAGTTTAGACTGCCTGGTAGAGAGCCTTCCTGTCTGCCACAGTGCAGTTTCCATACCATACGGTGATGCAGCTTGTTGGGATGTTCTCTAGTACATGCCTGTAGAATGACTTGAGTATGGATGTGGATAGTCTGGCTCTCTTCAGCCTCTTCAGAAAGTAGAGGGGTTGGTGAACTTTCTTGATCATGTAGGATGTGTACTGGGACCATGAAAATTTGTGTGAGATGTGCACTTGTTAAAGTTCAAAACTGCTTGCAGTTTCCACTGATGTAAAACGGGGTATGACTGGTGTGAGTTCTCCTGAAATCAATAATCATCTCCTTTGTCTTGGTGACATTGAGGGAAAGGTTAGTAACTTGGCATCAACCCTCAAGCTCTTCTATCTCCTCTCTGTAGGTCATCACATTGTTGTTGCAGCTGAGCCCCATCACTGTCCTGTCATCAGTGAACTTGACAATGATGTCACTTGGGTGTTTGGCCATGCAGTCACGTGTGAGCAGAGTGTACAGCAATGGGCTCAACTCACTGCACTGGGGAGGATCCCATTTGAGGATGATGGAATGAATGTGCTGTTGTGATTATGACTATCTGAGGTTCATTGGTTAGGAGGTAAAATACCCAGTTGCACAGTGGTGTATTTAGACAGAGGAGTAGGAGTAGAAGTTTGTTCACCAAGGTCTCTGGGACAACAGTGTTGAATACTGAAATGAAATCCAGAAACTGCATTCTGACATAGTGTTTAGCTTGCTTAGTGTGTCAGGGCCAGATGCATGGCAGATGCTATGCCATCTGTTCTGGAGAGGTTCTTTCAGTAAGCATGTTGATGACTGTCTAGTGTGGCAGGAATGGAGTTTCTGATTACCAGCTATTCAAAGCACCTCATGATGATTGGCGTCAGTGCCACTGGGCAGCAGTTGTTTAGTTGTGAAGGTGCAGAGCCTTTTGATACAGAGATGATGGTGACTGATTCAAAACATGTGGGGACTGGATGAGAGAGGTGTTGAAGATATCCCTGAAGACACCGGTCAGCTGTGCGCACAGTCCCTGAGAACGCGACCTGGGATATTGTCTGGCCCGGCCGTCTTACCGAGGTTGACTCTGCAGAGACTTTCTCATGTTGCTATTGCTACAGTTACTGCTCACCTGGGAAAGGGGTAGATTTTGTGGCTGGTGTTGTGTTGAATGACTCAAAGCATGCATTAAAGTTGTTTAGAGTGTCAGGGAGGGAGGCATGACTGGTACAGGGGTAAATTCAAAAAGGTTTTGCCTTGCGTAATACCCTTGCTACCCAGCCACGTAAATGGGGATCGTAATCGGACATGTGTTCTTCATCTTTTATGAGGTGAGGCGGTCTTGACCTTCTTGATGGTTGAGTTGTGATTTCTCCTGGCTACTTTAATTGAAGTGGCCAGGAGAAATGGTCACTGTAATTGAAGTCGGTATTTAGGTTTTTAATAGGAAGTGCTCCTCACCGCTCAGCAAGTGCTTTTGGTTGGACAGTGAAATGGCCGTTCCTCAGTCACCAACGTTGTCTACATACTTACTGATGTAGCCGGTGATAGATGAGGCATATTCCTCGAAGTCTGTGTCCTTTCTCTTTCTGGCAGCTTCTTTGAACATTTGTCAGTTCATCCGTTCAAAACAGACCAGAAGCATGGCGATTGCCTGATTGGGTTACACAGTAACGATCCTCCTGACTGGTTCCTCCATTTTCAGCAGTGGTCGGAATGCTGAGATTAACATTATGGAGATGGTTTCGGAGAGGCCAGGTTGAGGGAGGGGGATGGCTTTGTAAGTACCGTGACTGTTAATATAAACATGATCAAATCTGTTTTCCCCTAGTGGTCATGGTGACGTGTTGTTGGAATTTGGGTAAAGTGTTCTGCAACCAGTTAGGATACTCCCCAATGTGCTTCTATAGAAGTTTGTCACTCACATTATTTTATTTTTATAGAAGTCTCTCACGTGCTATTCAACTCCTCATGTTGTCTATCCAATTAAACTGGGGTCAATTTCGAGTGATCCATTCAGCCACCAAACCGCATGTCTTTGATATAGGAGAGGAAACTGGAATACACTAATAATACCAACACGGTGATAGGAAAACATGCACATTCCACGCACAGACATCATCGAAGGTCAGGAGGACAGGACAGCAGCACCTCCCGCTCTGCCATTGTGCCACTCGGCGTCATCTCGCTGTCTGCAGGGAAAGATTGGTTTGTTTTCATTGCGAATGGGATTGAATATTGTGCAGTCATGTGCAAACGTCCAATTTCCGACTTAGTTCTGACTTTAGAGGAAAGAAGGTCATTTATGATCATTTGAAGCTGCTTTTACCTGCCACTAGGACCTGATGGATTAGTGCTAACGGACTGGTGCAGAGCCAACAACCTGTCTCTTAATGTGAACAAAACAAAAGAGATGGTTGTTGACTTCAGGAGGGCACGGAGCGACCACTCCCCACTGAACATCGACGGCTCCTCGGTAGAGATCGTAAACAGCACCAAATTTTTTGGTGTTCACCTGACGGAGAATCTCACCTGGCCCCTCAACACCAGCTCCATAGCAAAGAAAGCCCAGCAGCGTCTCTACATTCTGCGAAAGCTGAGGGAAGTCCATCTCCCACCCCCCATCCTCATCACATTCTACAGGGGTTGTATTAAGAGCATCCTGAGCAACTGCATCACTGCCTGGTTCGGAAATTGTACCATCTCGGATCGCAAGACCCTGCAGTGGGTAGTGAGGTCAGCTGAGAAGATCATCGGGGTCTCTCTTCCTGCCATCACGGACATTTACACTACACGCTGCATCCGCAAAGGAAACATCATTATGAAGGACCCCATGCACCCCTCATACAATCTCTTCTCCCTCCTGCCGTCTGGGAAAAGGCTCCGAAGCATTCGGGCTCTCACGACCAGACTAAGTAACAGTTTCTTCCCCCAAGCTATCAGACCATTCAATACCCGAAGCCTGGACTGACAACTTGCCCTATTGTCCTGTTTAATATTTATTGTAATGCCTGCACTGTTTTTCTGCACTTTATGCAGTCCAGTGTAGGTCTGTAGTCTAGTGTAGCTTTCTCTGTGTTTTTTTTTATTACGTAGTTCAGTCTAGTTTTTGTACTGTGTCATGTAACACCATAGTCCTGAAAAACTTTGCCTCATTTTTACTGTGTACTGTACCAGCAGTTATGGTCGAAATGACAATAAAAGTTGACTTGACTTGACTTTACTTGATGAAATCCTAAATCGATATCATGGTGCTGGATTACTTTCTCTGCAAAACCCTGCAACCAGGCTTCGATCCTGACACAGAGAGCAGTTTGAATATTATCTCCGTGATCCTAAAAGTTTCCCCAGCGGCTGATATGCCCTTCCACATCCTAAAGGCATGACACTTTCAGCTACTTGGCTGCGGTAAATTATCCTCAATGTCGCTGGCTGGCTGAAGAATTGAGGAAGGTATCAATCGATTCGCAGGTGTGACAGAGTACGTTGCGGTGATTTAACTATTGTAGTTAATAGAGATCGTTCTGTAGGTACTGTACACGATATCTGAGTGCACCGTCTGTACTCATCACAGCCTGAACCAGCAGAGTGAAAAGAATCAAGTCACCCGACAACAAGTGATCTCATGCATATCTTTATTTCTCATTGGATAACACCCATCAATCTGTCCAATACGTGAGAGGTACTCAGTGTGAAGGAGAGAGGAAGCACAGAACATACAAATCGCAACGGACTGCTAAACAAAGTGGACTTTCACTGACTGAGCCTCCTTGATCAAAGATCCAGTGCAGGTAAAGACAAGAAATTGAATGACAAACTGAATGTATTCATTGCCGTTACATAATTTTAATACGACTCGATTGTGTAAATTGTGGACAGTTACATGTTTGTAAACTGGACATCGGTGCCAATGATCGTACAACCAATATATTGCCCGAACAATTTGAGAAAACTCCTGAACAGCTGTTACTTTTGTCCGATATTCTACCTCTTTTACTTGCATGTAGGGACTTCGCATTGGGGATATGCAGGTGTTCAAGTGAAGTTGAAGTTGAGCACGTAACAACAGCAGCAAACTGCCCTAAATTGACAATCAGAATTAGTTTTAATATCACCGGTGCATGTTGTGAAATATGTTTACTTTGCGGCAGCAATACAAAGCAGTACATGAGAAATGAAAAAAAAAACACTGAATTACACTAAGTATATATGTGTATATTAACTAGTTAAGTTAAAACAAGTAGTGCAAAACACAATAAATTAAAAAGCAGTCGGGTACATAAAGAGGTTCGGGTGCTTCCAGGAAACAGGAAAGCTGTGTGACGCAAATCACTATAGAGTTAACCAAGAGGTGCTGCAATGCAAGAGCTTATTCCAAACCGCCCAGGAAACAAGTGAAGGAAACAAGTTAATCTTATGTTTGGTTTACATTCCCAGCCTGTCTGACAACTTCCAGCACTGAATGAAATGTCATCACAAGCCATGGAGAGTTAGCACACAGTTCATATTGTCCGTCTTGTGCCTTCCTGAGGAAAGTTTCCGAGGAAGTTACTGGAGCCGTCTAGCAGAGCGTTGCTGAGAGTTCAAGTGCGGCGTTGTTATTTTAAGATGTTTTTAAGGAGAGAGAAACAACATGTATTAGAGGAGAAATGTCGGCGACATAGCTAAAGTGAAAAGTGAGTTGTGAAACCAGAAAGCACAGGTTTGTTGTGAAAAGCACGATAGTTATTTCGAGAGAAGAAGTGGGGACGGTGTGTCTGTTCCAAAGGGTAGTTGGAAGCGAAAACACAATTCCCTCGGCCTTTCTGATTCCAGAAGGATAGCTCTTATCCGGATAAGCATTGGAATCGCCAAACTATAGAAGTCGTTGAGTGTGTGCCTTCAGGCTCCAGTCCTTCCTCCCTGATGACAGCAATGAGAAGAGGGCATGTCCTGGGTGTTGATGGATGCCGCCTTTTTGAGGCATCGCTCTTTGAAGATGTCATGGATGTTGGGGAGGCTAGTGCCAGTGATGGAGCTGGCTGAGCTTATAACATTCTGCAGCTTATTTCGGTCTGTGCAGTGGTCACCCACCCACCTCCATACCAGACGTTGGTGCAGCCAGTTAGAGTTCACTCTCTTTGTATTCCCACTTCTCAATGCGTTATGGATACAGCACTGAAAAATCTCATCCTCTTGATTTAGTTTAGTATTTAACTATATCTTTAGTATTTTATTCCTTTCTATGAAGACAGAAAAGGTCTTCAACAAGTCAGCTTTTTATTTAAATTTAATTGCAATTTCACTGACATCTGTCAACAGAAATAACACCTTTCTGTGAATTTCTGGGAGTGTGAGTGCAAAATGCTATTTTTCCAAAGTGATTGCCATGGGCTTTACAGTGAGCCCATAAGGGGGCATTTTACAGCACAAGGATTTTTGTTACTTCACTTCAAGTTGGTGACTGATTTATGATGATGTTTGAGAGTCCAGTAATTTTGACCATTACCATTCAGTTCTCTATGTCTCGGGGTTCATGATAGGTCCCTTGGAACATTGAGGAGGCACGACTGCCTGCAGAATCTCTTTCTTCAGGTTGACTGAGGCAAGGTGAGTAAATGCAATTGTGTATTTTCTAGTTGCTTGTTTTAAACCAATTGTTACTAATGGTGACTTGCCTCACAGTCTTGAATATGTCTGGTGTAAAAAAACATAACTCATTCTGTCGTCTCCTCTAGAAGTAGAAAAACTACACAAGAAAAGACAAAAAGGCTCCCTGAGCATCTGATTAAACCCTGTCATCACTGGATCATTATACAGGCCAACCAACGAGAGACAGAGATCAGGAATGGGAGGGTCAAGCTCCAGGTAGGTTGGAAATTACACACATTGTTTCTTCCCAGCTCTCCTGCATCAACAAAGCCTGGAAGAACAGAAGCCTAGAGTGCTCAGCTTTTGTTTTTAGAGCAAGACAGATCTGGCTCTTCAGCAGATTAAATCCCTTTTGTTGGTTTTTGAGATGTGGTATTGACATCAAGAACAGCAGATATTTACAGTTCCTAACAGCCTTGAGCATGTAGCTGACACCTGTCTTCTTGAAAATCTGCATTCTGGAACAATCTGATCCCATCTTGGGCTTAACCCATGATTGCATCACAGTAGAACTGGTGACACTAAAGGAACAATGATTCATTTCCTCGTAAGCATGGTGCATGATGGAGATAAAGATACATGAGCAAATGTTATCTCACACTAAAACATTGGTCCATTCTCTTTGGTGGTCATTTTATTTTAGAAAAGCATAAATAAGCAGCATCATTAAATTTTCCAAGTGGTATTCACTTCATCCTCTGTGTGGTACTGGTGGAAAGTGTGTGTGTTTTGGGGAGCAGGTGGTGCACCAGTCCAGCTTCCTGAGTGCTGCTGGAGCTTGATTCATGACAGGAAAGTGAGAGTAATCATGCATGCATCTGACTTCGGCCTCACAGGAAGTAGAAGGCCTTGGGGTGTCAACAGGTTTCAGTAAGATTGCAATCCCCCCTCCCATTCTTCTAAAGTCCCATGAATACAGACCCAGAGCTATCAACCACTTCTTATATATTCATTTTTTCAGCCTTTGCACATTCTCATGAATATATTCTGGTCTCCCTAGCATATCCCGTTATAGATATGGGGTCCAAAATGCTCCCTTTACTCCAAGTGCAGTCTGCTCAACGCCTGATAAAGCCTCAGCATTAAATCCTTTCTATAATATTCTAGTCCTCACAAATGTTGCAGTTGCCTTACTTACCACATTAGAAAATAATCTATATCTTTATTCCTTCTACAAAAATGTCTTCTACCAAAAGACCATACACTACACCACACTGTATTCCTTTTGTCACTTCTTCTCCTATTTCCTATCTGTCCAAGTCCTTCTGCAGAATTCCTGCTTCCTCAACACTGACATCAATGGAACACCACTAGTCACTGGCAGCCAACCAGCAAAGGAATAAGCACTGATGTTTCAGGCCAAGACCCTTCAGGTCTGAGGAAGAGTCTTGGCCTGAAAGATCACCTCTTTATTGCTATCCAGAGTGTGACTTCAGAATTGGCTGCCAGTGACTAGTAGTGTTCTGCTGGGGTCCCAACACTTACCCTTCTTTTTAAATTGTGTATCAATGACTTGGATGATGGAATTGATGCCTTTGTGGCAGGTGAAATGAAGATAGGTGGAGGGACAGGTAGTCTTGAGGAAGCAGGGAGGCTACAGAAGGATTTAGACAGATTAGGAGAATAAGCAAAGAAGTAGCAAAAGGAATACAATGTTGGGTGCTATATGGTCATGTACTTTGGTAGAAGGAATAAAAGTATAGACTGCTTCGTAAATGGGGAGATTTTTTAAAATTTTAAATAGAAAGGGACTCTGGAGTCCTCATGCAGGTTTCCCTAAATGTTCATTTGAATGTTGAGTTGGTGATAAGGAAGGGAAATACAAATTTAATATTCATTTTGAGTGGACTAGAATATAAAAGCAACAATTTAATGTTGAGGTTTTAGAAGGCATTGGAGTATTGTGAGCAGTTTTGGGCCCCTTATTTGAGAATGGATGTGCTGACGTTGGAGAGGGTTCACAGGAAGTTCACAAGAATGATTTCAGAAATGAAGGGATTAGTGGCTGTGGGACTTCACTTACTGGAATTTAGTAGAATGGGGGGGGGGGATATCTCACCAAAACCCTCAGATGTGTGAGAGGATATTTCCTAAGATGGGAGAGTCTTGGACTGCAGGGCACATTAGAGCATAGACAAAGATGCTTTTTATTAACCTGATGGTGCTGAATCTCTGGAATTCATTGCCATTGGCTGCTGTGGAGGGCAGATTATTCAGTACATTTCAGGTTGAGGTTGATGTGTTCTTGATTAGTCAGGGTATGAAGTTTTCTGGGAGAATGCAGAAGAATGGTGTTGAGAAGGAAATGGATCAGTTGTGATCAAATAGCAGAGCAGACTCAATGGCCCAAATGGCCTAATTCTGCTCCTATGTCTCATGGTGTAATCATTCTCAAAAAGTCCAGCCCTTACTCTTCTATTATCCCTGCTAGTGTTACATTCCAGTGAACTTTGGCCCACTCACCTCTCCTGCTTCTGTAATTCCCTTTATTGCACTGTAATACTGATACTTCCAATTTTATCATGTCCCACTCAAACGGCAGGGTGTATTCTGCACTAGTATGATGACTGCCTCCTGAGGGTTCCTTTACGTTAAGCCGCTTAATCAAATCTGATTACACAACACCAAATCCAGAATTTTCCCTCATGGTCTCAACCAGAAGCTGTTTGAAAAAGCCATCTACAAACTCCTTCTTTTAGAATTGAGTAGCAAATTGATTTTCCAAAAACTCTGCATATTGTAATCTCCCATGGCCAAACATAACCATACCCTCTTTATATGTCTTTTCTATCTTCCTTTGTAATTTGTACCCCACATCTTTGCTACCATTTGGAGGCCTATGTGATACTCCCATAGGGGTCTTTTGTTAGACTGTCCCTAGTAGACTGCATCTTCTAATGCTATCCCTTTTCATTTTAGTGACTTTATTTATTCTTTAAAACAAACAAAGCCATTCCAACATCTCTGCCCAGCTGCCTTTCCTTTTGATACAATGTATATCCTTGGATGTTAAGCTCCCAGCTGTGAACTTCCTTCAACTATGACCCAGTGATACCCACATCATCATACCTGACAATCTGTAACTGTGCTATGAGATCATCAACTTTATTATATATACATCATCCCTTGAAATTTGACAGATTCAGTTCTGTATTCACCACTCTTTTCAATTTTGTCACTATGTTTCTGAAGATAACTTCTTATCCCTTTCTAAACTTTGTCTTATTCATTAATTTGGAGATTTCTGTAACCTCCCCTGGATTCTCATTCCCTTTAATGTTATCCTGACTTTTCCAACCTATTCAATCCATCCTCTACAATTTAGTTTATGGCCCTAACCACAGCTCTGGTTATGTGATTTGCCAGGATTCTGGTCCCAGCCTAGTTCAGGTGGAGCCTGTCCCATCAGAACAGCTCCCTTTCTCCAACACTGGTGCTAATGTTCCACAAATTTAAACCCACTTCTCTCACTAAAACCTTGACAACACATTTAGCTTTCTGATCTTAATAACCCTGTGCAAATGGCACATTCGAAAAAATCTGCAGATGCTGGAAATTCAAACAACACACACAAAATGCTGGTGGAACACAGCAGGGCAGGCAGCATCTATAAGGAGAAGCACTGTCGGCATTTTGGGCTGAGACCCTTCGTCAGGACTGACTGAAAGGAAAGATAGTAAGAGATTTGAAAGTAGTGGGAGGAGGGGGAAATGCAAAATGATAGGAGAAGACCGGAGGGGTTGGGATGAATGTCTCGGCCCGAAACGTCGACAGTGCTTCTCCTTATAGATGCTGCCTGGCCTGCTGTGTTCCACCAGCAATTTGTGTGCAAATGGCACATTGTTCAGGTCACAATCCAGTAATTAATATCTCTTTGTTTCTGTATTTTAATTTAATCTCTAGCTTCTTAAATTTCCTCAGTGGAAACTCTTCCCTTTTTCTTCCAAGATCACTGCTACTCATATGAACCACAAAAAACAAATCTTTTCCCTTCCCATGCATAATTTTTCTGCAAGTCAGATGACATGCCCCAGACTCAGGCACCAGACAGCTCCATGAACCACAGAGCAATGCTTTGGTTGCTCGACTTCCCTATAGCCCCCAGTCTCATCCTCACAGGGAGCATGAAGAGTCTTGGCCTGAAATGTCGAGTGTTTAGTATTGTCCATAGATGCTGCTTGGCCTGCAGAGTTCCTCCAGTTTTTTTGTGTGTAGTCCATCAATTTCAGACCTGTTGGGCAAGTTCAAGGGTTGAGACTCCTCCAGCACTCCCTCTTGGAACCCCCATTTCCACAAGTGCCTCACACACAGTCACACCCCCTTGGCCCTGATCACAGTCTCAACATAGAGTCCAGGTAACTCTCGCCCTCCCTGATGCATCATTGTGGTTGAAGGCCAGATTACAGCCACTCAAATTTGAGCCCGAGTTCCTCGAGTAACTAACACCTGCTTCAGATTTGCTAACCAGGAACCACAATGGAACACACCAGATCCCACGTCATGCAGCTAAAACACATCAAATGATCCTGCATCCCTATTTTATATATTTTATATATATGCTTGTGACCTTTCACAGTACTGTATTTGTCAATGTAGAGCGGGGAGTGGATATGATGTTCTTGCTGCATTTTGTGCGGGGTAGGGAGATAAGAAAGTGGATTAATGATCGTGTTGCCTTTCTCTTTTATTGTGCGTGATCAGGGTGGGTTTACTGTTTCTCTTTGAACTGAATCTATGGTTTTCTTTGTTTCATGCCTATCTGCAGAAGTATCTCATTTGTATACTCCATACATACTTAGCTAATAAATGACATTTGAGTTTGTAACTATCTGGTGGGAGCAATGGATATTGGGCATTGTGAGGCTGGAGCACTGTCAGAGGGGAATGAGGAAGGTGGCTGAGGAGGAGTTCCAGGGTGGGGGTGGGGTTATATACATGTGTGCCTAAGATCTTTGCACAATAATGTATTAAATAACTTACCTGTTCTTATCTGCTACTCTCCCGCGTTTCCTGACCAAAGCCTCTCAAGCCAAAGTCTCAGATGTCAGACCACTCTACTGACTCACTCACACAATGGCCAATCCAAAATGGCTTCTGAGATCTTGGTCTCCATTTCCTCTCATTGAAGCCTCTTGACCCAAAGCCTCAGTTTACCACTCTAACACTGCCCACTCCAACAATGGCTGTTCTGCTTAAACAGCACATTTTATTGGCTCAAGTAAAACTTTCAATCAAGGAGATTTGCACATTTCAATGCCCTGCCCAAACAGATCTCACTATTGCTATTTCACGCTTCAGTTCATATGAACTACATCACTAACCATTGATCTGCATTCTTCTTATTGCCCACTGAAAGAGTGTGGTCCTGTTTGCCACACTCAGTAATGTATTAGCCTGGGATCAAAGACAGTTTTCATTATGTATTGGAGGAAGCTCTCATGGCCACAATTCAACTATGTTGAAAATGAGTTTTGAAAGATCAAATTTCCTGGAAAAAATTCCAAATTTGGCTTAGGTGTGCATGTGAATAAGTGCTTCTTGAGAGCCCCATGATGGCAAGGCCCATAACTCTGTTGATGTTGTAGCGTAGACAGATTCAGTGATCATTGCCCAAACTGAATTTGACAACTGAGCAATGTTACATCTTGTTGTGTAGATGCTTACTTTGAAAGAGTCTATGTCTTCTGTACTATATTCTGGAAGTTGCCTGGTCCCATCCACATTTGACCTGGTTATCAAACAGCATGCTTGTGAATATTTCAGCCACATCATTAGCAGTGACCATGGTTGAGGACGGGCATGTTCTTGGAAAATGTTCCTCTCTTTTTCTCCTCCAAATATTTGACTGTGCAGCATCACTCAGAATTGCATGTGCTGAAACTAGATTAATGACTGTGGTAGAGAGTATCAATGATTGAAGCATGCCAGGTCTGAAATGAGCCTTTCCCATTCCTATTGATGCACCACACTGCAGACAGAACACATCATCTGCATAGGAATCTCTGATAACCACTCCTCTTCTGTACCCTATCAGATGATTACTAGTGCCCCTCACAAATAGGGCTTCATGTGCTCCAAATATCCCATCACCAGCTTCACTGGCAACAGCATTTCAGAGAGGCAAAAGCTAAGATAACTTTGTTGGACTGAAAGAAGAGGATGTGGTGAAGCAACATCGGTGAAAAGAAATAAAATGGTAAAAGCATGTGAAGATGCTGCTTCATTGGACAAACAGGTCGGTATCTACATGCTCCATTAGTTAAAGCAATGGGGGTTAAGAAAAGTCAAAGCATATTAACCAGTCAAAGGATCATGAGAGTGTGGAATGAGCTGCCAGGATAAGTGGTGATTGTGAGCTCAATTTTAAGAGAAGTCTGGATAGGTACAGCAATCATAGGAGTATGGAGGGCTATGGTCCCAGTGCAGGTCGATGCCTGTTTCTGTGCTGTACTTTCCAATGACTCTACTTGTGCTTATGCACATTATAATAATGAATATAGACAGCAAGGAATATGGGTAGCAAAGTGTAACAGGAAAGAGCACTTGGACAATTGAAAGTAAGGACTGACATGAGGGCATTCAGTGAATGCTATGATATTAAGAATACATGGAAGTTGTTTCAGTTGAGAACTTTAATGGAACATATTTTGCTTCAGTGAACAGGTGGCAGAGACTGAGACCCCCTCATTCTTCACACAGGAAGAACTGAACAAACTAAAGTCTGATTTTGAAACAGGTGGGCTGAAAAAAGTTAAACCACTCATAGAGAAGAAAGTAAATGATCTGGACAAAACAGAGCTGAACATTGCAGTGACGGGAGAAGCAGGTGCAGGAAAATCCACCTTCATCAATGCCATTAGAGGACCAGAAAACTGATCCGGGAGCAGCTGAAGTTGGGACCACAGAAACAACAATGGAGCCAGCCGGGTACTCACATCCCACTCTGCCCAATGTTCGCTATTGGGACCTGCCAGGGATGGGAACTACAAAATTTCCAGCAGCTAAATATCTCAAAAAAATGAATTTCAAAAGATATGATTTCTTTATCATAATCTCTGCTTTGCGACTCAAAGAAAATGATGTAAAACTTGCCAAAGAGGTTAAACGGCTGGGGAAAATGTTCTATTTTGTCCGCTCTATGATTGATAATGATCTCAACCTAAGGGAGAAAAATAGTGTTAATAAAGAAGGAAAACTAGAAAAGGTTAATGAAGAAGAAGAGCTAGAAAAGAAGGTTCATAAGAAAGAGCTAAAAAAGATTCGGAATTACTGTGTTGAGGAGTTGAAAAAGGCAGGGTTTCCAAATTCACCTGTGTTCCTGATATCCAGTAAAATGCCGAAACTTTTTGATTTCATTCAGTTAAATAAAAAACTCGAAGGTGATCTAAATAATGTAAAGAAAAGGATCTTTGCCCTGGCCCTTCCAAATCTAAGTTTGGAGGTAGTTCAGAGGAAATATGAAATTCTGAAAAAACATATCTGGATGTTTGCAGCACTCTCTGGGGGATTGGGAGCAGTCCCAGTTCCCGGCTTCTCTCTCGCTTGTGATATCAGTATATTGATTGGAGCCATTGTCCACTTCCGGAAATGCCTGGGTCTGGATGATGCTTCTCTTCAAAGACTGGCCAAGACAGCAGGAAAACCTGTGGAAGAGCTGAAGGTGACAGTAAGAGCTCCACTGTTGGAGGAAATAACCATAGATGTAATTGTGAGGTTAGGTTGGGGGGTTGCTCTTGTTACCGTTTCAGCCCTGGAATTCACTCTCGACTTTGTCCCTGTCATTGGCTCCATTTTTGGAGCAGGCTCATCATTTCTCATGACTTACAAGATACTGAGAGCTGCACTGAAGGATCTTACAGAGAATGCAGAGAGAGTGGTGAAAGTTGCCTTTCAAACTGATTAACTGAGCTGTACAAACCTCTACCCAGTGAGTTTATACCATGCTGTGGTCAATAATTTAATGTTTTCAAACACCAAATCCTGCTGTAATTCTACTCAATAATATTCACTTCCACTACATCCAATCGTGGAAATATTTCCTATTCATAACTGAAGGCACTACAGAGGGAGTTTCCAATCTGTGGCACTTGGAAAACCGGTGCAAGATTAACAAAGTGCTACTCTATGAAGTAAACTTTAAAATTAAAGTGTATCTGCCTTCAGAAGTGTACATGAAGTATGTACTCGATAAACATTGGGTTTATCAGCAGCACCTTGCATTATCCAGCCAAGGACTTGTTTAAAAAAGAACTGCATAGGCTAAATAATAGTTGATACTTGATTGCAGCCTATAGATGTCAGTATCAATTAAGACGTAAACCATTGGTTGAAAGATCGAGTGCCACCCCAACCATCTGATATTAATTATTGGGAAGAATGTCACAGCTTGTGTTTAGTGCTTGTTGACCTGTACAGTTTCACTTACTTTCAAGAAAACCTCTGAAAAACTTTCAAAAAAACTCTGTTAGAGTATTTGGCTCAAACCTCATGGCAATATTAGGAATCAATAAAGCCTTGTGTATTTAGATCTCATTTCAAATAGTCAAACAATTGTTGATAATTCTCCCTTCTGCAGGATCTGTGAGTTTTCCATGAACACTTACCCATACTGCACAGTAAGTCAGAATTATTCTAAGTAGTTTATTAATATTTGTTAATAAATCACAATGCAAATAGTAAGGTATAATACAAAAATATTGCAAGATAACAGAATAAGTTACATGTTATTGAAATAAACATCAAACTTTACATCTGAATTGTAACTATAATCCAAGCTTAAGTAATATCCTTTTCAACTCTGATTGAGCTTAGCTCATCCTTTATGATCACTTGGAGGAAATTGCTTTGGATGATACCAGTGCTGTGTCACATCCAATATCTCAAATTATTCCAAGCTATTCCAAAAATGAAACTCACTTCTGTGAATTTATTCACGACTCACTATTTGTGATTATGCATAATACATTCCGTTTCTTTCACTGCAAGTCCAGTATTAATGAATTTAGTTATATCCCATCATCAATATCAAGCTGGATTTTTTTTGTCAGTAGGAAATTGAGGACTGAAAATATCTTGCCCTAGTAAATGTTGATTTGTCATGACTGTTTTGTGGCATTCCTCCCATAGAAACTCTGTGGTAAACAGACTGATAAATTGTCTTGCTTCTACCTTCCTTTCATGGATTCCCTCGCCCACATGGTGAAAAATAAGAGAAAATGCCATAGTTGCTCAAAAACTGAAATGAAAACCATCTGATTGAAATACTCAGTAAATCAGGTAGCAGCTAAGCAGAGAGAAGGAAATTTCATGATCCAAGTCAATTCTCTTCATTTGAAACTGCATCAAAAGTCTCTTCAAACATTCCAATGATTCCTCCTTGTACAGCAGATGGGCACAGAATCAACTTCAGTGCAAAGTGTGAAATAATCTTGTCTTTGGCTATAATCACAAAATATTGGTGAATCAATGTAAGAATACAGAATATGTCAAGTAAATTCATTTAATTTAAATCTTGGCAATTAATTCAATGCTCTGCTGCATTAATGATTCTTTAATTTGTGTGGGGAAAATAGTTCAATATAATTGAAGGGAACAGTGGACATTAGGACATCAATATTATGGAACAAACATTGAGTGCTCCTTTGCTTTCTTCCCTGGACTTCAGTTTTCAGAGGAAGTAACCAGTCTCCAGCAGAGACGTCTTTACCTGCTTTACACCATCATTGTCAATGGGGCTGTGATCAGGAATGGTGGAAGCAAAATCACAAAAGATCTCACAGATGTTGGGAATCCAGATTCACACACATACAAAATGCTGCAGGATCTCAGCAGGTCAGACACCATCTACGGAAAGGAGAAATTAGTTGATATTTGACTTCATCAGATCCTGATGAAGGGCCTCAGACCAAAACATCAACTGTTTGTCCCTCTTCATAGATACTGCCTGACATATTGAGTTCCTCCAGCATTCTGTGGGTTACAGTACACTACAGCACTACAGTGCCATCAAAGGAGAGAAAAATGATCTGGAAGAAGCCAGCTTCAAAAAGCTTGCTGCATTGGTAGTAACTTGTGGGAGCATCTTAAACCAGCTCACTGGAACTATTCTGTTTATTTACAGATTTGAACACTGGAATGATTAGGGTTGTGGTGTACTTTGTTCTTTAATTAATGTAGTAAGTTCGAAATGTGTAAATAGTTACCTTAAGACAAATTTACATGATTAAAACAGGTACAAATATAACCTATTGGAACCTAATTTTTTTAAAAAATTCTCTTTGTAATGCAATTTCATCATATCAAATCAAATATCAGGCCAGCTCGACTGCATTTCAGATTGCTGGCAGATTGTAGTATCCTGTGTAGTAATTATATTCTAGACATACTTTGAATAAATTCTGCCCTAGCTTATGCATGTATTAGCTACAAAGATTAAAATCACAACCCTGCACAGCAGTCTGAAGATTGTGCAAGGATGATGTCATTCATTACATTGAACAGTAATATATGCTAAAATATTACTGATGGGGAAAAAATGAGTTAAAAGGTCATTAATTAGTTGGTCATGACAACCCAAAAATGTATGACTTTAAGAAATGTTAAGAGTTTAGCTTTTGTTTTGCCAGGGCGGGTTAATATTTTCTCAACGTGCAGTTACTAATAAAATAGTGATTTCTTAACAGCAACACCAGACTCCAGCTGTGTTCTATTACTGCTGATACTTTTACAGGATTGCATCTACGTAACATAATTGGACTACTGGTCCCAGATATGAACAAATTGTTTGCAGTCATTTTAAAATTGTTTGGAGCCTTAATTGGTTGATTAATGATCGATCTGATTCGGGAAATCCCTTTTGATTTGCTTGAGTAGAAAATCAGTAGCAATGGAGGTTGAAAGTTCTCTGGCAGAGCCAACCCCTGAAGCACTGGATGTCACTAAGAGGGGTGTACTGTTGGGAATTGCTCAAAAGTTAACACTTAAGGTGGGCACTAAAAGGTGAGGAAGACTCAGATACAGAAGTTATTAGCACAGTATTATATATCCAAAGGAAACTTTGAAGAGGATATGTTGGAAATGTTTGCTGAAAGTAAACCTACTGAGGCTGAGCTTCAGCTCCAATTAGAAAAATTAAAGAGGGATCATGAGTAGCAACTAAAACAGCTCGAAGCTGCCGAAGCAGAAAGGAAGAGGCAGTACGATGCTAGAGAGACAGAAAAACGAGAGAGTTCGATAGGGAGAGATGGCAGCAAGGAGATCAGATGTCAGACTTTGGTGATAGGTTTAGTGTCAGTCAAGAAATTAAGCTGGCAACTCCATTTGATGAAGCAGAAGTTGATAAGTATTTCCTGCATTTTGAAAAAGTGGCCCAGAATCAGCAGTGGCTGAATGACCAGTGGGCTGTTTTGTAACAAAGTGTAATTAAAGGAAAAGCCCAGAAAGCGTATTCTGCCCTGACACTTGCAGCAGCAGCTGATTATAACACAGTGAAAGATGCTGTGCTTAAGGTTTACAAGTTGGTTCCGGAGGCGGACAGACAAAAGTTCAACGATTTGAGGAAGTCTGGGAACCAAACGTATGTGGAGTTTGCCTATGAGAAACTTGTGTACTTCAATCGTTGTTGTACCTCAAAAGGGGTGAATGAGGATATTAACAGCTTGAGAGAGTTGATTTTGGTTGAAGAATTTAAAAAATGTGTCCCTGCTGAAATAAGGACGTACCTAGAGGAGAAAGAGACTGCAACCCTTTCAGAGTCTGCTAAGTTAGTAGATGAGTATGCTTTAACCCATAAGGTTAAGTTTTTCCGGAATATGAGTTACCAAAAGAGTAGCAAGGATAACACTCAGGGTAAACCAGAAAGTAAGCCAGGGACTAGTGACAAAGGTAAGGATGAAAGGTAACAGTCGAAGGGAAAATTTCCCAGTATTACTTGTTACTTTTGTAAGAAGCCCGGTCATGTGGTGTCTAATTGTTCTGCTCTGAAGAAGGGGAAAGAAAAAGAAAGGGAGGCAACCCCAACTACTTGTGTTCAGTCGATTGAAACATCGCTAAAGAAGGAGGAGTCTGACCGAGCTCAGGAGGGATTCAATCGGTTTATCTCAGATCGGTTTGTGTCCATAAAGGAGGGGTCAACCCCAGTCCCAGTGAGGATCCTGTGAGATGCTGGGGCTCTTCACTCACTAATATTGGACGGTGTTTTGAAATTTGGTGATGAGACAAAAACTGATGAAGTAAATATGATTAAAGGAATTGGAAAGGGGACTGCATCCGTGCCTTTGCATAAGGTGATTTTGAATTGCAGATTGTTATCAGGACCTGTTAAGATAGGGGTAAAACCTCAATTACTGATGAGGACTGTTGATGTGTTGTTGGGAAATAACCTTGCAGTTGGTGATGTTATCCAGCAGTGCAGCTAAAAAGCAAGCCTGCTGCTGACAACCTACACATGGATACTGATATTTACCCCGCATGCGCTGTAACCCGAGGCGTGACTAACAGGTCTGCTGATGCAGGTAGTTCTGGGCAAGTGGGATTTTGATGCCCATGAGAGCCAAAATAGGGGTTCAGATCATGATGATTTATCAGAGACTTTTCGACCTTCCATGTTTCAACAGAACTTGGGTAGTAAGGCTGATGAGAAAGGTTTATGTTAGTGCATGAAAGAATTTTTAGTGGAGCAAAACCGAGATCCTGAGATTGTGGCTTTAAAAGAAACAGCTCTCTCTGATGATGAGGTTCAGTGGGTGCCAGTAAGCTATTACCTTAAGGACGGGGCATTAACAGACAGACAGACAGACACACCTTATTGATCCCGAGGGAAATTGGGTGGAAGTGGAGGAAGTAGAGACCATCTACAGTGCCTGTAAGTGAGGATTGGGCCATCGTGCACCCAGTTGTGGTCCCAAAAGTTTACAGGGCTGAAATTTTAAACAAGGCTCATAGTCTGCCTTTAGGTGGACATTCTGGAGTGAATAAGACAGTGAACCAGATTATGAAAGAATTCTACTGGCCTAATTTAAGGAAAGATGCGACTTTTTGCAGGGCCTGTCACACTTGCCAAGTTGTGGGGAAACCTAATCAGGCCATCCCAGTAGCTCCACTTCAGCCGATACCTGCTTTTAGAAACATTGAAAAATAGAAAAACCTACAGCACAATACAGGCCCTTTGGCCCACAAAGTTGTTCCGAACATGTCCTTACTTTAGAAATTACTAGGCTTACCCATAGCTCTCTATCATTCTAAGCACCATGTACCTATCCAAAAATCTCTTAAAAGACCCTATCGTATCTGCCTCCACCACCGTTGCCAGCTGCCCATTCCATGCACTCACCACTCTCTGCTTAAAAAACTTACCCCTGACATCTCCTCTGTACCTACCCCCCAGCACCTTAAACCTGTGACCTCTTGTGGCAACTGTTTCAGCCCTGAGGAAAAGCCTCTCAGTATCCACATGATCAATGCCTCTCATTTTCTTATACATCTCATCAGGTCACCTCTCATCCTCTGTCACTCCAAGGAGAAAAGCCTGAGTTCACTCAACCTGTTTTCATAAAGCATGCTCCCCAATCCAGGCAACACCCTTGTAAATCTCCTCTGCACCCTCTCCATGTTTTCCACATCCTTCCTGTAGTGAGGCGACCAGAACTGACCACAGTACTCCAAGTGGGGTCTGACAGACATACTTTATTGCTCCCGAGGGAGATTGGGTGACCAGGGTCCTATATACCTGTAACATTACCTCGTGGCTCAAACTCAATCCCACGATTGATGAAGGCCAATGCACCGTATGCCTTCTTAACCACAGAGTCAACCTGCACAGCTGCTTTAAGCATCCTATGAGCTCAGACCACAAGATCCCTCTTACCCTCCACACTGCCAAGAGTCTTACCATTAATACTATATTCTGCCATCATATTTGTCCTACCAAAATGAACAGCTTCACACTTATCTGGGTTGATCTCCACCTGCCACTTCTCAGCCCAGTTTTGCATCCTATCAATGTCCCGCTGTAACCTCTGACAGCCAACCACACTATCCACAACACCTCCAACCTTTGTGTCATCAGCAAACTTACTAACCCACCCCTCCACTTCCTCATCCAGGTCATTTATAAAAATAATGAAGAGTAAGGGGTCCCAATACAGATCTCTGATGCACACCACTGGTGACTGACCTCCATGCAGAATATGACCCATCTAAAACCACTCTTTGCCTTCTTGGGCAAGCCAGTTCTGGATCCACAAAGCAAGTCTGCTTGGATCCCATGCCTCCTTACTTTCTCAATAAGCCTTTCAGGGGCAAACTTTTCAAATTCCTAGAACTACAAATCCATATACACTACAGCTACAGCTCTACCTTCATCAATGTGTTTTGTCACATACTCAAAAAATACAATTAAGCTTGTCAGGCACGACCTGCCCTTGACAAAGTCATGCTGACTGTTCCTTAACATATTATACCTCTCCAAATGTTCATAAATCCTGCCTCTTAGGATCTTCTCCATCAACTTACCAACCATTGAGGTAAGACTGTCTGGTCTATAACTTCCTGGCTATCTCTACTCCCTTTCTTGAATAAAGGAACAACATCCGCAGCCCTCTAATCCTCCAGAATTTCTCCCATCCTTATTAATGATGCAAAGATAATTGTCAGAGTCTCAGCAATCTCCTCCCTCGCCCCCCACAGTAGCCTGGAGTACATCTCATCCAGTCCCGGCAACATGCTTTTGGTGAACCTTTTTCCAGAGTCATAGTGGATTGTGTTGGCTTATTGCCAAAGACTGCAGCTGGCCATCAGTATTTGTTAAACGTTATGTGTGCTGTGTCCAGGTTCCCCGAAGTGATTCCTCTCAGAAATATAAAGGCTAGAACTGTAGTGAAAGTTCTCATCAAGTCTTTTACTATGGTTGGTCTGCCCAAAGAGATTCAATTGGACCAAGGCAGTAATTTTACCTCAGGTGTATTCCAGCAGATAGTTTATGCCCTGGGAGCTAAACAAATTGTATCATCTGCATATCACCCAGAATCCAAAGGAGCATTGGAAAGATTTCATTCCACCCTTAAGACAATGTTTAAAGCATACTGTGTTGAGAATGAAAGAGACTGGGATGAAGAGGTGTATTTACTTTTGTTTGCCGTAAGGGACTCGATCCAAGAATCTTTGGGGTTTAGCCCATTTGAACTCATATTTGGTCACAGAGTGAGAGGACCGTTGACCCTGCTCAGGGAACAGTGGTCCTGTGAGAAGGTGCAGGTCAGTTTGTTGAGTTATGTTTTGGAATTCAAAGATAGAGTTAACATGGTTTGTGACCTTGCAAAGCAGAACTTGCAGAGTTCTGAAAGGCGGATGAAGATCTGGTATGATAAATGAGCACACGAACAGACATATCATTTAGGAGATATGGTCTTGGTTCTGTTTCCAACTTTGACCAACCCACTCTAAGCAAAGTTTAGTGGACCGTACTGGATAATTTCAAAAATTGACTCTTTGAATTATGTTATTAGAACACCCGATCGCAGGAAGGCCACTCAAGTGGTACATGTTAATATGATAAAGCATTATTATAGCCCACAGACAGCAACTGTGAGTATTGCTATGAAAACACACGAGGCCGAGGAGTCTGAGAAAGGGGTAGTAGACAATTTTAACAAGCCAAACATTGTCCCTATAAGGCTCATGAATTCTATTGTTTTGCAAAACATTGATAACAAACTAGATCATTTGGAGCCTGAGCAGCAAAAACAATTGAAAGGATTAATTTTCAAGTATGAGAATTTGGTTCCCAATGTACCTAAACAATGTACAGCTGTTGTGCATGACGTGAAAGTAGATCAAGCTGACCCAGTTAAACAACACCCTTATAGGATGAACTTAAAAAAGAGTAAATTGGCTGAGCAAGAATTTGAATACATGCTGAAAAATGGTATCATTGGGCCATCTACCTTGGATTGGGCTTCACCCTGTATTATCGTGCCTAAGTCTGATGAAAGCATGCAATTTTGTACTGATTACAGAGAAGTAAATGCGGTGACAAAGACAGATGCTCACCCTATTCCTAGGGTGGATGACTGTATTGATAAGGTTGGAAAGGCTAAATTCCTTACGAAGATTGACCTGTTGAAAGGACACTGGTTTGTTCCCTTGACAGAGAGGGCCAGAGAAATCTCTGCACTTATGACACCCTCTGGACTGTATGAGTATAACGTTTTACCCTTCGGAATGAAAAATTCTCCAGGGACCTTCTAAATGATGATTAATTCTGTAATTCGAGGATTAGAAAATACAGAGGCTTACATTGATGATTTGGTCATGACGAGTGACACGTGGGAAGAACATATCTCGGCAGTAGAAAAGCTGTTTGACAGGCTCTCCGAGCCCAATCTTACTGTCAACCTCGCTAAAAGTGAATTTGGCCATGCCACTGTTATTTATCTGGCTACGTAGTAGGTCAAGGCCAATTGGCTCCTGTTCAGGCCATTACTGAGTTTCCCATTCCGATGGGCAAGAAGACACTAAGAAGGTTTTTGGGAATGGTTGGGTACTACCTTAAATTTTGTAAAAACTTTGCAGATATTGCTCTTCCCCTAACAAAATTACTAAGGAAGGGTGAAAGGTTTATTTGGAATGAGCCTTGTCAGGAGGCATTTGAACAACTGGAAACTATTCTATGTTATCAACCTGTGCTCAAAGCACCTGATTTTTCAAAGCCATTTTCTATAGCTATAGATGCCAGTGATGAAACTGCTGGGGTAGTGTTGTTACAACAGGGTGATGATGATATTGAACATCCAGTAGCTTAACTTTCAAAGAAATTTAATGAGCATCAGAAGAATTATTCCACTGTTGAAAAGGAGTTGCTATCACTCATTTTGGCCTTGCAACATTTTGATGTCTACATTTGTCCCATGCAGAAACCATTTGTGATTTACACTGATCATAATCCATTAGTGTTTCTGAGTAAGATGAAGGATAAGAATAGGAGGTTATTAAATTGGAGTCTGATCTTGCAAGAATAGGACAAGGAAATAAAGCATGTAAAAGGTACCAACGACATTATAGCAGATTGTTTGTCCAGGTGTTAAAGTATGTATATGCTTCTGCTATGTTACCTGGTAATTATATATGTATTGCTTCACACTTTATAATCTACAGTTGGAAAAAATTTTGCTCCTTGATCGAAATTTTCCCGAAAAAAGGGAGATGTGATGGGATCTTAAGTTTCATTTGTTATGGACTATGCCTTTAAGGGAGGGAGAGAGAGAGAGAGAGAGAGAGAGAGAGAGAGAGAGAGAGAGAGAGAGAGAGAGAGAGAGAGAGAGAGAGAGAGACTGAATACAGCTTTATAAAAAACAGCTGTCTTCTACTGCTGACTGAGTCGCAATAGAGAGAGAGGAGGAGATACATGATGGACAGCTGGTGTTCAGCATGTGTGTATTTAAACAAGGTCAACTGTCTCGCAGACACACAGAGGAGATACACAGAGGCTGGTGATGAAAGAGTCACTGAATGAACTCTTAGAGTCTCCATGAGGGTGCATTGAGGATCGATCAAGAGAGATTGATCAGTGACTGTCACAGTGCATCTAAGGGTGACCCTGTGGGAACTACTGGTGTGTTTAACCCTTGCCTAGGTTAGTAGTTTTACCACTTGAAGATGATACCCCTAGTGGAGTCATATTTGGCTAACTCGAAGGATTCAGAGGATAATGGGAAGATTGACGAAACCTGTTTATTTGGATTACAAACTTCCGTCTCTCACCTCAATTCCATGGGTTGAACTCAACTTTCTTACATACCAGCGTAAGACTGTAACTTTTACCACCTGTGCTTGAATGAGTTTGGGACTATATGTACACACCTATATATGCAGAACACAGCTAACTTTTGATTTCTATATTTGGTAATTACTAATAAAATAGTGATTTGTTAACAGCAACACCATACTCCTGTTGTGTCCTATTTCTGGTGATACTTTTACAGGTTGCGTGTATGTAACATATCAATGTTCACTGTATCCTCCAGACTATCCACAGCACTTCCAACCTTTGTATCATCAGCAAACTTACTAACCCATCCCTTCACTTTCTCATCCAGGTCACTTATAAAAATAATGAAGAGTAAGGGTCTCAGAACAGACTGGCACACACTGGTCACCGACTTCCATGCAAAATATGACCTGTCTACAACCACTCTTTGCGTTCTGTGGGCAAGCCAGTTCTGTATCCACAAAACAATGTCCCCTTGGATCCCATGCCTCCTTACTTTCTCAATAAGCCTTGCAGGGTATCTTATCAAATGCCTTGCACTACAAATCCATATTCACTACATCTACAGCTCTACCTTCATCAATGTGTTTAGTCACATCCTCAAAAAATTCAATCAGGATCGTAAGGCATGACCTGCCCTTGCAAAAACTATGCTGACTATTCCTAGTCATATTATGCCTCTCTGTATGTTCATAAATCCTGCCTCTTAGGGTCTCCTCCATCAACTTACCAAACACTGAAGTAATACCCACTGGTTTATAATTTCCTGGGCTATCTCTACTCCTTTTTTTGAATAATGGAACAACATCCGCAACCCTCCAATCCTCCAGAACCTCTCCCGTCCCCATTAATGTTTCAAAGATCATCACCAGAGGCTCAGCAATCTCCTCCCTCACCTCCCACAGTAGCCTGGGGTAGCACGAGCAAATTCGAGTCATCAATAGCTCAAATCATGGGCTGAAAATCATGCAAACATTTAAAGTTATCATCTCAGGTAACCGAGCGTTAAAGTTATCACCTCAGAGCTTCAGTGGTCTGGGTTCTTTTAAGTCAGCTGTTGTTCCCACTTTAAACTTTTCCTGCCTTTTACTTCTGCTTTGGGATGAGTTTTCCCCAAATACTTTGTTTCAGGTTACTTGGCTACTGTAAGTTGCCATAATTGTAGGCAAGTGATGGGATTGAGTGGGTTATGGGCCAAATTGTTTGAGAAGGGTATGTTCTGTAGTCTGCTATAAACTCAGTGAGCCAAAAGCGTAGCTGCACTGGGATACCTTGAAATTGGCCCCATGAGGGTTTTAAAAACAACAAATGAAATGTGTAATATATTATCCTGTTAATTTTATGGGGATATTTTGATTAAAAAGAACAATAATCACAAGAACCATTACGACGGTACTTTCTAACATATACAGTATATTAGACTGTGGATCTCAGAGCGCTCGGTGTCAAAGAAGATGTGGAGGGAAGTGAATTATGTCTGCCTCAACTGGGCATCAATGACTTTAAACCGGCAATCCCTCAAGGGTTGGGAGTTAGACAGATGCAACGATTAACCGCACCCAGAATGGAACAAACTGATTTAACTTTTCAATACTGATCCGAGGCTGCCGACAGATCTCGAATCGCAGGCATACATTCCTGCTTGTTTTCACCTCTCTTTTTAGAATCCGCTCTCTGCACGATCAGCTAGGACTCTGTTCACGATGGAGATAAGTGTGGAATGTGAAGTGAATTTTCGCTCTAATATAACAGAGGAATTCTCACCTGTGACAGTCCAGAATCTGTCTGCGAGCAGTCTTTTCATGCGCAGCAGCTGTTCTTCACGCAGGAGAAGAACCTTCTCCAATTAGATTCCTTCTTTTTATTCTGGCTTCTGACCCCAACTTACAGGTTCCGTTAAAGGGTTTCAGCCCGAAATGTCAACTGTTTATTCCTCTCCATTTTTTTTTTCAAATAAAGCTACAAAAGTTTATTCACTCGTAAAATACACATGTGGATCAGCAGTGAACAAAATTAATAACGATTTCAAATTAAAATACAAACACTATTATCCATAAAGCACTCAATTATCGGGTGGGTGGCGTGGGGCAATCTTTATAGAAATATCGCTCTGGTCCTATAAAACCACATGCTCCCTCTTTAAGCATACCCAGGCACGGTTCAGGATTTGGGGAGTGCGGTGTCATCGGACCGAACAGAGTTCTACCTCGACCTATTCCATGTGGGTCCATGTCACCACCAAAAAGTGTTGAAAAAACTCAGACGGAGACAGATGAGCAGTGTACAGAGAAATGGATAGTCTTTTTCGTTGTTAAAAATCTCCCATAATTCGTTACTATAGCGCAAATTCAGTCCTGTATTTGGGTCAAAATGTCTTAGAAGAAGAGCGCCATAAAAGATATTTGACATAATGGACTGAGAATTCTGAAAGGTAGAAAGTGAGGAATGACTGACGAGAGGTTTAGGGAAAATGTGTATGGATATTTAATTATTACTAAGTGTATTTAGTACAGTTCCTGGGTCATGTTCTCCATGAGCTTCTGTTAATGTTCAGAGGACGGAGTGCTGGAATTTGAAGGCAGGAAGAGTTATTCATTCTTGCAGCCACAAGTGGGTGCTATTGCACTTCTCCTTCCGCAATGAAAATGTTAATATGGTATCTTAATTATTAACATGCGTCAACCTGTAACGAAAATAAGGCATCTGTTGACATGTATTCCATTAAGACCCATACGGATCTTACAAACTTTTAGTAGTAGCTCCGTTCTGTTGAAAATTATTGTTGACGCTTTCCTCTGGAAAGCTGTCTCAATGTGTGGTTGCCAGGCTGTGTTTGATCCGCAATTGTTACCGCAAGGTTTTGCAGCTTCAACCAGTGGACTTCCCGGAAAATCTCAGACCAAGTGTAAGGAGACCAGACACAAGGATGGAGTTGAACAAAGAATCTCCCCTTGTAGATTTGTAGAGACCACTGACTAGGACTTGAGAATCACTGCACCAGAAAAGGTAAACTCAAGACAGAGCAAAGAGAAACAGAATAGAGAGAACTTAAGTAGAGAAACAAGGCGCAGGTGAAAGTAACTAATAATCACGGGTGGAGGAGCGTCAGTGACTGGAGGAATCTGTTGCTCCCTACTGATAAAACTGAAGTATGATAAAAAGAAATCAACTTACAGGATCATCAATGACCTGGACATGCCTGCTATTCCCAGACCTTTAAGAGATCAAAGATTTGTTATGGACTGTTAAAGTAAGATAGAATGGTAATCAGTTGGACTACAATGATTTCTGCTAAGGCTGTGCTTGTGCCGTTGCATAGCAATGCCCATTACATTCTGTTTTATTTCTGTCCAGCAGTCATGACATTCTGCAGTTTACCTCAGCTAGCAACTTAATTTAGGTAGTCTATCGTTGATTCCAATGTTTCTTTCGAACCATTACTCTGATGGCCTGAGTAGATGATACTTATCCCATCTCTCAGTGAGTCTCTCCAGATGACGTCCATCTTGTCTCACACTGTCCAAGAGCAAGGAACAGTTCGTACCTTTTCAGCTCATTGCCTATGATGGTGGATTTTCCTGCCTGGTACATGGTCTCACATTCCAGGTACAAAAGGTAGATATGGACTTTGGTGACAAAAGAGTTTTCGGCTGTGTAGGATCCTGATGACTTTGCCTGTGCTGTGTCATGTGCTCACTCGACGATGAGCCTCTTCTCTCAAGGTAGATAGTCTGGTTGGAGTCCATCAATGTTTCTGTAATCTATTGTATCCACTATGCAGAGAATTGGCGGCCTTACCCATTTCCCTCTTCCACGATGGGGATGTAGGGTTGGACTTTGAGAGGTCATTAGTGTAATGTGAATTAATAAGAATGCGGATTTATCTCTCCAGAGGACTGTGCGGTGGTCAACCCTGCTAATACAAACAAGGACAGACGGGTAGTCAGATGAGTTTGACATCAAGGGTATTAATCTCCGGTGGTGCTTCGTCCACTAGGTGAGGCAGGAGCATTTGTTACGTACCTGCTTCAGGACTGGACTGTCTAATTTGATGTTGTTGCCAAGCCTCTGCCGGGAATTCCACCACCACGAGCACATTCGGTACTGTTGCAGCTTTCAGCATTTCTTCCAAGGATTGTTCACCAGAATGGAGGCTAATGCTTCAGATGACCGAGGAATGGGGGTGTAAATCTACAGAGATTTTGCTTGTTTGCTTCCCTAAATATTATGATATACAGTAAGGAGATTTTTAGGATTGGAAAATAATGTTGAGATCCCAATTCAGTTCCCACTTTTCCGAGAAGAACTTTGAATGGTCGATTGGGCCGGGAGAACATTGCCGCATCTTAAGGCCAGTAATTCAGTTGAACTGGATGGTCTGTTGGTCTGATGTCCCGTGTAGGTCGGGTCAAAGAACGTGCGGCAAACTTCATCTTCTGAAAGACGTCAGAATGAGCTTGAAATAGTAAAATATCTTCGTGTGGAAAGCAGATTTTCAGTAAGGTAATTTAAGAGGTAAATGATAACTCTAAGCTGAAATGTCCCCCACAAAACAAAGTTAGACAGGGTGATTTGCGGCCGTCAATCTCCTTCGTTTCACAGGTTCCGGTTTATACTTCACAACTCTCAGAAAATCTCTCTTTTCCTTTTTTTTGAAACATCCATATAACATGCTGATGTTTTCATTTTTTGACAGAAAATAATTCATGAATAATTCTCATTGTTAGAATCCGGACAACAACTGCGACTGGTTGGGAATGACCAAAGCTGTTCAGGGAGGGTTGAAATATTGTGCATTGTAGCTGGTAATCCGTATGTGATGTTTCCTAGGTCATGGCCGATGCTGAGATTGTCTACAGGCAACTGAATTGCGTTTCCGCTCAGTTGGTCGCAAGTACGTGAGCCTTTGGTCAGGGCGACGGCCTGATATGGTTGAATGAGCGGAAAAGAACGGAAAGTGAATCCGTTCTTTCCAAGTGTCCTTTCTCGTCGCCAGGTCAGCATGACTGATTTGGAAGATGCCAGTGTCAGGCTGCAAGGTTGGATCGCTCTGGGCGCCTAGCTGATCTGAAGGGCTTGAGAGCGGCTTCGGGCTGGCCGACAGATTCTGGCCCAAAACCACTGGCTGCAGCTGGGTCCTTACAGAAACATCTGTATGATGCTAAGTTAGGGCACATAATCAGTGATGTTACCTGTGGTCGTCAGGTGTTTCGGGTCTCTGCAACATCATACACCCTCGTCCAGGCGACCCGACCGGGGTTGATCACACCCCGGCCTGTGCCCCAGCAGCAACCGATGAATCTGCGCTCTTTATCCAGAGCCATCTTGACGCTTTCTCTGCTGCATCTGTGGTGGTAGAAAAGACTCCCCTCTACTCTCTCCCGTGATTCCAAGTGCAGTGTATACTTTGCAGAGCGACTGGCCTGCAAAGCCACGACCCCCGACCTCCACGGGCCAACACTTTGCTCTCCAGCCTCTTCTTTGGGCAGTTGTTCCTCAGATCTTCAAACGAATCAGCTTGTTTCCGCTCGTAGGCCTCCTCCCGGTTTGAAGTACGATTCGCTGTTCAGACAATTGAAATGCCGGCACAGATCGGAGGTGAGAACCAATTTCACTTGCTTTCCGCGATCTTCACTCCTCTCTCCAGGGCGCCGGAGCCTTTCGCTGTTCCATCGTTGGTATCATTCAAACGCCGGCCCAGAAGGATTGAAAAGACATCGTGTCGGTCGGGACAAGAGCCGATTTCACTCGCTCTCCGCGATGGACACTCTTCTCTCTATGGCGCTGAGGCTATGAAAACGCCCCGGTAGCTGTGTTCCGTACCCGCTAATATGATGAACTGAGAAGCGAGGCTTTGGGCTTACTCCGGGGTTCGGAACTGAGGACTCAATTTTGTTTCGGAACGCTGTTGTTCGCTTCAATTGTTTGTATGATTTTTTTTTTACCCCTTTCTCTTATGCATCGAGTATTGGTCTTTCTTTCTTTCTTGTTCTTGATCTGTGGCTACCCGTGACAAGCAGATTTCAGGGTTGCATGATTTATTCATTCTTGGATAATAAATGAATATTGAAACTTGATTTGTTCCCGAGAGTGTCTCCGAAATCTGATTCGACCGTCATTGATCATTTGGTTTTTCTTCCAAGTGCTACACTTTTTGTAGTGGGTTATTTTTAAACAGAAACACCCAGAAATGCTTCTGATGCGATTGTCTCTTGTTGACGATTCTTCGTCACTTTTTGTAACTGCTCATTAGCAACTATTGTTAGTTTTATTATTAGTGAAAGTGTTCCGGGTTTCATTAAATTTTTATGTAGTAATGTGAACAGCATACAACAATCGAGCGGACTCCCGCACTCCTCCCATTTAAAACAAAATCCAGGAAAACTCGTTAATTTCCTTCAATATTGTTGTACAGAAGCAGATTCACGGGTTCAGTGGGTAAAACAGCAGACACTGACTGCGGGTACGTACAGCAACTGTTTCTTCACAAACCAGCAGTGAAACACTTCACTCCCATGGAAATCAAACAAACGCTCATCCAAGTCACCCAGACGATAGAAACGGCAACATTAAACACTCAATACACTTGTTAAATCTGTCCAAGTTACACAACAAGATGAAACAAGCAATAAACAATCATATCAGAATCAGCTTTAATATCATCGGCATATGTAGTGATATTCGATGACTTCATTCAGCAATAGAATGAAGTACATGATAAATAAAATAGAGTGTATATATACACACAGTAGTTAGGTTAAAACAAGTCGTACAAATATATATATATATATATATATATATATATATATATATATATATATATATATATATATATATTTAAAAAGCGTTGTCGGGTTCACTGGTTCAATGTCCATTTTGAAATCGAAATGCGGGGGTGGGCGGGAGAGAGAAGCTGTTCCTGAATCGCTGAGTCTGTGCCTTCAGGCTACAGTGCCTCCTTCCCGACGGTAACAATGAGAAGAGGGCAGGTCCTGGGTGGTGGGGGTGCTTCATGATGAACACCACCTTCTTCAGGCACCGCTCCTTGGAGATGTCTTCAACACCACAGAGGCTAGTACCCATGATGGAGCTGACTACATTTACAAGTTTTTGTAACTTACTTCGATCTCCCGCAGTAGCTCTCTTCTCGCACCACCCCCACACCAGACGATAATGCTGCCAGTCAAAATGCTCTCCATGGTACATTTCTAGAGGTTTTTGAGTGTGTTCGTTGACAAACCAAATCTCCTCAAACTCCGAAGGCAATTTAACCCCTGCCTTGGCTTCTTTATAGCTGCATCAACATGTTGCGCGTCCAGGTTAGGTACTCAGATATTAACACCCAGGAACTTGAAATTGATCATTCTATCCACTTCTGATCCCTCTGTAAGGATTGGTTTGTGGTTCCTCATCTCACCCTTCCTGAAGACCACAATTAGCTCTTTTGTTTTGCTGTCGTTGAGTGCAAGAATGTTGCTGCGACACCACTCAACCGTCTGGTATATCTCACTCCTGTACACACCATCGTCACCATCTGAAACTCTGCCAATAATTGTATCAGCTGCAAACTTCTGGATGCCAGTTGAGTTGTGCCAAGCTACACATTCGTGGGTGTAAAGAGAGTAGAGTCGAGGGCTAAACACACGCTTCTGTAGTACGCCAGCGATGACTGTCAGCGAGGTGCAGATGTCATTTCCAATCCGCACAGACTACGGTCTTCCAGTTAGGAAGTACAGGATCCACTTTCAGAGGGAGTTACAGAGGCCTACGTTCTGTAGCTTTCCGATCAGGACTGCAGTAATGATGGTGTTGAATGCTGAGCTATCGTCAATAAATTATTTGCACTGCATTGTCCAAGTGATCCAAGGCCGCGTGGAGAGCCAATGGGATCGCATCTGTTGCAGACTTATTGTGGTGACAGGCAAACTGCAGTGGCTCCAGCTCTTTCCTGAGTCAGATGTGCATCCGAAACATGAGCCGCTCCCCGTATTTACTGCAACACACCTTCCAACTGATTTCTCCAACGCTTTCCTTGGCTCATAACGTGGATCGAGCTCAGGGTAAAAAGAGAGAGACCCGCACACGTGAAGACCTTTATACACCTGAAGACAGGAAGCCAGTCGCAGGTATAGGAGCACGTGACCCTTGACCAGGAAACGGCACCGCAGTGTCGGGAAGCATTCCAATGGGACAACGACTACACACCAATCATTAACCAATACTTTAGAAGCGACTTCCGGAATAATTTGCGATTAGCAAATAAGTTAACCTTCATATGACAAATATTTCTTCTATGATTGTCCAAAAATTTCTTCGTGTACAAGAGATAGAGAAAGAGAGGCTTCTCTGATACAATGTCCACGGCAATTGAGGAAGTGTTCAGCACAGTCCTTTGTACATAAATTTTGATTATTACACAATTTCAATTTTTTTGTTAATATAATATCCAGTTCATCTTAAGCTGGGTCTCACGTTATTAGGGAGGAAGAGGACGGTAAGACCGTCTCTATTCCGGTAGCTGTCAGTATTATGCTGGGTGTCCCTATTCATCTCTAGGCTGTTGTCTTTGTTAGAAAAAGATGCTGTGAAACGCACACAAGTGGCTGGAGGAACTCACCAGGCCAGGTAGTGTCTATGGAAAAGCACAGTAGACATTTCGGGCCGAAACCACTCGACAGGACTGTGGGTCAGTTATTCCAAATGAATTCCCCAAAGCAACGTAAGATCCACACTGATACTAAACTAATGTCACTAGAAAAGAATAGCTAATTTCACAAAAATTCGCTGTAACCAACGTTACGTACCCCGTAACAGGTTAAAAGAACCAGCAGAAATGGAACACACCTGGAGTCTGGTTTTGCTAAATCAAAACTCTATTCATTAGTATCTACGTAATAAAGTAATATAAAATCAGATAAATCAAATAGGTTAGCAGAGTATATGCATATATAGGTGAGTAAATATAAACCCCAAACTTCTTCAAGCTTAGGTGGCAAATGATACAGTCTTACGGTGGTATAGGAATGAAGTCAGTTTGTGATATTGAGTTGAATAGAATTGAGGACAGAGAGATAGAGGTGAAATGTTTTCCAAGTACGCCGATGCCATCGATCTTCCACATCATCCTCCGAAGTTCCTGTTAAAGTCACAGACTGTGACCACACTAAAGAGAATGCCGTCTTCACGTGGTAAAGCTTATCAACTCCGGCAAGGGTTAAACACACTGACAGCTTTCCACCGGTCAGCCCTTTTCCACACTGTGAGCAAAATCCACCCTTTCGTGGGCACTGAAAGCTCATCCAGTGTCTGAGTCTCAGTATTTCTGCACGTCTTCCATGTGTCTGTCTGAAAACCAGCTGACCTTGTATTTTATCTGAAACAGGCTGAACGCCAGCTGTCCATTACATAGTTCCGCCCTTCAATTTCCATGGCAACTCATGAGCTGTTCCGTGCTTGCTCTCTCTCTCTCTCTCTCTCTCTCTCTCTCTCTCTCTCTCTCTCTCTCTCTCTCTCTCTCTCTCTCTCTCTCTCTCTCTCTCTCTCTCTCTCTCTCTCTCTCTCTCTCTCTCTCTCTCTCTCTCTCTCTCTCTCTCTCTTTTCTTTTAATCAGTAGATCAGTAGCACGTTCTCTCTCCCTTTAAAGACTCAGTCCATAATGAATAAACCTTAGATCTCGTCACACCAGGCGCACCAGGCGATGGACTTTCATCCAGCTCCTCTAAAATCCTGTCACTTCGAACTCCTGGCGGTCTGCACTTGACGGCCGGAGTGACGTCCGTGTTTTCGCGGCAATAATCCACCACATTCAGCCAGTCTCAATGCAGTTCCTAAGTTTCATCGTCACTTTGATTGCAGTTCTGACCTGGGTCATGAACTGGTGAGCGAAGAGAATAATATTTAAAAAATAATTACCCAGCTTTCTCTCCAACGAATTTCTCTGCTGGCGGATCCAGTCTGGTGTTGATTTGTACGAAGTGGGTTTGAGAGGTTGAGAGTACTCCGTGCAGCGAACATTTTGTTCGGACAAAAGGTTTACGTTCTTTTCGAATTTCAGATTGAATATTCTCGGAGAATTGCCATATCTCTTTATAAACTGTTTTAAACTCTGTACTGATTGGACACGTTGTTTTATGGTGGCTGATTGGTTTAAAATGGATGAGATCGGAGTGCTCTACGTGATGAAATACTTGGAATTCTTCTAGGATGTTGCACGTTGATAAAATACTAGATTTTTTTCTTTCTGTTTCACATAATAAGGAAACGACTGCTGGCACATATTTTCCTGTTATATACAGACTTATATTGATGAGTGACCCCGTAAGTAAGAGACTGATATTCTAAAATAATCACCTCCTGTATAGACTATTGATGCTATTATAGTCCTGTCTTTTTGTGAAAATCACATTCCTTTATAATCAGGTTCTTTTCCTGAGTGAATTTCTGTAACAATGTGAGTGAAAAAATTTCAGGAAATAATATTCCACTGGGACAAAATAGCTCTGTTATCTGCTTCGATTTCCAAATTATTCATTGTACCAGCAACCCAATTATTGTTTGTCTGTTTTATAAAATTATAAAATTATAAATTTTATAAATTATATATTTTATAAATTATAAATTTATAAAATTAAATACGAAAACACGTCAGAGTAGCTGCGAGCAAAGTCCAGCACTGGTATTTGGAGACAGATTGTTTTTTGTTCCGACTGTCGTTTTGCCACTACTCCTTCCAATGGAAAATTATTTGTTTATACCAGACAATGCTTGTGGAGTACTCGTGATTTCCCCTTGGTCCAATATCGATTTTCTCAAGAACTCTTTCTGAATAAGATCTATCCGCACCGCTTGTTTTCAAACATGGCTTAAAAACGGCAGGATCTAAACAAGGTAGGTGTTGGATGTTTGCATTAATGGATTAAGCGTGGACATATTGCTCTGTGACAATATAGTCTCAAGTTTGAATATGATATCATTATCAATATTCAGCATCTGCATGAGTTTTCTGAGAAATTAACTCTTTTCACCATCCGGGCTCTGTCCCCGGAGAAAGTGATACACATCGAGGTGATTTGCTGATGGTTGGTGGCAACGCCAACAGGATCTCTCCAAATTAAATGAATTGAAACAATTATAGTTCCTCAGAATCGTTTGGCAATGATATGAAAGAGTATGTCGATTGGCAGAAGGTGGTGCGAGGGTAGGTATTGTGCACTAATGGGACATCAGCACTTAGCCTCTCGGAATCTCGTTATTCGTTCATCTCCACACAGTGCATCACTCGGACTCGAGAGAACACAGGGTTCCCGTCATCATGACAAACTTCCATTTAAAATCTTGGTAGAGTCCACTGCCGGCAGTCATTGGCAGTCAAAGTGAAAGCATTAATTCACCGACACGTAACGTGTAATAGTACGTTTTGAACATATTTTACCAAGATGTAGTATCTTGATCTTGTGTGTTAAAAATAATTAATGTTATAAATTCTATCGTGGTGTGATAACAAATATCAAATGGATGCTAAAGAAACAACACCCCGAGCATTCTCGGGTCATGGATATTCCAGATACAGGAACTGTCGCAGGTCGAGCTCAGTCTCCGGGATTTTGGACATGAAAACAGGTGACATCCCTGCGATCCATCGACGAGGTCGAGCGGTTACTTTTACAGTGTATTTGACCTGATCGTCCAAAGTAGATTCCGAGATATGGTGGCTTGTGAAAGTACTCAGCCCCAGCGCTTTGTTGATATAAATGGATTTTACAACCAGGGATTTTGTTAAATTTAACTGGAATATTTTATTTGTGAAGTACATGTTTCTCCCCCCCTTCAAGTAAAAACTGTGAGTTTTTAAAGAATGAAAACTAATAATTCGAATTGAAATGTCAGCAGTTCAAAAGTATACATCCCCCTTTGTGCACTATATAGTTGAACCACCACTCTCTCGTAGATATTAACAATCAGTAATCTTTTTCATAGGTCTCCAGTAGCTTTGCACAATGTAATGTGTTCAGTGAAATGGTCTCCCAGTCTGCGTTGGGTCTCACCAATATATAAAAGGTGTATATATATATATATATATATATATATATATATATATCTATACACACACACCTACGCTCGGTCAGCCAGAGAAAGCAGGATCTCCCAGTGGCCACACATTTTAATTCCACGTCCCATTCCTATTCTGATATGTCTATCCATGGCCTCCTCTACTGTCAAAATGAATCCAAACTCAGGTTGGAGGATCAACACCTTATATACCGGCTGGGTAGCCTCCAACCTGATGGCATGAACATTGACTTCTCTAACTTCTGTTAATGCCCCTCCTCCCCTTCTTAACCCCATCCCTGATATATTTAGATTTTTTTTGTTTTTCCCCTCCCTTTTTTTTCTTTCTCTCTCTGCCCATCACTCTGCCTGTTCTCCATCTCCCTCTGGTGCTCCCCTCCCCCTTTCTTTCTCCCTAGGCCTCCCGTCCCATGCCCCTTTCCCTTCTCTAGCTTTGTATCCCTTTTGCCAATCACCTTTCTGGCTCTCAGCTTCACCCCACCGCCTCCGGTCTTCTCCTATCATTTTGCATTTTCCCCTCCCCCTCCTACTTTCAAATCTTACTATCTTTCCTTTCAGTTAGTCCTGACGAAGGGTCTTGGCCCGAAACGTCGACAGTGCTTTTCCCTATAGATGCGGCCTGGCCTGCTGTGTTCCAGAATCATCCCAATAACATGATGTTACCTCCAACACAACTTACATGGTGCTATCTGCCTGATGTGACTTTGATTTGGGGCGACATGAAGATAATGAAGACTGAGCTGCACTGAATATGGACTCTTTCAATTCTATATTCTTTTAAAATTCTTTTATATTCTGTGTTTTCACTCGTTCTTTCTTGTTGCTGTCTACACAATGTGTTTTTTGTGCATGGATGGCAGGGGAGGGGTTGAAGGGGTCCATGGTTTTCTTTGTTTAATGGCCATCTGTGGAGCAGACAAATCTCAGTGTTTACACTGCATACATACTTTGATAATAAATGTACTTCGAATCATTTGAAACTTGAATGTCCTGCTGACTACGTCACTTGAAAAACGAAACGGTGCAATAAAGAGCACTGAGAAATGTGCATAGATACTACAGACACTTTAATTGTTTTGATTTGAGGGATGAAACAAATGACTGTAGATGCTGGAATCAGCAATAAAAAACAATCTGCTAAGGTCCGCGGCGATTCCCGTAACATTGAAAATTCCTTCCACCCACAGAAGCTGTTTAACCTGCTGAGTTCCTAATAAGATTATTGTTTTGAGGGAAGAATCAATTACTTTATGCTGCATTCTATGAGACAAAGGCTGTTGAGTGGAATCTTCACTGAAGACAAAGGGTCAAGTTCAAGTGAAGGAATTACTTCTGTAAAGAAGCATACAGACGTTGGGAATGTATCTTTTGGTGAATATGGAAATGATAGTTTTAGTTTTAAAGCAACTGACCAAAAGGTCCAATCAAGAACCTATCAATCTCTGCCTTAAATACACCCAACGACCTGGCCTCCGCAGCTGCCTGTAGTAATAAATTCCACAAATTCACCAACCTCTGGCTAAAGAAGTTTCCATGCATCTCCTCTATCCTGAGGCCCCTTCTCCTAGACTCCTGCACCATGGGTCCTTTTCATATCTACTTTGTCTAGGCTGTAACATGCTGTAAGGTTTCACTGCTAATGTAATAGTATCTCTATGGCAGCAATGTTTGGGTTATGAGTAGAGATAACAGGGTTTGCAATGCTGGGTCTATCCAATGAGAGATATTGTTCTTTCTTGTGAGTCTGGAAGAGAGATTTTCACAGTCTTTTGCCAGGGAGAGATGAGGAGAGAAGATGCAAATAGAGAGAGTTCATAGACCACCTGATGGGATGGACTTGGAGTGAGGGTCGAAAGGTTAGCGATGATCGGAAGAGGTCAATGGTGGATGACCAGCTTTGAGCTCCAACATTGCACAATAGAATGTTTCAATAGAATGGGCCCTTTTTTTTGTTTTCTTTACTAACCATATAGTCAAAGTAAGAATTATAAAGCTCAATTGTTTAATAGCATAGTGTCTACTGTTTGTTATTTTGGGGTACTGATCTGTAACAGGATTCTCATCATGCAGCATCCACGCAAACGAGACTTCTTAAGTTTGGACAGGCCGGGGGCTATCAGCTCCTGTATTAAACCGCTAGCTGAAGCGAGAGTTACAAGGCCTTTCAAATTTCAAAAGGTTTCAATGAAATCCCCCCTCATCCTTCTAAATTCCAGTGAATACAGAACTCAGAGCTATCAAACATTCCTCATAAGATAACCCTTTCATTTCTGAATCATCCTTGTGAACCTCCTCTGAACCCTCTCCAATGCCAGCACATCTTTTCTTAGATGAGAAACACAAAACTGTTCACAATACTTAAGGTGAGGCCTCACCAGTGCCATATAAAGCCTCAGCACCACATCCCTGTTCTTGTATTCTGGACCTCTTGAAATGAATGCTAACATTGCATTTGCCTCACACACCGCTGTCTCGACCTGCAAGTTATTTCTACTATCAAAGTGTATGACCATGCATTTTCCAACACTGTATTTCATTTGTCACTCTCTTAATCTGTCTAAGTCCTTCTGCAGCTGACCTGTTTCCTCAACACTACCTACTCCTCCACCAATCTTCATATATCTGCAAAGTTGGCAACAAAGCCATCTATTCCATCATCTAAATCACTGATATAGAGCATAAAAAGAAGTGGTCTCAACACTGATCCCTCTGGAACAGCACAAGTCATTGGCAGCCAACCAGAAAAGGATCCTTTTATTCCCACTCACTGCCTCTGATCAGTCAGCCAAAGCTCTCACCATGTTAGTAACATTCCAGTAATACCATCGGGCTTTCTGATCATGGTAAGCAGCCTCATGTGTGACAGCTTGTCAAAGGCCCTCTGAAAGTCCAAATATACAACAACCACTGTATCCCCTTTATTATCCTACATCTCATCTCCTCAAAGAATTCCAACAAATTCATCAGGCAAGAATTTCCCTGAAGGAAACCATGCAGACGTTGTCCTTTCTTGTCCTGTGTCACTAAGTACTCCATAACCTCATCTTTAACAATTGCATCCCACATCTTCCAAACCACTGACATCAGGCTAACTGGTCTATAATTTCCTTTCTGTTGGCTTCCTCCTCTCTTAAAGAATCCAGTGACATTTGCAATTTTCCAGTCCTCTGGCACCATGCCAGAGTCCAATGATTTTTGGAAGATCATTGTTAATGCCACCACAATCTCTATCGCTGTCTCTTTCAGAAGCCTAGTTAACCTTTCCTCTATTTTGCATTACAGCAGCATGGACCAACCCCATTGGTCTGAGTAGGGAATTTGTTACACATCCTGAAACCTGCTCTTTGCTTTAATTAATCATTATACAAAAGAGAATTCTAGCTGTGCAGTAACAAAGGCTAAATGCATTTCACTTACTGCACGGCCACACACCCACACAGCTTAGAAGGAACAGGGGGCTGAGAGAAGAAATCCACACATCAAATGAAATGTGATGGAGGACTCTAAGAATCAGAACAGAAAGGAAGGTGTTTTTCTTTATGAATGAGTACCCCTATGCTATACAGGCAGATGCTTCCTGTATGATAACCTTTCTACAATTCAATGGGATCATGGCTAACATCTGTTATGGTGGCTCCTTCCTGTGCAATTCCCACATTCCTTGATTCACGTCAGTTTTGAAAAGGATTGATCTGTTCACTCTTGATCATACTCAGAAGCTGATTCATCAGCCTGGTTCAGAAGAGATTTCCTATTCTAGGGGAAGAATTCCAACCACTCTCCAACCCCACCTCCTGTATATGCAGGTGCTGTGGAAAACACATTAATGCAGCGACGCACACACAATATCAAACTCGCACTTTATTTAAAGATTTTACAAGAACTAAAAGGTTACTAACAATACAGTATTCATGAAGGAAAATAAAATAAAATAAAAGGCGCCAAAACTTATCAGAGTTCAGTCTAGTGCACATCATTGGAGCTCAACCATCGAACCACTCAACCCCTCGTCACTTTCTGTCGACCCCCACGTCCTTGCACCTGGGACCACCCTGGTGGTCAACCGAACAGTGCAGCACATATCCACCTTTTTTGGCATCCTCTTCCCGACTCCCCGAAGAGACTGCGAAAACCCATCACTCCTAGACCGCAAGACAAAATAACATTTCCCCATTGGTTAACAAATGAATACCATCCCGTTATCAGCAAGTCTAAAGCTAAACAACTGCGAGAGAAAGCACTTATCATACAAAGAAGCATTCCTAGTCTTAACAAAACAAAGAAGCCATTTTGATTAACATACACAGTATATTGTACATTCTCCCCCACCAGCAAATGTCATGCCCTCTGACATTACCAGAGTTCCCCAAGGCTTCTTGCAACACACAAAACCCAACCCAGGTGCAAAAAGCAGCTACATAACTACCCAGGGTGGTAGAAATCATACTCAGTTCTCCTGGCACCGCATATGTCAACCGCTCCGGGCGGCGCCTACATCTCTGAGATCTCCATACCCCTTCTGCCAACCCTTCTGTCTCAGACACCCCAGAGAACACTCCTGTTGGACCCCCACCCTCCCCCTCACTAGGCTCCCTCTTCACCTGAGGACCCTCTGCCTCGGACACCCCAGGTCTACCCATCAGACCCTCACTCCCTCGTTCACGGGGCTCCTCCCTCACCTGAGAACCCTCTGTCTTGCGTTCAGATTCCACCCTCTCTCCCCCCAACGCTGGCTGCCTCTCCATCTGACCATCAACACCCTCCCTCCTCTCACCTAACACAGTATGGGAAGGGCCAGGAGTCTCCTCTTCTGGTACTGGAGCGCCAGCGAATGGGAACAGGGTCCACCCATCTGAATCATCGTCTTCTGAATTGGTATCCATCCCCGGGTTAAAGACCATTCCAGGCTCTTCCGCAGCGGGCTCTTCACTTGCTCCGTGCCCTCACAGAGTCCTTGTACTAGGCGGAATCTCCCACTCTGGCTCTTTGTCCACCTGCACTGTTTGACCCAGGGGTAGCAGGTGATTCCGATGGAGTACTTTGACAGGCCCATTCCCATCCTCAGATTTCACCCAGTAAACTGGTAGACTCGGCATCTGGCTCTCTATTACATAGGAGCTGGCCGCCCATCGATCTGCCAACTTGTGCTTACCGGGGAGTCCCAAATTCCGTAACAGGACTCGGTTGCCTGGCAATAATTGAGCAATCTTCACCTTTTGATCATATCTCCTCTTATTTCTCTGATTTTGTTTGGTAGCCGCCGCTGCGGCCAACTCGTACGCCCTTTGCAACTCCCTCCTCATATCGTCCGGGGCGTCTATTAACAGGGCTTCACCCATCAGCACACTGGGGAATCTGGGGGTCCCCATCACGAGTGCTAACTCCCCTGGTTGGATCAGATTAGGCCTTGCCTGTGTACACCACACTGTCCCTCATTTACACTCCGGGTCCAGCCCTTGGGGGGGGCATCCCCTTCTTCGAATACCGCTCGAAACACTGGAGGCACCGAGAGGGTCTCCAGAAAGTCCCCCCCCCCCACTTTTTCCTTACAAGCTCCCAGGAACCATCGCACAACGAGGGAGTTAGTCCCCACCAGGAGGGCAGCAACACTGGTTTCCACCAGGTCCGGACACACCAACAACAAAGTCTCAGTAGCTTCCGAGAACTCCAATCTCACTGATAGGTACCCATCATATGGGTAATCACCCTCGCTCACACCCCAAATCTGCAGGGCGTCAAATGGGGTGACGGGCAAATGCTTTAGATATTGGTCGTAGAACAACCGGTACAATAAGGTCACCTGCCATCCCGTATCAAGAACAGCTTTTGCATAAACTCCCTCTATCCATAGACCCACACTGGCATGGGGTCCTACCAGCTCATCCGGAATAAAGGCGTGAGCACCCGGTGGTCCCCTGGCTGATCTCTGGGAATGTGTTCCTCCAGAGGCTCCAGTCCGTTCCCTCACTGAGCCTCTCCTAAGTTTCCCGACACCTCTCCCTTCTTAGTTGCCCAGGGGCTTGCCCTCCGCGAGACTCCTTGTCTCTCACAATCCTACTGAAAGTGTCCCTCCTCTCTACAGTTAAAGCACACCACAGCTAAAGCTAAAGCGGCAATCGCTGCCTCTTCTCCTCATCTGAGCCTGGCCACTCTTCTAACATCAAAGACGTATGCTCTTTCCAAGTCTCATAGTCCACCTCCCCGTCCGGAGTAGGCTTGGCTCCTGAGAACACCCCCAGCTTTAGCCGTGGCCTCTTGGCCGCTCCCACTAGGGAGTTAAGTGCGGCTGCCAGCTCCAAGGCTTCCACACTACCTGGGGGGCAGGGCCTAGTCACGCCTTCCCCCTCCCAGCCCCCTTTACTAGTGATGGGCACCTCCCAGGGGACCACCTCTAGCTCCAGCTCCTCCTCCGGTGTCTTGTCATCCTCATCCTCGGAGATGGTGTGGAGTCCCCGCGGGCCCGCCTCCCCCGGAACACTGACCGTGGCTGGCAGATCCGACGTCATGATGTCAGCACTTGTATGAACTAACACCGAGCTAGACCCTACCTCTTTACCACAGCATCTAGCTACTAGTTCTACCTGCCCCATACCATTTACCAAACTCAAACCCCGCACTAACCCCTCTCCCGAAACCCCAAAACCCACTCTACTCACCATGCACACGTAATGCACCAGTACATCTTCTAAATCGCACCAGCTCACAATCTTATCTCTGTCCTTCTCCGCACTACTGCCTGCGTGATTCCACAGCCCCTTAAAATCCAATCCCGGACAAGCCCCCACAAATGTAACACCTGCTCAACAGGCTGGTACATGTCTAGAGGAAAAACTCCAGCCACTCTCCAACCCCATCTCCCATATATGCAGGTGCTGTGGAAAACACGTTAATGCAGCGACGCACACACAATATCAAACTCACACCAGATACTCTTATAGAATATACTTTAAAGATTTTACTAGAACTAAAAGGTTACTAACAATACAGTATACTTTAAATAAAATAAAAGGCGCCAAAACTTATCAGAGTTCAGTCAGTTTAGTGCACATCGTTGGAACTCAACCATTGAACCACTCAACCCCTCGTCGCTTTCCGCCGACCTCCACGTCCTTGCACCTGGGACCACCCTGGTGGTCGACTGAGCAGTGTAGCACATATTCACCTCCTTCGGCGTCCTCTTCCCGACTCCCCGAAAAGACCGCGAAAACCCATCGCTCCTAGACCGCAAGACAAAATAACATTTCCCCATTGGTTAACAAACGAATACCATCCCGTTATCAGCAAGTCTAAAGCTAAACAACTGCGAGAGAAAGCACTTATCATAACAAAGAAGCATTCCTACTCTTAACAAAACAAAGAAACCATTTTGATTAACAGACACAGTACATTGTACACTATGATAACCATATTCTGGGTGAAGGCATTTCCTATCTCTGTTCCACTTGAATGGAATGCTGCTTAGACAGGATTCTTTTTTCCAGCCATCCACGGGATGGAAATCACCTTCATATATCGACTCTTACAAGTCCCTTTCCATAAACTACTCGGTATCCCACACTGAGACCACCCAGCTTTCTATCTACAGCAAATTTGTACAGTTGCATTTCATTCATCAGTTAAATCACATTATTTTAGATTGTGGATGTGATTTGTTGGAACATCAGCTGATGTGAACAGAATTTTCATAACAGAAAATTATTCATGTGTTCTTAATCTCTGTTTTCAGTTCAAAATCCATTTATTCTCAAAGTATGTATACTGTATAGAACCTTCAGATTCATCTATTTACAGGCAACCACAAGACAAAGAACCCCAGTAGAACTCATTAAAAAAACAGACTGTCAAGCACCCAACATGCAGAAAAAAATCAATTTGTGTAAACAATAAAAGTAAGCAATTAACATTGAGAACTGAAGTTCATTAAAGTGATTCCACATCCATGAAGGCCGCTCATCACTGCAGCAGATCAGGAACCCATTGGTTGCAGGCCACAGCCTCAGTTGAGTGTAGAGACAAGTAAAACACAGATTAGCAAGCTGCACACCAGCCCATCCCTCTCCTCTGGCCCCGACACCCTGACATTTTCAATCTGGCCCAGTGGTTAAATCGGCCAAACCTCATGTCATTATTCACTCTCTGACCCAGGCCCTGCCGCTTCAATATGCTCTCAGGCCTGGGCCTTGCATTCTCAATTCAGCACATATCTGATCTTTCCAATCTGGCCTGGTGTTTAAATCACCAGACAGTGGGTCATTCCTCTTCCTCAGACACAGGAACCGCTGCCTTGAGTCTGCCTCATCTCCGCTCACTTTGCCTCAATTCTGCCGTATCAACTCACTTGCAAGACTGCTCCAGCAGTGGCCAAATATTGGCTCATTCCCTGCTCTTGCGCACTGGCCCCACTGCCTCGATTCCTCCTGTACTCACTAAACCACAACCACCCTGCACCATCGAAACTTCAGTTCACACAGCAAAAATGCCACGTCGTACAGCAGTTCGAAAGCTCTACTCTGAGATGGGAGTCACAGACTATAAATGGCATTGATCATTTCCAAGTAGAAAGGTGATTTACAATCAGTAATTTATAGCTTTGTTCATTTTCTTTGCTGCCAGCAATTCGACACCATGCTTTACTATCGTCATTGTAAACACTGTCATTTCGTATACTTGCATGTTGATATATTATCCACACAACTGAGTGCTGTGGCAATGTATGCTGCATGATATCCTGATGATGGTCTTCTCATTGTCCAGACAGACTTGCTGATGCATTATATGAATTGGAAAATCAAAACATCAAAAAATTGCCAATCACAATACTACGTTCACTGATCACAATTGCTATTAGCAAATTGTATCAATATTTCCAACTGTCATCTCTCAACTTCCAAGGTAAAAATAAATTTCCACTTCTTTCTATTAATGTCATGCTAACTCATCTGGAGATACATTTTTATCTTTCATCCTTTCTTTCAATATTAAAGTTATATCTGTTATCTTTCAGGCTTATATTTTCATATTTTCTTCTATTTTGGAAGGAGATTTGGAGGCACGAGGTGACTGTTGCGGCTGCAGAGCAAACCCCTCAATTACATTCACATGCTGATTTACCTGGAATTATTTGCTCCCATAAAGGGTTCAGTTTGATTTGTTTTTTTCCCCTCTATTGACCACTAATTGTCCCTGTAACACTTCCTTTTCTACTTGCACTATCTTCACTTTTGTAATTTTGTAACTCTGCCCATTATAGGGAACCCCTATAAATACTGATTACTCACCATGAACTCATTGTTAATAATAGCACACTCCGCAGGATCCTTTGCAAGTACTGACATGCTCCAAGGGACCTGTCGTAAACAGGGACAGAAGCCTAGGGACCCCCTATAAATATCTACACCCCCCCACATGACCCCCTATATATATTCACACCATCCACAGGACCCACTGTAGATTGTGACATACTCCCTGAGGTTGTAAACAAGTCATATTCTGCATGGAGGTCGGTCTCCAGAGGAGTGCCTCAGGGATCTGTTCTAGGACCTTTACTCTTCATAATTTTTATAAATGACCTGGATGAGGAAGTGGAGGGATGGGTTAGTAAGTCTGCTGTTGACACAAAGGTTGGAGGTGTTGTGAATAGTGTGGAGGGCTGTCAGAGGTTACAGCAGGACATTGATAGGATGCAAAACTGGGCTGAGAAGTAACAGATGGAGTTCGATCCAGATAAGTGTGAAGTGGTTCATGTTGGTAGGTCAAATATGATGGCAGAATATAGTATTAATGTTAAGACTCTTGGCAGTGTGGAGGATCAGAGGGATCTTGGGGTCCGAGTCCAGAGGACGCTCAAAGCAGCTGCACAGTTTGACTCTGTGGTTAAGAAGGCGTATGGTGTATTGGCCTTCATCAATCATGGAATTGAATTTAGAAGCCGAGAGGTAACGTTGCATCTATATAGGACCCTGGTCAGACCCCACTTGGAGTACTGTGCTCAGTTCTGGTCACCTCACTACAGGAAGGATGTGGAAGCCATAGAAAGGGTACTGAAGAGATATATAAGGATACTGCTCAGATTGGGGAGCATGCCTTATGAGAATAGGTTGAGTGAACTCAGCCTTTTCTCCTTGGAGAGACGGAGGATGAGAGGTGACCTGATAGAGGTGTATAAGATGATGAGAGGCATTGATTGTATGGATAGTCAAAGGCTTTTTCCCAGGGCTGAAATGGTTGCCACAAAAGGACACAGGTTTGAGGTGCTGGGGAGTAGGTACAGAGGAAATGTTAGGGGTAAGTTTTTTACTCAGAGAGTGATGAGTGTGTGGAATGGGCTGCTGGCAACAGTGTTGGAGACGGACACAATATGGTATTTTAAGAGTTTTGGATAGGTACATGGAGCTTAGAAAAATACAGGGCTATGGGTAAGCCTATTAATTTCTAAGGTAGGGATATGTTTGGCACAACTTTGTGGGCCAAAGAGCCTGTATTGTGCTGTAGGTTTTCTATGTTTCTATGACCCCTGCAAAATCTGTCATAATGCTCAGTGACACCCTCTGTAAATATTGACATACTTCATGGGGACCAGCTGTAAATGGTGACAAACATCCTGGGACCCCCTGTAAAAACTGAAGCTCCCAGTGATACTCTGTAAGTACTAATGGACTGCCAAGGGCTCCCTATAAATACTGACATACTCCTTGTTATCTTCTTAAACATCAGCACTCTCCCAAGACCGTCTGTGAATACTAACATGTTCCAGGGACACAATTTAAATATAGATGCACTCTCTGGGACCACCACTAAATAATAACACGTTCTGCAGGGTCCTCTACATACTGACACACTTTATGAGACTCTGTGGGTCCCCGTCTTCTTCCTATCATGTCCACGGACAGTCTACAAATGGCCCAGCCAGAGCTGGACACATTTCTGCGCCTTGTTGAATTCGGTAATATCCGCAACAGTACAGGGTTCCTCTAGCGATGGGTATTGCAGGAGATGTTGAATAGTTTGTGGCTCAGTTCGATATTCACAATTTGTCGGTATCCCCATTTGCTTAGTGACACCTTTGAATGACCTACACCAGTCCTAAATCTGTTAAGGCATTTCCAGGTTGCAATTAGCTCCTGGGGGAAGGCTTTCATCAAGCGGGATTTCCACTGGAAACAACCCCGAGGTTGTTTGAGACTGGCGAGCCAGTCTTTCCACAAGGTGATGTGGGCTTCAGATGGGGTTGATTGTAATGGAACAACATTGTTCATAAAGCTCTTCCTTGACTTTAGGCAGCTGGGTGTAGGTGTATGACCATGTAGAGGTGCCTCTCATCTGATGTTTGATAGAGTCATTCTTTCTTTCTGGCTACTGTTCTTCTTATATCAGGGGAAGCGATACCCGCCAAGATATATAGGCTGTTGGTGTTTGTTGACCATTTTGGTCAGCATGCAAAGAAATGGTTCCTGCAATTTTTCAACCACTGTCTGGCAACACACAAGTTACCTAATATTTGGCAGAAGTCACATGTAATAGCACTATCAAAGCCAGGAAAAGATCCCTCAGATCCTAAGAGTTTTCGGACAATCTCACTGCTTTGCCACATCAATAAGCTGTTTGAATGCCTGATACTCAATAGGATAGCACCAACTGTAGATGAGAAGCTCATTGGAGAGCAAGCAGGTTTCCACTCTAGCAAATAACAACAAGCCAAATGCTCAACCTCACACAATATATTGAAGATGGTTTTGAGCAAGGGATGGTAACAGGTGCTGTTTTTGTACACTTGTCAGCAGCTTATTGTACAGTGAACCATAGACATCTCCTCGGCAAGATCCTAGAGATGACAAAAGATATTCACTTAACAGAGCTGTTAGAAAGCATGCTTCAGAATGGCCGGTTCTAGGTGGGAAGCGCAGCAGATGGCGCATTCAAAAGAGTGGTCTTCCTCGGGGAAGTGTGCTTGCACCGCTGCTGTACGATATCTACACGGCTGACCAACCTATAGGTGATGTCACACGCCGTTTTATATATGCTGATAACTTACGCATCACTGCCCAAAGCACTGATTTTAACACCGTGGAGAAAACACTTTCTGAGGCCTTGGAGGGACTAACATCCTGCTATGAAGAAAACCACCTCCGCACAAACCCATCAAAGATGCAAGTTTGTGCATTCCACCTCAGGAACCGTGAAGCCAAACAACAGCTTAAAGTAACCCGGTGTGGAGCAACACTGGCGCATTGCGAGCACCCTATCTACTTAGCAGTCACCCTTGACAGATGCCTCACTTTCAATAACCACATCAAGAAGACAAAGGCAAAAGTGAGTGCACGAAACAACGTCCTGAATAAGCTCACTAACACAAAATGGGGAGCAAGATTGAAAACATTGGAAGCCAGTGTACTTGCTCTTTGCTGTTCCACTGCCAAAAACGCCTGCCCTGCATGGGAAAGATCTACTCATACTAAGAGATGGATGCCATTCTGAATGCAAGCTGCCAACTTATCACAGGTCTCCCTGTCAATACTGACATAATAGCTGTGACTGCTGGTCAGACCAATTGGCCTATAGTTTCCTTTCTTTTGTCTCTCTCCCTTCTTAAAGAGTGGAGTGACATTTACGCTCTTCCATTCCTCTGGCCAGCATCAATTGATTCTTGAAAGATCACTACTAATGCTACCACAATCTCTTCCACCACCTACTCCAGATCATAGGGTGTAAACCATCTGGTCCAAGTGACTTATTAACCTTCAGACCTTTCAGTTTCCCAAGATCCTTCTCCTTTGTAGTGGCACCTTCACACACTTCTGCCCCGACACACTTAAACTTCCAGCATAACGCTTGTGTCTTCCACTTAATTATTTCATCTGCCATTTCCTTGTCTCCCATTATTACCTGTCCAGCATTATTTTCCAGCAGTCTGATATCTATTCTCAACTCTCTTTTGCACGTTATTTATCTGAATAAATGTTTGAAATCTCCTAAATATTATTGGCTAGCTTACCTTCATAGACCATCTTTTCCTTTATCATGACTTTTGCAGTTGCTTTCTGCTGGTTTTTAAAAGATTCCCAATCCTCTAACTCCCCATTAATTTTTGCACTCTAATCAATTCCAGTTCATTGCACAACACCCAATCCGGAATAGCTGATCCCATAAAGGGTTCAACCATAAACTGCTCCAAAAAATCACACACAAAATGCTGGTGGAACACAGCAGGCCAGGCAGCATCTATAGGGAGAAGCGCTGTTGACGTTTCGGGCTGAGACTCTTCGTCAGGACTAACCGAAAGGATAGATAGTAAGAGATTTGAAAGTAGTGGGGGGAGGGGGAAATACAAAATGATAGGAGAAAACTGGAGGGGGTGGGATGAAGCTAAGAGCTGGAAAGGTGATTGGCGAAAGTGATAAAGAGCTGGAGAAGGGAAAGGATCATGGGACAGGAGGCCTCGGGCGAAAGAAGGGAGGGGGGAACACCAGAGGGAAATGCAGAACAAGCAAACAACTAAATGTGTCAGGGATGGGGTAAGAAGGGGAGGAGGGGCATTAAAGGAAGTTATAGAAGTCATTGTTCATGCCATCAGGTTGGAGGCTGTCCAACCGGTATATAAGGTGTTGTTCCTTCAACCTGAGTTTGGATTCATTTTGACAATAGAGGAGGCCATGGATAGACATATCAGAATGGGAATGGGACGTGGAATTAAAATGTGTGGCCACTGGGAGATCCTGCTTTTTCTGGTGGACCGAGAGTAGGTGTTCAGCAAAACGGTCTCCCAGTCTGCGTCGGGTATCACCAATATATAAAAGGCCACACTGGGAGCACTGGACACAGTATACCACACCAGCCGACTCACAGGTGAAGTGTCACCTCACCTGGAAGGACTGTCTGGGGCGCTGAATGGTGGTGAGGGAGGAAGTGTAAGGGCAGGTGTAGCACTTGTTCCGTTTACAAGGATAAGTGCCAGGAGGGAGATCGGTGGGAAGGGATGGGGGGTACGAGTGGACAAGGGAGTTGCGTAGGGAGCGATCCCTGCAAAAAGCAGAAAGGGGGGGAGGGAAAAATGTGCTTGGTAGTGGGATCCCATTGGAGGTGGCGGAAGTTACGGAGAATTATACGTTGGACCTGGAGGCTGGTGGGGTGGTAGGTAAGGACAAGGGGAACCCTATCCTGAGTGGGGTGGCGGGTGGATGGGGTGAGGGCAGATGTGCGGGAAATGGGGGAGATGCATTTGAGAGCAGAGTTAATGGTGGACGAAGGGAAGCCCCTTTGTTTAAAAAAGGAAGACATCTCCTTCGTCCTGGAATAAAAAGCCTCATTCTGAGAGCAGATGCAGCGGAAACAGAGGAATTGTGAGAAGGGGATAGAATTTTTGCAAGAGACAGGGTGGGAAGAGGAATAGTCTAGGTAGCTGTGAGAGTCTGTAGGCTTATAGTAGATATCAGTAGTTAGTCCATCTCCAGCGATGGAGACAGAAAGATCAAGAAAGAGGGAGGTGTCGGAAATGGACCAGGTAAATTTGAGGGCAGGGTGAAAGTTGGAGGCAAAGTTAATGAAGTCAACGAGCTCAGCATGCATGCAGGAGGCAGCACCAATGCAGTCGTCGATGTAGTGAAGGAAAAGAGGGGGACGGATACCTGTACAGAGTTGGAACATGGACTGTTCCACAAAGCCAACAAAAAGGCAGGCATAATTGGGACCCATAGGGGTGCCCATGGCTAAACCCTTGGTTTGGAGGAAGTGGGAGGAGCCAAAGGAGAAATTATCGAGAATAAGAACTAATTCCGCCAGACGGAGGAGAGTGGTGGTAGAGGGGAATTGGTTAGGTCTGGAATCCAAAAAAAAGCGAAGAGCTTTGAGACCATCTCGGTGGAAGATGGAGGTATATAGGGACTGGACGTCCATGGTGAAAATAAGACGGAGGGGGCCAGGGAACTTAAAATCATTGGAAAAATTCAAAGCATGAGAAGTGTCATGAATATAGGTGGGAAGAGATTGAACAAGGGGGAATAAGACAGTGTCAAGGTATGCAGAAATGAGTTCAGTGGGGCAGGAGCAAGCTGAGACAATAGGTCTACCTGGACAGGCAGGTTTGTGGATCTTGGTTAGGAGGTAGAAACGGGAGTTGCGGGGTGTGGGAACTATGAAGTTGGTGGCAGTGGATGGGAGATCCCCAGAGCTTTTGTGATATGGTGCAACTCAAACTACCTGCGTCTCAATATCACCAAGACCAAGGAGATGGTGGTGGACTTTAGGAGATCTAGGCCTCATATGGAGCCAGTGATCATTAATGGAGAATGTGTGGAGCAGGTTAAGACCTACAAGTATCTGGGAGTACAGTTAGACGAGAAGCTAGACTGGACTGCCAACACAGATGCCTTGTGCAGGAAGGCACAGAGTCGACTGTACTTCCTTAGAAGGTTGGCATCATTCAATGTCTGCAGTGAGATGCTGAAGATGTTCTATAGGTCAGTTGTGGAGAGTGCCCTCTTCTTTGTGGTGGCATGTTGGGGAGGAAGCATTAAGAAGAAGGACGCCTCACGTCTTAATAAGCTGGTAAGGAAGGCGGGCTCTGTCGTGGGCAAAGTACTGGAGAGTTTAACATCGGTAGCTGAGCGAAGGGCGCTGAGTAGGCTACGGTCAATTATGGAAAACCCTGAACATCCTCTACATAGCACCATCCAGAGACAGAGAAGCAGTTTCAGCGACAGGTTACTATCGATGCAATGCTCCTCAGACAGGATGAAGAGGTCAATACTCCCCAATGCCATTAGGCTTTACAATTCAACTGCCAGGACTTAAGAACTTTTTTTAAAGCTATTATTAATGCTTTTTGAGTTAGTGATTTAGATGCATATCATATTATTACTGAGTTAAGTATTGTATGTAATTAGTTTTTGCTACAACAAGTGTATGGGACATTGGAAAAAATGTTGAATTTCCCCATGGGGATGAATAAAGTATCTATCTATCTATCTATCTATCTAATAAGGTTGGTGATGGTATAGGAGACAATGGCCTGGTGCTTCTTAGTGAGGTCATGATCAAGGGGTAAATAAGAGGAGGTATCAGAGAGTTGTCGCTGTGCCTCGGCCAGGTAGAGGTCAGTAAGCCAGAAAACAACAGCTTCGCCCTTATCAGCAGGTTTTATAGTGAGGTTGGGATTGGCGCGGAGGGAGCGGAGAGCAGAGCGTTCGGAAGGAGTGAGGTTGGAATTGGAACAGGGTGTGGTGAAGTCGAGACAGTTGATGTCCCGTCGGCAATTAGCAATAAAGAGATCCAGAGCAGGCAGAAGACCAGAGCGGGGTGTCCATGAAGAGGAGGAGGGTTGAAGACAGGAGAAGGGGTCATCGGTGGGGGTGGGAGAGTCCTTGTCAAAGAAGTAAGCTCGGAGACGGCGGAAGAAGAGTTCAGCGTCATGGCGTACACAGAACTCGCTGAGGTGTGGGTGAAGGGGGACAAAGCTGAGGCCCTTAATGAGGACAGAGCGTTCTGCCTCAGAGAGTTGAAGGTCGGAGGGGATGGTAAAGACCCGGCACGGATGACAGATGGAATCAGAGGGAGGAGTGAGGCTGGTAGTGTCAGTGGAGATGGAAGGGTTGGGGTGAGAGGAAGATGGAGCCTCTGAGGGCCCAGGAGCTGACGATGGGATCTGAGGGAGAGGGGATTGCAGAGTGGTGGTGAGGGAAGAGTCACAATCGCAGCATGTGAAGACCCGGCCTGGAGTTCAAGGCTGGAGTTGCAGTCGGTGGTTGCACAATCGCTTTGAAGCTGTCCATGATCGTTGGAACCAGTGTTGATGGTGCTGGAGTCCGGGTTGTGAATATGCCCTGGGTTGCTGGGGCAGCCGAGATCGACAGCCGGGGCGAATCCATGGCCGTTGGAACACGCGGTGATGGCGCTGGAGTCCGGGTTTTGAATATGTCCTGGGTCGCTGGGGCAGCCAAGATCGACAGCCGGAGCCGGGGACGCGATACGAAGACCGTGCTCTGGGGTCTGTAGATGGAAGATCTTGCGATCCTTGCAGGACATGATAAAGTCAAAGAAACGGCGATTGCACGCATGGATCTGACGGAGGATGAAATAACGGACAGGTCCATTGCAAACGGAGAAAAAGGTGTCCCGGAGGCGTGGAAGGGACGCCAGATACCTTCTTATGGCGGAGAGTGTTGCCCTCAGAGCTCGACGGGAGATACAACTGGAGGCAGAGACAACTAAATGTGAGTACCTGGGATCCTCAGAAGGTCCAAATTGAGAAGCTTGAAAACGGATCCTGAAGCCAACTGGAGACAGTTGGCGGCGGAGACATGTTCCAAGGAAGGATACACCTCCACTTCCCACCAAGATGGTCTCGAAGCTCTTCGCTTTTTTTCGGATTCCAGACCTAACCAATTCCCCTCTACCACCACTCTCCTCCCTCTAGCAGAATTAGTTCTTACTTTCAATAATTTCTCCTTTGGCTCCTCCCACTTCCTCCAAACCAAGGGTATAGCCATGGGCACCCCTATGGGTCCCAGTTATGCCTGCCTTTTTGTTGGCTTTGTGGAACAGTCCATGTTCCAAGTCTATACAGGTATCCGTCCCCCTCTTTTCCTTCGCTACATTGACGACTGCATTGATGCTGCCTCCTGCACATATGCTGACCTCGTTGACTTCATTAACTTTGCTTCCAACTTTCACCCTGCCCTCAAATTTACCTGGTCCATTTCTGACACCTCCCTTCCCTTTCTTGATCTTTCTGTCTCCATCTCTGGAGATGGCCTATCTACTGATATCTACTATAAGCCTACAGACTCTCACAGCTACTTGGACTATTCCTCTTCCCACCCCGTCTCTTGCAAAAAGGCTATCCCCTTCTCACAATTTCTCCGTCTCCGCCGCATCTGCTCTCAGGATGAGGCTTTTTATTCCAGGACGAAGGAGGCATCTTCCTTTTTTAAACAAAGGGGCTTCCCTTCGTCCACTATTAACTCTGCTCTCAAACTCATCTCCCCCATTTCCCGCACATCTGCCCTCACCCCATCCACCTGCCACCCCACTCGGGATAAGGTTCCCCCTTGTCCTTCCTACTACCCCACCAGCCTCCAGGTCCAACGTATAATTCTCCGTAACTTCCGCCACCTCCAATGGGATCCCACTACCAAGCACATTTTTCCCTCCCCCCCTTTCTGCTTTTTGCAGGGATCGCTCCCTACGCAACTCCCTTGTCCACTCGTACCCCCTATCCCTTCCCACCGATCTCCCTCCTGGCACTTATCCTTGTAAACGGAACAAGTGCTACACCTGCCCTTACACTTCCTCCCTCACAACCATTCATCGCCCCAGACAGTCCTTCCAGGTGAGGTGACACTTCACCTGTGAGTCGGCTGGTGTGGTATACTGTGTCCGGTGCTCCCGGTGTGGCCTTTTATATATTGGTGAGACCCGACGCAGACTGGGAGACCGTTTTGCTGAACACCTACACTCGGTCCGCCAGAAAAAGCAGGATCTCCCAGTGGCCACACGTTTTAATTCCACATCCCATTCCTATTCTGATATGTCTGTCCATGGCCTCCTCTATTGCAAAAATGAATCCAAACCCAGGTTGGAGGAACAACACCTTAAATACCGGCTGGATAGCCTCCAACCTGATGGCATGAACATTGACTTATCTAACTTCTGTTAATGCCCCTCCTCCCCTTCTTACACCATCCCTGACACATTTAGTTGTTTGCCCGTTCTCCATCTCCCTCTGGTGTTGCCCCCCCACACTCCTTTCTTTCTCCCGAGGCCTCCCGTCCCATGATCCTTTCCCTTCTCCAGCTCTGTATCACTTTCGCCAATCACCTTTCCAGCTCTTAGCTTCATCCCAGCCCCTCCTGAAGGACTTTCAAATCTCGTACTATCTTTCCTTTTGGTTAGTCCTGACGAAGGGTCTTGGCCCGAAACGTCGACAGCGCTTCTTCCTGTAGATGCTGCCTGGCCTGCTGTGTTCCACCAGCATTTTGTGTGTGTTGTTGTTTGAATTTCCAGCATCTGCAGATTTTCTCATGTTTGCTCCAAAAAATCATATCAGGTGCAGTTTAGGAATACTGTCTCTTGAAATCCAGAAACATCCTGATTTTCCTGATCTACCTGTATATTGAAATCCCCCCATGACTATTATAACATTGGCTTTTGGCTTGCATTTTCTACCTCTCATAGTAATCTGTAGATGACATCTTTGCTATTGTTTGGTGGTCTATATATAATTTCTATCAGTGATTTTTTTTTACCCTTGCAGTTTCATAGCACTACCCAAAAGGATTCAAAACCTTCCAATCCTATGTCACCTCTTTCTGATGATTTGAGCTGATTTTTTACCAACAGACCCAGGCCACCCCCTCTGATAATCTGTACAGATTGGGTGAGCGCCGTCATTTAGTCCAAGCGAATGACTTGTGCCTGTTACTGTAATTGGAACGGTCATCAGTCTGCTGGAGGGAAGTCAATGGGTTGAGCAGAAATTATTCTGTGCAAACAGCAAGAGAGGGTCTCATCGAAGTTCTAATGGACAGAGTAGAAACTTTTTCTCCAAAGTGACATTCCATTTAAAGATTTTGCAGTAAAGCACAGATGCTGCCCGACACGCTGAGCTCCTCCAGCAGATTGTCCGTTGCCCCAGATTCCAGCAGCTGCCATCTCTGGTGCCTCCTGTCAGTTTAATCCGCCTTCATTCAGTCCTATTGATGTGTGTTCTCCTGCCCGGTGACAGTGAGAACTGACACCAGCTTAAGGAAACTTCATTCCGCCATGAACGTTGCAGCTTTTGGGCTTCAAGACTTAAACTCCACAGTGGCACTGCGCGTGCGCAGCGGCTCAGGACGGGAGTTGCCTTTGAACGCCAATGGCCGCACTCCAAACACAGCTGTTGTTTTATTTCTGAAATCCTATTTTGGTGACCTGATGCTAGCAGAAGATTCCAGGGTTCAACATGTCGGCCAATGCAGTAGCTTTGAAACTATTAGAGTGAAACTGGAAGTGAAATTCCATTGCTTGGTTTGTACAAGCCAAGGTCCAATTCACACTGCGAGAAATCTCCACGGACGACCTCAGCTTCGAGACTGTCGAGTTTACTGGTCACCCAACTGAACAAGATAAATCACTTTTCACAGACTATCAGAGTCTGAGCGTGCCAAACAGTAGCTGCCCTTGCCCAGCCTGGGAGATGCCAAGTCCTCGGAGCTAATGGAACACATGCTGTCTCTCCTGGGAAATCATCCTTTTTTATAATTTTAAAGAACCTTTCATGTAACAAATGACTGATCAAGCTCCCATAGCCTTCGCCAGTGCACCCTGGAAGGACTGTAGGAGCTTGTTAAAACGGCTGATAGTCTGTACAGCCAGGTAGAGGTGGATAATTCCTCTTCCTTTCCCTGCCTCAATAAACTGGGTCAGCAGAGCCTCCAGCATAAAGCGTGCCCATGGCTGTGAAACACAACGCCTGGTCTGAGCTTTTACGAACACTTGGTCGGCCTCTCAACACCGTTCCACCATCCTCAGTAAATTCAATTCCTTTCCACCTATTCCTACCTCTCATCATGGGTTCCGGTTGACCTGCATTCTGCCTCATTTGTCTTACACTGATGTCTTTATATCTTTTAAAGTGAACACAGCAACTCAATAACGGTGTTTGTGAATTTTGAGGAAAAGTTTCTATTATGAAAGATATGTGTCATCTGTCACCCATTGCATTACTATATATCCCCCCTTCCCCACCCCCTCAGAATTCTGCCAGACTGTCACTGTGAGTCACTCTGGAGCTCTTACGAGCCACCGAGCTTGTGTTCTTTGTGCCTTTGTTGGAGTAACAGCAAATGCCACGGGTTCATCCAGGGATGTGCAGACACACACTTGTTCATGTCGTAATGCAGGGGTATGGCACTGGAACCATCCAGTTCTTGCTGGACAGGCTTAAGGTTATCTACAGTCACACTCAGGTTCACCACACCAACATTCCCTTCAGCCCCCTTACGATGATGTTACAGGAGTGTGGCAGTGGACGAACCCAAGTGCAGAACACAGGCACGGAGGCAGAGTCGGGAGGCGTTGTTGATGTAGTGAGCGTGGAATCAGTATCGAGGAGCAATGCTAGACTTAGAACTGGCAGTCCTAAGAACCATGAAATGAGGTTACTCGCACCACAGTCAACTAACAAACTGGCAACTCCTTGTTGTGATCACGGGGTCTTTACCCTGCATTTTCTGATGGAAAGCAGGTGAGTGTAGTTAGTGGAACCTGGGAATGAATGGAACCTAAACGATGGGATTGAGGTTCAATTCCTGAGGTAAATAGCAAGGTGGGGGATTGCCAGAAGGAACCATGACAGTACCCTTCCCTCAACGGGAGCCTTCCGGCAATCCTCCAGGCTTGTCTGGATGGTCCTGATGAAAGTCCTGAATGAGGGAAGGGTCTAGGATGAAGGAGTGGGGGACCCAGGAATGCTCTTCTGGACCATACCCTTCCCAATCTACCAGGTATTGGAAACCCCTGCCCCTACGATGCACATCCAGTAGTCTTCGGACAGTGTATGCCTGATGGTTGTCGATGATACGGGCAGGTGGGGGAGTCTCAGCCCGGGGACACAAGGGGCTGATGGAAACTGGCTTTAATAGGAAAACATGAAAAGTTGGGTGGATGCGCATAGATCTTGGCAGTTTTAGGCGGACTGCTGCGGGATTGATAACACTTTCGACCTTGAATGGTCCCAGGAAGTGTGGGGCGAGTTTCCTATGCTTGTTCTTAAATGAGATGCCTTTGGATGAAAGCCAAACCATCTGCACCGGTTGGTACTCAGGCGCCGGAGACCGGTGTCTGTCAGCCATCTTCTTAGTACGTTTTTCTGATCTCAGTAGGGCCGTGTATGTCTCCTCCCAAACCTTAAGGCAATGATCAATATGGTCCTGAACCAACAGTACCACAATTTCCTCTTCTTACGCAGGGAACAGCGGGGATTGGTACCCCAGGAAACACTCGAATGGAGTCTTTCCAATGGCAGAGCTCACCAGAGAGCTGTGGGCCTGGGTCGACAGGTTGTTTGCCATTACACAACCTAGCGTCGCCTTCAGGTCTTGGTTGACCCGTTCCGTCTGTCCGTTCATCTGGGGGTGGAAGGCAGATGACAGGCTGACTGATGCACCTGAGGCTTGACTGAAGGCCTTCCATACCTGTGAGTTGAACTGGGGACCTCGATCGGAGACAATATCCGCGGGGATTCTGTGGAGGCGGAAGACGTGGCGGATGAGACGATCTGCGGTTTCTTGAGAGGAAGGGATTTAGGGAGGGATATGAAGTGCACTGCCTTGCAGAACCGGTCTACCACGGTGAGTATGGTTGTGTTCCTATGTGAAGGGGGTAGACCAGGGACGAAGTCTAGGGCGATGTGCGACCAGGGATGACCAGGGACAAGTAGAGTATGAAGTAATCCCGCAGGGGGCCGATGAGAGGCTCTTCCCTGGGCTCAGATGGAACTTGCCGAGACATAGGAATGGATATCCGCCTCAGTGGATGGCCACCATAAGTGTTTTTCAGCAGTGCTAGGGTCCGATCACTCCCGGGGTGGCAGGCAAACCAAGACATTCCAATTCCTATTCCAATATGTCCATCCATGGCCTGCTCTACTGCTGGGATCAGTCCACACTTAGGTTGGAGGTAAAACACATTATATTCCATTTGGGTAGCCTCCAACCTGATGGCATGAACATCAATTTCTCAAACTTCCAGTAATGGCTCCACCGCACCCCACCCCCACTTCATCATCTCCCATCGTCTTGACACTCCCTCATGTTATCTCCTTGCCTGCCCATCGCCTCCCTCCCTTCCCTCCACCCCTTCACCCCCCACCACCTTTCTTCTTTCTTCTATGGCTTTTTTCTCTTTCACCAATCAACTTCCTAGCTCTTTGCTTCATCCCTCTCCCTCCAAGTTTTACCTAGCAGCAAACAGTCGCCTTACACCAATGTCATTATATCTTTTAAAGTGAACACAACTACTCAATGACAGTATTTGTGAATTATGTGGAAAAGTTTCTATTATGAAAAATATGTGTCATCTGTCACCCATTGCATTACTATATATCCCACCTTCCCCACTCCCTCAGAATTCTGCCAGACTGTCACTGTGAATCACTCTGGAGCTCTTACGAGCCATCGAGCTTGTGTTCCTTGTGCCTTTGTTGGAGTAACAGCAGATGCCACGGGTTCATCCAGGGATGTGCAGACACACATTTGTTCATGTCGTAATGCAGGGGTATGGCACTGGAAGCATCCAGTTGTTGGTGGAGAGGTTCAAGGTTATCTACAGTCACACTCAGGTTCACCCTAACTATCTGCAATAAAAAAATTGCCCAGTTCCAAACTGCGGAATAGGTCATCATAAGGGATTAAGGTGTGTTAATGTGCATCATGGCAGACAAAAACGAATGAGGTAGAACGTAGGTCAGCAACAACCTGAGAGTGTTGATGGGAAGTAAGAAAGTTAAAAGAATTGAGTTTTCTCAGGAGGGTGGAGCACTGCTGAGATATAAACCAGGTCGTGGCATCAGGAATAAAATCCCCTGGCATTCATAACAGCTGCCCTTACACCGACTCTGCTGGGGAGAACTGCAGGTCCCCTTTTGGAGCTCAGCAGGACCCATGGAGACAATCGTTCCAATACTTGCTCATCAGGGAGACGCTCAGAGCAGCCTGTAAGGAACGGTGAAACCACTTGCACGGACAATTAGAGTGCGGGTAATACACCATGGTGTGATACAAATTATAGCTGAGTTTCTGAGTCATTGTGATTCAGATGTTCAACATGAATTGTGAAGCGTAAGTTCAGCAGCTTGCAGAATAAAAAGATAATAGAAATTCACCACATCTCTAAATCTTGCAGTGAATTGGCAGCGAATATTGACGGCAGGAGAGTCGCATCTCCTGTGAAGATACAGTGGCCTAGAAAGTCAATAGTAGGCATAACAAACTGGCATTTAACGGGGTTAACAATCAACCGATGTTGGCTTAAGTGCTTTAAAAGAGTGCAGAGATGTGATGTATTCGGTTTTAGACACATTGGTGACAAGTATGTTGTTGAGGTAAACAAAAAGAAATTCAATATATTTTAACAGAGTCCGTTAGACACTGGAAATGCTGTGCTGCATTCTACAGCCTAAATGGGATGTGTAGACACTCATATGGGATAAACAGAGATGTAACAACTGTTTTGGGAATATCCTCAGTGCACACAGGCACCTGATGGTAGCCTCTGACTAAGTCCACTTTAGATAAAAATATCTTTCCACCTAAATGTGCCAAAAGTCTTAAATATGTAGGACTGGCTTGGTGGCCTAGTTAAGGTGACGGTAAACACCGCATAAACTCAGGATTGCTGCCAGTGCTACGTGACAATGATGGTAAGAATTGGAGGAGATGGCAGTTGAACGCATGGCTGAGGAGTTGGTGCAAGGGGCAGGGTTTTAGATTTTTGGATCATTGGGATCTCTTCTGGGGAAGGTGGGACCTGTACAGATTGGATGGGTTGCACCTGAACTTGAGGGGGAGCAATATCCTTGCAGGTAGGTTTGCTAGCATGGTTTGGGGGGGGTTTAAACTAATTTGCAAGGGGGATGGGACCTGGAGTGATAGAACAGTGAAAGAAGTGCATGGAGTAAAGTCAGATCTAACATATAAAGAGGCTTTGAGGAAAAAGAAGCAGAATAAAGGGTGTAAAGGTAGTAAGGTAGAAGGGTTAAAGTGTGTGTACTTCAATGCAAGAAGCATCAGGAACAAAGAGCTTGGATACATACATGGAATTATGATGTATTGGCCGTTATGGAGACTTGGCTGGCACCAGGGCAAGAATGGATTCTCAATATTCCTGGATTTCAGTGCTTTGAAAGGGATAGAGAGGGGGGGGGGGGAAGGGGAGGAGGGGTGGCATTACTGGTCAAGGATACTATTACAGCTACAGAAAGGGTAGATAATGTAGCAGGATCCTCTTCTGAGTCAGTTTGAGTGGAAGTCAGGAACAGGAAGGGAGCAGTTACTCTATTGGAGGTATTCTATTGGCCCCCGGTAGCAGCAGAGATACCGAGGAGCAGATTGGGAGGCAGATTTTGGAAAGGTGCAAAAATAACAGGGTTGTTATCATGGGTGACTTTAACTTCCCTAATATTGATTGGCACTTGATTAGTTCCAAGGGTTTAGATGGGGCAGAGTTTGTTAAGTGTGTCCAGGTTGGATTCCTGTCACAGTATGTTGACAGGCCAACTAGGGGGAATGCCATACTAGATCTAGTATTTGGTAACGAACCGGGTCAGGTCACAGATCTGTCAGTGGGTGAGCATCTGGGAGACAGTCATCACCACTCCCTGACCATTAGCATTATCATGGAAAAGGATAGAATCAGAGAGGACAGGAAAATTTTTAATTGGGGAAGGGCAAATTATGAGGCTATAAGGCTAGAACTTGCGGGTGTGAACTGGGATGATGTTTTTGCAGGGAAATGTACTATGGACATGTGGTCGATATTTAAGGATCTCTTGCAGGATGTCAGGGATAAATTTGTCCCGGTGAGGAAGATAAAGAATGGTAGGGTGAAGGAACCATGGGTGACAAGTGAGGTGGAGAATCTAGTCAGATGTTGTTTAATGGGTTTGGTATCTTCAACATCTACATCATGTGAAGCTACTATGGTCCTTCTAGGAATGTCTGGAAACAAATCCTTATATTTAAAAATTAATTGCTTCATCTGCTGCTTCTGCTCTGGCTGTAAATGTGCTAATTTTTCATAAATATTTTCCAGAATGATTGAGTTTGCTAATCTGACAGAAACAACACTGCGTTTAGAATGAGTTTCAGATGAATTATCCATTATGTTCCTAATGAGATCAGACTCATTATTATTGACCACAACAGTCATAGTAGCAGACTGTTTCTCATAATATGGCTTTATCATATTTATATGGCAAAGTTGTGTAGGCCTTCTACGATCTGGAGTTTTTATCACATAATCCACATCATTAATCTGAGACACAATTTCAGAAGGACTATGAAATTTAGCTTGTAAAGGATTTGTTTGCACTGGGAAAAGAACCAACACCTTATCTCCAGTCCTAAACGTCCTCATTCTAGCTTCTTTATCGTACCAGGTTTTCATTTTTGCCTGAGCCAATTTTAAATTCTCCCTGGCTAAGCTACAAGCTTTATGTAATCTGTCCTTAAATTTTAAAACATAGTCCAACAAATTAGCATGTACCTCTTTATTAATCCATTGTTCTTTTAATAAGGCTAAAGGTCCTCTAACTCTATGCCCAAACACAAGTTCAAATGGACTGAAAACTAATGCTGGAATAGGTTGCAGTGGGGCCACTGGAGTAACTTGATTTGGTTTGCCCACAATTTGACAAGTATGACACGTTCTGCAAAACGTCGCCACATCTTTTCTCAAACCAGGCCAGTAAAAATGTTTAAAATCTTGTCCACAGTTTTCCTTACCCCTTGATGTCCACCCAAGGGCACACTATGGGCTAAAGTTAAAATCTCATTTTGATAAACTTTAGGAACAACTACATGGTGAACAATATTCCATTCATCACTTGCAGGAATTGTAGGCAGTCTCCACTTCCTTGTCACTACTCCTTTCTCAAAATAATATCATACTGGCACCTTATCAATTTAACTATCCAGAATAGCCTGTTCTTTTAATTTGATAATCTCAGGATCTCTACTCTGCTCTGCTATCATCTCCTTCCGAGACAGAGACAAATCTTCATGGTCAGACTTACTCCAAGAATCTTGTTCAAACAATGAAGGTAAGGAAGCTTCTGACACATTCTCAAAACTCGAATCCTGAGTTGAACTATCATGGGTAACAACCTCATCTTGAACATCACTCTTTTTAGCCATAGCTCGAGTTACAACACAGGAAGAATCTGTGTTAGAATCCATCCATGGTTCCTCTAACTCTATTGTCCAATGCACTTCAGGAAAAACTTGTCCACCCGCCAAATCATTACATAACAATAAAGAAATATCCTTCACAGGGATGCTAGGGTGTAATCCTACCTTAACAAGTCTTGTAACTAACCCTGTCTTTAAATTTACTTTATGCAAATGTACAGGCATAAGGGCACTTCCAACACCTCGTATATAATTTACCTCACCAGTGTCAGACTCTTCATTAAACTTTAACACACTGTCTAACATCAGTGATTGAGAAGCTCCAGTACCCCTAAGGATTTTTATTGGCACCAGAGTAGATCCTTCTTTCAAGGATACAAACCCTTCAGTTATAAAATGATATCCCTTCTTAACGTGGTCAGACTCTAACAAAACTTCATTTGTGTTTATCAAACCCTGTGGATTTACAGGTGTTTCAGTATGTTGCACATAAGCATCTGGGACTGCTTCCTTCTCTTTCCTCTTCAGTCAGAAACAGTTAGCTATTATGTGACCAGGTTTCTTACAATAATTACAAATGGGACCAAACTGTCTTTCCTTCACAGGTTTTCCTTCCTCCTTACCTTTCTCACTAACTTCTGATTTAATTTCTGGTTTGCCTTGATTCTCTGTGTTATTTTTCCTTTTAAAAGTTCTGCCCTGAGGAGATTTGTTCTGATGGATTAAAGCATACTCATCAGCTAATTTAGCAGAGTCCTGCAATGTAGCAGTGTCTCTCTCATTTAAGTATGTCCTTACTTCAACGGGGATGCTCCTTTTAAATTCCTCCATTAAAATCAGCTCTTTCAATTTATTATAGTCCCCATTTACATTTTTAGAGGAAACACATCTCTCAAAACACACAGCTTTATCATAGGCAAATTCGACATAAGTTTTTTTCCACAGATTTCTTCAAATAGCTGAATCTTTCCCAATGTGCCTCTGGGACTAACTCATACACCTTCAGTATGTGCAGTTTCACAGTATCATAATCAAGTGCTTGCTCAGCAGTTAAAGCTGTATAAACCTGTTGTGCTTTGTCTTTAATTACGCTTCGTAACAACACTAACAAATTTCTCTTTCGGCCACTCTGAAATCAGAGCAATAGTTTCAAATTGTTGAAAATATTTCTCTACTTCTGTTTCACTAAATGGAGGGACCAATTCAATTTCCTGACTAACAACAAACATTTTTATAGAACCAGGAGACTGATTCTCAGACATTAATTCTGCCATCGCAAGTTCAAATTCCCTCTGTTTATTCTCAGCTTCTAACTGATGTAATTCCAAGTTAGCTTCCAATTCCTTCTGTTTTACTTCAGCTTCTATTTTAAGCTTTTCTAACGCTACTTGTTCCAGGTGTAACTGGATCACTGCTTTACTCACAGGAAACTTATCTAAAACCGATACATCAAACACACCCGAATCTATATACCATGATTTTTCTCTGAATTACAGGCTTTGTTGTATCTTACGAAATACCTTTAAGTTCCAACCTGCTAGCAATCTCAAATACATCTTTTTTTTTTGCCATTGCTAATAACTCTGCGTCTGGCAATTCCAGGAAGTCGTCAATATTCATTGTTGCCAAATACCACTCACAAGCCAATCAGACAAAAGAATCAGGTATTCCCCTTTTCCAAAACATCGATTGAAAATTAAACAAGCATTTAAACTCAAAAATGGATCATCCCACGAGCCCCCAATTGTTACAATCCAGCAACAATGAATATATAATTGAGACGGATTTTTTTTATAATAAATAAAACATTTATTAAACACTGCTAAAAGAAAAACCAAAAGTAAACAAACAACTATCTTAACTGGAAGTCAGCTGTGATACGGCAGCTCAAACAGTTCTTAAAAGCGAGAAGTGCGAACTTAGTTCTTTAAAGTAGTATTGCAAAAAGACTTCAAAATGATTTACAGTCAGTTAGGAGAGACTTTCTTTGGAATAATTAAATCCTCTTTCATGGCGTTACTGCTGATCCCAGCTGAAGTATGCTTTGTTGAGGAATTTATGATTGAAGGAGATAAAACGGCTTAAAGACACTGACCTTTCCTTGGTGAAACTCTACATCCAACTCTTTCTGCTCTTTTTTGGCAAAGCAGGAGTTATCATAGACACGAGTTACTAATTCCTCATATGAAGATTAAATAAAGGTCGAATCTGTTTCACTGTCAAAAACAACTTTCTTCAATCCTTCAGCTTCCCGAACTTTGATAAATCTTCACTCTCCGCTGGACTGAACTGGCAATATTGTAGCAAAACTGCTGGCAATAACCTTTGAGACTTAAGGCAGAATGTAAAACTCCACTTTAAAACAAAACTGCGTCATAACATCGAATACACAGCGGAACAGAGTTACTGAACAAATTCAACCACCAACTGCCCCACGTCACAGGGAGGGGCTCTCCTTTTCTACCCTGTAGTAAAAAACTATCACATGACCTCTCACCGGCAGGAAAACTACCTCACTCCACCATCATGCCCAGCATAGCCTCAATTACATCATGGTCATGTGACAGGCACAAGATACCCACGGGTACGTAACACATGGAAAAGGATAGAATCAGAAGGGACAGGAAATTTTTAAATTGGGGATGGACAAATTATGAGGCTATAAGGCTAGAACTATATTGGGATGATGTTTTTGCAGGAAAATGTACTATGGACATGTAGTCGATGTTTAAGGATCTCTTGCAGGATGTTAGGGATAAATTTGTCCTGGTGAGGAAGATAAAGTATGGTAGGGTGAAGGAACCATGGGTGACAAGTGAGGTGGAAAATCTAGTCAGGTGGAAGAAGGCAGCATACATGAGGTTTAGGAAGCAAGGATCAGATGGGTCTATTGAGGAATATAGGTTAGCAGGAAAGGAGCTTAAGAAGGGGCTGAGAAGAGCAAGAAGGGGGCATAAGAAGGCCTTGGCAAGTAGGGAAAGGGAAAACCCCAATGCATTCTTCAAGTATGTGAAGAACAAAAGGATGACAGGAGTGAAGGTAGGACCGATTAGAGATAAAAATGGGAAGATGTGCCTGGAGGCTGTGGAAGTGAGCGAGATCCTCAATGAATACTTCTCTTTGGTATTCACCAATGAGAAGGAACTTGATGACGGTGAGGACAATATGAGTGAGGTTGATGTTCTGGAGCATGTTGATATTAAGGGAGAGGAGGTGTTGGAGTTGTTAAAATACAAACACATTAGGACGGATAAGTCCCCGGGGCCTGACAAAATATTCCCCATTCTGCTCCACGAGGCAAGGGAAGAGATTGCTGAGGATCTGGCTAGGATCTTTATGTCCTTGTTGTCCATAGGAATGGTACCGGAGGATTTGGGGAAGGCGAATGTTGTCCCCTTGTTCAAAAAAGGTAGTAGGGATAGTCCAGGTAATTATAGACCAGTGAGCCTTATGTCTGTGGTGGGAAAGCTGTTGGAAAAGATTCTTAGAGATAGGATCTATGGGCATTTAGAGAATCATGGTCTGATCAGGGACAGTCAGCATGGCTTTGTGAAGGGCAGATCATGCCTAACAAGCCTGATAGAGTTCTTTGAGGAGGTGACCAGGCATATAGATGAAGGTAGTGCAGTGGATGTGATCTACATGGATCACATATAGGGTAGGCAATTGACAAGGTTCCACACGGTAGGCTTATACAGAAAGTCAGAAGGCATGGGATCCAGGAAAGTTTGGCCAGGTGGATTCAGAATTGGCTTACCTGCAGAAGGCAGAGGGTCATGGTGGACGAAGTACATTCAGATTAGGGGGTTGTGACTAGTGGTGTCCCACAAGGATCTGTTCTGGGACCTCTACTTCTTGTGATTTTTATTAATGACCTGGATGTGAGGGTAGAAGGGTGGGTTGGCAAGTTTGCAGATGACACAAAGGTTGGTGGTGTTGTAGGTAGTGTAGAGGATTGTCAAAGATTGCAGAGACATTGATAGGATGCAGAAGTGGGCTGAGAAGTGGCAGATGGAGTTCAACCTGGAGAAGTGTGAGGTGGTACACTTTGGAAGGACAAACTCCAAGGCAGAGTACAAAGTAAATGGCAGGACACTTGGTAGTGTGGAGGAGCAGAGGGATCTGGGGGTACATGTGCACAGATCCCTGAAAGTTGCCTCAGAGGTAGATAGGGTAGTTAAGAAAGCTTATGGGGTGTTAGCTTTCATAAGTTGAGGGATAGAGTTTAAGAGTCGCGATGTAATGATGCAGCTCTATAAAACTCTGGTTAGGCCACACTTGGAGTACTGTGTCCAGTTCTGGTCGCCTCACTATCGGAACGATGTGGAAGCATTGAAAAGGGTACAGAGGAGATTTACCAGGATGCTGTCTGGTTTAGAGAGTATGGATTATGATCAGAGATTAAGGGAGCTAGGGCTTTACTCTTTGGAGAGGAGGAGGATGAGAGGAGACATGATAGAGGTGTACAAGATATTAAGAGGAATAGATAGAGTGAATAGCCAGTGCCTCTTCCCCAGGGCACCACTGCTCAGTACAAGAGGACATGGCTTTAAGGTAAGGGGAGGGAAGTTCAAGGGGGATATTAGAGGAAGGTTTTTTACTCAGAGAGTGGTTGGCGCATGGAATGCACTGCCTGAGTCAGTGGTGGAGGCAGATGCACTAGTGAAGTTTAAGAGACTACTAGACAGGATATGGAGGAATTTAAGGTGGGGGTTTATATGGGAGGCAGGGTTTGAGGGTTGGAACAACATTGTGGGCCGAAGGGCCTGTAATGTGCTGTACTATCCTATGTTCTATGTTCTATAAACGACAACCACCATCAGGCGTATGCAGTGGCGAAGCCCAAGGGCTTTTCGATCTGCATATAATTCCAAGCATTTCCATGTTGGCAAATGCAACCATTGCACAGGCCGGCTTTTCTGAGTCCAGTCTACGCACACGGGTATGGACTGGTGAGCCAGTTGTGGAAATGTGATTCCTGACCCCATGGATTGTGACTGAGCCGATGTTCGGCTCCATTTTGCTGGTTAAAGCTTCCATTGTTTGACAATTAAAGTGGTGCGGGGGATTGAAACATCGAGGCAAATGTGGAAGCTTGGAGATTGTTTGGGTCCTCCAGTGATCTGTAGTTTCTGAGAGGATTCAAGGAGACAGAGGTAGTTTTGCCGAACTCCATGGTGAGCAGACTGCGAGATGAGGTACAAGCTGATGTTAGCTTCCATTTTGCCAATTAAAGCTTCCATCGTTCACCAATTAAAGCAACAAGAGGGATTGACATACTGAGACAAGTGTGGAAGATGAGTGCCAGCTGCCTATCTTGATTGGTCTGCTATGGAGAGGGAAAGGCCTGCTGGAGGCTTTTTGCACTTTGGATGCAGACTTGGACTACAGCTTTTTTCTCAACTTATGCTTTTTTATATTCTGTGTTTTTTGCTCACTGTTTCTTATATATTTTGTGTTTGTGAGGTGGATTTAGGATTGATGTGACTTTTGTTTTTGTTTGTCTTTTTGTGTAGTAGGAGAGATTTGGAGGTTGACGTGCATCTACCATTTTATTCAGTTTTGTAATGTGGGAGGAGGGATTTGAGGATTGGTGTGCCTGTTCCATTTTTGACCTTTTTGTGCAGGAGGAGGAATTTAGGGAGTTGATGATCATGCTACCTTCCTTTCCTTTCTTGGTTTCATGGCTACCCAGAGATAAAGAATTTCAAGATGTGTACTTTGATAATAAATGAACCTTTGAACTGGAAATTGGAGCAGCTGGAGGAAACCCACGTGGTTATAGGGAGAAAATACAAACCCCTTACAGGCGGCAGCTGGAATTGAACCTGGGTCAGTAGTACTGTAAACTGTTGTGCTAATCAGCATGCTACTGTGATACCCACAGTAGCAACTTGACTGTGTTACAGTTGTGTTCCCATGTCATACTACTGACCATTCAAGAAATTGCTTAGTTCCTTGCGAATATCCCTTGTAACATCCCAAGTTTGCAAATGATGCCGCAGAATTGCCACCCCTCTCCTTCCCTATCCCCCTCCTCCTCTCCCTTTACCCCACCCCTCCCACTCACACACCCTGTCTTCCCTCTCTCCCCAATCTCTCCCACTCTCCATATCCCTCTCAGCCACTCCCCCTCCCTCTTCCTCACCCTCCTACCATCTGAGATGTACTTGCCCTCTGGTTGTTGAAAACGAGCTTGTGTTTGTGTTTTCGGGAAATCTGCCCCTCCCCCAGAGGTGTTGATGAGGTCACACCGTCGGGTATGAAGCCATTGTGACATTACCTGGTGTCATCAAGGTATCGATTGTTACCTTTTTGAACAAACTTCCTTCCTGGTGAACTCAGTGACTGGATGCATTCTGTTCCTTGCTGCCCCATGTTGTCTCTACTGGGACATCAGCCAGCACAATGATGTGAGCATTTTGTTTACCCTCATTCTGCCCTGAATCTGTCCCCTTGCCCCTTCTAGAGATGAATGTATCAGTGTAGATTATATATTTACTGTGGCGTGAGACACTTATTGTTCCAATCTATTGCTTTCCTCTTAAACTCCAGGATTACCTTGTTGGCAAGTACAGATGTCCTGGAAAATAAGAACCAGCGTGGGGTTGAGGCAGAGATTGTGCTATCGGGGGATGTGGCACTCAGCTTTGAGAAGATGCAGCTTCCCACCAACCAGGTGGAAGTAAATGTCTGCCATCTGGAGACGCGGACCTATCTGGTAGATGTGAGTCCGATGGAGAGTGCAGAACTCTGTGAGAGAGCCTCCGTCCCGTTAAGCCACCCCACCCTGTAGGATCATGGGGACTTCCAAAGCAGTGGGTTGTGGCAATCTCAGGAGGTGACACCTTCTCCCACAGAGACCGCCTTCTGGATGGACTCCAAAACTCCTCTATGCCCCAAGGGAGGACTGTCTTTACTGGGAGGAAAGACACCCAGACACCTCAGCTGCACCAAGTGCAGGAAGGACTAGACCACTGTCACTGTGCTCACTGTGCTGGCTGCAGCCTGTGTGCAAGGAGACCTGGTAACTGTGGAGGAATGTTTCCTTGTGGCCAATACCCAGGGACCCCTCTGCTCCAGTAAAAGTGGAAGTGTCTGAGGTGGGGCCAGTCTTCCCAGTTCCGGTGGTTGCCAATGGTTTCACAAGCCCAGGGAGGAGCTCACTGATGCCGTCACCAACACAGCTGAGGTTCATGATGAAGGGTCTTGGTCCAAAACATCGACCCTTTTCTATAGATGCTGCCTGACCTGCTGAGTTCCTCCAGCATTTTGTATGAGTTGCTTACTTTACTTCATTGTCACCAAACAATTGATACTAGAGCGTACAATCATCACAGTGATATTTGATTCTACGCTTCGTGTTCCCTGGAGTAAAAATCAAAGTAAATATAATAAAAATTTAAATTATAAATCATAATTAGAAAATAGAAAAGGGAAAGTACGGTAGTGCAAGTCAGGTCTGGATATTTGGAAGGTACGGTCCAGATCCAGGTCAGGATCTGTTCAGCAGTCTTATCACAGTTGGAAAGAAGCTGTTCCCAAATCTGGCCGTATGAATCTTCATGCTCCTGAACCTTCTCCCGGAGGGAAGAGGGACAAAAAGTGTGTTGGCTGGGTGGGTCTTGTCCTTGATTATCCTGGCAGCACTGCTCCGACAGCGTGTGGTGTAAAGTGAGTCCAAGGATGGAAGATTGGTTTGTGTGATGTGCTGGGCTATGCTCACGATCTTCTGCAGCTTCTTCCGGTCTTGGACAGGACAACTTCCATACCAGGTTGTGATGCACCCTAGAAGAATGCTTTCTATGGTGCATCTATAAAAATTAGTGAGGGTTTTAGGGGACAGGCCAAATTTCTTCAGCTTTCTCAGGAAGTAAAGGTGCTGGTGTCCTTCTTGGCAGTGGACTCTGATTGGTTAGACCAAGTAAGGTCATTTGTGATATTCACACTGAGGAACTTAAAGCTTTTGACCTGTTCCACCTGCGCACCACCGATGTAGATGGGGCCGTGCAGTCCGCTACTCCTTCTGAAGTCAACAACCAATTCCTTCGTCTTGCTGATGTTGAGGGATAGGTTTTTGTCTTCGCACCATGCCACCAGGTTCTTAATTTCCTCTCTGTACTCAGACTCATCATTGCCAAGATACGGCCTACAATTGTGGTGTCATCAGTAAACTTATATATTGAGTTTGATGGAAACTTGTCTACACAATCATGGGTGTACAGTGAGTACAGCAGGTGGCTGAGTACACAGCCTTGTGGGGCACCAGTGCTCAGAGTGATTGTAGAGGAGAGCTTGTCCCCTATTTTTACAGCCTGGGCCCTGTCTGTGAGGAAGTTGAAGATCCAGCTGCAGATCTGAGTGCTAAGACCCAGGTTCTGGAGCTTAGGAATCAGTTTATTTGGAATGATGGAATTAAAGGCAGAGCTGTAGTCAATGAAAAGGAGCCTTACATATGCGTCTTTATTCTCCAGGTGTTCTAAGGAGGAATGTAGTGCCAGAGAGATAGCATCTGCCATTGACCTGTTGCTCCGGTAGGTGAATTGCAAAGCATCGAGGTTGACCGGTAGGCTACGGTTGATGTGTGCCATAACCAATTGCTCGAAGCACTTCATAGCAATCGATGTCAGAGCACAGGTCAATAGTCATTTAGGCATGCCATCTTGCTTTTCTTTGGCCCCGGGATTATTGTTGCCTTCTTAAAACACAAGGGGATCTTAGACTGAAGCAGGGAGCAGTTGAAGATGTCAGCAAACACTCCAGCTAGCTCGCTTGCACAGGCCAGGGACGTCATCTGGGCCCGTTGTCTTCCTTGGATTTATCTTCAGGATGGCTCTTTTAACGTCTTCCTCGGTGACGATGAATCTCGATGACACCAGGTCCGGTTCATCCGGAGGGGGCGGGAAGTTCCCCTTCTGTTCGAATCTTGCGTAGAATATGTTAAGTTCATCAGGAAGAGAAGCGCTACAGTTATTGATATTCCCAGCCTTTTCTTTGCGATCGGTGATCTCATTTAGACCCTGCCATAGTCTATTGGCATCCCTCTGGTCAGCCTGGGCTTCCAACTTGGCTCGATATTGCCTCTTGGCGCCCTTAATGGCTTTCCAGAGGTCACGCATGGATTCCGTGTAGCGACTGGTATCCCCGGACCTAGAAGCCACAGCTCTAGCCTTCAAAAGGGATTGGACCTCATAATTCATCCAAGGTTTCCGGTTAGGAAATACCCGGGTCGTATTGCGAGACACACTGTCCTCTGTGCACTTCCAGATAAAGTCCATGACAGCTGAGGCATACTCATCGAGGTTAGCTGCCGAGTCCTTGAATACTAACCAGTCCACCGATTCAAAGCAGTCACGGAGGACCTCATCCATTTCCTCTGTCCAACGCGACACCACTTTTGACACCGTGACCTCCCGCTTCAGTTTCTGTTTGTAAGCCGGGAGGAGGAGTACGGCCTGATGGTCCGATTTTCTGAAGTGAGGTCGTTGGACGGAACGGTAGGCATCCTTGACTGCTGTGTAGCAGTGGTCAAGTATATTTGGGCCTCTAGTGGAGCAGGAGACATGTTGGTATAACTTTGGCAGCGCTTTTCTGAGGTTGGCCTGGTTAAAGTCCCCGGCTGTAATGAGCAAAGCCTCTGGATACCTGGTCTCAAATTCACTGATGTTGGCATACAGTGTATTCACAGCACACTCCATGTTTGCCTGAGGGGGAAATGTAGACCGCTGTCAGTATGACTGAGGTGAATTCCCGTTGGCAGATAATAGGGACGACACTTCACCGACAGATGTTCCAGGTCCAGACTGCAGGAGCTTGTCAGTGCCACTGTGTCCGAGCATCACGCAGTATTGATCAGTAGGCAGACTCCACCTCCCTTCATCTTGCCCGAAGATGCCGTGCAGTCCGTCCGATGGATCGAAGATCCCTCTGGTTGATGGCACAGTCGGGGATGGCAGGGGAGAGCCAGGTCTCTGTGAAACAGAACACACAGCAGTTCTGCATCTCACCACAGTAGGTGAGTCTCCCTTTAGACCCTAGACACAGCATTTTCAGTCTAACTGGAGGTGAGATGGACAACATGCTTGAAGACTCAGCAATTCTTGGACGTCCAGAGTGAGTCCTAGAAGAGCAGTGTTTTGACACGAGATCTCACGTCACTTACAGAAGCAGAAACTGAGAACATTTCTGCCACATTTCCATGGCAGGACAAGGGAAAGTATCAAATGGTAGCTGTGGCCTTACTTGCTTAACTCCTCTTCAAAAGAAATCACTTTCCAATCAATCGAGGAAGTCGGCAGCATACAAAACAAATCCTCTGGCCATCTTGGCTTTCTTTCAACACAGCTAAATATATTTTGAACCTGAAAATCAGGCATCCAAAACCAACTGTGGTGAGAGTTGACAAAGCTTTCTAACACTTGAACCTTCAGGGATATCTTACTGTGAATAATTTTGCTGCAGATGATTGTTTATTAACAGACCACTATATGACATGATTTAAATATAAATGGGAGAGATAAAGTAACATCCCTTTTGCCAGATGAATGAACTGATAGAGGTTTATTAGTGTTGTCATTGTCAAGAGACTAATAAAAGTAGACTAGATGTAGTCCTTTATTCTGGGGATATATGCTATTAAAGCATTTATAAATCTCTGTCAGATGGAGAGAGTAGAAGAGAGAATGATTGGGGTGGGAGAGGTCCTTGATTGGTTACTTTCTTGAGGCAGTGGGAAATGTAGCAGAGACAAGGGGGAGAGGCTGGTTTGTGTACTAGCCTGTTTTCAGAGCTGTCCACTTTCTAGCAATCTGACACAGAGTCATTGCCATACAAGGATTAATGCATCCAGATAACACAATAAGCCTCTAAAACATAGGAGCAGAATTAGGCCATTTGTCCCATTGAGTCACCTCTGCTAGTACATCATGCTTATCATTTTCCACTATGCCCCAATCAGCCGCTTTCTCCCCATATCACTTCATGCCCTAACTAATGAAGAATCTATCAACCTCTGCCTTAAATGTATCCAATGATGTGGCCTCCACAGTTGCCTGCGGCAAATATATTCCACAGTTTCTCCACTCTCTGGCCACACAAATTGCTCCTCATCTCTGTTTCCAATGGATGTCTCTCTATTCTGAGGTTGTGTCCTCTGGTCGTTGACTCTTCCTCAATATGAAACATCCTCTCCAAGTCTACTGCATCGAGGTCTTTCAAGATTCAATGGGTTTCAATAAGGTCCCATCTTATTCTTCTGAATTTCAGTGAGTACAGGCCCAGAGCCATCACACGCTCATCACATGATAAGCCTTTCAATCCTCGAGTTATTTTCGTGAAACTCCTATGAACCCTCTCCAATGTCAGCACATCCTTTCTCAGAAAAGGGTCCAAAACTGCTCACAACACTCCAAATGAGGCCTCACCAGTGCTTTCTAAAACCTTAACATTACATCCTTGCTTTTATATTCTAATCCTCTCAAAATGACTGGTAAAATTGCATCTGCCTACATCACCACCAACTGAAACTCCAAAGTAAACTTTAGCCAATCCTGCATGAAGACACCTAAGTTGTTTTGCACCTGAGATTTTTGAGTTTTCTCTCCATTTAGAAAATTGTCTATGCTTTTATTTCTTCCATCAAAGTGCATGGCCGTGCATTTCCTAACAATGGATTCCGTCTGCGACTTCTTTGTCTATTCTCCTGATTGGTCTAAGTCCTTCTGTAGCTTCTCTGCTTCCTCAACATGACCTGCCCCTACATGTATCTTTGTATCTTCCACAAACTTGCCTCAAAGCCATCAATTCTGTCATACAGATAATTAGCATAAAATATAAATAGAATTAGTCCCAACAGAGACTTCTGTGGAACACCACTAGACACCAACAGCCAACCAGAAAACACTCCCTTTATTCCCACTCTTTGCTTCATGCCAATCATGCAATGTTCTATCCATTCCAGTATCTTTCCTGTGATGCACTTCTTAAGTAGCCTTATATGCTGCATCTTGTCAAAGGCCTTCTGTAAATCCAAGTACCGTACACAACATCCACCTATTCTCCTTTGTCAATCCTGCTTGCTGTTTCTTCAAAGAATTCCAATAGATTTGTCAGGTAAGATTTTCCCTAAAGGAAACTATGTTGACTTTGGTTTGTTTTATCATGTACCTGTAAGTACCCTGAAACCATATCCTTAACATTTTCCCAACCACTGAGGTCAGACTAACTGGCCTGTAATTTTGCTTCTTCTGCCTCTGTCCCTTCTTGAAGACTAGAGTGACATTTGCAATTTTCCAGTCCTCCGGAACCATGCCAGAAACAATTGATTCTTGAAAGATCATTAGTAATGCCAACACAATCTCTTCAGCCACCCTCTTCAGAAATCTGGGGTGTAGACAATCTATTCCTGGTGACCTATCTACCTTCAAACCTTTCAATTTCTGAAGCATCTTCTCCATAGTATTGGGAGGGTCCCTAGTATCACCCACTTATGCCCCCTGATACTCTTGAACTTCCAGCATATTGTTAGTGTCTTCCACAGTGAACACTGGTGCAAAATACTTATTTAGTTCATCCACCATTGCCTGTCCCCAATACTACCTCTCCAGAATGGCTTTCCAGTGAACTGAGATCTACTCTCACCTCCCTTTTATACTGATTGAAGATCTGAAGAAACATCTTCAATGTTGTTGGCTAGCTTACCTTCGTAGTCCATCTTTTCAATGTTTTGACATTTTTACTTGCCTTCTGTTGGTTCCTAACCCTCTAACTACCCACTAATGTTTGCTCTGTTATATACCCTCTTCTGGCTTTTATGTTGGCTTTGACTTCTATTGACAGCCAAGGTTGCATCATCCTGTCTTTAAAATATTTCTTCCTCTTTGGGATATATCTAGCCAGTAACTTTCAAATTGCTCCCAGAAATTCCAGCCAGTTTTGTTCTGCTGTCATCCCTGCTGATGTATCTTCCAAATAGTTTTGGCCAGCTCCTCTCAAGCCTCTGTAATTCCTATTACTCAACTGTAATACTGATACATATGACTACAGCTTCTCAATCTCAAACTGCATGGTGAATTCTATCATGGTTACTGTCTCATAAGGGTTCTTTTACCTTAAGCTCTCTAATCAATTCAGATTCATGATTTGCACTGAATAAGAATCAAGAATAATTGATCTCCTAGTGGGGTCAACCTTGATCTTCTCTAAAAAGTCATCTCATGGACATTCTGTAAATTCCTTCTCTTGGGATTCAGCACAATCCTGATTTTTCCAATCTACCTGAATATTGAAATTCCTTATTGATTTGTGTAGACTTCCCCTTTTGACATGCATTTTTTTAAATCTATCATTATAATTTGTAAACTACATCTTTACTACTGTTTGGAGGTCTGTATATGGAAAACCCTGAACATCCTCTACATAGCACCATCCAGAGACAGAGAAGCAGTTTCAGCGACAGGTTACTATCGATGCAATGCTCCTCAGACAGGATGAAGAGGTCAATACTCCCCAATGCCATTAGACTTTACAATTCAACTGCCAGGACTTAAGAACTTTTTTTAAGCTATTATTAATGCTTTTTGAGTTAGTGATTTAGATGCATATCATATTCTTACTGAGTTAAGTATTGTATGTAATTAGTTTTTGCTACAACAAGTGTATGGGACATTGGAAAAAAGGTTGAATTTCCCCATGGGGATGAATAAAGTATCTATCTCATCTATCTATCTATAACTCCCAACAGGGTCTTTTTACCTTTGCAGTTTCTTAGGTCTACCTACAATGATTCTGGACCTTCTGATCCTATGACACTTTTTTAAGATTATGAGGACACTCAGTCCCCGTTTATTGTCATTTAGAAATGCACTCATGCATTAAGAAATGATACAATATTCCTCCAGTGATATCACAAAAAAACAGGACAAACCAAAGACTCACACTGACAAAAAAAACCCCACATAATTATAACATATAGTTACAGCAGTGCAAAGCAATACCATAATTTGATTAAAGCTGACCATGGGCACGGTTTTTTTTAAAAAGTCTCAAGTCCCGATTGACTCCAATAGTCCCGATATCAAGCAGCAAAAGGGAAAAAACTCTCCCTGCCATAAACTTCCAGGCATTGACAACTGATGCCTTGGAAGTACCCGATGACAGCAGATTCTGAGTCCGTCCGAAAACTTCGAGCCTCTGACCAGCCCCTCCGATACAGCCTCCCGAGCGCCATCTTCTGCGAGCGTCTTCGACCTCGTCCCGGCTGCTGAAACAAGCAAAGCCGAGGTCTCGGAGGCCTTCTCCTCCGGAGATGCCGGACCACACAGTAGCAGCGGCAGTGAAACGGGCATTTCAGCAGTTTCTCCAGATGTTCCTCCACGCTCTCACGTCTGTCTCCATCAGATCAGGATTGTGCACGGATCCCTACTTTTTTTTTACTCAGTTTTCAAGTTGGTTACATAGAATAATATAATATCAACCCTCCCCCCTCCCCTTAACCCCTCCCCCTTAACATCCCTATTTAAAAATAGAGGGAAAAAAAAGAAGACTGCCTGGATATCGGAAGATCCCCACATGCTCCATGAAATTCAAAACAACGTTAATATAATTATTTATTTATTTCCCCAGAAGACCAACATCTTTATCTTCGGAGCACCTATATATATAATCCTATCTTTTGTAAATAAGGGCGCCAAATTCTCAAAAATGTGTCATATTATTTCTTAAATTATAAGTAATTTTTTTTTTCAAGTGGAATACAGCTAAAAATTTCATTATTCCAACGATCCATACTTAAGTATGAATCCGATTTCCAAGTAACCGCGATAGCCTTTTTGGCTACTGCCAATGCAATTTTTATAAATTCTTTCTGATATTTATTCAACTTAAGTTTCAGTTTTATCCCTTCAATGTAACCTAGTAAAAATAATATTGGGTTATGTGGAAGTTGCGTTCCAATAATTTTGTTCCAGTAAAATTCTTAAATTTATCCAAAAAAGTTGAATTTTAAAACAAGACCAGGTAGAGTGTAAAAAAGTACCAATTTCTTGATTGCATCTAAAACATTGATCAGAGAAATATGGGATTAATCTATTTATTTTTTGCAGTGTAATATATAATTGATGTAAAAAGTTGTACTAATCTAAATCGAACATTTATTGTATTTGTCAGACTGTCAAGATATAGTTTTGACCAACTTGTTTCATCAATTTTAATATTCAAATCTGTTTCCCATTTTTGTCTTGACTTATGAATTCCTTGTTTAAGTGTCTGTTTTTGAATCAGATTATACATATAAGAAGTAAATATTTTTAATTTTTCCTTTTTGAATTAAAGTTTCAATTTCATTAGGTTTCAGCATTAACATTGTTTGAACCAGTTTATCTCATAAGTAAGCCTTAATTGAAAATAACAAAAAAGTGTTATTTGATATTTTATATTTATTCTTTAATTGATCAAATGACATCAATATACCTCCTTCATAACAATCTTCTATATATCCAATCCCTTTTTGATACCAGTTATGTAAAAGTTGATTATCCATTGTAGAAAGAATGAGTTTATTTTGAATTAGAGGTCTCTTTGCTAATAAAGATTTCTTTGTCTCATCATCAACATTTATCTTATTCCACAAATCAATCAAATGTTTAAAAATAAGGGATTCTTTCTCTTCCCATATCCATTTAGATTCCCATTTGTATATAAAATCCTCTGGTATATTTTCTCCTATCTTATCTAACTCTATTCTAATGCATGCCGGTTTATGTTCGTCAAAAAAAGAAGCAATAAATCTAAGTTGATTTGCTCTATAATAATTCTTAAAGTTTGGAAGTTGTAACCCTCCTAGGTCAAATTTCCATGTCAATTTTTCCAATGATATTCTTGACATCTTACCTTTCCAAAGAAATTTCCTCACACATTTGTTTAACTCTTGAAAAAACTTCTGCAGCAGTTGTATTGGTAATGTTTGAAATAAATACTGTAATCTAGGAAATATATTCATTTTTACAGCATTGACTCTACCCACTCATGTTATTGGTAACATCATCCATTTATCAAGATCTTCTTGAATTTTTTTCAATAATGATAAAAAATTTAATTTATATAAATTCTTTATATCATTATCAACTCTTATACCTAAATACTTCATACCATTTATCGGCCATCTAAATTGAGTTACTAATCGACATTGACTATAATCTCCTTTAGTAAGGGGTAAAATTTCACTTTTATCCCAGTTTATTTTATACCCTGATACTTTCCTGTATTCTTCCAGTCTAAAAGATAGTTGACGCAACAAATGCAATGGGTTTGTTAGATAAATCAAAACATCATCAGCAAATAGATTAATCTTGTATTCCTCCCAATTAACCCTAAAACCCATAATATCTGAGTCTTTTCTAATTTATTCAGCTAATAGTTCTATCGCCAATACAAATAAAGCAGGTGATAATGGACAACCTTGTCTAGTTGACCTTTTTAACTGGAATGGTGTTGAAATTTGCCCGTTTGTCACTACTTTAGCTTTGGGATTAGTATTTAAGGTTTTAATCCAGTTTATAAAAGGTACTCCTAGCCTGTATTTTTCCAATACCTTAAATAAAAATTCCCATTCCAATCTATCAAATGCTTTTTCTGCATCTAAAGCAACTGCCACACTCATTTCCTCCATCTTTTGTGACAAATGAATTATGCTAAGTAACTGAGTTACATTATCTGTTGATTGTCTAATTTTAGTAAATCCTGTTTGATCCAATGAATTAATTTTGGTAAATATTTAGATAATCTACTAGATAAAATTTTTGCTATTATTTTATACTCGGTATTGAACAAAGAAATAGGCCTATATGATGCCGGTTTTAAAGGATCTCTATCTTTTTTTGGCAATACTATTAAAATCGCTGTCGAAAAAGATTCTGGAAGCTTACGTGTTCTTTCCGCTTGATGTATTAACTCCATAAAAGAAGGAATTAATAAATCTTTAAACCTTTTGTAAAATTCAGGTGGAAAACCATCCTTTACTGGAGATTTATTACTCTGGAGTGATCCTAAAGCTTCTTCGACCTCTTTTAATTTAAAAGGCACATCTAATCCCTTCTGTTCTTCCGAATTCAATTTTGGGGGAGTTATTTGTGATAAAAATCTTTCTATCTTATCAACATCATTATGTGATTCCGATTGATATAATTCAGAATAAAAACTTTTGAAGGCCTCATTAATTTCTAAAGGTTTATAAGTAATTTTATTTGCACTTGTTCTAATTGCACTTATCGTTTTGGAAGCCTGTTCTGCTTTCAACTGCCAAGCAAGAATCTTGTGTGATCTTTCACCTAATTCATAATATCTCTGTTTAGTTCTCATAATTGCTTTTTCTGTTCAGTATGTCTGATGCGTATTATATTGTAGCTTCTTATTGACAAGTTGTCTTCATTTTTCTTCTGTCATATATCTTTGAGATTCTTTTTCTAATTTTGTAACCTCTTTTTCCAGTTGAACTATTTCTACCATATATTTCTTCTTAATTTTTGAAGTATAACTTATATCTGACCCCTCAGATATGCTTTCATTGCTTCCCATAGTACAAATTTATCATCAACTGAATAAGAGTTAGTATCCAAAAAAACTGAATCTGTTTTTTAATAAAATCACAAAAATCTTGATGTTTTAATAATATTGAATTAAATCTCCATCTGTAAATCGATTCCTCCTTATCCATCATTATCATTGTCATCATCAAATGAGAATGATCTGACAATATTCTCACTTTATATTCTATACTTTTCACTCTATCCTGAATATTCGTTGATAATTTAAAATATCTATCTTTGAGTAAGTTTTATGTCTATTTGAATAAAATGAATAATCTCTTTCTCTTGGATTAATTCTTCTCCATATATCCATCAAATTTAAATCTTTCATCAATGATAAAGTTAATTTTACTACTTTTGATTTTGTAACAGCCTTAGTTGATCTATCTAAAACTGCGTCTAGACAAAAGTTAAAATATCCACCTATTAATATTTTATGATGTGCATCGGCCAAATTCAAAAAGGTTTCTTGTATAAATTTTGCATCATTTTCATTTGGTGCATAAATATTCACAAGTCCATAATTCTGAAAAGATTTGACAATGTATAATCACATATCTCCCTGCAGAATCAATTAATACATTTTGTATTTTAATTGGTAATGTTTTATTGACCAAAATTGCAACTCCCCTCGCCTTTGAGTTAAATGAAGCTGCTATAACATTTCCGACCCAATCTCTCTTTAATTTCTGATGTTCTGTCTCTATCAAATGTGTTTCCTACAAGAAGGCTATATTTACTTTCATTTTCTTAATGTATGTTAAAATTCTTTTTCTTTTCACCGGTCCATTAAGCCCGTTAACATTAAAACTTTAAAAATTCAGTAAATTAGTCATTATTTTTAACAAGGTTACTCCAATCTATAACAGTGCATAGCATCTCAGCTCTCTTAGTTCCTTGGGGAATCTCTTTAAAATTCTCCATGTTGCTATGTGTCTCCCCCCCCCCCCCCACAATCATCCAGGCAAAGAAAAAAAGATAAAAGAAAAATAGATTGTAAAGAAAAAGATAACAAAATACCCCTTACTAATGTTGTGAATGAAAAAAACCACAACATTACGCCCCTCTGTTTTACGGGTCAAAGCAACCGCCATGATTAGACACGTGAATCCCGTAGCAATCGATCTGAAGTTCCTCCAGCTCCCTGTAACAAAAAAAAAACATGTAAGAGAAGAAAAAACTTTATTATCACTACTCCCGATTAGTATTCATCAAATTTTTACCTTTCTTCCTCTCTATCATATAATTAAGAATATATTTGTATATTCTTCTACCCTTAAAGATCCATTAAATCCATTCACTATCCCAGTCTTCATCTTTAATCCATCTCGCTCTCATAAATTCTTTACTGTGTCTAGCGAATATTCAAGAATTCTTGTACAAATTCCTCCGCTTTCCGATAATCAGTAAAAAATCTTTTTTCATCATCCAAATGAATTATCAGTGTTGCCGGATAGTGCAGTATAAACTTATAACCTTTTCCCATAAGACTTTTTTCACTGGGTTGAATTCCTTGCTCCTCTTCAAAAGATCATAACTTATGTCAGGATAGAAAAGGACTCTTTTCCCTTCTATCATCAATGGCCCGTTTCTTTTTTTGGTACTATTGAGAAATATACCTGACATAATCACTATATATACCTGAAATATAACCATCATGTACTAGTTATTTACTATACTATGTAATCACTCCTATGTACTGAATATTACTATGTATTATTTTACTAGACACATTTTGCTATGTATTGTTTTACTAGATACCTTGTATTCTCTTAGCTACATACTGTGGCAGTTAAAGAACACCTGTTTAGCTAGCAGCACTAATTAGCTGAAATGTACTCCATATATTATACGCAGCATGGCTTATGAAGAGATAACGGTGGCAGACAGGATGGTACGAACAAGCAATGGAATGTGAGGGAGGCTGACTGAGAAACAACCGTGGCCAGGAATGAGGCTCAAGATGTGAACTGGAAAGAAATACTGGTGGCGCACTGAGAGCTAGGCAAGAGCGATTGATTAGTTAATGTATAGATGATATGCAACTAAAAATTGATTGGGTATGCTGATAAAACCGAAATGTAACTGAGATAAGAAATTACTATAAAGAATGCTGTACACCGGGGCTCGGTGGGCTTTCAGTGACAAGTTCATTGATTGCCTCAGCCTTTGTTTGCAAATAAAGGTTTAAACTTCTCGAAGAATTGTCTGCATCTCCTGGTCATTTCAAGTAACCACGACAAAATTGGCGTCACGAACAGGATCGGAAAGAGACCCGCGAAAAGGATTCGGCGGGTTGAGGCCGCTTCCCGGTCCCTCGGGAGCCCTCACAGGCTAACAGAATTACGGGTGCACCCAGAAAAAAGGTAAGCGCTTTTTGCGACAATTTGGTCTAAAATTCTGTTGGTTTTGGGGGTCTCGGGGACTCAGAAGTGTGTAGCAACTGCCGAAGGATCTCTCCGATCTAAAGAATCTGGCAGAATTGAGGGTTTGACAGGAGGCTCAGAAGATTGATCGAGAAAACTGCAGTGGGGGTAAGTACGAATAAGGTAATACGAAGTTGGTTAAAGAAAATTCCACATGGTGTTGGTAAGTCCCTGTGGATACCACTTCACATGAAACGAACGGCTGAACGGGCAGGGAAAGTGAAGAGAAAGTTCTGTGAGCACTGCCCTAGGTTGAGGGCTGCTCGGGCAGAACGGAAGAGAAGGTAAGAAGAATTTGACAAATTGCTTGAACACTGGTAGAATAAACTGTAGGGCCAGGCGTAGAGACAGGATCTGGGAAGTATTTGAATTGTGAGACTTTTTAAGAAATAATACCTAAGAGAAGAAGAAAATAACATGGCGGAAGGAAAAGGAACAGCAGTAGACATATTGTGCAAGAAATTTCCAGTAAGTAGAGGTGAGATCACTGCAATTTCAGAGAAATGGGAAAAAAGAACCAAAAACCTGCGCACAAAATGGCCAAAAGAAGGGACATTCGATGTAAGCTTGTGTGAAGAGATGGAAGCACTAATTAAAAATTCTGAATCAAATGATAAGTCCAAGAAAAGGGCGGAAAGGAGAGAGCAGGAGATGGAAGTATTGAAACTTTTTAGGATGGAGGGAGAGAGATTGAGAAAGATAGGCAGGATATTGATAATAAACAAAAAAGACACAAGGGAACAGGAAAAACAGTCAGGTGGGGGAGAGGAAAAGCCTAACAGAAACCCGGCTTCAGCACCATATCCAGATCTGAAAGAAGTAGAAAGACCCCCTCCCTATTATGAGCAGGGAACACCCAAGCAGTGCCCCATGATATCAGGAACAGTGAGCCTGCAGGGGGAAGTAGAGGTCTGGGACCCTGAGGAGGACAGAAGGAAATATGAGAGGGTGAGAGAGGTGCTGAGGAATGAGATAGAGGAAGAAAAGATGAGGTTGGAACAGGAAAGAAGGGAGATGGAAAGAGAAGTGGAAAGGCTACAGCAGCTGAGAGAGAAGAGGGATTATGAGGAGTATCGGTTATACTGTAGAGACGGACAGACTAGATGGGAACGGGAATCATCTAGACGGCAAGAACGGAGTGAGTTGAGAGGAAGTTGCAGGAAGGTAGGAGACGAGAGTTTGGAGGAAGTACGAGAGAGAACAGAGAGGCAGATATTGGAGATGGAAGAGGGGACTAGAGGAGAGAAGGAGCAAGGGAGAAGGTATACCCCAGGGAGGTATGAGTGGCAGCCAGTAGAAATAGGGCCAGCAATAGATGAAGAACCAAGTGAGGAAGGAAGCTTGATTACATGGAACGGGGAGAAGGAAATGCTGCCACTGCTGGTAAAAGAATCAGAACAAGTACAATATATCCCTTGGGGATCCCAGGACCTGGAAGGGCTGAGAAATACTCTGCCTTGTCTGCATGAGGGGGCAGGAAAGTGGATTAGAGCCTTTGAGGAGGAAACAACGGGACAATTGTTGGCTATGGGAGATTTGAAGGCACTGCTGATAAGGTTGATGGGAACTTCCAAGCTAAAAGAACTGATGGAAATGGCTGGCTTACAGAATGCGGACAGCCCAAAGACTAATGGGGACAATTTTGATCCAGTGAGGCAGAGGGTATGGCAGGCCCTCAGGAAGCCTTATCCACACAGAGTGGGCCCCAAAGCCTTAAAGGGGGAACCACTGGGAGACACTGAAAACCCAGCAGCCTATGTAGAAAACCAGTTGAAAAGGTGGAGACTGGAGACTGAGCAAGAGGTGGAAAATAGCTTGTTTCCGAACTCACTGTTCTGACAAAGCATTCTGGATGCAATGCCTCCGCAGGTCAAGTCTAAATTGGAGGAAGTGGTTGTGCTGACGTCAATGACCCTACAAGCATTCAGCAATCATGTAGTCCACGCGGTGGAGAAATATTGGAGAGACAAACGGAAGCTGGCTGAGCAGCAAGAAGAGGTGCAATGAAAGCTATTGTAAATGCAGCTCAAAGGACTGAAAAAGAAGGAAAAAGAGAAAAGCAAAAAGATGCTGCCAGTGTGAGTACAGCCATTAAAGTGAATGAAGCACCGCTAGATGGAGGAACCGGTCATTCTGTCAGTCTAGGGCCAGAAAACCCCATGCCAATAATGAATGTCTTCAGAGGAGCATTTCCACAGATGCCCTATCAGGGACAGAGTAGATTTAAGTAACAGCCCAGACAGGACTGGAACTCCCAAGGAGGGGGACAGAGGAGTTATGAACAGAGAGGATTAGTGAGGAGCAGTGTGAACGGGATACTGTGACACTTTTAGAGAAACTGGCGTATTGAGGACATAAAGTATCTAAGAAAAAGCTGCAATTTTGCAAGCAGCAGGTGGAATACTTAGGGAGGATGGTATCTAAAGGTGTGAAGGCAATAGTGCCGAGTCAGATTGAGGTGATAACGAAGGCTCCAAAGCCTCAGTCGGTAGGGCAGATGATGACATTTCTGGGAATAATAGGATATAGCTCAGACTGGATTAGAGAATATGCTGAGATTGTAGCACCACTGAGGAAGATAATGAAGGAAGCAGGCCATACCAATTTGAGAACTAGCCTGCAGTGGAATGAGGAGGTGGAGATAGCCTTCAATACTATTAAACAGGAATTGCAGTCAGCCCCGGCATTAGCTTTACCCGACTATGAAAAGGCTTTCCATCTGTATGTATCTAATTGACGGGAAGGCTATGTTGCAGCAGTGCTAACACAAGAGACAGGTACAGGGAAAGCGAAGCAGCCAATAGCATACTACAGTGCAAAACTGGACGAGGTGGCCCAGGGGTATCCACCTTGTTATCAGGGATTGGCAGCACTGTACTATGCGTATGAGAAGACATCATCTGTAACTATGGGTTATCCTGTGATTCTATACACACACCAGAAGGTAACAGAATTGCTGGATAGAGGGAAATTTGTGCTAACACCAGCCAGGATAGCAGCGTATCAGATGCTGTTGACATTTCTGGATATAACCATACAAAGGTGTACCACCAGCAACGTAGCTGATTATGTCCCTTTGAGCTGTGAAGGAGAACCCCATGATTGTGTAGGGAAAAAGTTGGCATTTGCCAAGCTGAGAGTAGATTTACGATCAGAGCCACTAGAGGATTCGGATAAAAAGGTTTTGTTTGTAGATGGTTCTTGCTATAGGGATTATGATGGGAATCATGCAGGATTCTCAGTAGTACAGCAGGATCAGTCAAGCTTCAAGACCATCAAAGTGGAAGCTTGTCCCCAACCGTGCTCCGCTCAACTAGCAGAACTCAAGGCCTTGACAGCAGCGTGTGAAATGATGGAAGGTGGTAAAGTAGACATTTGCACTGATTCGGCATATGCCCATGGGGTGTGTCATCTGTTTGGGGCAGTGTGGAAACAGAGAGGTTTCAGGAAAAGTAATGGAGACCCCATACAGCATTGTCAGCAAATTTCAGACTTAATAAAAGCACTTATGAAACCCCAAGCACTGGCTATAGTGAAATGCCAGGCACATAAGAAAGGGAATGATGTGATAACCAAAGGAAATCAAGCTGCAGACGAAGCGGCCAGGAAAGCGTCTGGGTGTACATCGGCTGTTATTGCCCCCCAGGTAAACCTCGATCTGGAACCCATGATAGAGCTCCTGGTTGAAATGCAAGGTAGGGCAACGTTGGCAGAACAGATGATGTGGAGACGAAGGGGGGCCAAGCAGAACCCAGAGCATGGAGGATGGTTTGTGGGTAGCACCTACTCCTTTGTTGACTATCCTAATCTCGGAAGCACATGCAGTGGACCATTGTGCAAAGGGGGAAGTAATAAGGAAAATAAAAAAGGATGGTTTCTGGTCACCTTACTTACAGGCTTCGGTAGACTATGTTTTAGCACAATGTGAGGTTTGTGCACAGAATAACGTTCGACAGGGGATTACAACCCCAATAGGTCACATACCAGTGCCTG